>NC_091977.1:28553466-29198937 GCF_044704955.1 Pristiophorus japonicus
CTCTCGCCGACTCTCTCAGTCTCTCCCTCTCGCCGACTCTCTCGCTCCCTCTCGCCGACTCTCTCGCTCCTCTCTCTCTCACTCTCTCTCGCTGATTCTCTCTCTCCCTCTCGCCGACTCTCTCACTCTCTCCCTCTCGCCGACTCTCTCTCTCCCTCTCGCCGACTCTCTCTCTCCCTCTCGCCGACTCTCTCTCTCCTCTCGCCGACTCTCTCACTCACTCGCTCGCGCCGATTCTCTCTCTCCTCTCGCCGACTCTCTCTCTCACTCGCTCTCACCGACTCTCTCTCTCCCTCTCGCCGATTCTCTATCTCCCTCTCGCCGACTCTCTCTCTCCCTCTCGCCGACTCTCTCGCTCCCTCTCGCCGACTCTCTCGCTCCCTCTCTCTCTCTCTCCCTCACGCCGACTCTCTCTCTCCCTCTCGCCGACTCTCTCTCTCCCTCTCGCCGACTCTCTCTCTCCCTCTCGCCGACTCTCTCGCTCCCTCTCTCTCTCTCTCCCTCTCGCCGACTCTCTCTCTCCCTCTCGCCGACTCTCTCGCTCCCTCTCTCTCTCTCTCTCCCTCTCGCCGACTCTCTCTCTCCCTCTCGCCGACTCTCTCGCTCCTTCTCTCTCTCTCTCCCTCTCGCCGACTCTCTCTCTCCCTCTCGCCGACTCTCTCGCTCCCTCTCGCCGACTCTCTCAGTCTCTCCCTCTCGCCGACTCTCTCGCTCCCTCTCTCTCTCACTCTCTCTCGCCGACTCTCTCAGTCTCTCCCTCTCGCCGACTCTCTCTCTCACTCTCTCTCGCCGACTCTCTCTCTCCCTCTCGCCGACTCTCTCACTCTCTCCCTCTCGCCGATTCTCTCTTTTCCTCTCGCCGACTCTCTCACTCTCTCCCTCTCGCCAACTCTCTCTCTCCCTCTCGCCGACTCTCTCGCTCCCTCTCTCTCTCTCCCTCTCGCCGACTCTCTCTCTCCCTCTCGCCGACTCTCTCGCTCCCTCTCTCTCTCTCTCCCTCTCGCCGACTCTCTCTCTCCCTCTCGCCGACTCTCTCGCTCCTTCTCTCTCTCTCTCCCTCTCGCCGACTCTCTCTCTCCCTCTCGCCGACTCTCTCGCTCCCTCTCTCTCTCTCTCCCTCTCGCCGACTCTCTCTCTCCCTCTCGCCGACTCCCTCACTCTCTCCCTCTCGCCGACTCTCTCTCTCCCTCTCGCCGACTCTCTCACTCACTCGCTCTCAGCAACTCTCTCGCTCCCTCTCGCCGACTCTCTCGCTCCCTCTCGCCGACTCTCTCGCTCCCTCTCTCTCTCTCTCCCTCTCGCCGACTCTCTCTCTCCCTCTCGCCGACTCTCTCGCTCCCTCTCTCTCTCTCTCCCTCACGCCGACCCTCTCGCCGACTCTCTCGCTCCCTCTCTCTCTCTCTCCCTCTCGCCGACTCTCTCTCTCCCTCTCTCTCTCTCTCCCTCTCGCCGACTCTCTCGCTCCCTCTCGCCGACTCTCTCGCTCCCTCTCTCTCTCTCTCCCTCTCGCCGACTCTCTCTCTCCCTCTCTCTCTCTCTCCCTCTCGCCGACTCTCTCGCTCCCTCTCGCCGACTCTCTCGATCCCTCTCTCTCTCTCTCCCTCACGCCGACCCTCTCGCCGACTCTCTCGCTCCCTCTCTCTCTCTCTCCCTCTCACCGACTCTCTCTCTCCCTCTCTCTCTCTCTCCCTCTTGCCGACTCTCTCACTCACTCGCTCTCAGCAACTCTCTCGCTCCCTCTCGCCGACTCTCTCACTCTCTCCCTCTCGCCGACTCTCTCGCTCCCTCTCGCCGACTCTCTCACTCTCTCCCTCTCGCCGACTCTCTCTCTCCCTCTCGCCGACTCTCTCACTCACTCGCTCTCACCGACTCTCTCTCTCCCTCTCGCCGACTCTCTCGCTCCCTCTCTCTCTCTCTCCCTCTCGCCGACTCTCTCTCTCCCTCTCGCCGACTCTCTCTCTCCCTCTCGCCGACTCTCTCTCTCCCTCTCGCCGACTCTCTCTCTCCCTCTCGCCGAGATCTCTCTCTCTCCCTCTCGCCGACTCTCTCACTCACTCGCTCTCACCAACTCTATCTCTCCCTCTCGCCGACTCTCTCTCTCCCTCTCGCCGACTCTCTCTCTCTCCCTCTCGCCGACTCTCTCACTCACTCGCTCTCACCAACTCTCTCTCTCCCTCTCGCCGACTCTCTCTCTCCCTCTCGCCGACTCTCTCACTCACTCGCTCTCACCAACTCTATCTCTCCCTCTCGCCGACTCTCTCGCTCCCTCTCGCCGACTCTCTCGCTCCCTCTCTCTCTCACTCTCTCTCGCCGACTCTCTCTCTCCCTCTCGCCGACTCTCTCTCTCTCTCCCTCTCGCCGACTCTCTCTCTCCCTCTCGCCGACTCTCTCTCTCCCTCTCGCCGTCTCTCTCTCTCACTCTCGCCGATTCTCTATCTCCCTCTCGCCGACTCTCTCTCTCACTCGCTTTCGCCGACTCTCTCTCTCCCTCTCGCCGACTCTTTCTCTCACTCTCGCCGACTCTCTCTCTCTCTCTCCCTCTCGCCGACTCTCTCTCTCTCTCCCTCTCGCCGACTCTCTCTCTCCCTCTCGCCGACTCTCTCTCTCACTCTCGCCGACTCTCTCTCTCCCTCTCGCCGACTCTCTCTCTCTCTCCCTCTCGCCGACTCTCTCTCTCCCTCTCGCCGACTCTCTCTCTCACTCTCGCCGACTCTCTCTCTCACTCTCGCCGACTCTCTCTCTCTCTCTCCCTCTCGCCGACTCTCTCTCTCTCTCCCTCTCGCCGACTCTCTCACTCCCTCTCGCTGACTCTCTCTCTCCCTCTCGCCGACTCTCTCGCTCCCTCTCTCTCTCTCTCCCTCTCGCCGACTCTCTCTCTCCCTGTCGCCGACTCTCTCGCTCCCTCTCTCTCTCTCTCCCTCTCGCCGACTCTCTCTCTCCCTCTCTCCGACTCTCTCACTCCCTCTCTCTCTCTCTCCCTCTCGCCGACTCTCTCTCTCCCTCTCGCCGACTCTCTCGCTCCCTCTCGCTGACTCTCTCGCTCCCTCTCGCCGACTCTCTCAGTCTCTCCCTCTCGCCGACTGTCTCACTCCCTCTCTCTCTCACTCTCTCTCGCCGACTCTCTCTCTCTCTCCCTCTCGCCGACTCTCTCGCTCCCTCTCGCTGACTCTCTCGCTCCCTCTCGCCGACTCTCTCAGTCTCTCCCTCTCGCCGACTCTCTCGCTCCCTCTCGCCGACTCTCTCGCTCCCTCTCTCTCTCACTCTCTCTCGCTGATTCTCTCTCTCCCTCTCGCCGACTCTCTCACTCTCTCCCTCTCGCCGACTCTCTCTTTCCCTCTCGCCGACTCTCTCGCTCCCTTTCGCCGACTCTCTCACTCTCTCCCTCTCGCCGACTCTCTCTCTCCCTCTCGCCGACTCTCTCGCTCCCTCTCGCCGACTCTCTCGCTCCCTCTCGCCGACTCTCTCACTCTCTCCCTCTCGCCGACTCTCTCGCTCCCTCTCGCCGACTCTCTCGCTCCCTCTCGCCGACTCTCTCGCTCCCTCTCTCTCTCTCTCGCCGACTCTCTCTCTCCCTCTCGCCGACTCTCTCTCCCTCTCGCCGACTCTCTCTCTCCCTCTCGCCGACTCTCTCTCTCCCTCTCGCCGACTCTCTCTCTCCCTCTCGCCGACTGTCTCTCTCTCCCTCTCGCCGACTCTCTCTCTCCCTCTCGCCGACTCTCTCACTCACTCGCTCTCACCGACTCTCTCGCTCCCTCTCGCCGACTCTCTCGCTCCCTCTCGCCGACTCTCTCGCTCCCTCTCTCTCTCTCTCTCTCCCTCACGCCGACTCTCTCTCTCACTCTCGCCGACTCTCTCTCTCCCTCTCGCCGACTCTCTCTCTCCCTCTCGCCGACTCTCTCTCTCCCTCTCGCCGACTCTCTCTCTCCCTCTCGCCGACTCTCTCTCTCCCTCTCGCCGACTCTCTCTCTCCCTCTCGCCGACTCTCTCTCTCCCTCTCGCCGACTCTCTCTCTCCCTCTCGCCGACTCTCTCTCTCCCTCTCGCCGACTCTCTCTCTCCCTCTCGCCGACTCTCACTCTCCCTCTCGCCGACTCTCTCTCTCCCTCTCGCCGACTCTCTCTCTCTCCCTCTCGCCGACTCTCTCTCTCCCTCTCGCCGACTCTCTATCTCCCTCTCGCCGACTCTCTCTCTCCCTCTCGCCGACTCTCTCTCTCTCTCCCTCTCGCCGACTCTCTCTCTCCCTCTCGCCGACTCTCTCTCTCCCTCTCGCCGACTCTCTCTCTCCCTCTCGCCGACTCTCTCTCTCTCTCCCTCTCGCCGACTCTCTCTCTCTCTCTCCCTCTCGCCGACTCTCTCTCTCTCTCCCTCTCGCCGACTCTCTCTCTCTCTCCCTCTCGCCGACTCTCTCTCTCTCTCCCTCTCGCCGACTCTCTCTCTCCCTCTCGCCGACTCTCTCTCTCTCTCTCCCTCTCGCCGACTCTCTCTCTCTCTCCCTCTCGCCGACTCTCTCTCTCTCTCTCGCCGACTCTCTCTCTCCCTCTTGCCGACTCTCTCACTCACTCGCTCTCGCCGGCTCTCTCTCTCCCTCTCGCCGACTCTCTCTCTCTCTCTCTCCCTCTCGCCGACTCTCTCTCACTCTCTCCCTCTCGCCGACTCTCTCTCTCCCTCTCGCCGACTCTCTCTCTCTCTCTCCCTCTCGCTGACTCTCTCTCTCTCCCTCTCGCCGACTCTCTCTCTCACTCTCGCCGACTCTCTCTCTCCCTCTCGCCGACTCTCTCTCTCTCTCTCCCTCTCGCCGACTCTCTCTCTCCCTCTCGCCGACTCTCTCTCTGACTCTCTCTCTCCCTCTCGCCGACTCTCTCTCTCACTCTCGCCGACTCTCTCTCTCTCTCCCTCTCGCCGACTCTCTCTCTCCCTCTCGCCGACTCTCTCTCTCACTCTCGCCGACTCTCTCTCTCTCTCTCCCTCTCGCCGACTCTCTCTCTCTCTCTCCCTCTCGCCGACTCTCTCTCTCCCTCTCGCCGACTCTCTCTCTCCCTCTCGCCGACTCTCTCTCTCTCACTCTCGCCGACTCTCTCTCTCTCTCTCCCTCCTGCCGACTCTCTCTCTCCCTCTCGCCGACTCTCTCTCTCCCTCTCGCCGACTCTCTCTCTCCCTCTCGCCGACTCTCTCTCTCTCTCTCTCCCTCTCGCCGACTCTCTCTCTCCCTCTCGCCGACTCTCTCTCTCTCCCTCTCGCCGACTCTCTCTCTCTCCCTCTCGCCGACTCTCTCTCTCCCTCTCGCCGACTCTCTCTCTCACTCTCGCCGACTCTCTCTCTCTCTCTCCCTCTCGCCGACTCTCTCTCTCCCTCTCGCCGACTCTCTCTCTCTCCCTCTCGCCGACTCTCTCTCTCACTCTCGCCGACTCTCTCTCTCTCTCTCCCTCTCGCCGACTCTCCCTCTCCCTCTCGCCGACTCTCTCTCTCCCTCTCGCCGACTCTCTCTCTCCCTCTCGCCGACTCTCTCTCTCCCTCTCGCCGACTCTCTCTCTCCCTCTCGCCGACTCTCTCTCTCCCTCTCGCCGACTCTCTCTCACTCACTCATAGAAACATAACATAGAAAATAGTTGCAGGAGTAGGCCACTCGGTCCTTCGAGCCTGCACCACCATTCGATAAGATCATGGCTGATCATTCCCTCAGTACCAATTTCCTGTTTTCTCTCCAGACTCCTTGATTCCTTTAGCCCTAAGGGCCATATCTAACTTCCTCTTTAATATATCCAATGAACTGGCATCAACAACTCTCTGCGGCAGGGAATTCCACAGGTTAACTACTCGCTGAGTGAAGAAATTTCTCCTCATCTCAGTCCTAAATGGCCTACCCCTTATCCTAAGAATGTGTCCCCTGGTTCTGGACTTCCCCAACATTGGGAACAATCTACCCGCATCTAACCTGTCCAGTCCCATCAGAATCTTGTATGTTTCTATGAGATCCCCTCTCATCCTTCTAAATTCCAGTGTATAAAGGCCCAGTTGATTCAGTCTCTCCTTATATGTCAGTCCGGCCATTCTGGGAATCAGTCTGGTGAACCTTCGCTGCGCTCCCTCAATAGCAAGAACGTCCTTCCTCAGATTAGGAGACCAAAACTGAACACAATATTCCAGGTGAGGCCTCACCAAGGCCCTGTACAACTGCAGTAAGTCCTCCCTGCTCCTATACTCAAATCCTCTCGCTATGAAGGCCAACATGCCATTTGCTTTCTTAACCGCCTGCTGCACCTGCATGCCAACTTTCAATGACTGATATACCACGACACCCAGGTCTCGTTGCACCTCCCCTTTTCCTAATCTGCCGCCATTCAAAAAATATTCTGTCTTCGAGTTTTTGCCCCCAAAGTGGATAACCTCACATTTATCCACATTATACTGCATCTGCCATGCATTTGCCCTCTCACCTAACCTGTCCAAGTCACCCTGCAGCCACTTAGCGTCCCCCTCACAGCTCACACCGCCACCCAGTTTAGTGTCAGCTGCAAACTTGGAGATATTTCACTCAATTCCTTCATCTAAATCATTAATGTATAATTTAAAGAGCTGGGGTCCCAGCACTGAGCCCTGTGGCACTCCACTAGTCACTTCCTGCCATTCTGAAAAGGACCCGTTTATCCCGAATCTCTGTCTCCTATCTGCCAACCAGTTCTCTATCCACGTCAGTACATTACCCCCAGTACCATGTGCTTTGATATTGCACACCAATCTCTCGTATGGGACCTTGTCAAGCCTTTTGAAAGTCCAAATATACCACATCCACTGGTTCTCCCTTGTCCACTCTGCTAGTTACATCCTCAAAAAACTCCAGAAGTTTTGTCACTCTCCCCGTCACTCTCTCTCTCTCTCTCTCTGCCCCCCCAGTCACTCGCTCTCTCTCTCTCTCTCTCTCCCCAGTCACTTTCTCTCTCTCTCTCTCTCTCTCTCTCCCCCCAGTCACTCTCTCTCTCTCTCTCTCTCCCCCAGTTACTCCACCAACACCTCCAGTCATTCTCTCTCTCTCCCTTCCAATCACTCTCTCTCTCCCCCCCCAGTCTCTCTCTCTCCCCGCAGCCACTCTCTCTCTCTCCAGTTACTCACTTTCTCCCCCCCACTCTCTATCTGCCTCCCTCCCCCACTCCAGTCTCTCTCTCTCTCCCCCACCCAGTCATTCTCTTTCTCCCCTCACTCTCTGTCTCTCTCCCTCACCCACTCCAGTCTCTCTCTCTCTCCCTCCCCCACTCCAGTCTCTCTCTCCCTTCCTCCCCCACTCCAGTCTCTCTCCCTTCCCCCCCACTCCAGTTTCTCTCCCTTCCCCCCCCAACTCCAGTCTTTCTCTCTTTCTCTCCCCCACCCAGTCACTCTCTTTCTCCCCTCCACTCCCCCACTCCAGTCTCTCTCTCTCTCTCTCCCACCCAGTCACTCTCTCTCTCTCTCTCTCTCTCTCTCTCTCTCCTACCCAGTCACTCTCTCTCTCTCTCTCTCTCCCACCCACCCAGTCACTCTCTCTCTCTCTCTCTCCTACCCAGACACTCTCTCTCTCTCTCCCACCCAGTCTCTCTCTCTCTCTCTCTCTCTCTCTCTCTCTCCCAGTCACTCTCTCTCTCTCTCTCCCACCCACCCAGTCACTCTCTCTCTCTCTCTCCTACCCAGACACTCTCTCTCTCTCCCACCCAGTCTCTCTCTCTCTCTCTCTCTCTCTCTCTCTCTCCCAGTCACTCTCTCTCTCTCTCTCTCCCACCCACCCAGTCACTCTCTCTCTCTCCTACCCAGACACTCTCTCTCTCTCTCTCCCCCAGTCTCTCTCTCTCTCTCTCTCTCTCCCAGTCACTCTCTCTCTCTCTCTCTCCCACCCACCCAGTCACTCTCTCTCTCTCCTACCCAGACACTCTCTCTCTCTCTCTCCCCCAGTCTCTCTCTCTCTCTCTCTCTCTCCCAGTCTCTCTCTCTCTCTCTCTCTCTCTCTCTCTCTCCCAGTCACTCTCTCTCTCTCTCTCTCCCACCCACCCAGTCACTCTCTCGCTCTCTCTCCCACCCACCCAGTCACTCTCTCTCTCTCTCTCCCACCCACCCAGTCACTCACTCTCTCTCTCTCTCTCCTACCCAGACACTCTCTCTCTCTCTCTCCCCCAGTCTCTCTCTCTCCCTTTCCCCCCACACCCCGCCACAGTCACTCTCTCTCTCCCCCAGACACTCTCTCTCTCTCTCTCCCCCCAGTCACTCTCTCTCTCTCTCTCCCCAGTGACTCTCTCTCTCCCCCCAGTCACTCTCTCTCTCTCTCTCCCCCCCAGTCACTCTCTCTCTCTCTCTCCCCAGTGACTCTCTCTCTCTCTCTCCCCCCAGTTACTCTCTCTCTCTCTCTCTCCCCCCAGTCACTCTCTCTCTCTCTCTCCCCCCAGTCACTATCTCTCTCTCTCCCCCCAGTCACTCTCTCTCACTCTCTCTCTCACTCTCTCTCTCTCCCCAATCACTCTCTTTCTCTCTCTTTCTCCCCCCAGTCACTCTCTTTCTCTCGCTCTCTTCCCAGTCACACACACTTTCTCCCCCCAGTCTCTCTCTCTCCCTGCCCAGTCACATCTCTCTCCCCAGTTTCTCTCTCCCCCCAGTCACTCTCGCTCTCTCCTCCCAGTCACTCTCTCTCTCTCCCCCAGTCACTCTCTCTCTCTCTCTCCCCCGTCACTCTCTCTCTCTCTCTCCCCAGTCACTCTCTCTCTCTCTCTCTCGCCCCAGTCACACTCTCTCTCTCTCTCTCCAGTCACTCTCTCTCTCTCTCTCTCCCCAGTCACTCTCTCTCTCTCCCCAGTCACTCTCTCTCTCTCTCCCCCCCAGTCATTCTCTCTCTCCCCGCAGCCACACTCGCTCTCTCTCCCCAGTTACTCTCTTTCTCACCCCCACTCTCTGTCTGTCTCCCTCCCCCACTCCAGTCTCTCTCTCTCTCTCTCTCTCCCCCACCCAGTCACTCTCTTTCTCCCCCCCACTCTCTCTCTCCCTCCCTCCCCCACTCCAGTCTCTCTCTCTCTCTCCCACCCAGTCACTCTCTCTCTCTCTCTCTCTTTCCCACCCAGTCACTCTCTCTCTCTCTCACACCCAATCACTCTCTCTCTCTCTCTCTCTCTCTCACACACAGTCACTCTCGCTCTCTCTCTCTCTCTCTCACACCCAGCCACTCTCTCTCTCTCTCTCTCTCTCACATCCAGTCACTCTCTCTCTCTCTCTGTCACTCTCTCTCTCTCACACCCAGTCACTCTCTCTCTCTCTCTCTCTCCCCCATCCAGTCACTCTCTCTCACACCCAGTCACTCTCTCTCTCTCTCTCTCACACCCAGTCACTCTCTCTTTCTCTCTCTCACACCCAGTCACTCTCTCTCTCTCACTCCCAGTCACTCTCTCTCTCTCTCTCTCTTTCTCTCTCCCTCCCTCCAGTTACTGTCTCTCTCTCACCCCAGTCTTTCTCTCTCTCTCCCCCCGATTAAATTGGATCACCTGCGAGCTGGACCCATGCGGGTGGGACCGGGGGGCCTGCAACATTTGATGCACGGCAGCTCGAGGGAACCGCACGGCCGCACGGGGCGGAGGGGCGGGAACAGGGGCCATAATTATCAGATAGTCACTAATAAATCCAGCAAGGAATTGGGGAGAACCTTATTTACTGAGGACAGTGGTTAGAACATGGAGCTCGCTACCACAGGGAGCGGTTGAGGTGAATAGCATGGATTTATTTAAGGGGAAATTAGATAAGCATATGAGGGAGAAAGGAAGAGAGGGATATGCTGATAGGGTGGGATGAGTAGGGTGGGAGGAGGCTGTTGGGCCTGTTGTGCCGAATGGCCTGTTTCAGGGTGTAAAATTCTAGATAGTTCTATGATAAAAGCATTCATTTTGGCTCAGGTGGAAACATCAGGAACATTTATTTAATTTAAAGAGACACTTGTCGGTAACACAATTTCCCACACTAACTTGGTTAAGGCTTGCTATGTGAAAAGCATTGCAATACTCGCCCTCATAAAAGTAGATTAAGAATTGGGGTTCGCCATGGGAATGCCGGGGGCGGTGTGGGGGGAATGAATGTCTTTGTGCACTATTCACTGGAAGTCATAAAAGATTTGAGTCACTGTGACTAGTACTCTCCTCATTTCATAAGCCAAGACGTTTGTCCTTCCATAACGTGGCATGTGTTTGGTTCTTGTAATTAAATGACATCGAAGCTCTCTTAAAGGGACGATGCCACCAGCGTCAAGCATCGGGGGACGGGGCAGGGGGAATTCTGCACCATGGTTACATCGAGTGGGGACCAACCGCACATGACCGAAAACGTGAAGGTTTGTCTGCCATTAATCATAAATTAAATAATTACACAGGATATACGGCACAGAAACAGGCTATTCGGCCCAACCAGTCCATGCCGACATTTATGTTCCTCTCAAGCCTCCTCCCATCTTTCCTCATTTATCAGCATAACCCTCTATTCCCTTCCTCATATGCTGGTCTAGCCTCCCCTTAAATACATCTATACTATTCACTTCAACCACTCCCTGTGGTAGTGAGTTCCACATTCTCACCACTCTCTGGGTAAATAGGTTTCTTCTGAATTCCCTATTGGATTTCTTGGTGACTATCTTATATTGATGGCCTCTAGTTATGCTCTTCCCGACAAGTGGAAACATTCTCTCTGTATCCACTCGATCAAAACCTTTCATAATTTTAAAGACTTCTATTAGGTCACCTCCTCAGCCCTCCCTTTTTCAATGGAAAAGAGATCCAGCCTGTTCATCCTTTCCTAATGGGTATACCCTTGCAATGTTACACAACTCTTGATTAAAATGACACAACTCGTGCACAGCGAGAGCTTGTTCTTGAGAAAGTGGCGCAGTGCAAACTTAATGTGGCTTTCTGCACTTCTGAGAATAGTGCCATGCGAGGGGACAGAGGGGGAAGTGTTACAGTTGAGGTTTTTTGCAGCTGGCCTTTAGATGAAGCTCAAATCGGCTAAGGGAAGTTCCCCAAAGCTTACTGAAGCCATCTCTTTAAAAGCTGCTTCAAGCCATCACATGATGAGGTGAATTCATCAACACAATTCACTAAATATATTCAAAAGGGAGTTAGATGAAGTCCTTATTATTAGGGGGATCAAGGGGTATGGCGAGAAAGCAGGAAGGGGGTACTGAAGTTGCATGTTCAGCCATGAACTCATTGAATGGTGGTGCAGGCTAGAAGGGCCGAATGGCCTACTCCTGCACCTATTTTCTATGTTTCTATAACAGCAAGAGACTCCCCATTGAGGTTTGACAACGCACTACTTCAAAAACAACTTACAGGTTGGAAAGGATGGCAAAAAAAAAATGTCCTTTCCACAACCCTTCTGAGTTGGCACGATGGTGAGGTTAACAGTCAAACGCAGCTCAAACCGTAAGCAATTGCAGAGAATGGAAAACCATTGACAAATAAAGCTAAACAATCTGTGCTGAATTATCTAATCTCCGGCCGCAGCTAGAGACATATAATATGGCGACCAGAACTGTAAGCAGTACTCTTTGTGTGGTCTAACCAAGGTTTGATACAGCTTAAGCGTAAGAACATAAGAAATAGGAGCAGGAGTCGGCCATTTGGCCCTTCGAGCCTGCTCCGCCATTCAATAAGATCATGGCTGATCTTCTAGCTCAACTCCACCTTCCCGCACTATCCCCATATCCCGTAATTCCCTTCGTTCCCAAAGATTTAGCGCCCTGTGTCTTGAATATACTCAATGGCTGAGCCTCCACAGTCCTCTCGGGTAGAGAATTCCAACCCTCTGAGTGAAGAAATTTGAGAATGAAGACTGACACTACTTTGGCTGGAGTTCAGAAATAAACTTGACAGCAGTCCAAAAAGACCAGGAACAAATATTGTTTTTCCAGAAATACAATTTTCCTAAAAAAAAATGACTAGAGGCAATAAACTAATGACAATTTCCACAAGAGAGACAGGTCTGAAAACAAGTGAGATTATGCAAAATGTGCATTAAATCTTGGGAGACATTCGTAAGGCAAATTAATACATTCCACACAGACAGCGTCACTGACATAAAATTTAACAAAGTCGCAGAAACACAGACGATAATCTGCCAGGGACTCAAGCCGACGAGAGTCCCAGCTCGACTCAACCGCGCAATATGTTGAATATACATCTGCCTAGAATATATTTTTAAAAATTCGATAGGGTAGTTACAGAGAAATTATTTCCTCTGGCGAGGAAAGTCCACAAGAGGGCATAATTTTAAAAACTTTTAATTTAATAAACTTGCATTCAGTACTTTTCACAATCACAGGATGTCCCAAAACACTTCAGCCGTTGAAGCACTTCTGAAGTGTAGTCACTGTTGTAATGTGGGGAAGTGCTTCAGCAAGTTTGCTTACAACAATTATCCACAAAGAGCATTGAGAAAAAAATGACCGGATTTTCTGTCAGGAGCGCTTTAGCACTCAAAGGGTAGTCGAGATCTGGAACTCGCTTCCCCCAAAATGGCTGTGGATACAGGGTCAATTGAAATTTTTGTTAGGTATGGATAACAACAGATATGGAACATAAGCGGGCAAAGAGTGTCAAGGTACAACTGAATGGTGGAACTGGTTCAAGGGGCTGAATGTCCTATTTCTGTTCCTATATTTGTTTGTGGCATGTCCTGTCCCCAAACTCTTAACTCCTGTTTTCATTTTTCTGGCACACATTCAAAGAACTTGCATTTATTTTGTCCTTTTCACAACCACAGGACGTCCCAAAACACTTCACAGCCAGTGAAGCACTTCTGAAGTGTAGTCACTGTTGTAATGTGAGGGAATTGCTTCAACAAATTTGCTCACGACAATTTTCCACCGTATGAAAAGATTATCTGTTTTAGTGATGTTGATTGAGGAATAAATATTGGCCAGGACACTGGGGATAACTCCCCTGCTCTTCTTCGAAAAATAGTGCCATGGGATCATTTACATCTACTCGAGGGGGCAGACGGGGCATTGGTTTAACATCTCATCCGAAAGACGGCACCTCCGCCAGTGCAACACCTCCATATTAGTGCATGGTAGTGTCAGCCTATATTATTTGCTCAAGTCTGTGGAGTGGGGCTTGAACCCAAGACCATCTGATGTAGATGCGAGAGTGCTACTCACTGAATCAAGGCGGACACTTCCTGTGCAAACTTCCTCCACAACAAATTCCTGTGTCCACATTTATATAATGGAAACTGCCTATGTAAACCAGTCACTTTGTAATTACACCCTCCTGCCAGTGGCGGTGCTGTAACACCTCAGTTTTGCATCTCAGCTCCTCATCCCGTGCTGCAGGGAAACTCCTGTGTTCTAAACACCTCTGCTTCTTTCTCCCCAATTTGCTGCAAGTTATACTATGTGCAGTTAAATAGCAAAAGGTCAAAGTATTATACCAGAGTAATAGAATGTACAGTGTTAAAATTGGGTTCGAGTCACGTCAGCACGCCCTGGTCCAATTATTCCATGTCCTCTAGCCCTGTTTCATCTGAAGACTACATTTGATCTTCACTCCCCGCGTGTGTGACACCTTGGGGAGCTCGGCTAATACAATGTAAAAGAACTTAAGAAAATGAAATTGAAAGCTCCAGGGACAGTTCCTTTAGATTGGAAATTTGCAGATGTCGAACTCCACTATTTAAGAATGGTGAGTGAGGGAAACCAGGGAATTATAGACCAGTTAGCCTAACATTTGCTGTCGGAAAATTGCGAGAGTCTATAAATTAACTCAGCACCTCAAATTTTCAGAGCCAGCATGGATGTGAAAGGCAGATCATGCCTGACAAACATGATTGAAATTTTTGAAGAGGTGACTAAAGTGATGGACAGGAGAATGTTATTTATATATTTTTTGTATTCGTTCCAGGGACTGTGGAAATGTATTTTTATCTAAGCTGATACCATACGGTATTTGTGTGCCCTTTGCAATATATTTATATCAAAATGGAGTCCTGGCCCTTCCAGAACTTTCTGCATTTTAGCAGTCAGCTTGCATAAACAGCTAAACCTGGTTTGAGATGGCTGATGGCCATCAGACAGCTAGGAGACAAGTCATGCTGAGACAAGTACCCCCCCATGGTGCTTTCCTATTGTCTACACTACAGAAGTTCCATGTCACCCCACCCTTAACTTCTAGCCATTATCTCTTGCAGAGACCTCATCCATTTGATGCAAACACATAAACTGACCAGGAAATTGAACTTTCCTGACACAATACAAGACAGGTGATAGCCCATTACCTATGACTCATGGAGTAATAGCCGGCTGGCCAACTGATAACCCTGACAAAAGGAAATATCTGGATACCATGTCAGGACCAGGATATAGTAATTAACTCTTTATCTGTATTCACTGACTGTGAGACAGAGCAATACACAGGGAGAGGCCATAACTTGGGTTTTACTGTATAAATATCTTGTTAAACTGAACCATTTCGGAGGTGTTCACTTAGCCCTTGACTGAGTGTAACCTGCCCCTTGCTAGCAAGTAAATTAAAGAAACTTCTACCGGAGCTGTAAGTGTCGGAGTGGGCGTCGCTGGCAAGGCCCGCATTTATTGCCCATCCCTAATTGCCCTTGAGAAGGTGGTGGTGAGCTGGCTTCTTGAACTGCTGCAGTCCGTGTGGTGAAGGTGCTCCCACAGTGCTGTTAGGGAGGGAGTTAGGTATTTGGACTTTGATAAAGTCCCACATAGAAGCCACTGAAATTGAGGGCAAATTATTGACCTGGTTTGGAAATTGACTGAGTGGCAGGAGACAGAGAGTAGGGATAATGGGTAGGTACTCAAATTGGCAGGATGTGTCTAGTGGTGTCCCGCAGGGATCTGAGTTGAGGCCTCAACTATTCACAGTATTTTTTAATGACATAGATGATGGCATAGAAACTCATATATCCAAATTTGCCGATGACGCAAAGATAGGCTGCATTGTAGGCAGTGTAGATGAAAGCATAAAATTACAAAAGACATCGGCAGATTAAGTGAATGGACAAAACTATGGCAAATGGATTTCAATGTCGGCAGATGTGATAGTCATCAACTTTGGACCTTAAAAAGATAGAACAGGGTACTTTCTAAATGGTGAAAATCTAAAAACGGTGAAGGTCCAAAGAGACTTGGGGGTTCAGGTACATAGGTCATTAAAATGTCATGAACATGTACAGAAAATAATCAAAAAGGCTCATGGAACGTTGGCCTTTATATCTAGAGGACTAGAATACAAGGGGGTTGAAGTTATGCTGCAGCTATACAAAGCCCTGGTTAGACCACAGCTGGAGCACTGTGAGCAGTTCTGCGCACCACAACTTAGGAAGGATATATTGGTCTCAGAGGGAATGCAGCATAGGTTTTCTCGAATGATACCCGGATTTCAAAGGTTAAGTTATAAGAATTAGGAACAGGAGTAGGCCATCTAGCCCCTCGAGCCTGCTCCGCCATTCAACAAGATCATGGCTGATCTGGTCGTGGACTCAGCTCCACTTACCCGCCCCCTCCCCGTAACCCTTAATTCCCTTATTGGTTAAAAATCTATCTATCTGTGACTTGAATACATTCAATGAGCTAGCCTCAACTGCTTCCTTGGGCAGAGAATTCCACAGATTCACAACCCTCTGGGAGAAGAAATTCCTTCTCAACTCGGTTTTAAATTGGCTCCCCCATATTTTGAGGCTGTGCCCCCTAGTTCTAGTCTCCCAACCAATGGAAACAACCTCTCTGCCTCTATCTTGTCTATCCCTTTCATTATTTTAAATGTTTCTATAACATCACCCCTCATCCTTCTGAACTCCAACGAGTAAAGACCCAGTCTACTCAATCTATCATCATAAAGTAACCCCCTCATTTCTGGAATCAGCCTAGTGAATCGTTTTTGTACCCCTTCCAAAGCTAGTATATCCTTCCTTAAGTATGGTGACCAAAACTGCACGCAGTACTCCAGGTGCGATCTTACCAATACCTTATACAGTTGCAGCAAGACCTCCCTGCCTTCCTGATTACCTGCTGCACCTGCAAACTAACCTTTTGGGATTCATGCACAAGGACCCCCAGGTCCCTCTGTACCACAGCATGTTGTAATTTCTCCCCATTCAAATAATATTCCCTTTTACTGTTTTTTTTCCCAAGGTGGATGACCTTACACTTTCCGACATTGTATTCCATCTGCCAAACCTTAGCCCATTCGCTTAACCTATCCAAATCTCCTTGCAGCCTCTCTGTGTCCTCTACACAACCCGCTTTTAGTGTCATCTGCAAATTTTGTTGCACTACACTCTGTCCCCTCCTCTAGGTCATCTATGTATATTGTAAACAGTTGTGGTCCCAGCACTGATCCCTGTGGCACACCACTAACCACTGATTTCCAACCGGAAAAGGACCCATTTATCCCGACTCTCTGCTTTCTGTTCGCCAGCCAACTCTCTATCCATGCTAATACATTTCCTCTGACTCCACGTATCTTTATCTTCTGCAGTAACATTTTGTGTGGCATCTTATCGAATGCCTTTTGGAAATCTAAATACACCACATCCATCGGTACACCTCTATCCACCATGCTCGTTATATCCTCAAAGAATTCCAGTAAGTTAGTTAAACATGATTTCCCTTTCATGAATCCATGTTGCGTCTGCTTGATTGCACTATTCCTATCTAGATGTCCCGCTATTTCTTCCTTAATGATAGCTTCAAGCATTTTCCCCACTATAGATGTTAAACTAACCGGCCTATAGTTACCTGCCTTTTGCCTGAAGAGAGATTACACAAATTAGGGTTGTATTCTCTAGAATTTAGAAGGTTAAGGGAGGGGGGAGGGGGATATTAAGGGGAACAGATAGGGTAGATAGAGAGAAACTATTTTCGCCGGTTGGGGAGTCTAGAACTGGGAAGCATAGTCTAGAGTGAAATTAGGAAACATTTCGATCCATAAAGGGTGGTAGAAGTTTGGAACTCTCTTCCGCAAACAGCATTGATGCTAGATCAATTGTCAATTTTAAACCGAGATGGTTAGATTTTTGTTACTCAAAGGAATTAAGGGATATGGGCCAAAGATGGGTCGCAGATCAGCCATGATCTCATTGATGGCGGAACAGGCTCGGGGAACTGAATGGCCGACTCCTGTTCCTATGCAATCAAATGTACAATAATTGCTTAATCAGCAATTTGACAATTCTACATACATCCCTGTAACAACTAGACAAGGCACTGCCAGCAGTTCGTACTGGCCAGTACAAAGCAAAAATCTGCATCACGAGCATCGACATAAAAAGTTACAGACAATATCATGAGTCAACTAATCCCCAAACAGGATAACTCAAGCTTCACTGCAGCCCACCCTTCAGATTGTATTCCAGTATTTGTGGCTTCACATGCTAATCAACTCGAAAGCAAAGAGCTAGCCAATAAAAATTGGACAAAAATACAAAACAATATTTGGAATATTTAACCAGTTGGCAAGGCAAGAACAAGGCAGAGCATGGAAACTGAAAAAAAGACTTGCATTTATATAGCGCCTTTCACAACCTCAAGATGTTCCAAAGGGCTTTACAAAGTGAAGTACGTTTGAAGTGTAGTCACTGTTGGAATGCAGGAAACTCAACCGTCAATTTGCGCACAGCAAGCCCCCACAAACAGCAATGTGATAATGGCCAGATAATCTGTGTTAGTGGTGTTGGTTGAGGGATAAATATTTGCCCAGGACACCGGGGCAAACTCCTCTGCGCTTCTTCAAATTGTGCCATGGGATCGATTACGCCCACCTGAGGAGGTAGAGGGGGTCTCGGTTTAACGTCTCATTCGAAAGAAGTAAAATTAAAATTAAAATCAAAATTGCCTTGTGCAAGAAAGGACACCAGATAGCCAGAGACATTATATAACACACACACACAATGGCAAGACCAGACTCACAAGCGCCTGCAGTAAAGAAAAATATCCTAGCCCATGCCAAACCTGTGGGACATCTCAACACATGGCAGGAGGGCGGGGGGGGGGGGGGAGGCGAGGGCGGAGTTACATTTCTACTGCGCTTTAAGCAAGCTGAATGTTAAAAATTGTAGATAATGGTTGGTAAAAGTGCCTGACTGCCAGCTGAGAGAAAATATATTGAAGTCAAAAATAAAATCACCATCAAATTATGTTAATTCACATGTTGTAATGTCAAGGCATGACAATGTACACAGTACAGGAAAACCCACTGCAATGAATACATAAAACACAAGAAATAGGAGCAGGAGTAGGCCACACGACCCCTCTGGCCTGCTCCACCATTCAATAAGATCATGGCTGACCTTTGACCTCCACTCCACTTTCCTGCCCGATCTCCCATCTCTTAATTCCCCTAGAGTCCAAAAATCAACCGATCTCAGCCTTGAATATGCTCAACGACTGAGCATCCACAGTCTTTTGTGTAAAGTCCTGTCCCCTCAGTACAGATTCACACGAGGCATGTAGTGAAGTCAAGGTCACTCTGGACCTGCACCCCTGGAATGCTGCACTTGCCTGAGACCTGCCCTTATATACCTGTCTCTTGCAAGTGCACCCCTGGTGGTAAGGTATGCTGGTGGTTACAGGTCATATCTTATTATAGTCATGTATAGCATGTTAGGATACAGTTATATATAATAATGTAAGATACATGACATTTTGGGGCCGAAAATTCCAAAGATTCATCACCCTCTGAGTGAAGAAATTCCTCCTCATCTCAGTCCTAAATGGCCGACCCCTTATCCTGAGACTGTGCCCCCTAGTTCTAGACACTCCAGCCAGGGGAAACATCTTCTCAGCATCTACCCTGTCAATCCCCCTCAGAATCTTGTATGTTTCAATGAGATCATCTGATAAATACTTGGCCGTCTTGTAGAAGGGCAAAAAATGCCACTGCACGTATCCTTCTTTTATCGCTCAATGATTTCTAGACTGCAAGGACCACTCAATTCATTTAATGAACAGCCCAGTCAGTGGGTCATAGAAACATAGACAATAGGTGCAGGAGTAGGCCATTCGGCCCTTCGAGCCTGCACCACCATTCAATATGATCATGGCTGATCATGCAGCTTCAATACCCCATTCCTGCTTTCTCTCCATACACCTTGATCCCTTTAGCCGTAAGGGCCACATCTAACTCCCTTTTGAATATATCTAACGAACTGGCCTCAACAACTTTCTGTGGTAGAGAATTCCACAGGTTCACCACTCTCTGGGTGAAGAAGTTTCTCCTCATCTCGGTCCTAAATGGCTTACCCCTTATCCTCAGACTGTGACCCCTGATTCTGGACTTCCTCAACATCGGGAACATTCTTCCTGCATCTAACCTGTCCAATCCCATCAGAATTTTATATGTTTCTCTGAGATCCCCTCTCATTCTTCTAAATTCCAGTGACGATAAGCCGAGTCGATCCAGTCTTTTTTCATATGTCAGTCCTGCCATCCCGGGAGTCCGCCATCCTCTGCCATCACTGGCTCCCCAACCTTTGCATCTCACCTGTTCGGTCAGTTGTGATGTTCGTCGGGCCCTACTGATTTACTGCCACTTCACATTAATTATTCTTACCCGCTGTTGCCTGCTGTTAAACTTTCCTGGCCTGCCATTCCAGAAGCACTACTGGTGGTACAGCAGGATGGCAGGAGTGTCGTAGGAGGAGAGCGTGGGTCGAAGAATGAGAGGGGATCTCATTGAAACATATAAAATATTGATGGGGCTGGACAGACTGGATGCGGGGAGGATGTTTCCCCCGGGCTGGCAAGTCTAGAACAAGGGATCACAGTCTCAGGATACGGGGTAGGAAATTTAGGACTGAAATGAGGAGAAACTTCTTCACTCAGAGGGTGGTGAACCTGTGGAATTCTCTACCCACAGAAGGCTGTGGAGGCCGAGTCACTGAATATATTTAAGAAGGAGATCGATAGATTTCTAGACACAAAAGGCATCAAGGGGTATGGGGAAAAAGCGGGAATATGGTGTTGAGATAGAGGATCAGCCATGATCATATTGAATGGCGGTGCAGACTCGAAGGGCCGAATGGCCTACTCCTGCTCCTATTTTCTATGTTTCTACGGTACACTGGGATTGTAAGAAAGAGAATCTTCCCTGACCCCAAAGGTTAATGGGGTCAAAGGCCAAGGCCTCAGTGAGCAGCATTTTCAGCCCCTTTTATCCTTATTAATTGTGCATTTCATCTCCCAGAGAATTATTTGCTGAGGGACCGCAGATCAATCACAATAATAAACAAGACTCCACAACAACACATTTTTGCTCACCAATCTGAAATGTTGGCCATGTGGACTGCTCGATAGGTCATCTTATTGAATACATCCGAGTTCGCTGTCCTGTATTTGGCCTAACGTGTCCGTGCCAGCCTAATCTCACTTTCAGCTCTGGATCCGTTGCCCTGTAGGTTACGGCTCTTCAAGTGCATATCAAAGTACTTTTTAAATGCTATGAGCATTGCTGCCTCTACCACCCTTTCACACATTGAGAGCCAGACCTCCACCACCCTCTGGGTGAAAAAAAAAATTCTTCTCAACTCCCCTCGAATCCTTCTACCAATTACTTTAAATCTATGCCCCCTGGTTATTGACCTCTCTGCTAGGGGCAATAGGTCCTTCCTATCCACACGAGGCCCTCTGTACCCTCTCTAGGAAAAAAAAATTGCAGGCTACGGGGAAAGGACGGGGGAGCGGGACTAGCTGAAGTGCTTTAGCAGAGAGCCTGTACAGGCTCGATGGGCCGAATGGCCTCCTTCTGTGCTGTAACCATTCTATGATTCTAAGAAAGGAAAGTATCCCGTATGCCTTCTGAACTACCTTATCTACCTGTCCTGCTACTTTCAGGGATCTGCGGTCTATCACTCCAAGGAGCCCTGTTCCTCTACACTTCTCAGTGTCCTACCATTTAGTGTGTATACCTTTGCCTTGTTAACCCTCCCCAAATGCACTCTCTCACACTTCTGAGGATTGAATTCCATTTGCCACTGTTCTTCCCAACTGACCAGTCCATTTGTATCTTCCTGCAATCTACAGCTTTCTTCTTCACTATCAATCACACGGCCAATTTTTGTATCATCTGTCGACTTCTTAATCATGCTCCAACATTGAGATATAAATATATACACCGCGAGAAGCAAGGGACCTCGTGCTGAACCCTGCTGGAAACAGCTTTCCAGTCACAAACACACCTTTGCTTCCTGCCACTGAGCCAATTTTGGATCCAACTTGCCACTTACTCTTGGATTCCATGGGCTTTTACTGTTCTGACCAATCTGCCATGTGGGACCTTGTCAAAAGCCTTGCTAAAATCCATGTAGATTTCATCAAACGCGCGACTCTCATCTACCTTCCTTGTTACTGCCTCAAAAAATTCAATCAAGTTAGTGAGACACGACCTTCCCTGAACAAATCCAAGGTAGGTAAAGTGAGTGAATGGGCAGGGAGACCTGAAGGAAGGCACGACCATTTAAAAAAAAAATAGAAATTGCATTTATATAGAACCTTTCATGACATCTGGATGTCCCAAAGTAGTTTACAGCCAATGAAGTACTTCTGAAGAGTAGTCACTGTTGTAATAAGAACATAAGAATTAGGAGCAGGAGTAGGCCATTCATTCCCTTCGAGCCTGCTCCACCATTCAATAAGATCATGGCTGATCTTCTACCGCAACTCCATTTTCTTGCACTATCCCCATATCCCTAGATTCTCTTAATATCCAAAGTAGGATGTAATAAATGTAATGTAGGAAACACAGCACCCAATTTGTGCACAGCAAGCTCCCACAAACAGCAATGTGATAATGACCAGACAATTTGTTTTAGTGATGTTGGTTGAGGGATACATTTTGGCCAGGACACCGGGGAAAACTCCCCTGCTCGTCTTCAAAATAGTGTCTTGGAATCTTTATGTCCACCTGGGAGTTCAGACCATTGGCCGAGAGTCGCGAGGTGTAGGGGGAAAATGGCTGTCCTAAAGTTAATCGAGGAGGAAAGACACAACTGGCACCACACCAGTAGCCATCAATGTACGATGATTCAGTCTTGAGAATGGTCAGCTCTTGCAATACATCAGAAGATCTCACTGGCAACACATTTGAAGATCTCACTATCTGGGCTCCCACGTGAGGGGTGACTACACTGATGAGGGACTTGAGGGCACTTGGCATCTGTGCAACTGTATTTCAGGAAGTGCCTTCAGCAGCAGAGGCGAGAACATTGGCAGAAGGACGATATATTAAAACATAAACTGAGTGGGCGCGGCATTCCTGGGCATCAGTCTCACCAGACCACATCGGTAGCCGGAGACTCCGTCCCATGATTGGCTCGTCCAGACGCGCTCTCTCTCTTAGGCGGTCCCTTGTATCGAGGATGACTTGCTTCCATGCCAAAAAGGGATGAGTTCACAGGTGTTTGAAGATCTGGTAATGTCTACTCTTTCCCCGCCCCTCACCCACCCACCCCGCCCCACCCCCCCATCGTAATTTAAAGGGCCACTGCAAACAAAGTGCAATCTTTGTGTAACCAGGGGTTCTGCTCAAAATTCCTGGACTGCTGGGCAGAAATCCACCTTTCCGTTCTCTCTAGCCCCAGAAATTTTGGGGCCAATGGATTTAAGGATCATTTAATCTTTAATCTGTTTTTGAGGCGTAAAACAAACGACACTTAATCCCCGAGAAATCTGAAGATCCACCACGCTTTTTGAAACTCAAACGCTTTCTGGTTTAGCGTTCCCGAAACAAATCTTCGGTCATTGGGAGCGCACGTTCCAAATCCGGGCACAGGGGTCAGCGCATCACACGGAATCTTCCCTTCAATTCATTTTTTGAAAGGGATAGAAAATCCTGCAGGACCCGCTGACCTCCAATCCCCAACAATCATTAAAATCATAGAATCATACAGCTCAGAAGGAGGCTTTGAAAGGGCTTATCCAATTAGTCCCACTGCCCTGCTCTTTCATCATAGCCCTACAATTTTTCCTTTCCAAGTATTTATTCAATTCTCTTTTGAAAGTTACTACTGAATATGCTTCCATCGCCATTTCAGGCAGTCATCATCATAGGTGGTCCCTCAAACGAGGATGACTTGCTTCCACATGAGTTCACGGATGTTTCAATGAAGGACCCGATGTTCCAGTCCTGAACTCCAACTGAAGGGTGGAAGATGCCTGTGCGTGGATTTTTTTAACGTGTGGTGACCGTTGCACACCAGCCACCACACGGGCTTGACAGAGCTAGGCCTTGGTCCAGTGGCAAGGGTTAACCAAGATGCCTGAAGACCAGCTCTGCTGCACGGACCTAATGCGCACACATATTCCACTGTGGGCTGGCCCGTGCTGCCCCCGGGCCCTCGGCTCTTCTGGGCCCCATAACCTCATTCGCCGCACCTCCGCCACGATCTCTCACCGCTCCTCTGCCACAAACATTCGCCGCACCTCCGCCACAATCTCTTACCGCTCCTCTGCCACAAACCAGTGCAGCAATACTGAAGCACTTTCAGAAGATGTGGACATCAAAATTAGGAAAGCTTAAATTTTCGAAAATTTACGATATTCTGGGGAGATTCTCAAATAGAATATGGAAAACAGAACTCAACTACAGGTATTTAAAAGAACTCTGGAGACATACCTGAAATCTATAGACCAGTCAAGTTTAATATAAGCAGGAAAAACAAAGTATTTTGAGAGATCTAGAGGGGCATGGTTTGAGAGGTCACACATGGAAATGTACAAGTGGACGTGGATTTAAAAACAAAACATTTTAGGAACAGGAAAAGGATACATATGGCCTTTAGGTTGAGCCCAAATCCATCTTCTCGCTTTGTCCCTCTTTTTATTCAGAAATGTCCAACTGTCTGTCTGTTGGATTCACTTATACATGTGCTTTATTGGTTATGCATATTTGCTTTATTAGTTGTGCATGATCTCTGCTTTTTGAATCCATGTAAAGAACCTACAAGAGAGCAAGCTATCTTAGATCTGGTCCTGTGTAATGAGACAGAAATAATAAACGATCTCCTAGTAAAAGATCCTCTCGGAATGAGTGATCACAGTATGGTTGAATTTGTAATACAGATTGAGGGTGAGGAAGTAGTGTCTCAAATGAGCGTACTATGCTTAAACAAAGGGGACTACAGTGGGATGAGGGCAGAATTAGCTAAAGTAGACTGGGAACACAGATTAAATGGTGGCACAATTGAGGAACAATGGAGGACTTTTAAGGAGCTCTTTCATAGTGCTCAACAAAAATATATTCCAGTGAAAAAGGGCGGTAAGAGAAGGGATAACCAGCCGTGGATAACCAAGGAAATAAAGGAAAGTATCAAATTAAAATCCAATGCGTATAAGGTGGCCAAGGTTAGTGGGAAACTAGAAGATTGGGAAAATTTTAAACGACAGCAAAGAATGACTAAGAAAGCAATAAAGAAAGGAAAGATAGATTACGAAAGTAAACTTGTGCAAAACATAAAAACAGATAGTAAAAGCTTTTACCAATATATAAAACGGAAAAGAGTGACTAAAGTAAATGTTGGTCCCTTAGATGAGAAAGGGGATTTAATAACGGGAAATATGGAAATGGCTGAGACCTTAAACAATTATTTTGCTTCAGTCTTCACAGTGGAAGACACAAAAACCATGCCAAAAATTGCTGGTAACGGGAATGTGGGAAGGGATGACCTTGAGACAATCACTATCACTAGGGAGGTAGTGCTGGACAGGCTAATGGGACTCAAGGTAGACAAGTCCCCTGGTCCTGATGAAATGCATCCCAGGGTATTAAAAGAGATGGTGGAAGTTATAGCAGATGCATTCGTTATAATCTACTAAAATTCTTTGGACTCTGGGGAGGTACCATCGGATTGGAAAGCAGCTAATGTAACGCCTCTGTTTAAAAAAGGGGGCAGACAAAAGGCAGGTAACTACAGGCTGGTTAGTTTAACATCTGTAGTGGGGAAAATGCTTGAAGCTATCATTAAGGAAGAAATAGCGGGACATCTAGATAGGAATAGTGCAATCAAGCAGACGCAAAATGGATTCATGAAGGGGAAATCATGTGTAACTAAGTTACTGAAATTCTTTGAGGATATAACGAGCATGGTGGATAGAGATGTACCGATGGATGTGGTGTATTTAGATTTCCAAAAGGCATTCGATAAGGTGCCACACAAAAGGTTACTGCAGAAGATAAAGGCACACGGAGTCAGAGGAAATGTATTAGCATGGATAGAGAATTGGCTGGCTAACAGAAAGCAGAGAGTCGGGATAAATGGGTCATTTTCGGGTTGGAAATCGGTGGTTAGTGGTGTGCCACAGGGATCGGTGCTGGGACCACAACTGTTTACAATATACATAGATGACCTGGAAGAGGGGACAGAGTGTAGTGTAACAAAATTTGCAGATGACACAAAGATTAGTGGGAAAGCGGGTTGTGTAGAGGACACAGAGAGGCTGCAGAGAGATTTAAATAGGTTAAGCAAATGGGCTAAGGTTTGGCAGATGGAATACAATGTCGGAAAATGTGAGGTTATCCACCTTGGGAAAAAAACAGTAAAAGGGAATATTATTTGAATGGGGAGAAATTACAACATGCTGCGGTGCAGAGGGACCTGGGGGTCCTTGTGCATGAATCCCAAAAAATTAGTTTGCAGGTGCAGCAGGTAATCAGGAAGGCGAATGAAATGTTGGCCTTCATTGCGAGAGGGATGGAGTACAAAAGCAGGGAGGTCCTGCTGCAACTGTATAGGGTATTGGTGAGGCCGCACCTGGAGTACTGCGTGCAGTTTTAGTCATCTTACTTAAGGAAGGATATACTAGCTTTGGAGGGGGTACAGAGACGATTCACTAGGCTGATTCCGGAGATGAGGGGGTTACCTTATGATGATGGATTGAGTAGACTGGGTCTTTACTCGTTGGAGTTCAGAAGGATGAGGGGTGATCTTATAGAAACATTTAAAATAATGAAAGGGATAGACAGGATAGAGGCAGAGAGGTTTTTTCTACTGGTCGGGGAGACTAGAACTAGGGGGCACAGCCTCAAAATACGGGGGAGCCAATTTAAAATCGAGTTGAGAAGGAATTTCTTCTCCCAGAGGGTTGTGAATCTGTGGAATTATCTGCCCAAGGAAGCAGTTGAGGCTAGCTCATTGAATATATTCAAATCACAGATAGATAGATTTTTAACCAATAAGGGAATTAAGGGTTACGGGGAGCGGGCGGGTAAGTGGAGCTGAGTCCACGGCCAGATCAGCTATGATCTTGTTGAACGGCGGAGCAGGCTCGAGGGGCTAGATGGCCTACTCCTGTTCTGAATTCTTATGTTCTTTTGTTCTTATGTTCTTATTAATGTTGGGGAAATCCAGAACCAGGGGTCACAGTCTAAGGATAAGGGGTAAGACATTTAGGACCGAGATGAGGAGAGACTTCTTCACCCAGAGAGTGGTGAACCTGTGGAATTCTCTCCCACAGAAAGTTGTTGAGGCCAATTCATTAAATATATTCAAAAAGGAGTTAGATGTAGTCCTAACTACTGGGGGGAATCAAGGGGTATGGCGAGAAAGCAGGAATGGGGTACTGAAGTTACATGTTCAGCCATGAACTCATTGAATGGCGGTGCAGGCTCGAAGGGCCGAATGGCCTACTCCTGCACCTATTTTCCATGTTTCTATGTTTCTAACACCAAGTATACCAATAGCATTCATTCCAATCATTCTATACTCCACGCATAATTCCGTCCCTCCCTTTTTCTCCCCTGGTCACACATTCTTGAAATTGGTCCACGAGGTTATTTTGACGGCATCGCCCTTGATGCTACCTTTCTTTAGCTGACCCCAACAGGCTCTATGTTGGGGTGGTGTCCAGTCAGGATCCCACACCAACTTCCTCACTTTAGTCTCGGTTTTCTCATTCTCTTTTCTTCGGGTCTTGGCTAGACTTTCGTCCACACCCTTTTCTGCCACTTTGCCCTGTCGGTTTAACCCTACCATGCCCGGTGCCTTTTTGCACCCAAGTAAGTGCGTCCACTTACTGCCTGAGCGACTGCCTTCCCCGACCGCTCTTATCCTATATTTCCGTCGTGTGTCCGAACCCAACGAACACTCATTTCGGCTCTAGTAAGTATTCAAAAATGACTACTTACCCCCAATGATCTGTCCGCTCAGGTCGTCAGCTTGGAAATCTTGCCAACTACGCCATCTGTTGAGGTAACACTTTTAGAGACTGGACCTCGTCCGGGCAAAATGCGCACGCGCGGTCTCAGTTGCCTTTCAACCGAGACCACCTCTGGTTCTTCCAATGAGTCGAGTCGGGTAGGTCTTAATTCACATCAGGTCTTTATTTCTCGAGCACATGCCCAGGAGAGGTCTAAATGTCTGTGTGGTATCTTATTGAAGGCCTAGATAAATGACATCTACTTCATTTTCCTTGTCTACTGTCTCTGTTACCTCTTGAAATAATTCAATGAGATTGGTCAAGCAAGACTTTTCCTTTTGAAATCCATGTTGACTGTTCATTATTATATTTTTGGTTTTTAGATGTCCGTCTATTTCTCCTTTAGTATGGATTCCATTAATTTTTCTACCACCGATGTTAAGCTGACCGGTCTGTAGTTCCCTTGACAATTTCTATCTCACTTCTTAAACATCATCATCATCACAGGCAGTCCCTTGGAATCGAGGAAGACTTGTTTCCACTCCTGAAGTGAGTTCTTTGGTGGCTGAGCCACAGACTCTGTCACAGGTGGGACAGATAGTCGTTGAGGGGAGGGGTGGGTGGGACTGGTTTGCCGCGCACTCTTTCCGCTCTCTGCGCTTGATTTCTGCATGCTCTCGGAGTTGAGACTCGAGATGCTCAGCGCCCTCTCGGATGCACTTCCTCCACTTAGGACGGTCTTGGGCCAGGGACTCCCGGGTGTCAGTGGGGATGTTGCACTTTATCAGGGAGGCTTTGAGGGTGTCCTTGTAACGTTTCCGCTGTCCACCTTTGGCTCGTTTGCCATGAAGGAGTTCCGAGTCGAGCACTTGCTTTGGGAGTCTCGTGTCTGGCCTGCCCAGTGGAGCTGATCGACTGTGGTCAGTGCTTCAATGCTAGGGGATGTTGGCCTTGTCGAGGATGCTAATGTTGGTGCGTCAGTCCTCCCAGGGGATTTGTAGGATCACCAACTTCTTAAACATAGATATTATGTTAGCTATCTGCCAGTCCTCTGGCGCTACACCTTTTTCTAATGAATATTTGTAATAGTGCCATTGCTATCTCTTCCCTAGATTCTTTTAGGCAGTGCATTCCAGATCACAACAACTCACTATGTTAAAAAAAAATCTAATCTCCCCTCTGGTTCTAGTTACTGACCCTCCTGACGAGCTCTCCCTATTTACTCCATCAGAATCATTCATCATGTTGAACACCTCTATTAAATCTCCCCGTAACTTTCTTTGCTTGAGAGAGAACAATCCCAGCTTCTCCAGTCTCTTCACATAACTCAAGTGTCTCATCCCTGGTACCAATCTAGGAAATCTTCAAGGTCTCCGACATCCTATCTAGCTTCGCAAATCTGCAAAAATATGTCTTAAAAAAAAATCCAAAAATAATAATGGTAACAAATGACGGTTCAGCAAGAATTTCAAGCCACAGGGGATGTTCTGTTCTCTGAAAGCAAGTCAAGTTTGTTGCTGAGTTCAGCAAGAGGAAACTCAGACTGAGAAAAATAATGCTCGACAATCTAGCTTATCTAACATCTTTCCATTTGGCTCAGTTAGCTTGCAAGCATTTAGCACGCAAATAGCCTGCTTGTCAGAAATAAAGCAACATGCAACAGTAGAACATCGCAAAAGATACATTATAACATTCTGGAGAAACAAACACATAGAAAATAGGAAATGTAGACTTTGGGAGCTTTACAACCATTGAGACTAGTTGTTTACTGAGTTCTACAGCCGGTGAGTGAAGCACTTTTGAAGTGTAGTCACTGTTGTAATGTGGGAAACGCGGCAGCCAACTTGCGCACAGCAAAGTCCCAGAAACAGCAATGGGATAATGGCCAGATAATCTGTTTTAGTGATGTTGGTTGAGGGATGAATATTGGCCCAGAAAACAAGTAAAGGTGGCACGAAGGGTAAAACTGTCATACTGTGAGAATGGTCCAGCCATGCAGAAAGAGCAAAAGGGGCAAGAGGACCTCAATCTTCACTGGAGATTAGGAAGAAAGAGCTGCGAGGATTAGGGGAGTTTTGGTATCCTTATTTTGGAAAAGTAGAAAGCTGGTGGTTAATGGTGTGCCACAGGGATCGGTGCTGGGACCACAACTGTTTACAGTATACATAGATGACCTGGAAGAGGGGACAGAGTGTAGTGTAACAAAATTTGCAGATGACACTAAGATTAGTGGGAAAGCGGGTTGTGTAGAGGACACAGAGAGGCTGCAAAGAGATTTGGATAGGTTAAGCGAATGGGCTAAGGTTTGGCAGATGGAATACAATGTCGGAAAGTGTGAGGTCATCCACCTTGGGAAAAAAAAAACAGTAAAAGGGAATCTTATTTGAATGGGGAGAAATTACAACATGCTGCGGTGCAGAGGGACCTGGGGGTCCTTGTGCATGAATCCCAAAAAGTTAGTTTGCAGGTGCAGCAGGTAATCAGGAAGGCGAATGGAATGTTGGCCTTCATTGCGAGAGGGATGGAGTACAAAAGCAGGGAGGTCCTGCTGCAACTGTATAGGTTATTGGTAAGGCCGCACCTGGAGTACTGCGTGCAGTTTTGGTCACCTTACTTAAGAAAGGATATACTGGCTTTGGAGGGGGTACAGAGACGATTCACTAGGCTGATTCCGGAGATGAGGGGGGTTACCTTATGATGATAGATTGAGTAGACTGGGTCTTTACTCGTTGGAGTTCAGAAGGATGAGGGGTGATCTTATAGAAACATTTAAAATAATGAAAGGGATAGACAAGATCGAGGCAGAGAGGTTGTTTCCACTGGTCGGGGAGACTAGAACTAGGGGGCACAGCCTCAAAATACGGGGGAGCCAATTTAAAACCGAGTTGAGAAGGAATTTCTTCTCCCAGAGGGTTGTGAATCTGTGGAATTCTCTGCCCAAGGAAGCAGTTGAGGCTAGCTCATTGAATGCATTCAAGTCACAGATAGATAGATTTTTAACCAATAAGGGAATTAAGGGTTACGGGGAGGGGGCGGGTAAGTGGAGCTGAGTCCACGACCAGATCAGCCATGATCTTATTGAATGGCGGAGCAGGCTCGAGGGGCTAGATGGCCTACTCCTGTTCCTAATTCTTATGTTCTTATAGTGATAAGGCGGCTCAGTGAACCTGTGAACCCTGTCATGTTGCCGATGCCAATTTTCTTTTTGTTGGTCAGCTGAGTGTCTGATACACATAGAAACTTACCGTTATGGTCGAGTCTCCAAAGCAAACCACTGAGAAACACAAGCAACACACATTCAGTCCCGAAACATTGGAAACATGTTGGCAACCACCAAAACCTAGTGACCAATTATATATATATATATATTTTTTTATATATATATAAATGTATAGACAGAGAGAGAGAAAGAGAGAGAGAGAGAGAGAGATTTATGAAATCTAATCAGCTAAAACTGCACAAATTACCAAGACATGGTAATTTTGTCCAGCTAGGATCACCCTACTGGCAGTGCAAGCCTGGGGCAGCTGGAGGAGATTTAAACATCAGTGTCTCCCTGACAACGGAGACAGCTCAAGCCTGGATTAGCTGGAGGGAGATTTAAACATCAGTGTCTCCCTGACAACGGAGGCAGCTCGAGCCTGGAGCAGCTGGAGAGATTTAAACATAAACGTTTCCGTGACAACGGAGGTAGCTCGAGCCTAGAGCTATTACAGGTCATATCAAGAGGACAAAATGAGAAATAAAAAGTAATAAAATTATGACATCACAAGGATGGAGGACAGTGATTGGTTCTTCCAGATTAATTGAATCACTGGACAGGGAATAAATCTTAAAGACAGCTAATAACTGATTTAATTTGCTTCAATTGCTGATTTTCTCATTTTAACTTAATTTGTAATTATTGTATATATATTATTTAATTTTGTTTAATTATAATTAATCTTTATTATACTGATTTTACTATTGTATACTCAGTGTATTATTTACAATGCAATTTGAATTTTTTTTAAAGTTTTTTCGCCTGTGTCTATTTGCGTGCGTATTTTGGCTGCTGCTTCAGACCCGAGCCTTTAACCTCTTTTTACACTTCCTTCTCACGCTTTTTGTCTCTCCCTCAATGATCAATATCTAACGTGCTGTAAAAATGCTGTGAAGAGCCTTGGTACGTTTTACTCCACTAAAGGTGCTATATAAATACAAGTTATTATTACTTGCGAGTGCATTTTCTGGAACAGAATAGGAAATCTCTTAACCTCGACTGATACGAGCCATCAATTAGTCAGTTATATGCGAGTTGTCCTTACGCGATTGTAATATGTAATATTACTGTGGTCACTTAACAACACCCAGGAGCACTGCTGACCTGACTGACTCAGTTATTTATTCATAAAGATCACCAGAGACTATCAACAGGGTTGGAAACTCCCATCACAACTGTGTCATTTTGGAGCAAAGTCCGCCCCCAAGAAATCTGTAATGTTTGCACCTGTGAGTACTCACAGGTTTGTCGAGCTGTTGAGTGCATCAACACCCCGGGCAACCAAATTTTAATTTGATTTTATATCTTTTAAAGTTTCATTTGTTTTAATGTCGGGTTTTAGTGTCCCCCCAGTCAGGGGGCACTTGTATAATTTGCCTCTCGGTGCCCTAAAAAAAACACAAAAAAAAACACGTAAAAAAACAAAACAAAAAAAAAACAAAAAGGGGCACTTGAAAAGTGTTTGGAGTGTCGCCCCCCTTTAATAAGGGAGCACTTGAGTTGATGTTTATTTTGTTTTGCAACGAAAGAGTTGTAGAGCTGTTGAGTGCATCATCACCCCCGGCAACCAAATTTTAATTTAAACCATGTCTAAAGTTTAATTTGTTTAAGTTTGCCGGTTTTAGTTTCCCCCCCTCCCTCTTTTAGCCAGGGGGCACTTGTATAATTTGTGTTTTCAGTGCCCTCAAAAAAACCCAAGTGGGTACTTGTTTGAAAATTTTTGAAGTGTGCCCCCCCCCCCCACTTTAGCCAGGGGGCACTTGTTTATTGTCTACACAAAATAGTTGTAGAGCTATTGAGTTGTGAGTGGCTTAGCCAGTCACGTGATGTTCACAAGATTCAATAAAATCCCAGCCAGTTGGGTTCAGGGGATCCACGATGAGGCATGCAGTTGTGAGCCTGGTGGATGAATTGGTAATGTGTAGTGTGAATGTTAAACCCTTGCTAATAAACCAACTAGTTCTTAACAGCAATGTGTTGCTATGAATTCTTAAGCAAAGAACCCATGAAGCAAATACATTACAAAGCCCAACTTACAACTATACAACACGGGATTGAAGATGGGAGAATGCAAGAGATATTAAAGTTACTGCTCGTGTTAAACTCAAATGTAAGCAACTCCAAAATGCATGGAAGACTGAGGAGGAATTCACTGTTGTACAACCAGATTTATGCATATCCAGGTTTTGCACAATAATGCTGCATGTTACACAATGGTAGAACAGGCTCGAGGGGCAGAATGGTCGACTCCTGTTCCTATGTAATGCATTCAGGGTGTGGATAAACTTGCATACAGCTGACATGGAGAAATGGCACACAATTAATACAATGGGGAGTAATCCGTAACGAATGCAGTTGACCTAGCTAGGGAAGAGGCTGAAGGAGACTATTAACAATTAGCACATCTAGTCATCGAAGAACATAAGAATTAGAAGCAGGAGTAGGCCATTTGGCCTGATCATGGACTCAGCTCCACTTCCCTGCCTGTTCCCCCATAACCTTGAATCCATTATCATTCAAAAATCTGTCTATCTCCACCTTAAACATATTCAATGACCCAGCCTCCACAACTCTCTGGGGCAGAGAATTCCACAGATTTATGAACTTCCGAGAAGAAATTCCTCCTCATCTGAGTTCTAAACTATGCCCCCTAGTTCTAGATTCCCCCACGAGTGGAAATATCCTCTCTGCATCTACCCTGTCAAGCCCCCTCAGAATCTTATGTTTCAAAAGAATTACCTCTCATTCTTCTAAACTCCAATGAGTATAGGCCCAACCTGCTCAACCTTTCCTCATAAGTCAACCCCTTCATCTCAGGAATCAACCTTGTGGACCTTCTCTGAACTGCCTCCAATGCAAGAATTAATAAAGCTAACAGAATGCTTGAGCTGTATTGTTAAATCGCTCGAGTACAAGACAGGACAGGAGGTCAACGATAATACAAGTCCTTCACATAGCGCACATTTCCTGGAACTGTCGCGCTTAGTATCCATCACATTTTCACACAATACCCCTAGCATATCCTCCAACTCACCAAGAGCAATGCAGTAAGAAGCCTGCTAGCATTGTGTGGGGTGGACTGGTTGGGCTGGGTGCTCTTTACCTGTCCGCCATTGTTCATAGGTTTATATGTAACCTTCAGGGCTGCTGACCGAGGGCCGTGCGGCTCTTTGTTGGCCGGCGCGGACATGATGGGCCGAAAAGGCCTCCTTCCACGCTGTAAGTTTCTATTTCTATTAATAAAGACGTTATCCGCAATATTATTAGAACAGTGGGTTCTCCCGGAGTGCTTCGATATTTGCACCGAGTTCCTTAACACGCAAAAGTTGGGAAACCACTGCTTTAGAATAGCTGCCCTGCCTTGCGACTATTAGCTTATCGGAGAGAATATCTACAAATGATCCTGAAGAAGCTCCGAACCCAAAGACAACCAAACGTACAGTGAATTTCTGCCAGTGTAACTTTTACACAATGCTTCCCTTCCCGTTGTTATTTCAAGGATGGAAAATAAATTGCAAAATAACATCCTCAGTGCTTCCCTTGCAAAGTTCACCGACCGGAGCCAGAAATGGAGGATTTCGCTCGACTCAAAGTACGAATTTGGTCACATGACTGGAAAAATTAAGAAAATTCTCGAGAAGAATAAAAAAATTGTTTCTTGAAAAAGCAGCAACATTGTAGTATAGGACCACATCTATCCAAAGACCATCGAGAGTCATTTTAAATACACAGAGACCCTTTAAAAACACAGTTAGACCTTTATAAAATGGGCAGGAAGGACTAGTCCGTTGCTTTGTGTTGCACTATCATAAACATTACTGATGCAAAGCGAAGAGAAGGTCTGAAAATATTTTCAAACTGAAACTGCTGGAAATATGCAACAGATCATTCTGACGCTGCAGAGAGAATAGACAGGTAGATGTTTTGAACAAGTCCCTTCTTCAGAAAAACGACTTGCATTTCTATAGCGCCTTTCACAACCTCAGCATGTCTCAAGCGCTTTACATAAGAACATAAGAAATATGAGCAGGAGTAGGCCATTTGGCCCCTCGAGCCTGCTCCGCCATTTACTATGATCATGGCTGATGTGATCATGGACTCAGCTCCACTTCCCTGCCGCCCGCTCCAGCCAACGAAGTATGTTTGAAGTATAGTCCCGGTTGTAATGTAGGAAATGTGGCAGCCAATTTGCGCACAGCAAGCTCCCACAAACAGCAGTGTGATAATGACCTGATCATCTGTTTTTTCTTTTATTCATGTTGATTGCGGGATAAATATTGGCCAGGACACCCGGGGGAGAACTCCCCTGCTCTTCTTCAAAATAGTGCCATGGTATATTTTATGTTCACCAGTGAGGGCAGCAGAAGCCTTGGTTTAATGTCTTATCCAGCAATGCAGCACTCCCTCAGCCTAGATTTTTGTGCTCAGGTCCCTGGAGTGGGATTTGAACCCACAAACTTCTGACTGAAAGGCAAGTGTATGACCCACTGAGCCACAGCCGGCACGGAAGGCAAACCTTTTAATATATTTTTAAAACATTCTCTTTATAACAGGGGCACTGGCGATCAAAGTTCCCTGTAACTTTTTGTTTGGTGTGCGGTCCCTTTAACGACCCAATCAAATCCTCGCTCATTGAACAGCCTACACGGGACTTCCAGACCAGGGCCACGCAGCTTCGCAGGAACTTTGCTGGTGATACGGGGTGGGTCTGGGAGAGGCGAGACGGATTGGCACTTGGGGTGGAGATCTGCATCACGGCACAGCGCTGTTGTGGGAAGAGTCTGCGACCTCAGTGCTGGCTTGTTAATTCTCTTTATAGGTGTGGCCTGTGTTTTCAACATTTTAATTTCAGACCTGCCAGAGTCTCTGTGCCTCATTAATTCAGTTTCTCCCAACTTTCTGACTTTGCTTCCTTGAGTAGATCTCTTACCATCTTAAGTCACTCGCACACTTCTTTTAATTTATTTAACGCTTTTTCCTGTTGCCCAACTATGACAATCTTTGATATCATTTAACAACCACTGGTTGTGTGTTTTTTTTAAAAGGGTCAATCCTATTCACTTCAACTGTGTGCTTGATTATTTTTCTCCCTCCCCTAATTCCATTAGAACATAAGCAATAGGAACAGGAGTAGGCCATACGGCCCCTTGAGCCTGCTCCGCCATTCAATAAGATCATGGCTGATCTGATCTTGGCCACAGCTCCACTTCACTGCCCTCTCCCTATAATCCTTGACTCTCTTATCAGTGAAAATCTTTCCATCTCCGCCTTAAATATATTCAATGACCTAGCCTCCACAGCTCTCTGGGACAGAGAATTCCATAGATTTACAACCCTCTGAGAGAAAAAAAATCCCTCCTCATTTCCGTTTTAAATGGGCAATTTTGAAACTATGCCCTCCAGATCTAGATCCTCCCATGAGGGGAAACATGCTCTCTGGGTCTACCCTGTCGAGCCCCTTCAGAATCTTATGTGTTTCAATAAGATCGCCTCTCATTCTTCTAAACTCCAATGAGCATAGGCCCAACCTGCTCAACCTTTCCTCATAAGTCAACCCCTTCATCCCAGGAATCAACCTAGTGAACCTTCTCTGAACTGCCTCCAATGCAAGTATATCCCTCCTTAAATAAGGAGACCAAAACTGTACGCAGTATTCTAGGTTAAAATGTTTTGCCGGGATTCCAGCCTTCAGTTCTGGAGGACATCTCCATCCTTGACATTATCCAAACTTTTCTCTCTGCTGTGTGCTGCGTGTTTACGACGCCTTCTCTTTAAGTTTCATCTTAAAAATTGTTTTCTTTTTGAATGGAATCTCAATGCTGACAAGAGTTCTACTCGTGCTGTGCCCCAGGGATGCAGATCAGGCAATTTACATGCTCTCGAGCCCGTGGAGTCATAGACTCAATCATATAGATTCAGAGAGCACAGAAGGAGATAGGGGTTTTGATTTGACCATAGGGGAAACTAAAACTAGGGGACATAGTCTCAGAATAAGGGGCCACCCATTTAGAACTGAGATGAGAAATTTCTTCTCTCGGAGTGTTGTAAATCTGTGCAATTCTCTGCCCCAGAGAGCTGTGGAGTCTGGGTCATTGAATAGATTTAAGGCGGAGATAGACAGATTTTTGAGCGATAAGGGAGTAAAGGGTTATGGGGAGCAGGCAGGGAAGTGGAGCTGAGTCCATGATCAGATCAGCCATGATCTTATTGAATGGCGGAGCAGGCTTGAGGGGCCAAATGGCCTACTCCTGCTCCTATTTCTTATGTACTTATTAAGGAGGCCTATCGCCCCACCGTGCCTGTGCCAACTCTGAAAGAACAAGATACCAAATTAGTCCCACTCCCCTGCTCTTTCCCCCCCTCCACCCCAGCCCTGAAAAGGAATGTGGTGAAAATTGCAGGATGGGATTCCAGAAGTTGGGATTTTCATCCCACTGTCATTCCGCTCATAATTACGGGCAATTCTTTCCCCGGCCAGCTGAGCAATCTTTCACTCGATGACAAAGTAAATCTTTTTTTTGCGAACCTGTTTGGAACATTTTAACAGAATTTCATTCCTGATATAAAAATATATTTCTCAATAGCGTAGCGGTATTTCTGTTTCTAAATATTAAAAAAAAATCAGAGATCTTTTCTTCAATATCAAGGTGCTGGAATCAGAAATATAAACAGAAAGTTCTAGAAACGCTCAGCGGGTCAGGCAGCACCTGTGGAGAGAGAACTAAAGTTAACGTTTCAGGCCAGCGACCTTTCGTCAGAACTGGAAAAAGTTAGAGATGTAACAGTTTTAAGCCAAGTGCAGAGGCAGGGAAAGGGGGCAGGGCAGAACAAAAGGGAAGGTCTGTGTCCAGGTGGAAAGCCAGAAATGATTAAATGTTGCAAATGGGGGATGGCAGAATCCTCAACAGCTGGAAAATAGGTTTTAGTCTGAAATTGTTAAACTCAATGTTGAATGCAATCATCTTCTGTTTAGGTGCTTTACAGCCTTCTGGATTCAACATCGAGTTCAACAATTTCAGGCCTGCAGACCTTAACCTCTGCCAGCGGCAGCTCTTGATCCAACATTTAATCTCTCCTGCCTTCCACCCGATCACAGACCTTCCCTTTTGTTCTACCCTGCCCCCTTTCCCTGCCTCTGCACTCGCTTAAAACCTGTTACATCTCTAACTTTTTCCAGTTCTGACCAAGGGTCACACCGACCTGAAACGTTAACTCTGTTTCTCTCTCCACAGATGCTGCCTGACCCGCTGAGAGCTTTTCTTACCTGCTAAAGATGCCACGTTCACAATAACTCCTCCTTTCCCACCATTCTCCTTGCTCATGTATTCCAGAGCTATGTACGTTCCTCTTATCACCGAGGTCTGGCATTTAGAAAATACAATTTATTTTTAAATCAGGTTAAAAAAAAATTCTCAGTTCCCTGCCGATAAATCTGGGTTAGGTAATAAGTAACGAGACAGATCATTATTTTTTTATTATTTGTTCCGGGATGTGGGCGTCGCTGGCAAGGCCAGCATTTAGTGCCCATCCCCTAATGGCCCTTGAGAAGGTGGCAGTATATGTTAAAAATATACTTTGTTCCTTGGCAGTGAATACATATTGCCTGCTGGAACATATATTGAAACTTGGGCGTATGCTGTGCATGATATTTCCCGAGCAGGGACGGGATACTTCAGTTACGGGGTAAAGAGTAGAGGAGCGCCTCAGAGCAGAGAAGGCTCGGGGAGATTTAATAGGAGGTCGAAATTATGAGGGGTTTTGATAATAAAGAGCAACGGTTTCCACTGGTGGGACAGTAATCAGAGGACACAGATTTAAGATAGTTTGCTAAAAGTCTGGGGGCGTGGGTAGAGAGGGAGAAGTGATTTTTTAAATTAAACTCAGCAAGTTATGACGATCGGGAACTCACTGCCTGAAAAGGCGGAGGAAGCAGATTCAATAATAATTTTCAGAAGGGAATTGGATATACACTTGAAAAGGAGAAATTTGCAGGGCTACGGGGAAAGAGCAGGAGTATGGCTCACTCTTTCACAGAGCCAGCACAGCCACGATGGACCGAAAGGCCTCCCTCCTTCCATGCTGCAAGACTCATTATTTTAAATGGTTGAAAGGCTGTACGCAACGTGCATCCCTACTTCTGACATGTAGTGCAAGATCGCACTTGCACTTAATCGTAGGTCGGCGTTGCTTTGAAATAGTTATTTTGGATCTCAACTGGGATGTCGGCCCATACTATTCAGCTTACTTTGTGCCCCTAATCACACTCTTATTTATACTTTGGTGATGTTTTCCTGTTTACTTAAGAAGGCCTGCACCGTTGGATCATTTCGACAGTGTCCGAGACCGGAATCTTGCAGTCACTTTAAGTAGGGGTGGAGCTATTACTGTTGCACATCAATGCAACAGGGCAGCACCAATCCGGAATCAGGCTCCTATCTGGCAACGCATCGCAGCAAGTGTGGGGCCTTCCACCCTTCTCATTCGGGGTGACCCTTTCCCCACACGGATTGGGCTTAACGCTGTGTGGTGCACAACTACAATTAAACCAGGCTTAAAACCTGCTGGTTGGACCTCCTGGGGAAGGGGGTTCTTCAGAAATTCAAACAGAGTCTTAGAATCACAGCATGGAAGGAGGCCATTCGACCCGTCAGGCCCGTGCCGGCTCTCTGCAAGAGCACGTCAGCCAGTCCCACTCTCCCGCCCTTTCCCCGTAGCCCTGCTGTTTCTTTTCCCTTCAGGTACTTATCCAATTCCCTTTTGAAAGCCACGATTGAGTCTGCCTCCACCACCCTTTCATAAGAACATAAGAACATAAGAATTAGGAACAGGAATAGGCCATCTAGCCCCTCGAGCCTGCTCCATCATTCAACAAGATCATGGCTGATCTGGCCGTGGACTCAGCTCCACTTACCCGCCCGCTCCCCGTAACCCTTAATTCCCTTATTGGTTAAAAATCTATCTATCTGTGACTTGAATACATTCAATGAGCTAGCCTCAACTGCTTCCTTGGGCAGAGAATTCCACAGATTCACAACCCTCTGGGAGAAGAAATTCCTTCTCAACTCGGTTTTAAATTTCAGGCCGCGCATTCCAGATCCTAACCACTCGCTGCGTGAAAAAGTTTTTCCTCATGTCGCCTTTGGTTCTTCTGCCAAACATCTTAAATCTGTGTCCTCCGGTTCTCGACCCTTTCGCCAATGGGAACAGTTTCTCTCGATCTACTCTGTCTCGACCCCTCATGATTTTGAGCACCTCCATCAAATCTCCTCCCAATCTTCTCCGCTTCAAGGAGAACAACCCCAGCTTCTCCAGTCTATCATTTAACTGAAGTCCCTCATCCCTGGAATTATTCTCGGAAATTTTTCTGCACCCTCTCGAAGGCCTTCATATCCTTCCGAAAGTACGGTGCCCGGAATTGGACACAATACTCCAGTTGAGGCCGAACCAGTGTTTTATAAAGGTTCATCATAATTTCCATGCTTTTGTAGTCTAATCCGCTATTTATGAAGCCCAGGATCCCGTAAGCTTTCTTTTTTAAAAACTGCATTCCCAACCTGTCCTGCCACCTTCAACGATTTGTGCACATATACCCCCAGGTCTCTCTGTTCGTGCACCATCTTTAGGATTGCACCCTTTATAGTTTATATTTCCTCTCCAAAATGTATCACTTTGGACTTTTCTGTACTAAATGTCATCTGCCACGTGACCGCCCATTTCACCAGCCTGTCTATGTCCTCTTAATGTTTTGACAAAGCTGAGGCCATTAACCCTTGCTTGCACACGCAAAGGTTCCTGTCTGGGATTGCAGCTCTTTGCCTGCAAGCGCGAGTGGACACAGCCATTTCTTGGTGACCAGAATTCAGTACACAACATGGCAAAGTAGCAGGGGATCACAGGCAGGCAGTACAACAGTGGTCCTACCACCTGTACAACAGGAATGCTAACAGCAGTAACTCTGGACACGGTCCTGTAATGAGATATAACCGCAGCCGACAGCAGTTTTCTTCAACCAAATGCGGCAGCAAGAGGGAAAAAAAAGCAATGAAACACCGATTTTCAACTAAGAATAATTAACTGTTTATAATTCCAAACTTTATTCCTCAATAATCTGTTGATAAAACACTCTGCGATAACATAGCACAGAGTGTAGCAAACATTAATCGAGTGAGTCTGTGCCAAAAAAAAGACTGTTTTGAAAATAAACAGTACCTTGAATTATTTTATTGAAATTTTCTCCAGATTATAAAACAGTAAGACAAGTCTCCCTTTATACAGGTGTCCCCCCCCCAAAAAAAACAATACTGGAATATGCATATTTCCTATTAAAAATGCAATTCTCCACAGTTTATAAGCAACTTTGAGCTGTCGAGCACGTCTTTGCAAGGAAGGAAGGGTTTCAGTTGTATAAACAAGGGATGATTATAAGCGTTTACTCGAGAGCTTTTTGTTCCTTACCAGATTAATGTTGATCGTTCGTTCCCAGTCATTCTCATTGTTTACTCCGGCATTGTTACACACAATATCCAAACTTCCAAAGTAATCAGTTGTCTTCCTGAAAGCATCTAAAGGCAGGACAGAATCATAGAATAGTACAGCACAGAAGGAGGCTATTCGGCCCAGCGAGTCTGCACTAGCCGTTTCGAAGAGCCATCCGGTTAGTCCCACTTCCCCCTGCTTCTTTTCCTGCAATTTTCTCCTTCCGGTATTTATCCAATTCCCTTTGGAAGGCAACTGGTGAATCTGTATCCACCACCCTATCAGCCATTGAATTTCAAATCCTAACCGCGCGTTGTGTAAAAAACTTTTTCCGCGTGTCGCCTCTGGTTCTTTCGCCAATCACCTTTAATCTGTGCCCTCTGGTTATCGACCCTTCAGCCATTGGAAGCAGTTTCTCTTTATTTACTCTATCGAAACCCTTCATGATTTTAAATACCTCGATCAAATCTCCTCTCAGCCTTCTCTACTCCAAGGAGTTTGCTGAAAATGGGACTTTTTTTTTTCTCCCCATATTTTTGGCAGTTTTCATTTTTCATACATGGCTGCTTATTGCAGAACTTCACTGCTCGTTATAAAAATCATCGGAGAGTTCAGGAAGAGGTCATTCAACCCCACCCCACACCCCGTGGTCTTATACCAACTCCACTTAATGTACCTAACAAGCTTTTCATCACCTATGCTAATGTCTCCCTCTTTGGCTTGGTCTCAGTTGTTGTCCGATTTATGCTCCCGTGAAGCGCCTTGCGATGTTTTACTACGTTAAAAGGCATGATATAAATGTAAGCTGCTGTTGTTTATGTTAATCCCATATATTGCTCTCTTGAGCACTTTTAATATTTCGAGTCTTCATCTAATTCCCTGGAGAATGCCGTCACTGGCCAGCCATCAGTAGCCATTCCCCATTCTCGTGACCTGTTGCACAAAAAAACCTTCCAACCTTTCATTTAAAAAATGCCTACATAAGCAACAGTCACATTTATTGTATAAAAAAAAAGACTTGCATTTATATAGCGCCTTTCACGACCACCGGACGTCCCCAAGCGCTTTACAGCCAATGAAGTACTTTTTGAAGTGAAGTCACTGTTGTAATGTGGGAAACGCAACAGTCAATTTACACACAGCAAGGGCCCGCAAACAGCAATGTGATAATGTCCAGATAATGTTGTCAATTGAGGGATAAACATTGGCCAGGACACCGGGGATAGCTCCCCTGCTCTTCTTCGAAATAGTGCCGTGAGATCTTTTACATCCACCAGAGAGAGCAGACTCGGTTGAACGTCTCATTCGAAAGACGGCACCTCTGACAGCGCAGCACTCCCTCAGCACTGCATATTAGCAAGGACACCCTGACACTCTTTGAAGTGAGAAGGTACTCTGCTGGAAACGACAGTGGGTTTCCTACCAGCTTAACACATCTAGTGATTTTAAATGGGTTAATGCCGCAGGAGGCAGTAATTTAATATGAAGGTGTTTAGCGTTCATCAGATAACATGTCACCGTAATTTCTGGCTAAATATAAATGTAAATACACGAGTTAAGCGTGTATGTATTTGACATTTATCAAAGGACATTTTATACAGTCCGTCTTGCTGCAATCATTAACCTGGATGCAGATGCATATCCAACACCCACTGCTGCAGTTCATATTACAACACAGCAAGACTTTTCTTCGGCAAAAAGTGTGTTGCCTCGAGCTACTCGAAGTAACAACGTCATCAACTCTTAATTACTACAGAGGAAAAACCCTCGCACCGAGCCACTTACATTTCAACTGTTCGGGTGATCCCACATCACAAGTTATGAATACACTGCAGGCAGCATCAAACTCCATATCCAATGCCTTCTTACACGCTTCACCTGCACTCCCATTCACATCCACCAGAGCCACCTGGGAGAGGGGGAATGAAAGGAGAGAGAGAGGGGGAATGAAGACAGGAGAGAGAGAGAGAGAGAGAGGGGGAATGAAAGGAGAGGGAGGGGGAATGAAAGGGGAATGAAAGGAGAGAGAGAGAGGGGGGGAATGAAAGGAGAGAGAGAGGGGAAATGAGAGAGAGAGAGGGGGGAATGAGAGAGAGAGAGAGGGGAGAATGAAGACAGGAGAGAGAGAGGGGGGAATGAAGACAGGAGAGAGGGAATGAAGACAGGAGAGAGGGAGAGAGGGAATGAAGACAGGAGAGAGCGAATGAAGGCAGGAGAGAGGGAGAGAGAGGGAATTAAGACATGAGAGAGGGAATGAAGACAGGAGAGAGGGAGAGAGAGGGAATGAAAACAGGAGGGAGGGAATGAAGACAGGAGAGAGGGAGAGAGAGGGAATGAAGACAGGAGAGAGGGAGAGGGGGAATGAAGACAGGAGGGAGGGAGAGTAAAAAGCCTTTAGTCCGATGAATGCAATGCAAGCCGCGGGCGAGGGGTCGGGCCGGGGCGGAGCGGTGTGAGGGAGCGGTGTGAGCGCCGGGCCGGGGCGGTGGGGCGGGCGGCCGTACCTTTACGCCGTGCCGCAGCAGAGCCTCAGCGAAGGACCTGCCGATCCCCTGCGCCGCCCCGGTCACCAGCGCCACTCTGCCCAGCAGCTCCATGGCTCGGCGCTGCGCTGCGCGGTGTTCCGGAGCAGGCTGGCTCTCGCTCCCTCTATAAAGCTGCAGTGTCACCCCGCGCAAACCTCAGCAACTTTGTTTCCCTCCTTCCTCCTCCTCCCTCTCCCACACACACACACACACTGTTGACACTCGCTCAAATGTTTGCATCACGTGTGGCCACAGTGGCTGCAGGGTGTAGCAACACACATCGTGCCAGAATGCAACCTCCCGCCCCTTCCCAGCACATTGAAACAAACAGAAGGACTTGCATTTATACACTTGCATCTACACTTGTCTCATTACCATCTCCTTTTGCTTTGCACCATCACCCACTTTGTCTCTTAATCTCTCCTGCCTTCCACCCCTACATCCTTCCCCCCCTTACCCCCTTTCCCTGCCCCCTACACGTCCTCAAAAACCTGTCGGGGCAGAAATCCCGGCCTCCCGGGTCCGTATGGAGTGTGTACGCACCCGGGAAGGCATCGCAAAAGCCGGTTTTCAGGGCACAATGCGCATGCGCTGAAAACCGGCTTTTCCGATCTGTCGAGCTGGAGCTTAACAGATCCGACGCATCTCGGGAGCGAGGACATTTGCACGGGCAAGATTGCGGGATTTACCCATCTCTTGGCTAGCGGATGTCCTGAAAACTCTTGCGGTTTCGAGCCGCTTGAGTGTTGTTGGAGCTGCACCCATCTAGGCTAGTGGAGAGTATTCCATCACACTCCTGACTTGTGCCTTGTAGAAGTTGGAAAGGCTTTGGAGAGTCAGGAGATAAGACACTCAGCGCAGAATACGCAACCTCTGACCTGCTCTTGTAGTGACAGTATTTATGTGGCTGTACTTTTACAGGTGTAAGAATTTTAAAATACACAAAAACATTTTAAAATAAAATTATAAAAACACATTTTATTATTAAACCCCCTCCCCCCCACTACGGTAAGTTTATTTTAAACCATAATTTAAAAAACTTTTTAAAAAATCAGAAAAATATTTCTATTTTATAATACATAAATAACTTTAATTTAAGTTAATACAAATATGTGGTGCAGTTTTTCTATTTTTTATTAGAGTTTTGTGTGTTTGTGGGGGGGGGGGTTCTCATTCATAACAATGGAGACTCCAACTTACGGAGTTCCCATTATTATGAGTGAGAACATACTTTACCTTAATTTGCTGCCCAGAGCCATGTGACTGCAGCTCCAGTGCTGCGCATGTCCTGACGTGCACGCACTCTGACGCGCAGTCAGAGGAGGCCTCAGGACCGGGAACTCGCGTGGGTTCAGCAGCTTCAGGGGTAAGCGCGCTTCTTTTTAAAGTTTTTCCCTCGATCGCCCGCAGGAAGCAGCCGACCTGGATTTCTGGGCCGTTGCATCTGTAACTTTTTCCTATTCTGACCAAGGGTCATGGACCTGAAACGTTACCTCTGCTTCTCTCTCCGCCGTCGCTGCCTGGCCTGCTGAGCATTTTTTGTTTTTATTTCAACATTCCAGCATCCGCAGTATTTTGGTTTTGCATTTATATAGGTCCTTTCACGACCATCAGACGTCCCAAAGCGCTTTTGAGCCAATGAAGTTCTTTTGGAGTGTAGTCACTGTTGCAATGTGGGAAACGTGACCGCCAATTTGCGCACAGCAAGCTCCCACAAACAGCATTGTAATGATGACCAGATAATCTGTTTTTTTGTTATGTTGATTGAGGGATAAATATTGGCCCAGGACACTGGGGAGAACTCTTCTGCTCTTCTTCGAAATAGTGTACTGCGATCTTTTAGGTCCACCTGAGAGAGCAGGCAGTGCCTCGGTTTAATGTCTCATCTGAAAAACAGATACAGACTTCTATATTCCTATCTCTAGTCTCCATCTCTCTCTGTGTGAGTCAGCAAGTGAGTTTGGTGTTCGGAGACTCTGGTTTCCTTTCTGCCTGTCAGCAAATTAACAAGTTACCATTAAGCAATCAGAGTGAGCTCTTTCAAAACCTGAGTGACAAGGGAATACACGTTAAATGGTGCGGCACTGAAAAGTGTAGAGGAAAAAAGGGATCTTGGAGTGCAGGTCCACAGATCCCTGAAGCTAGCAGGCTTGGTAGATTTGGTAGTTAAGAAGGCATTCGGAATACTTGCCTTTATTGTCGACGCATGGAATAAAAGAGCAAGGATGCTATGCTTGAACTGTATAAAACAATGGTTAGGCCTCAGCTGGAGTACTGTGTGCAGTTTTGGTCACCACATTACAGGAAAGATGTGATTGCATTGGAAAGGGTGCAGAGGAGATTTACAAGAATGTTGCCTGGACTGGAGAATATTGGCTATGAGGAAAGATTGGAGATGCTGGGTCTGTTTTCTTTAGAACAGAGGAGGCTGAGGGGAGAACTGATTGAGGTGTATAAAATTATGAGGGGCCTGAATAGAGTGGATAGGAACGATCTGTTTCCCTTGGCAGAAGGGTCAACAACTCGGGGGTATAGATTTAAAGTAATTGGGGGGGTGGTATAGAGGAGATATGAGGGGAAATTTCTTTATCCAGAGGATGGTGGGGGTCTGGAACTCACTGCCTGAAAGGGTGGTAGAGGCAGAAACCCTCACTACATTTAAAAAATACTTGGATGTGCACTTGAAGTGCCGTAAACTACAGGGCTACGGACCAAGAGCTGGAAAGTGGGATTAAGTTGGATAGCTCTTGGTCGTCCGGCGTGGACACGATGGGCCGAGATGGCCTTCTTCCGTGCTGTAAATTTCTATGATTCTATGAGAACAGCAGTCTGATAAAGAAGCACAAATTGGAGGAAATAATTGGCTACGTCAATGTCCTATCTCCAGACCCCTAGCCTCTGTAAATAAAGAAAGGACTTGCATTTATATAGCGCCTTACACAACCTTAGGCATCCCAAAATGCTTTACAGCCAATGAAGTACTTGTTAAAGTGTAGCCACTGCAGGAAACGTGGCAGCCAATTTGCACACGGCAGGGTCCCAGAAACACAAATGTGATAATGACCAGATAATCTGTTTTGGTGATGTTGTTTGAGGGATAAATATTAGACACCAGAGAAACCCTTTCCTCACCTTTACATGGTCCATCTCCAACGCTTCCCTTCCCTTCCTCGACTGCTCCGTCTCCATTTCTGGGGATAGGCTATCGACCAGAGTCCACTATAAGCCCATTGACTTCCACAGCTACCTCGACTCCCCTTCCTCCCACCTCGCATCCTATAAGGTCTCCATTCCATTCTCACAGTTTCTCCATCTCTGTAGCATCTATTCAAATGCTGCCACTTTCCATACTAGTGGTTCCGACATGTCTTCCTTTTTCCTCAACTGAGGATTCCCCTCTACAGTGGTTGACATGGCCCTCCACCTTCTGCGTTCTATTTCCCACACTTCTGCTCTCACCCCTTCCCCTTGTCCTCACCTATCACCCCACCACCCTCCACATTCAACATATTATCATCCGCCATTTCCTACCACCTCCAGCGTAATCCCACCACCAAACAGATCTTCCCCTCCCCTCTCACCATTCCGAAGGGACTGCTCAATCTACGACACCCTGGTCCACTCCTCAATCACCCCCAACACCCCCTTCCCTTCTCACAGCACCTTTCTGTGCAAACGCAGGAAATGCAACACCTGCCCTTTTATCTCCTCCCTTCCCACTGTCCAAGGCCCCAAACACTCTTTCCAGGTGAAACAGTGATTTACTCATACTTCTTGCAATTTATTATACTGTATTCGCTGCTCACGATGTGGTCTCCTCTACATCGGGGAGACCAAGCGTAGATTGGGCGACCGCTTTGCGGAACACCTCAGTTCAGTCCATAAGCGTGACCCTCAGCTTCCGGTCGCCTGTCACTTTAATTCTCCACTCCACTCCCACTCTGACATCTCCATCCTCTGCCTCTGACACTGTTCCAATGAAGCTCAATGTAAGCTCAAGGAACAGTACCTTATCTTTTAGTTAGGCACTTTACAGCCTTCTGGACTCAACATCGAGTTCAAAAATTTCAAACCATAACCTCCACTCCTATTTTTTCATATGGCAACTGTTGATGATTCTGTCATTCCCATTTCCACCTCATCTAGACTCATCCTTTGTTTCTTAAATTGTCCCATTACCATCTCTTTTTGCCTTGCACTGTCATCACTTTTGCCTTTTAATCTCTCTTGCCATCCACCCTATCACAGACTTTCCTCTCCTTCCACCTTTCCCCACCCCTACACTTAAAAATCAGTCACATCTCGAAGGACATCACCACAGTGCCAAGTGCACAGGAGGGCAGGAAAAAGAGTGGGAGAGCGATCGTGATAGGGGATTCAACTGTAAGGGGAATAGATAGGCGTTTCTGCGGCCGCAACCGAGACTCCAGGATGGTATGTTGCCTCCCTGGTGCAAGGGTCAAGGATGTCTCGGAGCGGGTGCAGGACATTCTGGAGGGGGAGGGTGAACAGCCAGTTGTTATGGTGCATATAGATACCAACGATATAGGTAAAAAACAGGATGAGGTCCTACGAGACGAATTTAGGGAGCTAGGAGTTAAATTAAAAAGTAGGACCTCAAAAGTAGTAATCTCAGGATTGCTACCAGTGCCACGTGCTAGCCAGAGTAGGAATTTCAGGATAGCTCAGATGAATACGTGGCTTGAGCAGTGGTGCAGCAGGGAGGGATTCAAATTCCTGGGGCATTGGAACTGGTTCTGGGGGAGGTGGGACCAGTACAAACCAGACAGTCTGCACCTGGGCAGGACCAGAACCAATGTCCTAGGGGGAGTATTTGCGAGTGCTGTTTGGGAGGAGTTAAACTAATATGGTAGGGGGATGGGAACCTATGCAGGGAGACAGAGGGAAATAAAATGAAGACAGAAGCAAAAGATAGAAAGGAGAATAGTAAAAGTGGAGGGCAGAGAAACCCTCAGCAAAAAACAAAATGGGCCCCTTTACAGCAAACTTCTAAAGGGTAAAAGTGTGTTAAAAAGACAAGCCTGAAGGCTCTGTGCCTCAATGCGAGGAGTATTCAGAATAAGGTGGATGAATTAATTGCGCAGATAGCAGTTAACGGATACAATGTGATTGACATCACGGAAACATGGCTCCAGGGTGACCAAGGCTGGGAACTCAACATCCAAGAGTATTCAGCATTTAGGAAGGATAGACAGAAAGGAAAAGGAGGCAGTTGCTGGTTAAAGAGGAAATTAATACAATTGTAAGGAAGGACATTAGCTTGGATGATTTGGAATCAGTATGGGTGGAGCTACGGAATACCAAAGGGCAGAAAACGCTAGTGGGAGTTGTGTACAGACCACCAAATAGTAGTTGTAGTAGTGGGGACAGCATCAAACATGAAATAAGGGATATGTGCAATAAAGGTACAGCAGTAATCATGGGCGACTTTAATCTACATATTGATTGGGCTAACCTAACTGGTAGCAATGTGGTGGAGGAGGATTTCCTGGAATGTATTAGGGATGGTTTTCTCGACCAATATGTTGAGGAACCAACCAGAGAGCTGGCCATCCTAGACTGGGTGATGTGTAATGAGAAGGGACTAATTAGCAATCTTGTTGTGTGAGGCCCCTTGGGGAAGAATGACCATAATATGGTAGAATTCTTTATTAAGATGGAGAGTGACAAAGTTAATTCAGAAACTAGAGTCCTGAACTTAAGGAAAGGTAACTTCGATGGTTTGAGGCATGAATTGGCTAGAATAGACTGGCAAATGATACTTAAAGGGTTGACGATCGATAAGCAATGGCAAACCTTTAAAGATCACATGGATGAACCTCAACAAGTGTACATCCCTGTCTGGAGTAAAAATAAAACGGGGAAGGTGGCTCAACCGTGGCTAACAAGGAAAATTAAGGATAGTGTTAAATGCAAGGAAGAGGCATATAAATTGGCCAGAAAAAGCAGCAAACCTGAGGACTGGGAGAAATTTAGAATTCAGCAGAGGAGGACAAAGGGTTTAATTAAGAAGGGGAAAATAGAGTATGAGAGGAAGCTTGCCGGAAACATAAAAACTGACTGCAAAAGCTTCTATAGATATATGAAGAGAAAAAGAATAGTGAAGACAAACGTCGGTCCCTTGCAGTCAGATTCAGGTGAATTTATAATGGGGAACAAAGAAAAGGCAGACCAATTGAACAAGTACTTCGGTTCTGTCTTCACGAAGGAAGACACAAATAACCTTCCAGATGTACTAGGAGACCAAGGGTCTCGTGAGAAGGAGGAACTGAAGGATATCCTTATTAGGTAGGAAATTGTGTTCGGGAAATTGATGGGATGGAAGGCCGATAAATCCCCAGGGCCTGATAGTCTACATCCCAGAGTACTTAAGGAAGTGGCCCCAGAAATAGTGATTGCATTGGTGATCATTTTCCAACAGTCTATCGACTCTGGATCAGTTCCTATGGACTGGAGGGTTGCTAATGTAACACCACTTTTTAAAAAAGAAGGGAGAGAGAAAATGGGTAATTATAGACTGGTTAGCCTGACATCAGTAGTGGGGAAAATGTTGGAATCAATCATTAAGGATGAAATAGCAGCGCATTTGGAAAGCAGTGATAGGGTTGGTCCAAGTCAGCATGGATTTATGAAAGGGAAATCATGCTTGACAAATCTTCTGGAATTTTTTGAGGATGTAACTAGTAGAGTGGACAAGGGAGAACCAGTGGATGTGGTGTATTTGGACTTTCAAAAGGCTTTTGACAAGGTCCCACACAAGAGATTGATGTGCAAAATCAAAGCACATGGTATTGGGGGTAATGTATTGATGCGGATGGAGAACTGGTTGGCAGATAGGAAGCAGAGAGTCAGGATAAACGGGTCCTTTTCAGAATAGCAGGCAGTGACTAGTGGGGTGCCGCAGGGCTCAGTGCTGGGACCCCAGCTCTTTACAATATACATTAATGATTTAGATGATGGAATTAAGTGTAATATCTCCAAGTTAGCAGATGACACTAAACTGGGTGGCGGTGTGAGCTGTGAGGAGGACGCTAAGAGGCTGCAGGGTGACTTGGACAGGTTAGGTGAGTGGGCAAATACATGGCAGATGCAGAATAATGTGGATAAATGTGAGGTTATCCACTTTGGGGGCAAAAACACAAAGGCAGAATATTATCTGAATGCCGGCAGATTAGGAAAAAGGGAGGTGCAACGAGACCTGTGGGTCATGGTTCATCAGTCACTGAAAGTTCGCATGCAGATACAGCAGGTGGTGAAGAAGGCAAATGGTATGTTGACCTTCATAGCTAGGGGATTTGAATACAGGTGTAGGGAGGTCTTACTGTAGTTTTACAGTTCCTTGGTGAGGCCTCACCTGGAATATTGTGTCCAGTTTTGGTCTCCTAATCTGAAGAAGGACGTTCTTGCTATTGAGGGAGTGCAGCGAAGGTTCACCAGACTGATTCCAGGGATGGCTGGACTGTCATATGAGGAGAGACTGGATCAACTGGGCCTTTATTCACTGGAGTTTAGAAGGATGAGAGGGGATCTCATAGAAACGTATAAGATTCTGATGGGACTGGACAGGTTAGATGCGGGAAGAATGTTCCCGATGTTGGGGAAGTCCAGAACCAGGGGACATAGTCTTAGGATAAGGGGTATGCCATTTTGGACTGAGATGAGGAGAAACTTCTTTACTCAGAGAGTTGTTAACCTGTGGAATTCTCTGCCGTGGAGAGTTGTTGATGCCAGTTCATTGGATATATTCAAGAGGGAGTTAGATATGGCCCTTACGGCTAAGGGGATCAACGGGTATGGAGAGAAAGCAGGAAAGGGGTACTGAGGGAATGATCTTATTGAATGGCGGTGCAGGCTTGAAGGGCTGAATGGCCTACTCCTGCACTTATTTTCTATGTTTCTATGTTTCTATGTTTCTATGTTTCCACAGATGTTGCCCTGACGTGCTCAGTATTTCCAGCATTTCCTGTTTTTATACCGGAGAGAATTCCCCTGCTCTTCAAAAAGTGCCACAGGATCTTTCACATCCTCCTGATAAGGGAGCCGGGATCTCAGTTTAACATAACATTCAAAAGACAGCACCTCAGACAGTGCAGCACTCTCACAGTCCATAAGAACGTAAGAAATTGGAGCAGGAGTTGGCCATTTGACCCCTCGAGACTGCTCTGCCATTTAATAAGATCACGACTGATTTGATCTTGGGCTCAGCTCAACTTTCCTGCCTGCTCCCCATAACCCTTTATTCCCTTAATGCTCAAAAATCTGTCTATCTCCGCCTTAAGTATATTCAGTGACCCAGACTCCACAGCTCTCTGGGGCAGAGAATTCTATAGATTTGCAACCCTCTGAGATAAGAAATTCCTCTTCATCACAGTTCTAAATGGGCGACTCCTTATTCTGAAACTATGCCCTCTAGTTTTAGATTCCCATGAGGGGAAATATCCTCTCTGCATCTACCCTGTCAAGCCCCCTCAGAATCTTATATGTTTCCATTAGATCACCTCTCATTTTTCTAAACTCCAATGACTACATGCCCAACCTGCTCAACTTTTCTTCATAAGTTAACCCCTTCATCTCAGAAATCAACCTAATCAACTTCTCTGAGTCCTCCATCATTGGAGTGTCAGCCTGGATTATGTGCACAAGTCCCTGGCATGGGACTTGAATCCACAACCTTCTAATTCAGAGGTATAGAATCTGCCATTGAGCCACAGCTGACACATAGTGAGGGAAGTGACTCCAACCAACCTTCCCCTCACTTACAACCACAGACATTTCTGTCTCTCAACAGTAACTGCATGTTCGAAGCCTATCATACTGCGTCAATATATTTGCCATTCCTTCAGCTTGTTCAATATGCCTGACCCAGATGTGAAAGTTGAAAGTTCTTTGCAAACTAGAAACCAAATTCTTCCCTGCCTAACAGCACTGTGGGAGTACCTTCACCACATGGACTGCAGCAGTTCAAGAAGAAGGCTCACCACCTCCTTCTCAAGGGCAATTAGGGATGGGCAATAAAATGCCAGTGACACCCGAGAGTAATAATAATTATTAAAAAATGAAAGAAAATTCTGGAAATACATTGATCATCTTTAAAGAGAAAAAAACAGGTGAACTTTTTGGCTGTAAACAAGTTCATTTTTGCATTGTACAACCATACCTTTTGCCATTTAATCTCTCCTGTCTTCCACCCTATCACAGACCTTCCCTTTTGTTCTTTCCTCCCTTCCCCCTTTTCCTGCCCCGACACTTGCTTAAACCCTGTTACATCTCTAACTTTTTCAGCTCTAACAAAAGTTCATTGACCTGAAACGTTAATTCTGATTCTCTCTCCACCAATGCTGCTGAGTATTACCGGCATGTTCTGTTTTTATTTCGTGAGAACTTTGTTAACTTTTTGGGTGTGGACCCATCAGATGAACTGGGCTACTTCTGAATCAACAAATTTCTGTTGGTGGACTTGCTGTGCATTATTCTCATTTGTAAGGGTAATTTTGACACCCTCAACCCGGCAGAACGGGAGTTAAAATCCAAACGGCACGCTTACCGCCTATTTTCCGCCCCGCGATCATTTTAACGCCACTGTATTCTTGGGTGGTCAAGTCGCCCACCTGACTCGGGCGCTTAACCTCATGACTAGATGCCCTGATGTCATTCGGACCCTGATGCAATTGTAACTGCGCTCTGTAAATCCTGGTCAACACCCAGTGAAGTTCCTCTCAGGGAGGTTTAAAAATGAACTTGGTCGAGGTCAGGAGGAGCAGGAATCACGTAAAATGTACAGCACTGAAACAGGCCATTGGGTCTGAGTGGTCTGTGCCTGTGTTTGTGCTCAACTCAAGCCATCTCCCTCTGCTCAAGCGTTCCCTTGGACCCCACAAATAAAGTTTGGGCAACTGCTGTTCGGGGCAATCCCCCTTCCATCGTGCGTAATCTTCTCAAGCGTCCCACCCCCGCCGCAGTTTACTGGAGTGGTGGTCTGGTAGCCTCCAGGCTGCTTGACCTTCACAAACTACAAGCCAGCGAGCTGCCTCTGGATGCCCATTTGGGGCATGAAGCTGGCCGGCAGAATGTTAATAAGGCCCAGCCGCTGAAATAGACCAGGATAGCGTATTTGTTTTTATTCGTTCAAGTGATGTGGGCGCCGCTGGCAAAGCCAGTATTTATTGCCCATTCCTAACTGCCTTGAGAAGGTGGTGGTGAGCCGCCTTCTTGAACCGCTGCAGTCTGTGTGGTGAAGGTACTCCCACAGTGCTGATCGGGAGGGAGTTCCAGGATTTTGACACAGCTACAGTGCAGGAACAGCGATATACATCCAAGTCAGGATGGTGTGTGACTTGGATGAGAACTTGCAGGTGATAATGTTCCGATGCACCTACTGCCCTTGTCCTTCTAGGTGGTAGAGGTTGCGGGTTAGGGAGGTGCTGCTGAAGAAGCCCTGGTGAACTGCTGCAGTGCATCTTGTAGATGGTGCACACTGCAGTCACAGTGCGCCGGTGGTGGAGGGAGTGAATGTTGAAGGTGGTGGATGGGGTGCCAATCAAGCGGGCTGCTTTGTCCTGGATGGTGTCGAGCTTCTTGAGTGTCGCCCGGGAGTTAAAATTCCCCCTCTCGTTTCAGATTTCTTGCCTTTGCTGGTTTTACAGAGTGAATATTGACGCCTGTGTGCCAGCCAGTGAGTTGGAGGCGGGGTGGGACTTGTGGCTTTAAGTTACGGGAGTCTCCGAACCCACGACCGAAACTACAACAAAACAGGGTCTCCCGAGTAGAGCAGGCTTATTTCTCCGGCCAAATGCAGTTGATGGAGGATAATTACATAACACAAATGATGTGAGTGAAATCAAACCCAGTCACTTACAGCAGCTGTGGTCTCCAGGAGGGGTAATTACCTAATCATCTCCATTCTGGCCCGAACTTGTGGTATTGCTATAAATCTCACTTAGAATGTAAAATCCGGCTAAGAAGTTGTTCAACTATTTTGCTTTATAATCCTCAGCCAATCTATTGGCAAATTGGACCCACAGAGAGCAGTACAATGTGGAACTGCAAGCGGTCTTTTTGTGTGTGAAGGTTTTAGTTCAGTGTTGTCTCTTTGGTTGTATTAAGGATGTGAGGCCTTCAACACAACTTTACAGCATTAGGTTAAAATAAACAAGGTACTGCCTTTTGTTAAAATAGTGGAATGGCCAATGAAATTGGGGAGCATTCCTACTCCGATATCTCCAACAGTGATTTCTAGCACATGTGTTCTTTTTGAACCCGTCGAAAGGTTTGTTTTGACTGGAAATGAAAAGCGTCGCACTGTATTAATTGAAAGGCCCAGAAAATATAGTTTGCAGGAGCAGACTTGGTGAGCTCGGCTTTGTGCTTTTACTAATTGTTAACTCAATGGGTAACACTCTCACCTCTGAGTAAGAACATTGTGGGCTGAAGTCCCACTCCAGAGACAAAAATCTGGACTGACACTCCAGAATCAGTAAAACTCCAGCCAGTTGGGTTCAGGGGATCCACGATGTGAGTTGTGAGCCTGGTTGATGAATGGATAATGTGTAGTGTGATTGTTAAACCTTTTCCTAATAAGCGATCTAGTTCTTAATAGTAATGTGTTGCTATAAATTCTTAAGCAAAGAACCCTTGAAGCAAATACATTACCAAACTGGCTGCCACATTTCCTAGATTACACCAGAGGTTAGACTTCAAAAAGTACTTCATTGGCTGTAAAGAGCTTGGGGACTCCAGTGGTCGTGTAAGGCGCTATATAAATTCAAGTCTTTCTTTCATTTTTTTTTCCTTTCACATTTCCCTCTCAATGTTTTCTGCAACAACATGGATCCTCTCTCCTAGTGAACAAAGGGATCTTCATATGCAAATTAACTAAAAACAATATTCAAAGTTACAGAATAGAACCGGTCACCCCACAGACGCACAGACAATGCAACGGTATACATTGTCTACCACAGAAAGTAGTTGAGGCCAATTCACTAAATATATTCAAAAGGGAGTTAGATGAAGTCCTTACTACTAGGGGGATCAAGGGGTATGGCGAGAAAGCAGGAAGGGGGTACTGAAGTTGCATGTTCAGCCATGAACTCATTGAATGGCGGTGCAGGCTAGCAGGGCTGAATGGCCTACTCCTGCACCTATTTTCTATGTTTCTATGTTTCTATGTATATTACATACGGATTTGCCATTATCTCATTGACTGGTGGAACAGGCTGGAGGGGCTGAATGGCCTACTTCTGTTCCTATGTTCCCAAGTGTCACGGCAACAATTTCAGGCAGCGAAAACTTTCAGTCCATCGAACCCATTTATCCAGAGTATTCCCATATATTGTAATAATCTTATGTGTTGACAAGAACCTGCCTAGTTCCTTCTTGAAAGCCATTTTAAAAAAAGAAGGAAAGACTGGAATTCCTATAGAGCCTTTCACGACCACCGGACATCTCAAAGCGCTTTGCAGCCAATGAAGTACTTTTGGAGTGTAGTCACTGTTGTAATGTAGGAAACGCAGCATCCAATTTGCGCACAAGCAAGCTCCCACAAACAGCAGTGTGATAATGACCAGATAATTTATTTTTGTGATGTTGATTGAGGGATAAATATTGTCCAGGACACCGGGGAGATCGCCCCTGCTCTTCTTCGAAATAGTGCCATGGGGTCTTTTGCGTTCACCTGAGAGGGCAGGCGGGGCCTCGGTTTAACGTCTCATCCGAAAGTCGACACCTCCGACAGTGCAGCACTCCCTCAGCACTGCACTGGAGTGTCAGCCTGGAGTTATGTGCTGTAGTTTCTGGAGTGGAACTTGAGCACATTAAGGTAATACATTCTGTTGTAAAGTACTGAATATGGGAATCTCAGTGTGTTTTTTATTAAAATAAATAAAACTCAGCACCAGCCGGTCCAATGTTACTCCCTATTTTATTTCCACATACTGACAATTCAACAAATGTAGTGCCAGGAATATTTAAACAAGGCCAGTTAATGCAGTCACGTCAGGAAACAGGCTTCTTATTTTTTTTTAAAATGTGACTGCAAGTGGTCTTAAAGAAAGCAAGCCTTCACACGACAGCCAGGCATTGACCAGACAGTCCCTTGGAATAAGATGAAAAGTTTTTTAAAAGCTGCATCTTATCGTCACAAACACAAAATGAATGCACCTATCATTGCAACTCTCAGGAACCTATCATCACAACAAGCTTCTGCATAAATTCACGCACAGACAGTGAGAGAAAGTAAATCCCAACTGATTGGCTTCAGTTCTGTCATCGAAATGATCAGATTGCTTCTGATAGCCTTAATTTCTGCCTTCCAACTGAACTCGTTGTCTTGCATTGACACTGTTACGGGTCAAACCATTAACTGCCAGCTTAACAAGCTGGTGACTCATCAGCATCATCATCATCATCATCATCACAGGCAGTCCCTCGAAACCAAAAAATGAGTTCACAGGTGTTTCAAAGAAGGACCTAATATTCCAGGTCCCGACCTACATCCTGAAGGGTGGAAGATGCCTCTGCGTGGATTTTTTTAATGTGTGGTGGCCATGCACACCAGCCACCACACGGGCTTGACAGAGCTAGGTCTTGGTCCAGTGGCAAGGGTTATCCAAGATGACTGGAGACCTGCTCTGCTGTACGGACCTAGTGCGCACACATATTGCAGTGTGGGCTGGCCCGTGCTGCCCCTGGACCCCGAACTCATGCCTCTCCTGGGCCCCGACCACATCCCTCCATAGTCTCTTGCTGCTCCTGCTCTATCTACCCACGCTCCAATCACCGATCTGGACCTTGACGACGTCACTCTTCGCTGCCGTCGCTCTCCTGCAACAGCTTGCACTGCTCCCTGAAGTGGCCTCCACGCTGCTTCCGGGGCCTCCACGCTGCTACCGGGCCACCGCTCGCTCGTCCTTATATGGCCCCGACCTGCCGCTGGTGTTCTCATGCAGTCTAGATATAAGATAGTCACCAAACAAGGAATTCAGGAGAAACTTGTTTACCCGGAGTAGTGAGAATGCGGAACTCGCTAACTCATGGAGTGGTTGAAGTGAATCGCATTGATGCAGTTCAGAGGAAGCTAGATAAACACATGAGGGAGAAATGAATATTGTGACACCATTCATTATTCTTGGCCAGAATGGAGATGATTGTGTAATTTCCCCCCTTCAATGCCTGGAGACCTCACTGCTATAAGTGACTGGAATTGATTGTAACTAGTGCACATGTGGATGATCAACATCATCGTCTTGTTTACTGCTCCTCTGAGCTCCATTCTTGGGCATTTGAAAACTTGAGGATTGCTGAAGGTACAGAGGTACCCTTCTGCTGTTAGCTGCCGGGATACTATGCTCCCACCACAACTAATGAGTAGGTGATTTTACACTGTCTATAACAAAGCTTCTATCTTGGTTAGTGCAATGTATTTGCTTCATGGGTTCTTTGCTTAAGAATCCATAGCAACACATTGCTGTTAAGAACTAGTTGGTTTATTAGCAAAGGTTTAACAATTGAACTACACATTAGCAGTTCATCCACCTGCCTCATCGTGGATCCCCTGAACCCAACTGGCTGAGCTTTTATTGAGTCTTGTGAACATCACGTGACTAGCTAAGCCGCTCCCAATTCAACAGCTCTACAAACCTGCATACACTCACAGGTTCATACATTACAGTTAGCGTGACTAGTCTCCTGTCCTTTCCCTTTTACACTACATCAGATGCCAATCTCTGAGGTGCACCCAAACCTACTTAAATATGGTGAATATACTCGATTCCCACATTTACGAATGTACAAAAATGACGGGCAGGACAAGACCAGCTGGTCCATCAAACCTGCTCTGCGCTCATGATGGCCGGATCATCACGACTAGACCCTTCCTACCACAGCCCGCTCCCCACCCCAACACCGCCCCCCCACAGCCACATAATCTCCTGGGAGAGGCAAAAGAAAACCTGGAAAAAGAAGGAACAGGCATCCTTAACCTGGCAGTCAATCTAGAACCACATCTTCAGTGTCTGCAGTTTTTTCCCCCTCAACGGCTATCTGCCCCACCTGTGACAGGGACTGTGGCTCTCGTGTTGGACAGTTCAGCCACCTAAGGACTCATTTTTAGAGTGGAAGCAAGTCTTCCTCGATTCCGAGGGACTGCCTATGATGATGATGATGATGATGAGTCTGCAGTTCCCTCAGTTCGGGGCCATTTACACTGAGAAGTGCACCCATCAGTGGGTAACCTTTGCCTCTATTATTAGCCACACTCATGTAATGTAAGTGTGATTGAAAAGTGCCTAGAACTGTATGAGATCCACCTACTCCAGCAAACTATATAAACGTGGTGTTACCTATGCTGATGTCCACCATGAGGGAAAAACAACGCTAAATTGTACAGATTTGCTGAACTTTCTTATTGATTGAGTGACTCAATAAACAAAAGTTACATTTAAAGATCTTAAAAGGGGTATTTTCCATCCCACATGGCAGTGTTGTGGTGCAGAATAGCTGGGATATTGTGCGTAGACCCATATTGTTGGACCCTTGCCCACTTCACACATTGCAAGATGTTCTAGCTAGATAGAATACACCCTCTTGAGTGACAGGAAATTGTACATTGTACATGAAAACTTCAGTGTGAAGCCAAGTTCAAAATAGTTTGAGGCAATAGTATTGTAAGGGTGAGTACTTTCAATTTGAAGCATGGATTTTCAAACTGGAGACACCAAGCTGTAAGGGTTTGCGAGCAGATGGCAACGTAATCCACATGATCATCAGATTTCTGTCCGTTAATCAAACGTTTGTACTTTGTAAAAATTCATTCCTGGAATATGGGCGTCACTAGCAAAGCCAGCATTGATTGCCCATCCTTTGTTGCTTTGAGTAGGTGGTGAGCCGCCTTCTTGGCCGTCGCAGTCGGTGTGGTGAAGGTACTCCTGCAGTGCTGTTTGGGAGGGACTTCCAGGATTTTGGCCCAGCGACGACGAAGGAACGGCAATATATTTCCAAGTGGGGAAGGTTTGCGACTTGGAAGGGAACGTGCGGGTGATGGTGTCCCCGTGCGCCTGCTGCTCTTGCCCTTCGAGGCGGTAGAGGCTGCGGGTTTGGCAGATGCTTTTCAAAAATAAGTGAGTAAAGTCTCCACTTGGTTAAGCTGGTTTCTTTCAGCGTATTGCGGCCCAGAAGATTGCGACCCAAAAGAATTTTAAGCGCAAATTACGTTCAGCGCAAATTAAGTTTCCGCGAAAACTGGCCACACCCCCCAGGATGAATTAGTCACCATTGGGAGTTTCTGCTAATTGCGCTTCGAGGAGGCTCTAAAAAAATAAGCTGGTTCTTTCGGGAGCAAGGTCACGACTAGACATTTATTTTTAAAGCTTTTGACTGCAATTATTTGTTTAATTTACTACAAAGCTGATGACTGTACCCTAATATAACTAGGAAATGGTTGTGTATAGTTTTTCAACGTCATTTTCAGTCATTTAAAATCGGGCTCACAGGTGGAGAATTAACTCTGTGATTGCTTATTTTTGTGATAAACCCATTTTCATCTGATTTTATCAAACTGCCGCAAGTTACCACTCTTAAATATATCAAGAAATACTTTTTGAAGCAAAACAGTTTTTAAAGTTACATTTAAAAAATCCTTCCCAATTGCGCTGGTTCATGGCAGATTTTGCATTTGGCAACATGCAAATGAGTTTGAGCAGAAACTCGAGGGAAAGAAATCTTTCAAAACGGGCGCAATTATGGTCGCAATTTGCACCCGGATCGGCGATTGCACCCAAAGCGGAAACTCTTGGCCAAGGAGCTTTCTTTTAGGAGCATAGGAGCAAGACTAGATCATTCAGCTCCTCGACCCTGTTTTGCCATTCAATGAGATCATGGCTGATCTGTATCCTAACTCCATCCACCCACCTTGGCTCCATATCGCCTCATACCTTTGTTCAGCAAAAATCTTTTGATCTCAGATTTAAAATGATTAATTCAGATAGCCACTACTGCTACTTTTATGGGAGAGAGTTCAACACTTCTACCACTACTCTCCTGCACGACCTGGCTCTGATTTTAAGGTGTTTGTCCCTTTGTCCTAGACTCCCCCATCAGCAGAAAATGTTTCTCTCTCTCTCTAGCCTTTCAATTCATTTCAAAATCTGCGTATGCACAATCAATTCACCCCTTAACCTTTAATATTCCAGTGAATACAAATCTACTTTATGTAACCTCTCCTCATAATTTAACTCTTGGAGCCCTAGTAATATCCTGGTGAATCTGTGCTGCAATCTTTTCCAGAACTGTACATAGCACTCCAGATGTGTTCAAACCAGCGCTTTAGATAGGTGTAGCAAAAACTTTCTCGCATTTATATTCTAGCCCTCTGGATATAAAGGCTAACATTCCTTTCACCTTTATGATTTTTTTTTACCTGACCACTACATTTTAGTGATCTGCTGGCATGGACCCCTAAATGTCTTTGGATTCCACTGTTTGTACTTTGCACCATTTAAGTAATACCCACATCTATCCTTTTCTGTTCTGGATGACCTCACACTTACCTGCATTGAAATTCATCTGCCACAGTTTTGCCCACACACTTTATCAATGTCTCTTTGTAATTTTACGCTCCCGTTTACACTACTTATTTTGTGCCATCGGCAAACTTGAATATATGGCTCTCTATTATCTCATTTAAATCCTTGTATTTATTGAAAAAACGATTGTGTTATTTCAAAATTGAGTTCAACAATTTTAGATCATTACCACTGCTCACATTTTTCGGGCAGCAGGAGCGAGTATTGATTCTGCGATTGCCCTTTACAGCTCCTCTGGACCCATCTTTTGTTTCTTTACTTGTCTCATTACCAACCCCTTTTGTCTCGCACCATCATCCCTTTCATCATTCAAACACTCCTGCCTTCCACCCTTTAACAGACCTTCCCATTTGTCCTTTCCTATTTTCCACACTTTCCCTGCCTCTGCGCTTGCTTAGAAACAGTTACATCTCCAACTTCTCCCAGTTCTGATGAAGGGTCATCGACCTGAAACGTTAACTCTGTTTCTCTCTCCACAGATGCTGCCTGACCCACTCAGGATTTCCAGCATTTTCTGTTTTTACTTCAGATTTCCAACATCCGCCATATTTTGCTTTTGTGAACGTGTTATCTCTGTTGCTGTACACTAATAAATAAAACTATTTTGGCAATGCTTTTGTGGCCAAGTTTGAGGGTGTTCTCCAGGGCATGGTGCAGTTACTGAATTTGGTCACTGGGTGGTATATAATCTGGTCTCGGTTTCCCTCATCCAATGTGCAGAGAGGAGCTTGAGTGATCTTTTCCAGCCATGTTCAAGCAAACCCCAGTTGGAATCCAAACACATACCAAGTGAATCTGGTGTAAAAGGCGATCCAATTTTCCTTGTTACGTCACAGATAGTTGGCAGTGTTGCAAGTGATCCACAACTAAGAAAAGTATGTGGTCTGCCACATATGTAACCGTCATATAACAGGCACATTATTCTCATGTTGGGATTCAGAATTATTTTATAATTAGCAACAAGTTCTAAAAATGTAATCAGTCAGATGGTGATAATAAAACGTATGCACGTGATGGTTTTGGATTGAGAGATTTTTGTTAACCAAAAGGTATTAAGGGATATGGAGCAAAGGCGGGTATATGGAGTTGGGTGACAGATCAGCCATGATCTCATTGAATTGCAGAACAAGCTTGAGAGGCTGAACGGCCTACTCCTGTTTCTAAGTTCCGAAAACAATTGCTCATGCTGGTTTTAGAGATATATTTTGCAAAAGGAAAGATTTGCAAGGTTACGGGAAAGAGCAGTAGAGTGAGACTAATTGGATAACTCTTTCCAAGAGCCAACACAGGCATTATGGGTCGAATGGCCTCCTTCTGTGCTGTATGATACAGGACCACTGCCCTTGTTCTCTATAATTGTTTCTGCCTAAATTATACAACAACAGCCTGCATTTCCATAACATTGTTCATGAGTAGGAAGATGTCCCAAAACCCTCTCTAGTGTAGAGCATGCCAGGAGCAATACCAGGTGTACCTAAAAATGAGGTGCCAACCTGGGGAAGCTGCAACACAGGACTACATACATGCTAAACAGCAGAAGCAGCATGTTATAGACAGAGCTAAGCGATCCCACAATCAATAGCTCAGCAGTCCTGCCACATCCTGTGGAGTGCATGTCCTGCGGCATGTGGGAAGTCCTGGGTGCTTTGCGCAGCGCAGACAACAATTTGTGCAGGAGTGTCTCCAGCTTCAACTATGCGAGCTCCATGTTTTAGAGCTTGAGCAGCGGCTGGAGTCACTACGGTACATCTGTGAGGCTGAGAGCTACGTGAATAACACGTTTCAGGAGGTGGTCATCCCGCAGCTTAAGCGTGTGTAGGCAGCGAGGAAGTGGGTGAACACCAGACAGAGGAAGAATGTTAGGCAGGTAGTGCAGGAGTTCCCCCGTGAATTCATACATGTTTTTACTCCAAAGTTAAAAAAAAATTAATAAACACACAACGAAATCTCGCTTTCCAAGTGATATTCTTTTTTGAGCACTGGTTAGAGCGATGATGCCTCTGGGGAGTGCAGCCAGAGCCAAGTCCAAGGCACCATGGGTGACTCAGCTGCACAGGGGAGGGACAAAGTATAAAAGAGCTGTAGTGGTAGGGGATTCAATAGTTAGGGGAATAGAGAGGCGTTTTTGCGGCCATAGACGTGACTCCAGGATGGTATGGTGCCTCCTTGGTGCCAGGGTCAAGGATGTCACAGAGCAGACGCAGGGCATTCTGAGGGGAGAGGGTGAACAGCTAGAGGTCGTGGTCCATATCGGGACCAATGACGTAGGTAGAAAGAGGGATGATGTCCTGCAGGCAGAATTTAGGGAGCTAGGAGAAAAATTAAAGGGTAGGACCTCAAAGGTAGTAATCTCCGGGTTACCAGCAGTGCCACATGCTAATGAATACAAGAATAGAAGGATAGAGTGGATGAACGCGTGGCTGGAGAATTGGTGTAGGAGGGAGGGCTTTAAATTCCTGAGGCATTGGAACCTCTTCTGGGGCGGATGGGACCTGTACAAACAGGACGGGTTGCACCTCAACAGCGCCGGGACCAATATCCTCGGGGGGGAGTTTTGCTAGTGCTGTTGGGGAGAGTTTAAACTTGCTTGGCAGGGGGATGGGAACCTGAGAACAAATTCAATAGGGAAGGAAATAAAGCTGAAATTGCAAAGCAAGAATGTAGAAAGTGAATTTGTAAGACAGAGGAAACAAGGATTAGTAAGTAGTAATCAAGGAGGTCTTCCTGTGCTAAATGGTGGATACTTCAATGCAAGGAGTACAGCGAATAAGGCGGATGAGCTGAGAGCACAGGTAGACACTTGGGAGTATGACACTATAGCCATTGCAGAGACATGGCTGAAAGAGGGGAAGGTTTGGCAGCTCAATATTCCTGGTTACAGGATTTCTAGACAGGACAGAGAGGGGGGTAAAAAGGGGGGAGGGTCACGGTATTGATTAAAGAAACTATTACAGCTGTAAGGAAGGATGATATGTTAGAGGGATAATCAAATGAGGCCATATGGGTTGAACTGAAAAATAAAAAAGGGGTGATCACAGTGCTGGATGTGAACTATAGTCCCCCAGACAGTGGGAGGGAGATAGCAGAGCAAATATGTAGGCTAATTTCTGTGACATCCAAAAAATATAGGGCAGTAATAGGGGATTTCAACTATCCTAATATTGATTGAGACTTATATAGGGCTAGATTTTCAGCACAGATTCACCCATTTATCATCCATATAACCAACGAGATTCAGTTTATCGCCCATTTTTGATGAGAAATGGAAACCACTGCCCGATTATCGCCCATTTATCGTCGGCGAAACTTTCGGCATAAAGGAATGAGCTGAATTGCCCGGCCTATTTTTTAAATGAAATCTGACGTCATCACTCGTGCAAGGCCCAGAATACTGTTTATAATGGAAATTAGTGTCCAAATATCGCCCAGATTATCGACGAGCGCTACTTTCGACATTTTGCCCATATACCGCCCAAATAATCGCTGTCCCAAAAAGACGCTCAAGAAAAGCTACACTCACCTGACCTTAACCCGGCAGTATGGAAGCCCATTTTGTAAAGGAAGTTTAATAAAAGGTTGCTTCAGTTGATGGGAGCATTGAAGTAATTCGTGAGTGATTTTAAGGGCGTTTTAGAATCTTGACAATCATCTAATCACATTGTGGTCAATTTCAAGTTTATATTGTATTTGTTGAGGGCAATTTAAGAATTTTGAAGACAGAATATGTAGAGTTGCAAAATTCATGGGAGAACCCCCAGTGTTTGGACTCATTGGAAAGGAAATTTAATTTGGAACTATCTACCAGAAAGTTTGGGATCCTAAAATGCTTATGGAAGAAATCTACGCGTTTTTACCAAGTTTGGGATTTTTAAAAGGTGAATGTTGGATCTGCAAGAAAAAGGGGTGGGGTCAATCTGTAAAAGGCCAGTTTGGACATTGGAGCTAATTAAATTGTCTGGGAACTGCTTACCCACAAAACCTGCCCCTAGAAAATATTAGCATTTAAATAATCGACCACGGAAGAAACATTATCCACCCCACCCAGAGAACCCAAATGTCACATACATATTCCAACATCTTTTCAACAGGCATAGAAATATCTGGCTCAGACCAGACTTCCGGAAGCAAAAAAGAATGCTATCACAATGGACTCATCAACTCAGGAAAGTCTATCAACGCCAAATTAAAACTTAATCAAGTTTCAGTTAGCTGGGCTGCAAAACCTAAACAAAGAACCAAGGTTGATTTGGGGACAGATAAGGAAGTCTCTCAAAGTATAATTAAGGCTTGTTTTTACAGCCAGGACTGCACTTGGCTTCTACACCAGCTTCGTATGCTTCAGACCTGGCAGGCTTCAAGATCAGCATACCAGCTTCGTTAACCTGGTTCTTTACAAAATCAACCAAGACAGCATCACAAACGACCAGGACACCAAGCACACCGCAGCAGCAAGAGGCTCACGAAGCAACCACCAAGATATTACCAGCAACCAAAGTGGTAATATTGAGCCACCGCAACCAACAATTTCCAAACCGACGTCAACTCGGCAAAAACCCGAAGATTCGCAAGCTGTCTCCACTCTACAATCTATCCCTGAGCTACCAACGGGTAAACCATTACCTAAAGGCACTTTAAAACCTACTGCTGAAGGAAGAAAGTGGGTACTTACCTCATAAATCCAATACGCGCCCTACCGCATCAGCGGACACCACCCAACTGAGGAACACGCAGCAAGAAGTCCTCTCCGACGTTTGTGGTACGGCTAGCAGAATCGACAAAATCCAACACACCCCAAAACCGTGACCCATTACCGACTGTCAAGGAAGGATTGGTGAGCATAGTCCCTGAATCCCCAGAGCCTAACCTAGTTAGCTAGAGGGAATTGGGAGGTGGGAGGTGTTGTACTGCTGTGTATTCTCTTGTGTTTGAGTAAAGGATTCCCCATTTGAGTGATAAGTTCTCTCTCATTTAAAGTGATAAGTTTTCTCTATCTAAAGTGATAAGTTTTCTCAGTTTTAATAAAAGGTGTATTCATTCTTCTTGAATAAAAACCATACATTTCTTTGTACAAAACAGTTGGCTGCTGCACCTTATCACACCCTGATTAATAAATCCAGGCTTGAGAACCAGGGAGTGGGAGCGACTCGCAACCGCTCTGGGTCAGGGAAGGCAAGCTGACCCCACACACCACCCCCTTACAAATAGGGCATTTATAGTGATTTATCGTAATGGGACCTGTAATTTTGCAACCAGTATTAATGACTAATCACATGCTGCAGAATAGAGATGGGAGAAGGTCCATTGAAAAGCATTATGTGCCCAATCAAAGAGGTGGCAGACTGCTGAGGAGGAGGAGCTGTTATGCCCAATGCATTTACAGGGATAAGCGATCATACCTGGACTTGTCCGATAACATGTGCGTTAGAAGGCTGCGCTTCTGAAACGAGATATGCCAGCTAATTAAGGGAGATCTGCAGCTTACCAGCACCATCAGGACTGCACTGCTCGTTGAGGTTAAGGTTACTGCGGCCCTTTCCTTCTATGCATCGGGCTCCTTTCAGGCCTCGGCTGGCGACATTTTCTGCATCTCTCAGCACGCCACACAATGCTGCATTCGACAGATGACTGAAGCCCTTTATGCATGCAGGATGGCCTTTATAAACTTCCCCATGGCCAGGGAGGCATAGAGAGGGCTTTGGGGTTCTCGAAAATACCAAACTTCCCCAAGGTGCAGGGAGCAATAGACTGTATGCACATTGCCCTGCGAGCACCTTTCGAAGATGCGGAGGTGTTTCAGAACCGAAAGGGATTCCACTCCCTGAATGTGCAGCTCGTTGTCGACCACAAGCAAATTATCATGTCAGTAAATGCAAATATTCCAGGGAGTGTTCCACCACCAACATTCAACACACTTTTTATAACATTAAGAACAACAGTCAACAATTTTAATTAAAATAGATTAGGCACCCCGCCCCCGCCCTCCCCCCCCCCGTCCCCCTCTACCTGCGGCCAAGCCTTCTTCGTCTAACTTTACCCCTCCTCATCATAAAGCCCCCTTTCCCACTTACGCCCCTAGTAACGGGGCCAAGTCGTCTTGCAGTAGAGCACCTCGAGGGCCCTGTAAGTGGGGGGGGGGGGTCATTGGCAGATTGACTACAGGAGGCCGAGGAGAAGACGTTTCTGAAGAAACCTCTTCCGAGTCAGAAGCAACTGCTTCCACCTGACTCGCACCTGTCGACATTGTGGGTGGTACCACACCTTGGGGTGCAGTGCCATACCGCGAAACCATCGCCAGCCACATGGCATCGATGGAGTCGGCCGTTCGCCGCATTGCTTCACCATCTGCCCCATGTCCTCCGAGATTCTAGCAGATATTGTGGCAATGTTGCCGGTCAACCCAGCAATCGCTTGGAGGAGCTCTCGACCACTGTCGACACTCGCCCTCGACAGAGACACCACGTCCTCGTTCAAATCTGCCTGTCGTAGCGCATGCCTACCTCGCCGACCCAACCTCCGCGGGGTTAGCGTGGGCACTGGACGACTCGGAGTGCCCTGCTGCAAGTCGCTTGGCTCCGCTACTTCATCCGTTGTGGACGATGTTGAAAGGATGCAAAATTCACAAGAACCCCCCCCCCCCCCAGTGTTTGGGCTCATTTGAAAGGAAACTTAATTTGGGTCTATCTACTGGAAAGTTTGGAATCCTAAAGCGCTTGTGGAAGAAACTAAGAACTATAATCGAATTTTGGACTTTAAAAAAAAACTCAAGCCTGTGGGCAGGCCTAGGGAACAAAAGAAGCCCACTTGATTATTAGAATTGTCTGGGTGTTGGGACTAAGATAACTTGTCTGGAGGAATGGACATTCAAAAACCCTTCTCCACTAGAGACATTTACATTACAGCAATAATTCAGAGATGGCCAGCCATCAACCCAAACTGAAAAAAGCCATCTTCGACATGAATAAAGGACAAGGGGCCCACTACAGCCTGTATGCGAAAAACCAAGTACAAAAGGACATTGCGATTACCAAACTAATATTTCCATCAGGAAACAGTTTTCGAACATCAACCCACCCAAGACATCTTAACTTTTAACGAGCCCGCCAAATTATTACAAAGAAGAGTCAAGCCCGTCAAATTTAAACGAAGAATTCTGAACTGATTTGGTGCCAAGATTAGAACAACTCAAACATTATAACTGGCCCCCTGTTTCAAGAGAGGATATTCCATACTACACCAGGTGCTATACTGTGAGTATGCCATCAAGGCAAGTAGAGAAACCAACGCAACAGTTTTAAACTAACATCTCCAGCCTCGAAGTCCTGAAGTCCTGAAGGAAGGAAGAACATCACCATTGCGGCAGCAACCAATCACAACCAACGTGGTACTAACGAAAAACCACCGCGATCGACCGAACTCAAAACAAAACTCCAACTCGAAGAAACTGAGGAATCGAAAGTTTCCACTCTACAATCTAAGGCATGACTCCCAACAGGTGAAAAAATTCCCAAAGAGACTTGAACCTATTTCTAACGAAGAAAACCGGGTACTTACCCCATAGATCCAAAACAGCACCTTACCGCATCAGCGGACTCAACCCAACTGAAGATTGTACAGCTAAAAGTCTTCCCGATGTTCAGGGTATGGCAAGCAGAACGTACAGATTTCAACGAACCCCGAAATCGTGAACTACCGCTAACTGACCAGAAAGGATTGGCAAGCATAGTCCCTGCCTGCCCTGGAGTCTAACTTGGTTAGAATTAGGTATTGGGAGGTGGGAGGTGTAATTTTACTGTAACCCCCTTTGAATGTGTAATGTATTGTTCTTTTATTAGAATGATTATAAGTTTAACATTGTAATTTTCTTGTAATTTTCATTATTAGATTGATTATAAGTTTTGACATTGTATTTTCTTGTCTGCAATAAAATCAAAGTTCTTTTGCACGAAACCAGTTGTCCTTTGCACTTCATCACATCCCCCAAATAAACCCAGAATCTAGAACCCAAGGGAGTGGAAGCGATTCGAACCGCTCAAGTTGGTCAGAGGTGAACCTGACCCCGGGACCACCCCTTGCAAAATGGCGACCGCGGCAGGACCCTGGTACACAGGGTGTGAGGTGGAGAGCGCTGGTTTGGGGCAGAGAACCAAGATGAAAGAGAGGATTTCCTCCTATGTGTATAAGAAGGTCAATGTCACTAAAGAATGGGTGCTTGCTCTATTGCACGCTGAGCGTCCAGCTGACGCTGCAGCCCAGTGGACAGCAAGCAAGGATCACAAAGGAGAAGTAGAGAAGGCAATTTGTTTGGCCTGTCTACAGCGACAGGTCCAACTGCTAGACAAAACCAATGAGACACTACAGGCAGAGTTATGGGAATGCGCAGAGAACTATCAGGAAAGGGTTATGTCAGAAGAAAGATTATGGGGAGAACTCAGTAAGCTAAAACAGGAAAGGACTCAGATAATGGACAGGTTTAAAAACAGTCAGGACTATTTTCAATGTCAGGTTACCAAGACCAAAAGTAATGAAAAGTCACTGAGGGAGGAAAGCACTCACCTCACCCTGCAGTGCCTCACCCTACAAGTAAAAGAGCTCCAGGAAAGATTAAAAGATGTGCAGGCAGCGTATAAGGTGGCTAGCACTAATGGGTTTGAATCGGGAGACCATGGTCCTTGCCAGCAACAAATTAAAAGTTTAAACCTTGCTCTGTCTAAGGCAAAAGGCATGGTCTGCCTAATAAGCCCAGGTACGCCCCAGGTAAACCTGGAAGAGAAGGAAAAAACTGCCCGGCCACCACCCGTGGCACCGGTGACTACACTGGTTCAGCAGCAGGAAGGGCAAATCAGTTGTGGGGCGGACAGGGATAGTGAACCACTACCACCTGTGGAACCTCGGTTTGGCACCAGGGAGGAGAGGGCGGCGAGCCAGAACAGGGAGAGCCAGAACCAGGGCCAATGTGCCCAGTCCGGCAACAGAAGTTTGGCCCGCCCACCCTTGCCATGGGTCCAGGGCCCCTGGAAAGTCAGTTTGTGGTCCCCCACACTCCCCAACAGTTTAGGGCTATGATAAGCCACCTGGGAAAGCTAACTCCAAAGGGAGACCCCTCAGTTCGCTTTGTGGAAGTGGAACCGGCAGGGGATATTAATGGGTGCGATGATGCAAAAATGGCAAAGATGCTTCTCCTATCCCTGGACAGCAAGCTGTACCAGTCCCTCTCTACTGAGAGCAAAATAGGGCACGGAAAACACTTGCTGCTGTCCAGAAAGACATTTTAGAAGCTATGGGCTGCAATGACGGAAGTCCCTTCTCCAGAGTCGAGAAAACGGCGCAGCTCGCAAGAGAAACCGCACAGGTGTTCGCAGACCGACTGTGGCCTGTGTACCAGAGCGCCTGTAGTGGGGACATCGACCAAGAAAACTTAAGCCCAGACAAGTTAGCACACAGGCTCCAAAGCCTAGTAGCTAACAGTTTACCCAGAATAAGAACCAAGGCTGAGGCCTGGTTTGACTCAAGAGATCCCCAAGCAACCGAACAGGGAGTGCTTAGGCAACTGACCCTAGCTTACAGAAGCGGCAGAGGGATAGAAGAGTTCCCACAAAAGGGAAGGCTTCACGAAATCCAACCTACCCAAGATAAGAGGGAATGCCGCCACGAGTGGGGGGAGGGGGCAACCCCACCAATACAAAACGTACTTGCTTCAGGTGCTGAAAGAGTGGGCACTGGAGAAAGGATTGTAGAAATCCCTGGAAGAATAGCGCAGGAAAGAGCTCTCCAGCCCTGGCCAAAAAGGCCGAGACAGATAAGCCAGTCCCTCCCCACTCATTCGATACTGTCCTAACCGCACTACGAACCATGTTAAATGGCCCTGAAAAGGTAGTACCGAAATCCCATCTCTCCCCATCCCAACCAAAACTGTGACTAGGACAGGTGCAGCCTGTCCTCCTGTGTTCCCTCGAGTATGATGCGTGGGGGAGACCGACCCTCCAGATGGAGATGGAAAAGGTGAAAGGGACTTACCTGCTGATCACCAGTGCCTCAAGCACCCTTGTCTATGCAGCTAACCCCACCGACTCACCTCTGTCTAGCGGGGTCCCCGACAGCTTGGTGGGTTTCACAGGCACTGCACAGACTGGCTCATTCTCCGTTCCACTCTCCATTCATTTAGGTACACTCAACACTAAGTGGACTTGTGTCCTGATGAAATGGAAGCAGGAAGGGCGAGGGATCCTGGGGGCTGACTTCATCCTAGGCAACAGGATCGTAGTAGATTTAAGAAACCACTGTTGGGGGTCAGTCTGTATGGGACTGGAGAATGAGGTGATGGTTATCCCAGGAAAACAGGGAAAAGGGACAGTGTACACCATGAAGCCAAAGGCGGGTTACGACCTTGAACCACTGGTCAGTAACACTCCGATAGAATACCAAGAATATGTGAGGAAAAACCTTGCAGCTTTTGCCACTCACAAACATGACTGTGGGAGAATAAACGGGGTCGAGGTTAGCATAGATGGGGATCCCATGACACGACCACAGAAACAGTACAACTTCCCCAGGGAGGCGGAGGCAGACATGGAAACAGCCTTGGGTTCTCTGGTTAAACAGAGGGTATTGAGACCGATAACTATCCATGTGAACTCTCCATTGTGGCCGGTTAAGAAACCGGACAACTCCTGGAGAGCCACGGTGGACTATCGAGTACTCAACCTTAACATCCCTGCCTGTGCATCCACCGTTGCTGTTGTCGCTGACCTCATTGAAAGTATCTCAGCCTCCGCGACCACCTTCATGGTGCTGGATATTTCCAATGGGTTCTGGTCCATATCTTTAAGAAGGGAAGATCAGTACAAGTTTGCTTTTACCTTTAAAGGGCAGCAATACACTTGGAACTGTCTCCCTCAGGGTTTCCACAACAGCCCCAGTATTTTCCATCAGTGTATGGCCAACTGTTTAAAGAGCTTCAACAGACCCCAGCAATTATTACGGTATGTAGATGACCTGCTCCTGTTCACCGATGAGGGGGAGGAGCATGGCCCACTGCTGGCTGAGCTGCTGGAGCTGCTGAAAGAAGAAGGATTTAAAGTAAACCCCAAGAAGGCATAAATCGGCCTGAAGGAAGTAAAATTCCTGGGACTGACTGTGCGCACTGGGGAAAGAGCCATTGACAAAGCTAGAAGGGAAGCAGTGCCGAAGTTACCCGCCCCGAACACAGTAACAGGAGTAAGATCTTTTCTAGGGCTAACCGGGTACTGCAGAGATTTCATTGAGGATTATGCAGCCATCGCAGCCCCTCTGCTCCGACTCCTACACAAGGGAGTGGAGTGGGAATGGGACAAAGGTTGCGAGGCAGCATTTATCCAACTCAAGAAAGACATGCAGACCGTGCCAGCTCTCGGGGCCATCGATGGGGGTAGTTTTTCCTGGAGGTAGCAGCCAGTGGGGACAGCCTGAGCGCAGTATTGCTCCAAGAGCGGCACGGCCGGCTGAGACCAGTGGTCTACTCCTCCAGGATACTCACGGACGTGGAGAAGGGATACTCCAACTGTGAGAGGCACCTCCTAGCCACTCACTGGGCTGTGAAAAGATCACTGATCTTCACAGGGGGGGTCCCCTATCACACTCCTTACCCACCATACACCCACCCAAATGCTCCTCGACGGGAGAATCAAGGATGGGACAGTGAGCAGTGCCCGCATTGCTCACTGGATCCTGCTCCTCTCCCAAATGGACCAAAGGGTAAAGGGTCTCTGCGAGCCAAGACTCGCAGCCTGTTGTGTATCTGTAAAGCATGCACTCCCATGTTGGCGATGAGTATATGAATCCAATGCAAAGATGCAGCAAACTGTGGGCACCCTGGAGAAGTTCTCGGAGGGTGAGGACTGGGAAGCCTATGTCGAACAGCTAGACCAGTACTTTGTAGCCAACGAACTGGACGGAGAAGGAAACGCTGCAAAAAGGAGAGCGGTCCTCCTCACGGTCTACGGGGCACTGACCTACAGCATCATGAAGAATCTTCTGGCTCCAGTGAAACCCACAGATAAGTCATATGAGGAGCTGTGTACACTGGTTTGGGAGCATCTTAACCTGATGGCGAGGTATTGGTTCTACACGTGCCAGCAATCTGAAGGTCAGGAAATGGCGAGCACAGGCGTTTATGTCCACCAGTGATAACACCAAACAAATCTCTCAGCACACAAGTGCTAACAATGTTCATAAATTAACTGGAACTATGTTTGCGAGCAGAAATGTACAGGGCAGAACCCACGAGTCTGCAACTGCCAGCAGGCCTCAGGTGACCCAGATGACTCAGAGTCCGCAACAAAGGATGAATGCAAGGCAATTCACACCTTGTTGGCGTTGTGGAGGCTTCCATTCAGCCTATTCATGCCGCTTCAAAGGGTATGTTTTCAAGAGCTGTGGAACAATGGGGCACCTCCAACGAGCTTGTAGATGAGTTGCAAGCTCTGCAAAACCTGCTAACCACCACGTGGCAGAGGAAGATCGGTCCATGGTGGATCAAAGCAATTTCGAGCCTCAGAGAGAGGAGACAGATGCTGAAGTACATGGGGTGCACACATTTTTGACTAAATGTCCACCTATAATGCTAAATGTAAAATTGAATGGCTTACCCGTAGCCATGGAACGGGACACTGGCGCTAGCCAATCCATCATGAGTAAAAAGATGTTTAAGAGACTGTGGTGCAACAAGGCACTCAGACCAACCCTGAGCCCCATCCACACGAAACTGAGAATGCACACCAAAGAGCTCATCACTGTCCTGGGCAGCGCCATGGTCAAAGTCACCTACGAGGGTACGGTGCACGAACTGCCACTCTGGATTGTCCCGGGCGATGGACCCACACTGCTTGGAAGGAGCTGGCTGGGCAAAATCCGCTGGGAACTGAGATGACATCCGAACACTATCATATGTCGATGAGGCCTCATGTACCCAGGTTCTGAACAAATTTCCTTCTCTTTTTGAGCCAGGCATTGGAAACTTTTCCAGGGCGAAGGTGCGGATCCATTTGGTTTCAGAGGCACGACCCATTCACCACAAGGCGCGAGTGGTACCTCACATGATGAGGGAGAGAGTGGAAATCGAGCTGGACAAGCTGCAACGCGAGGGCATCATCTCCCCAGTGGAATTCAGCGAGTGATATAGCCCGATTGTTCCAGTACTCAAAAGTGATGGCACGGTCAGGATTTGCGGCGATTATAAAGTAACTATTAATCGTTTCTCGCCACAGGGCCAATACCCACTACCTAAGGCAGACGATGTATTTGCGACGCTGGCAGGAGGCAAGACATTCACCAAGCTCGGCCTGACCTCGGCCTACATGACGCAGGAACTGGAGGAGTCTTCGAAGGGCCTCACCTGCATCAACACGCAAAAAAGGACTGTTCATCGACAACAGATGCCCGCTTGGAATTCAGTCGGCTGCAGCGATCTTCCAGAGAAACATGGAGAGCCCACTCAAGTCAGTACCACGCACGGTGGTTTTTCAGGATGACATATTGGTCACAGGTCGGGACACCGTCGAGCACCTACAAAACCTGGAGGAGGTCTTCCACCGACTGGATCACGTAGGACTGCGGCTGAACAGGTCAAAATGTGTCTTCATGGCAACAGAAGTGGAGTTTTTGGGGAGAAAGATCGCAGCGGACGACATTCGGTCCACAGACGCCAAGACAGAGGCTATCAGGAACGTGCCCAGGCCACAGACCGTCATGGAGCTGCGGTTGTTCCTGGGACTCCGCAACTATTTTGGCAACTTCCTACCGGGGTTAAGCACCCTCTTAGAGCCCCAAATGTGTTATTGCGTAAAGGTGAGAACTGGGATTGGGAAAAAAAAACAAGTAATTGCTTTTGAGAAAGCCAGAAACATTTTCTGCTCCAACAAGTTGCTTGTATTCTATAACCCGTGTAAAAGACTTGTGCTAGCATGTGATGCGTCGTCGTACAGAGTCGAGTGCGTATTACAACAAGCTAACGTTGTGGGGAAGTTGCAAACTGTCGCCTATGCCTCCAGGAGCTTGTCTAATGCCGAGAGCGCCTACAGCATGATTGAGAAAGAGGCATTAGCGTGTGTGTTCAGGGTAAAGAAAATGCATCAGTATCTGTTCGGCCTCAAATTTGAGCTGGAAACCGATCGCAAGCCCCTCATATCCCTGTTCGTTGAAAACAAGGGGATAAATACTGATGCCTCAGCCCGCATATAAAGGTGGGCACTCGCGCTATCAGCGTATAACTATACCATCTGCCACAGGCCAGGCCCGAGAACTCTCAGATGCTCTCAGTCGGCTACCATTGCCCACCACGGGGGTGGAAATGGCGCAGCCTGCAAACTTGTTGATGGTGGCGCAGCCCGCTGACTTGTTGATGGTCATGGAAGCATTTGAAAATGATAAATCACCTGTCACGGCCTGCCAGATTAGGACTTTGACCAGCCAAGATCCTCTGCTGTCCCTAGTAAAAAACTGTGTACTGCATGGGAGCTGGGCCAGCATCCCCGTTGAAATGCAAGAGCCAATCAAGCCATTCCAGCGGCGAAAGGATGAGCTGTCCATTCAGGCAGACTGACTGTTGTGGGGTAACCGCGTAGTGCTACCCAAAAAGGGCAGGGAGACGTTCATCTCGGATCTCCACAGCACACACCCGGGTATAGTAATGATGAAAGCAATAGCCAGATTCCACGTGTGGTGGCCCGGTATCGAATATGACTTAGAGTCCTGTGTACGGCAATGCAGCGCTTGTGCTCAGTTGAGCAACATGCCCAGAGAGACACCACTAAGTTTGTGGTCCTGGCCTTCCAGACTATGGTCGAGGATCCATGTCGACTATGCGGGCCCGTTTCTCGGTAAAATGTTCCTGGTGGTGGTGGATGCTTTTTCAAAATGAATTGAATATGAAATAATGTCGGGAAGCACCGCCACTGCCACCATTGAAAGCCTGAGGGCCATGTTTGCCATTCATGGCCTGCCTGACATACTGGTCAGTAACAACGGGCCATGTTTCACCAGTGCCGAATTTAAAGAATTCATGATCCGCAATGGGATCAAACATGTCACCTCGGCCCCATTTAAACCAGCCTCCAATGGGCAGGCAGAGCGGGCAGTACAAACCATCAAACAGAGCCTCAAACAAGTCACAGAAGGCTCACTCCAAACCCGCCTGTCCTGAGTACTGCTCAGCTACCGCACGAGATGCCACTCGTTCACAGGGGTGCCCCCGGCTGAGCTACTCATGAAAAGGACACTTAAAACCAGACTCTTGCTGGTTCACCCCAACCTGCATGATCTGATAGAGAGCAGGCGGCAGCAACAAAATGTAAACGATGGTCGCGCCACTGTGTTACGGGAAATTGATCTGAATGACCCTGTGTATGTGCTAAACTATGGTCCTATGTGGATCACGGGCACGGCGATAGCTAAAGAGGGAGTGGGATGTTTGTAGTCAAACTAGACAATGGACAAATTTGCAGAAAGCACCTGGACCAAACGAGGCTGCGGTTCACAGACTGCCCTGAACAACCCACAACCGACACCGCCTTTTTCGAGCCCACAACACTCACTCAAAGGATCAACGACACCACCCCAGACCAGGAAATCGAACCCATCATGCCCAACAGCAAGGCCAGGCTCACCCATCAGCCCTGCAGGGCCAACAACACGCCAGCCCAGCGAGGGCACAGCCAACACACCAGAACAGACATTTGTACCGAGGCGGTCCACCAGGGAAAGAAAGGTTCCCGACTGCCTCACCTTGTAAATAGTTTTCACATTGACTTTGCGGGAGGAGTGATGTTGTGTATCTGTAAAGCATGCACTCCCATGTTCCGTCACCAGGGAGCGCATCCCCTGAAGTCCCAAGGGATCCCAGCATCGCTTGGGTGCACTGTATATAAGCCGGCCCCTAAGGCCTGTTCCTCACTCTGGAGTGTCTTAGTAAAGACTGAGGTCACTGTTACTTTAACCTCCCTGTATGCAGTCTCATCTGTGTTAGATACACAATACAGCCAACATGATTTATCCAGGGACACCAGTGTTCTGTAGAAGGGGTATGGGAAACTAACATAGGCTTTCGGGCTAGGTTACACCCCACAGGCCGGGAGATCTATGTGACGGTTCAAGCACGCTATCTGCGGGTGAACGACTCACAGGCTGCGGAGTTTATGCCCCCGAGGCAGGCATTGCCCTGGCGATTAAACTCCCCAGTACCATGAGCGCCCAGCACGCTGAACTGTCTGCGGTGGTGTACGTAGTCACACACCCCGTAGAATTCCCCACCCCATACACGATGTGCTCGGACAGTATGATCACATGCAATTCGTGTACAGAGTACCTGGCTATCTGGTCCCGCCGCGGATACACATCCGCAGACGGGAGACCCCTGGTAATTAAGCCCCTACGGGAAAAGATCATGAAAGCCGTAGGGGAGGAAGGGAATATTTACATACATAAGGTGAAGGCACATTCCACCACTGAACCCCGGAGCGAGGGAAACCAGCAGGCTGACATGTTAGCCAAGCAAGGGGCCCGCACGGGCAAGCTCTGGGATCCGTACAACCCAGGACCCATTGCAGCAGTCAAAGGCAGGATAGGGACTGCAGGGATAGCTTTGCCCCTGGACCTAAAAACGGTTCAGACCCAAGACCCCATCCTCAAAACTGTCCTGAACACACTAGCTGAAGGGGAAAGAGTAGACGGCCCATACGGCACCGCAGCAATTGCTATTAAAGAAGACATGCTGTTCAGGGGGGAGCAATGGGTAGTACCGCCACAACACCGGAGAGAATTCCTCCAGCTGGCCCATGAGGGTCCAGGAGCAGGACACCCCGGACCTGAGACCACTTGGCAACGAGTGGAACAGGCAGGGTAGTGGCCAGGACTCAGGGAAGACGTCCGCGAGTTCTGCGCTACCTGTCTGCTTTGCGCGGCCAACAACCCTGATCCCCAGAAAAGAAAGATGTCGATGGGACATATCAGGAGGGTAGAGGGACCCTGGCAGTCGATCCAGATCGATTACATCGGGCCCCTACCCACTGCCCAGGGAGGCTACAAGTACTGCCTAGTATTGGTGGATGTATTCACCAAATGGGTGGAAGCCTTCCCATGCCGAACAGCCACTGCCCTGGGAACAGCCAGGTTCCTGGTCAGAGATGTGTTCTCCCAATGGGGACTACCACAATACGTGGAGTCCGACCAAGGGAATCACTTCACTGGGCAGGTGATGCAGGAGACCCTTAAGGTACTCGGTATCAAAGGAAAATGGCATGTCGCCCACAACCGGCAGTCATACGGGCCTGTGGAGCCTTTAAACCGCACTATCAAAGAAAGGCTGCGCAAAGAGACAGGGGACTCACCCAAAGGGTGGGTAGAGGTCCTACCGCTGGTCCTCATGGGGATCCGAGCCAACCAGTCAAAGAGCACAGGGTATTCCCCGTACGAGCTCATGACCGGCAGAGCCATGCGAGCCCCCACCCATGTGTTAGCTCCGGTACTCACGGAAGGTCAGCTTAGGGAAGCGAACCGGGACAGCTTTGCCAGTAAAAGATTCACTGGCAGGCTGCTAACAACATGGGAAAACAGCATCGGAGCAACCAACTGCTGCGAGAACCCCGCAAACACCATGAGTGGGAGATAGGGGACCAGGTTATGGTAAGGAATTATGCGAGAGTAGGGGTCTTTGAGGGACTGTATATGGGACCGTATCACATTGTTGACAAGGCAAGCTCCATGGTCTATGCCATAAAAATGCCCCACTGTACAAAGTGGTTCCACATAAATCAGTGCAAACTTTTCAACCCAGGGGCAGCAGCTAAACGTAAGGGACAGCCAAAAACCGTAAACCGTATTAAAGACAGGGACCCCCAGCCAATAGCCCCCGACTGTGGAAATCCCACAGGGGACGTGGCAGACCCAGAAATTGTACCTAGAGGGGCGGTGGACTGTGTTACTAGAGGAGCTGTCCCCCCAATCATTTGGGACTCGGACGCACCTCCAGCAGCCGGAGCCTTAAGAAGGATCCCCGCACACCACGGCCAAAGACACCGTGGTCACCAGCGCTCCAATTTGAGTGGTTCAGCCCCGGGAAAGGGATCAGCCGCAAAAGGGCACCTAAGGTCAGAGACCAGCCCGTGAGCAGGGACTCCCAGCCGGTAGTCTCGGGCAACGAGGGACCCCCAGAAGAGGTAGCGGTGGACCAGCCACTAAGCGGGAGTCCCCAGCCCATAGCCCTCAGCCAGGCAGAAACCCCAGGGGAAGAAACAAACCAGGCAGCCACCCACAAAGGAGCGGCGTGCTGTAGCACCGGAGGGGACGTTCCTCCGATAGTGTGGGACTCAAACCCACGTCCGGTCAGGGTACTTGGGGTTAGGCGGTGCAGACCAACCTATCACCTCCCTCACTGGACACCCAGCGGGAGAAGAAGAAAGAAAGAAGGCAGAAATTAACCTGGCCACCCGGAGACGGGTGGCAGATGTACATATATAAAACAATGTAAATTTAAGAAGGTTTAGTGAATAATTTAAAGTAGTGTAAGATTCACCTGTGTAATGATAAGTATATATGTATTAGTAACTGGGGTAAGGAAAAAGAATCTACCTGTGTAGCTACTAAAAGAAGCACAGGCCGGGTAACACCCGGGAGTAAGAAGAATCTACCGGTATGGCTATTAAGGAAGCATTGGTAAGATAACAAGCAAAACGTCTGTGAGATAAACGTTAGAAGCAGACATCAGTCCACAAGGAACTGAATAAGACAGCAAGTCAATTAAAGACTATGAGCCCAATTTAGAACTCGGTCACCTTTGTCAGGCCAGAGAGCTTTCTCAGGGCTAGACAATCTGTTTTATGTGCCCCGACAGGAATGAGAACAGTACAAGAAGGATCCTGTTCCTGCTCGCCCTGATAAGGATAGTCAGCAGCGACCGAGGAAATGTGGAAGAATCCCTCATTTACGGGTGTTCAGGAGGGAGAGCACCGATCATAACCGCCGGGGGTGGCCCCCGAGACGTGGAAGAACTCGCCGTTTACGCCCACGAGGGAAGATGGCCAGGGCGGCTGGGATCTAATTCTACCCGCTACTCCAGCCAGGAAGGTTTTACCCACGGGGAGGCCTCACTTCCATGCCCCCGGATACGGATCATCGCTGCCCGAGTCAGTGTTGCAGAGGAAAAATGTGTATGTTTGACTTGCAAAGGAAACATTCCCCTGGGAAAATTGTGATGGCTCAGAAAACTCAGCAAGGACGCATGGGACCAGGAATCGGACTGGGAAAGACTCGGTAATGATACGTACCGCACCATCACGGGGACACGGGGAGGAGTAAATGTGTGTTGGGACAAATGGTGGGAATCCGAACAAGGAATTTACGTTTGCATGTGGGGATCAGGGAGTATTTGTCCCGCAGGCATATTGATCGCCTTCACAAGGCAATGGCAAGATGAAGGGGAAGGGATTGGGTGGGTTTCTAGTCTTCACGGATGCACGGTCCCACACTCCCCACTCCCAATTAATACCACCGAACTAAGAGCACATATTAAGATACCCCTGCCCACAACCCCGCCAATACGCACAGTGATAGAAAGGTGTCCTACCACCACCAAGGGACCAGGGAACGGATTAGTATTGGTACCAACCGAAACGGTGTTGTACCAGGGGGTACATTATGCAGTAGCTTCAGTAATTTTAAACCTTACCGAGGTACACTGCCTGCATGGTGTCCGAAGGAATCAGAGCTGCTGTACCAGGCCCAACTTAGAGACATGTTCAATAAATTTTATGAGTTAGATTTTGGAAATGTAGACAAAGCAGACCTATACATCCTAAACGCTAGGGACACCATGGGCTTGGGGAGTCTAAGGATAAGGGGTAAGACATTTAGGACCGAGATGAGGAGAAGCTTCTACACCCAGAGAGTGGTGAACCTGTGGAATTCTCTACCACAGAAAGTTGTTGATGCCAATTCACTAAATATATTCAAAAAGGAGTTAGATGTAGTCCTTACTACTAGGGGGATCAAGGGGTATGGTGAGAAAGCAGGAATGGGGTACTGAAGTTGCATGTTCAGCCATGAACTCATTGAATGGCGGTGCAGGCTTGAAGGGCCGAATGGCCTACTCCTGCACCTATTTTCTATGTTTCTATGTTTCTAGAAGGGGAATCATAAATGACGTTTTCACGACCTACAATACAGCATCCTCTGTAATAAATAGCTTAGATGACATAGAACTGCAAACACAGATAAACGGTTTAAAGAACCAGTTGAGGAAAATCCTGAAACAAGAGAATAAAGTAAGTAGTAGGTTCTGAGCTACACAAGGACCAGGTTATGACTGTCCATTTAAAAGAAATTGTGGCTGAGCTGGAAAAACATGCGCAGACAGTGAATACACTCATACGGGAGGATAGAAACGCTTTGGACCAGGCTGCACAGAACGAGGTATGCGTATTGTATGGGGCATGGTTGTTGGGCGAGGGCCGCAACAACCTGGAGGATTTAAGACAAGGTGAAGTCCCCTCTTGGATCAGGAACAAGCACCTCGCAGCCCTCCACCCGTACAGCAATTCACTAAGCCCATGCCAGCTCCGCCTAGCCTCTAAAGCCTACCCTGTCCCAGTAGACTGTGGGAAATCTAACCACACTATCATAGGAATAGTATTAAGGATGCTGGTCATGGGTGGGACAGTCCGACCCGCACCGGTATACCGGGTGGAGAACATTGGAGTTATTCAGGAAGGTGCACACATTCGTTTTGCAGCGGTCCCACCCTATGTTATAAAGTGGGAGCATGCTGTAACGGGTACTGACCTCTCCGGGTGCCGGATCTGGGGTGCACATGTAATACTGTGTCCCCAGTACTTGAGGGCCCATTCAAAGTCACAGTGTGGGTTTAAAGCTGCTGGTGCACAGCCCATTAACTGCACCATGGAAGTAATTGCACAAGACCAGGTCCCTCCACAGGTAGCATACATAGGGGGTGGGACATATTGTGTCACCACCAGTGCACCCCACTACCAACATGGACACTTCTGGTGTCCGGTAAGTGACAGCAGTTTTTGGTTCAAACCTGAGGCATCAGTTCAGGTGGCCCAGGAACGGATTGCCCCCATTCCTCAACCCTCCACTGTCCACCTCACTGTGAAGGAAAACATTACAAACCTGCAGGATTATGTTGTACATTTTGGCTATGCAATTCCCCCTCTACCCGAACACCTTACCGCTCTGCTAAAAGCTGTAATTATCTCACAAAAACACTTCTATACTCTAGAACAGAAAACATTGAGATAGGGAAAAAGATTCTCGAGATTACCATTCTGCCTTGGTGGGAGCTTTTCAGAAATATAGAGGTCCCAGTCTGGATCCGAATCGCTTCCCACACTTTAGTTATCTGCGATTATTACATAAGAATATAAGAACATAAGAATTAGGAACAGGGCCATCTAGCCCCTCAAGCCTGCTCCGCCATTCAATAAGATCATGGCTGATCTGGCCGTGGACTCAGCTCCACTTACCCGCCCGCTCCCCGTAACCCTTAATTCCCTTATTGGTTAAAAATCTGTCTATCTGTGACTTGAATACATTCAATGAGCTAGCCTCAACTGCTTCCTTGGGCAGAGAATTCCACAGATTCACAACCCTTTGGGAGAAGAAATTCCTTCTCAACACGGTTTTAAATTGGCTCTCCCATATTTTGAGGCTGTGCCCCCTAGTTCTAGTCTCCCCGACTAGTGGAAACAACCTCTCTGCCTCTATCTTGTCTATCCCTTTCATTATTTTAAATATTTCTATAAGATCACCCCTCATCCTTCTGAACTCCAACGAGTAAAGACCCAGTCTACTCAATCTATCATCATAAGGTAACCCCCTCATCTCCGGAATCAGCCGAGTGAATCGTCTCTGTACACCCTCCAAAGCTAGTATATCCTTCCTTAAGTAAGGTGACCAAAACTGCACGCAGTACTCCAGGTGCGGCCTCACCAATACCCTGTACAGTTGCAGCAGGACCTCCCTGCTTTTGTACTCCATCCCTCTCGCAATGAAGGCCAACATTCCATTCGCCTTCCTGATTACCTGCTGCACCTGCAAACTAACCTTTTGAGATTCATACACAAGGACCCCCAGGTCCCTCTGCACCGCAGCATGTTGTAATTTCTCCCCATTCAAATAATATTCCCTTTTACTGTTTTTTTTCCCCAAGGTGGATGACCTCACACTTTCTGACATTGTATTCCATTTGCCAAACCTTAGCCCATTCGCTTAACCTATTTAAATCTCCTTGCAGCCTCTCTGTGTCCTCTACACAACCCGCTTTCCCACTAATCTTTGTGTCATCTGCAAATTTTGTTACACTACACTCCGTCCCCTCTTGCAGGTCATCTACGTATATTGTAAACAGTTGTGGTCCTAGCACCGATCCCTGTGGCACACCACTAACCACCAATTTCCAACCCGAAAAGGACCATTTATCCCGACTCTCTGCTTTCTGTTCACCAGCCAATTCTCTATCCATGCTAATACATTTCCTCTAACTCCGCGTACCTTTATCTTCTGCAGTAATCTTTTGTGTGGCACCTTATCGAATGCCTTTTGGAAATCTAAATACACCATATCCATCGGTACACCTCTATCCACCATGCACATTATATCCTCAAAGAATTCCAGTAAATTAGTGAAACATGATTTCCCCTTCATGAATCCATGCTGCGTCTGCTTGATTGCACTATTCCTATCTAGATGTCCCGTTATTTCTTCCTTAATGATAGTTTCAAGCATTTTCCCCACTACAGATGTTAAACTAACCGGCCTATAGTTACCTGCCTTTTGTCTGCCCCCTTTTTTAAACAGAGGCGTTACATTAGCTGCTTTCCAATCCGCTGGTACCTCCCCAGAGTCCAGAAAATTTTGGTAGATTATAACGAATGCATCAGCTATAACTTCTGCCGTCGCTTTTAATATCCTGGGATGCATTTCATCAGGACTAGGGGACTTGTCTACCTTGAGTCCCATTAGCCTGTCCAGCACTACCCCCCTAGTGATAGTGATTGTCTCAAGGTCCTCCCTTCCCACATTCCTGTGACCAGCAATTTTTGGCATGGTTTTTGTGTCTTCCACTGTGAAGACCGAAGCAAAATAATTATTTAAGGTCTCAGCCAATTCCACATTTCCCATTTTTAAATTCCCCTTCTCATCTTCTAAGGGACCAACATTTACTTTAGTCACTCTTTTCCGTTTTATATATCTGTAAAAGCTTTTACTATCTGTTTTTATGTTTTGCGCAAGTTTACCTTCGTAATCTATCTTTCCTTTCTTTATTGCTTTCTTAGTCATTCTTTGCTGTTGTTTGAAATATTCCCAATCTTCTAGTTTCCCACTAACCTTGGCCACCTTATACGCATTGGTTTTTAATTTGATACTCTCCTTTATTTCATTGGTTATCCACGGCTGGTTATCCCTTCTCTGACCGCCCTTCTTTTTCACTGGAATATATTTTTGTTGAGCACTATGAAAGAGCTCCTTAAAAGTCCTCCACTGTTCCTCAATTGTGCCACCATTTAGTCTGTGTTCCCAGTCTACTTTAGCCAACTCTGCCCTCATCCCACTGTAGTCCCCTTTGTTTCAGCATAGTATGCTTGTTTGAGACACTACTTCCTCACCCTCAATCTGTATTACAAATTCAACCATACTGTGATCACTCATTCCGAGATGATCTTTACTTATTCTTTACTTAGTTTCTTTACTTATGGTGTCTTACTTGCCGAGTGAAACGCAGAGGCCATCAGGTCAGGCACCAAAGGGTGCTGCATGCTCCTTGGCCAAACTTGGGAATTAGGCTGCGAGGGGTGACACTATACTGCCATGTTTAATTCGTGCTTGGTTTTACCTGCTGTAAACCACAAAATATCGAGTGTTGTAAGAGTGTTACTTAAAATCTGTTTGACTATGTACCTTTATTTTTACTGAACTTAAAATGTGTTGAACTGCATACTGTTATTTTACTGTGAAAACCGAGTAAAGGAGGGGCATCGTACCCCCTCTGTAGTGATTGTATTCGCATGTAAATTGCATTGCAGTTCAACGGGGATGCACGTTAATGTTTAGCTAGTATAAATGCAGGGAAAGTTGACTCTCGGGAGCAGGAATTTTGCTTACCTTGATTGACACTCAAGAATGTAGAGTGGTCAATAGGGGGGACTGAAAGGATACAAAATTCACAAGAACCCTCCCAGTGTTTGGGCTCATTCGAAAGGAAATTTATTTTGGGACTATCTACCAGAAAGGTTGGAAGCTTAAAGTGCTTATGGAAGAAACTACAAACTTTAATCGAATTTTGGACTTTTAAAAGACAAACTCAATCCTGTGGGCGGGCCTAGCGAACAAAAGAAGCCCACTTGATTATTAGAATTGTTTGGGTGTTGGGACTAAGTTAACTTGTCTGGAGGAATAGACATTCGAAAACTCTTCTCCACAAGAGACATTTACATTCCAACAATAATTCAGAGACGGCCAGCCATCAACCCAAACTGAGAAAAGCCATCTTTGACATGAATAAGAACAAAGGGCCTACTACAGCCTGTATGCGAAAAACCAAGTACAAAAGGACATTGCGATTACCAAGCTAATATTTCTATCAGGAAACAGTTTTCGAACATCAATCCACCCAAGACATATTAACTTTTAACGAGCCCGCCAAAATATTACAAAGAAGATTCAAGCCCGCCAAATTTAAACAAAGAATTCTGAACTGATTTGGCACCAAGATTAGAACAACTCAAACTGTCTAACTGGCCCCCTGTTTCAACAGAGGGGATGCCATACTACACCAGGTGCTATACTGCGAGTATGCCATCAAGACAAGGAAAAAAACCAACGCGACAATTGTAAACTAACTTCTCCAGCCTCGAAGTCCTGAAGTCCTGAAGGAAGGAAGAACATCACCATCATGGCAGCAACCAACCACAACCAACGTGGTACTAACGAAAAACCACCGCGATCGACCAAACTCAAAACAAAACCGAAGAATCGAAAGTTTCCACTCTACAATCTAAGGCCTGACTACCAACAGGTGAAAACATTACCTAGAGAGACTTGAACCTATTTCTAACGAAGAAAACCGGGTACTTACCCCATAGATCCAAAACGGCGTCTTACTGCATCAGCGGACTCAATCCAACTGAAGATTGTGCAGCTAGACGTCTTCTCCGACATTCAGGGTACGGCAAGCAGAACCTACAGATTTCAACGAACCCCGAAGTCGCGAACTACCGCGAACTGACCAGAAAGGATTGGTAAGCATAGTCCCTGCCTGCCCTGGAGTCTAACTTAGCTAGAATTAGGTATTGGGAGGTGGGAGGTGTAATTTTACTGTAACCCCCTTTGAATATGTAATGTATTGTTCTTTTATTAGAATGATTATAAGTTTGACATTGTAATTTTCTTGTAATTTTCTTTATTAGAGTGATTATAAGTTTGCTTATAATTGGTATAAGTGGTAAAAATGCCTAATGTTTACGGTCTGTCTCTTTCCAGTCATTCCTTTGGCCCCAATTTTCGATCAAAGCATTTAAATAATAATTAATACTGTCGATTAAGTTTAAGGCATCTCAGCACGATTAGAGTCCTGGGCCCTGTCCTCCCAGGGTTAGCGTCCTGGGCCCTGCCCGCTACAACACCAGCCAGGTCTCGCAGAGTTAAAGGCCACAGGTTCCGACCCCAGTCAAAATCTTAACAGGGAAGTTACCCAAGATTACCCAGCTTAATTAAAATCTGGCAGAGTTACAATCTAGTTAATGAGTCACTGCGCCATTACAATTATAAATTTAATAACTTAATACTTACTCTTGCGGATGAAACCAGACTGTTCCAACGCTTCTGGCACTAGTCTGGCTCTCTTCTATCGTGGACTGCCAATGAGAATATTTTGCTGATATCCGTCCATATTCGCTGGTATACTCTGGGGGGGGGGGGTTTCCCACATCGATCCTGGGTTAATTGGCTCCACCGAGTCTCCACCTCGTGGACCAAGGCCTCGTTCACCGTTTCAGAAAACGCTTTCACCCTCCTTCTTCCTCCAAACTCCGCAACACTCTCTCCTGACTTCTCGTGCTCCATGTCCATAATCTCTTTAACTCTGCGAGACCTGGCTGGTGTTGTAGTGGGCAGGGCCCAGGACTCTGACCCTGGGGAGGGCAGGGCCCAGGACTCTGACCCTGGGAGGGCAGGGCCCAGGACTCTGACCCTGGGAGGGCAGGGCCCAGGACTCTGACCCTGGGAGGGTAGGGCCCAGGACTCTGACCCTGGGAGGGCAGGGCCCAGGACTCTAACCCTAGGAGGGCAGGGCCCAGGACTCTAACCCTGGGAGGGCAGGGCCCAGGACTCTAACCCTCAGAGGGCAGGGCCCAGGATTCTGACCCTGGGAGGGCAAGGCCCAGGACTCTAACCCTGGGAGGGCAGGGCCCAGGACTCTGACCCTGGGAGGGCAGGGCCCAGGACTCTGACCCTGGGAGGGCAGGGCCCAGGACTCTGACCCTGGGAGGGCAGGGCCCAGGACTCTGACCCTGGGAGGGCAGGGCGCAGTACTCTAACCCTAGGAGGGCAGGGCCCAGGACTCTAACCCTGGGAGGGCAGGGCCCAGGACTCTGACCCTGGGAGGGCAGGGCCCAGGACTCTAACCCTAGGAGGGCAGGGCCCAGGACTCTAACCCTCGGAGGGCAGGGCCCAGGATTCTGACCCTGGGAGGGCAAGGCCCAGGACTCTAACCCTGGGAAGGCAGGGCCCAGGACTCTAACCCTGGGAAGGCAGGGCCCAGGATTCTGACCCTGGGAGGGCAAGGCCCAGGACTCTAACCCTGGGAAGGCAGGGCCGAGAACTCTAACCCTGGGAGGGCAAGGCCCAGGACTCTAACCCTGGGAAGGCAGGGCCCAGGACTCTGACCCTGGGAGGGCAGGGCCCAGAACTCTAACCCTGGGAGGGCAGGGCCCAGGACTCTGACCCTGGGAAGGCAGGGCCCAGAACTCTAACCCTGGGAGAGCAGGGCCCAGAACTCTAACCCTGGGAGGGCAGGGCCCAGGACTCTGACCCTGGAAGGCAGGGCCCAGAACTCTAACCCTGGGAAGGCAGGGCCCAGGACTCTGACCCTGGGAAGGCAGTGCCCAGGACTCTGACCCTGGGGGAGGGCAGGGCCCAGGACTCTAACCCTGGGAGGGCAGCGTCCAGAACTCTAACCCCAGGGGCCAGGACTCTAACCCCAGGGCCCAGGACTCTAACCCCAGGGCCCAGGACTCTAACCCCAGGGCCCAGGACTCTAACCCCAGGGCCCAGGACTCTAACCCCAGGGCCCAGGACTCTAACCCCAGGGCCCAGGACTCTAACCCCAGGGCCCAGGACTCTAACCCCAGGGCCCAGGACTCTAACCCCAGGGCCCAGGACACTAACCCCAGGGCCCAGGACTCTAACCCTGGGAGGGCAGGGCCGAGGATTCTGACCCTGGGAGGGCAGGGCCGATGATTCTGACCCTGGGAGGGCAGGGCCAAGGATTCTGACCCTGGGAGGGCAGGGCCCAGGACTCTAACCCTGGGAGGGCAGGGCCAAGGATTCTGACCCTGGGAGGGCAGGGCCCAGGACTCTAACCCTGGGAGGGCAGGGCTCAGGATTCTGACCATGGGAGGGCAGGACTCAGGATTCTGACCCTGGGGGAGGGCAGGGCCCAGGACTCTAACCCTGGGAGGGCAGCATCCAGAACTCTAACCCCAGGGGCCAGGACTCTAACCCCAGGGCCCAGGACTCTAACCCCAGGGCCCAGGACTCTAACCCCAGGGCCCAGGACTCTAACCCCAGGGCCCAGGACTTTAACCCCAGGGCCCAGGACTCTAACCCCAGGGCCCAGGACTCTAACCCCAGGGCCCAGGACTCTAACCCCAGGGCCCAGGACTCTAACCCCAGGGCCCAGGACTCTAACCCTGGGAGGGCAGGGCCGAGGATTCTGACCCTGGGAGGGCAGGGCCGAGGATTCTGACCCTGGGAGGGCAGGGCCGAGGATTCTGACCCTGGGAGGGCAGGGCCCAGGACTCTAACCCTGGGAGGGCAGGGCTCAGCATTCTGACCATGGGAGGGCAGGACTCAGGATTCTGACCCTGGGAGGGCAGGGCTCAGGATTCTGACCCTGGGAGGGCAGGGCCCAGGACTCTGACCCTGGGAAGGCAGGGCCCAGAACTCTAACCCTGGGAAGGCAGGGCCCAGGACTCTGACCCTGGGAAGGCAGGGCCCAGGACTCTGACCCTGGGGGAGGGCAGGGCCCAGGACTCTAACCCTGGGAGGGCAGCGTCCAGAACTCTAACCCCAGGGGCCAGGACTCTAACCCCAGGGCCCAGGACTCTAACCCCAGGGCCCAGGACTCTAACCCCAGGGCCCAGGACTCTAACCCCAGGGCCCAGGACTCTAACCCCAGGGCCCAGGACTCTAACCCCAGGGGCCAGGACTCTAACCCCAGGGGCCAGGACTCTAACCCCAGGGCCCAGGACTCTAACCCCAGGGCCCAGGACTCTAACCCCAGGGCCCAGGACTCTAACCCCAGGGCCCAGGACTCTAACCCCAGGGCCCAGGACTCTAACCCCAGGGCCCAGGACTCTAACCCCAGGGCCCAGGACTCTAACCCCAGGGCCCAGGACACTAACCCCAGGGCCCAGGACTCTAACCCTGGGAGGGCAGGGCCGAGGATTCTGACCCTGGGAGGGCAGGGCCGAGGATTCTGACCCTGGGAGGGCAGGGCCAAGGATTCTGACCCTGGGAGGGCAGGGCCCAGGACTCTAACCCTGGGAGGGCAGGGCTCAGGATTCTGACCATGGGAGGGCAGGACTCAGGATTCTGACCCTGGGGGAGGGCAGGGCCCAGGACTCTAACCCTGGGAGGGCAGCGTCCAGAACTCTAACCCCAGGGGCCAGGACTCTAACCCCAGGGCCCAGGACTCTAACCCCAGGGCCCAGGACTCTAACCCCAGGGCCCAGGACTCTAACCCCAGGGCCCAGGACTTTAACCCCAGGGCCCAGGACTCTAACCCCAGGGCCCAGGACTCCAACCCCAGGGCCCAGGACTCTAACCCCAGGGCCCAGGACTCTAACCCCAGGGCCCAGGACTCTAACCCCAGGGCCCAGGACTCTAACCCTGGGAGGGCAGGGCCGAGGATTCTGACCCTGGGAGGGCAGGGCCGAGGATTCTGACCCTGGGAGGGCAGGGCCGAGGATTCTGACCCTGGGAGGGCAGGGCCCAGGACTCTAACCCTGGGAGGGCAGGGCTCAGCATTCTGACCATGGGAGGGCAGGACTCAGGATTCTGACCCTGGGAGGGCAGGGCTCAGGATTCTGACCCTGGGAGGGCAGGGCTCAGGACTCCCGGTCCAAGTCAGCATGGATTTATGAAAGGCCAATCATGCTTGGCAAATCTTCTGGAATTTTTTGAGAATGTAACTGGTAGAGTGGACAAGGGAGAACCAGTGGATTTGGTGTATTTGGACTTTCAAAAGGCTTTTGACAAGGTCCCACACAAGAGATTGGTGTGCAAAATTAAAGCACATGGTATTGGAGGTAATGTACTGATGTGGATATAGAACTGGTTGACAGACAGGAAGCAGAGAGTCGGGATAAACAGGTCCTTTAAATGAGGCAGTGACTAGTGGGGTGCCGCAGGGCTCAGTGCTGGGACCCCAGCTATTTACAATATACATCAATGATTTAGATGAAGGAATTGAGAGTAATATCTCCAAGTTTGCAAATGACACTAAGCTGGGTGGCGGTGTGAACTGTGAGGAGGATGCTAAGAGGCTGCAGGATGACTTGGACACGTTAGGTGAGTGGGCAAATGCATGGCAGATGCAGTATAATGTGGATAACTGTGAGGTTATTCACTTTGGTGGCAAAAACACGAAGGCCGAATATTATCTGAATGGCGGAAGATTAGGAAAAGGGGAGGTGCAACGAGACCTGGGTGTCATGGTTCATCAGTCATTGAAAGTTGGCATGCAGGTACAGCAGGCGGTGAAGAAGGGAAATGGTATGTTGACCTTCATAGCTAGGGGATTTGAGTATCGGAGCAGGGAGGCCTTACTGCAGTTGTACAGGGCCTTGGTGAGGCCTCACCTGGAATATTGTGTTCAGTTTTGGTCTCCTAATCTGAGGAAGGACGTTCTTGCTATTGAGGAAGTGCAGCGAAGGTTCACCAGACTGATTCCCGAGATGGCAGGACTGACATATGAGGAGAGACTGGATTGACCTGGCCCATATTCACTGGAATTTAGAAGAATGAGAGGGGATCTCATCGAAACATATAGAATTCTGACGGGACTGGACAGGTTAGATGCAGGAAGAATGTTCCCGATGTTGAGGGAGTCCAGAACCAGGGGACATTGTCTAAGGATAAGGGGTAAGCCATTTAGGACCGAGATGAGGAGAAACTTCTTCACTCAGAGAGTTGTTAACCTGTGGAATTCCCTACTGCAGAGAGTTGTTGATGCCAGTTCCTTAGATATATTCAAGAGGGAGTTGGATATGGCCCTTATGGCTAAATGGATTAAGGAGTATGGAGAGAAAGCAAGAAAGGGGTACTGAGGTAAATGATCAGCCATGATCCTAGTGAATGGTGGTGCAGCCTCGAAGGGCCGAATGGCCTACCCCTGCACCTATTTTCTATGTTTTTATGTTTCTGTATGATTGTTTTCTAAATCACTTCAATTTTACTTCAATTTCAATTCCGCCACGAAAAACCCAATCTTCCTTCACAAATGCTTTCTCTCTCTATCTCTCTTTGTCTTCTGAGCATGCGCAGATGACCCCTGACCTCCCGAATCGGAGGAAAAGTTCTATGCCTGAAAAATAAATGCGAATGCACAGAATGTCTGTTGCTATGGACACCAGCCTTGCACGACTGAATACATCGCTATCACCCATTTCACATCGCTAAGATTATTGCACAAATGAAAAAGGCAAAACTAGTGGTTTTTAAAATGGGCGATATTCCGGCGGTCCTGAAAAATAAAACAACCACGAATGCCGGAAGTATCGCCCATTTTTGGGCGATAGCAATCATAAAGGAAAGTCTAGCCCATAGCGTGAAGGGTATAGAGGGTGCGGAATTCCTAAAATGCATTCAAGAGAACTTTTTTGTCAGTATGTAACAAGCCCAACACGAGAGGGGGCGGTCTTGGATTTAGTTTTGGGGAATGAAGCAGGGCAGGTGGAAGGGGTATCAGTGGGAGAGCACTTGGGTGCCAGTGACCATAATTCAGTCAGATTCAAGGTAGTTATGGATAAGGACAAGGATAGACCAGGAATAAAAGTCCCAAATTGGGGAAAAGCTAACTTTGCTAAGTTGAGAAGTGATTTGGCCAAGTGGACTGGAAACAGCTACTTGAAGGTAAACCAGTATTGGAACAGTGGGAGGCATTCAAGGAGGAGATCCGGAGGGCTCGGACCAAACATGTGCCTTAAAGAAAAAAGTTGGGAATAACAATTCTAGAGACTTACAGGATTGTCTAGGGACTTACAGGGGAGAATAAAGAAAAAAAGGGAAGCTTATGTCATATACCAATGGCTAAATACTATAGAATCTCTGGAGGAATATAGGAAGTTCAGAGGTGAAATTAAAAAGGATATTAGGAATGCTAAGGGAGAGCATGAACAATTCTTGGCAAGTAAAATCAAGGAAACCCCAAAGATGTTCTATAAATATATTAAGAGCAAGAGGATAACTAAAGAAAGGGTAGGGCCTATTAGAGACCATGAGGGTAATCTGTATGTGGAGGCGGAAGATGTTGGTATGGTTCTTAATGAATACTTTGCATCTGTTTTCACAAATGCAGATACTACTATCGAGGAGGAGTGTGACATTCTGGCTGAACATAGTGAGAGAGGAAGTATTAAGGGGTTTAGCAGCTTTGAAAGTAGATGAGTCCCCAGGCCTGGATGAAATGCATTCCAGGCTGTTGAGCGAAGCAAGAGAGGAAATAGCAGAGGCCTTGACCATCTTTTTCCAGTCCTCTTTGGATTTGGGCATGGTGCCGGAGGATTGGAAGGCTGCTAATGTGCTACCCTTGTTTAAGAAGGGAGAATGGATAGGCCGAGTAATTACAGGCTTGTCAGCCTAACCTCATTGATGGGAAACTGATTGGAAAAAATCCTGAAGAACAGGTTAAATCTACATTTAGAAAGGCAAGAATTAATTAAGGACAGTCAGCATGGATTTGTTAAGAGAAGATCGTGGTTGGCTAACCTGATTGAATTTTTCGAGGAGGTAACCATGAGGATTGATGAGGGTAGTGCATATGATGTAGTGTGTATGGAATTTAGCAAAGCTTTTGATAAGGTCCCACATGGCAGACTGGTCACGAAGGTAAAAGCCCATGGCATCCAGGGCAAAGTGGCAAGTTGGATCCAAAATTGGCTTAGAGGTAGAAAGCAAAGGTAATGGTTGATGGACGTTTTTGTGACTGGAAGGATGTTTCCATTGGGGTTCCGCAGGGCTCAGTACTGGGCTCCTTGTTTTTTGTGATATACATCAATGACCTAGATTTGAATATAAGGGGCATGATTACAAAGTTTGCAGATGACACTAAAATTGGCGATGTGGTTAATAATGAAGAGGAAAGTCATGGACTGCAGGAGGATAGCAATCTATTGGTCAGGTGGGCAGAACAGTGGCAAATGGAATTTAATTTGGAGATGCATGAGGTAATGCACTTAGGAGGGCTAATAAGGAAAAGGTATACAAATTAAGCGGTAGGCCACAGAAGTGTAGATGAATAAGGGACTTTGGAGTGCTTATCCACAGATCCCTGAAAGTAGGCCAGGTTGATAAGGTGGTTAAGAAGGCATGCGGAATGCTTGCCTTTATTGGCTGTGACATAGAATACAAGAGCAGGGAGCTTAAGCTTAAATTGTATAATACACTGGTTAGGCCACAGTTGGAGTACTGCGTGCAGTTCTTGTTGCCGTATTATAGGAAGGACATGATTGCAGTGGAGAGGGTGCAGAGGAGATTTACGAGGATGCTGCCTGGAATGGAGAATCTTAGTTATGAGGACAGATTGGATAGGCTGGGTTTGTTCTCCTTGGAACCGAGGAGGCTGAGGGGAGACCGCGTTGAGGTGTATAAAATTTTGAGGGGCCTGGATATAGTGAATAGCAAGGGCCTATTTCCCTTGGTGGAGGGTTCAATTCCGAGGGGGCATAGGTTTAACAAGGTTGGTGGAAAATTTAGAGGGGATTTAAAGGGAAGATTCTTCACGCAAAGGGTTGTGGGGGTCTGGAACTCGCTGCCTGGAAGGGTGGTGGAGGCTGAAACCTTCACCACATTTAAAAGTTGTTTGGATGTGCACTTGAAGTGCCGTAATCTGCAGGGTTACCGACCTAGAGCTGGTAACATAAGAACATAAGAACATAAGAAATAGGAACAGGAGTAGCCCCTCGAGCCTGCTCCGCCATTCAATAAGATCTGATCTGATCTGATCATGGACTCAGCTCCACTTCCCCGCCTGCTCCACATAACCCCTTATCCCCTTATCGTTCAAGAAACTGAGTGGGGTTAGACTGGATAACCTCTTGTTGGCTGGTGCAGACACGATGGTAAGTACTTCATGTTCTCCTGGATCATTTTTGATCGTCTGGATGGGTCGGAGAGGAATTTTTCCAGATTTTTTCCCCAATTGGCCTGGGTTTTCATGTCTTTTTCATGTCACATGGGTCCGGGTGGGGTAGAGTGTAGAATGTTTCGGTGCGAGGGGTGTCATAGTTGTGTGGGGTAGACTGGATGGCCCGGATGCTCTTTACCTGTCCGCCATTGTTCATAGGTTTCTATGTAACCTTCAGGGCTGCTGACCGAGAGCTGTGTGGCTCTTTGTCGGCCGGCACGGACATGATGGGCTGAAATGGCCTCCTTCTGTGCTGTAAATTTCTATGTTTCTATGTTTCTATCTAGTCGTGAATGGTGGTGGTCAATCAATCAACTAATGGGAGGAGGAGGCTCCATGATAGAGGAGCCCAGCACGCGAGTGCAAAAGACAAGCCAAAAGTGCCGAGTGGATGATCCATCATGGCCTCTTCCTGAGTTCCCCACCATCACAAAGGCCAGTCTTCAGCCAACTTGATTTAATCCACATGATAGCTAGAAACATTAGAGTGCATTGGATACAGCAAAGGCTATGGGCCTCGACAACATCCCGGCTGTCGTGCTGAAGACTTATGCTCCAGAACTAGCCGCGTCTCTAACCAAGCTGTTCCAGTACAGCTACAACACGGGCATTCCAATGTGGAAAACTGCCCACGTATGTCCTGTCCATAAAAAGCAGGACAAATCCAATCCGGGAAATTACCATCCCATCAGTCTACTCTCAATCATCAGCAAAGTGATGGAAGGTGCCATTTACAGAGCTATCAAGCAGCACTTACTCACCAATAAACTGCTCACCGATGCTCAGTTTGGTTCCACCAGGACCACTCAGCTCCAAACCTCATTACAGACTTGGTCCAAACATGGACAAAGAGCTGAATTCCAGAAGTGAGGTGAGAGTGACTGCCCTTGACATCAAGGCAGCATTTGACCAAGTGTGGCATCAAGGAACACTAGAAAGCAATAAAAAAAGGAAAGATAGATAAGAAAGCAATAAGAAAGGAAAGATAGATTACGAAAGTAAACTTGCGCAAAACATAAAAACAGATAGCAAAAGCTTTTACAGATATAGAAAACGGAAAAGAGTGACTAAAGTAAATGTTGGTCCCTTAGAAGATGAGAAGGGAGATTTAATAATGGGAAATCTGGAAATGGCTGAGACCTTAAACAATTATTTTGCTTCGGTCTTCACAGTGGAAGACACAAAAACCATGCCAAAAATTGCTGGTCACAGGAATGTGGGAAGGGAGGACCTTGAGACAATCACTATCACTAGGCAGGTAGTGCTGGACAGGCCAATGGGACTCAAGGTAGACAAGTCCCCTGGTCCTGATGAAATGCATCCCAGGGTATTAAAAGAGATGGCAGAAGTTATAGCAGATGCATTCGTTATAATCTACCAAAATTCTCTGGATTCTGGGGAGGTACCAGCGGATTGGAAAGCAGCTAATGTAACGCCTCTGTTTAAAAAAGGGGGCAGAAAAAAGGCAGGTAACTATAGGCCAGTTAGTTTAACATCTGTAGTGGGGAAAATGCTTGAAACTATCATTAAGGAAGAAATAGCGGGACATCTAGATCGGAATAGTGCAATCAAGCAGACGCAACATGGATTCATGAAGGGGAAATCATGTTTCACTAATTTACTGGAATTCTTTGAGGATATGACGAGCATGGTGGATAGAGGTGTACCGATGGATGTGGTATATTTAGATTTCCAAAAGGCATTCGATAAGGTGCCACACAAAAGGTTGCTGCAGAAGATAAAGGTAAGCAGAATCAGAGGAAATGTATTAGCATGGATAGAGAATTGGCTGGTTAACAGAAAGCAGAGAGTCGGGATAAATGGGTCCTTTTCGGGTTGGAAATCGGTGGTTAGTGGTGTGCCACAGGGATCGGTTCTGGGACCACAACTGTTTACAATATACATAGATGACCTGGAAGAGGGGATGGAGTGTAGTGTAACAAAATTTGCAGATGACGCAAAGATTAGTGGGAAAGCGGGTTGTGTAGAGGACACAGAGAGACTGCAAAGAGATTTAGATAGGTTAAGTGAATGGGCTAAGGTTTGGCAGATGGAATACAATGTTGGAAAGTGTGAGGTCATCCACCTTGGGAAAAAAAACAGTAAAAGGGAATATTATTTGAATGGGGAGAAATTACAACATGCTGCGGTGCAGAGAGACCTGGGGATCCTTGTGCATGAATCCCAAAAAGTTAGTTTGCAGGTGCAGTAGGTAATCAGGAAGGCGAATGGAATGTTGGCCTTCATTGCGAGAGGGATGGAGTACAAAAGCAGGGAGGTCCTGCTGCAACTGTATAGGGTATTGGTGAGGCCGCACCTGGAGTACTGCATGCAGTTTTGGTCACCTTACTTAAGGAAGGATATACTAGCTTTGGAGGGGGTACAGAGACGATTCACTAGGCTGATTCCGGAGATGAGGGGGTTACCTTATGATGATAGATTGAGTAGACTGGGTCTTTACTCGTTGGAGTTCAGAAGGATGAGGAGTGATCTTATAGAAACATTTAAAATAATGAAAAGGATCGACAAGATAGAGGCAGAGAGGTTGTTTCCACTGGTCGGGGAGATTAGAACTAGGGGGCACAGCCTCAAAATACGGGGGAGCCAATTTAAAATCAAGTTGAGAAGGAATTTCTTCTCCCAGAGGGTTGTGAATCTGTGGAATTCTCTGCCCAAGGAAGCAGTTGAGGCTAGCTCATTGAATGTATTCAAGTCACAGATAGATAGATTTTTAACCAATAAGGGAATTAAGGGTTATGGGGAGTGGGTGGGTAAGTGGAGCTGAGTCCACGGCCAGATCAGCCATGATCTTGTTGAATGGCGGAGCAGGCTCGAGGGGCTAGATGGCCTACTCCTGTTCCTAATTCTTATGTTCTTATGTTCTTATGTTCTTATGTAGTAAAATTGAAGTCAATGGTAATCAGGGGGAAAACACGCCACTGGCCAGAATCATACCTAGCACAAAGGAAGATGGTTTTGATGGTTGGAGGCCAATCATCACAGCCCCAGGACATCGATGCAGCAGTTCCTTAGGGCACTGTGCTATGCCTAACCATCTTCAGCTGCTTCATCAATGAACTTCCCCCCATCATAAGCTCAGAAGTGGGGATGTTCGCTGATGACTGCACAATGTTCAGTTCCATTCGCAACTCCTCAGAAAATGAAGTAGTCCATTCCTGCAAGCAGCAAGACCTAGGCAACATTGGGCTGATAAGGTGCCAGGTAATGACTATCTCCAACAAGCGAGCTTCTAACCAGTGCCCCTTGACATCCAATGACATTACCATCGCCGAATATCCCATCATCAACATCCTGGGGGGTTACCATTGACCAGAAACTGAACTGGACCAGCCACATAAATGCTGTAGCAACAAGAGCGAGTCAGAAGCTGGGTATTCTGCGGCAAGTGTCTCACCTCCTGACTCCCCAAAGCCTTTCCACCATCTACCAGGCACACGTCAGGATTGTGATGGAATACTCTTTACTTGCCTGGATGAGTGCAGCTCCAACAACACTCAAGAAGCTTAACACCATCCAGGACAAAGCAGCCTGCTTGCTTGGCACTCCATCCACCACCTTAAACATTCACTCCCTCCATCACCGACGTACCGTGGCTACAGTGTGCGCCATCTACAAGATGCACTGAAGCAATTTGCCAAGGCTTCTTTGGCAGCACCTCCCAAACCCGCGACCTCTACCAGCTTGAAGGACAAAGGCAGCAGGTGCATGGGAACACCATCACCTCCAAGTTCCTCTCCAAATTACACTCCATCCTTCATCGTCGCTGGGTATAAATCTTGGAACTCACTCCCTAACAGCACTGTGGGAGCAATTTCACAACACGGACTGCAGTGCTTCAAGAAGGCAACTCACCACCACCTTCTCAAAGGACTTGAGCAAATAATTCCAAGCTGAGGGCGTGATGCACTGTCAAAGGTGTCGTGCTATAGATGAAATGTCGAACTGAGGCCTAATCTGCCCTCTCAGTTGTATTTAGATATCCCATGGCACTATTCAAAGGTGTCCTGACCAATATATATCCCTCAATCAACTTCACTAAAACAGATTATCTGGTCTTTATCACATTGCTGTTTGTGGAAGCTTGCTGTGTGCAAATTGGCCACCGTGTTTCCTGCATTACAACAGTGGCTGTACTTCAAAAAAGTGCTTTATTGGCTGTAAACTGCTTTTGGACCTCCTGAAAGGCACTATCGAAATGCAAGTCTTTCTTTTTTCTAGCTTTGCTGGATGTAAGCGGGAAAGAGGAGGAATGGGCTTCTCTTTGCTCCTTATAGAAAGTTACAGCACGGAAGGAGGCCAGTTTGGCCCATCGTGTCCTCATATTGCCAATCTGTTGCCCAGGCCTAAGCCCTGGAATTACCTACCCAAACCTCTCCACCTCTCTACCTCTCTCTCTTCCTTCAAGACACTCCTTCAAACCTACCTCTTTGACCAAGGTTTTGGTCACCTGCCCTAATTCCTCCTTATGCGGCTCGGTGTCAAATTTTTCATCTCATAACACTCCTGTGGGATGTTTCACTATGTTAAAGGCGCTATATAAATACACGTTGTTGTTGTTGTTATCATTATATGCTTGGGACATTCTTCCCTTCAATTTCTTTTCTTCACGTTTTCTTTTGAAAGCTTTGACACTAGCCCAGCTGGTATATGCTAATACATCTTGGAGAATTCTGCTGCTAGTTCATCATCAGTTGGCAGTCCGCCCGAGTTGAATTGATTAACGGCATTTGTGAGCGCTTTTAGATTCAAGGTTGTTCCCAGTGCCTGCTGCCTGCCCCCTGCACTGCTCCCACCCCCTACCATCAGCTGGAGGGGTTTTGATGAAGAAGGTCCCTTGATGCAGGTCTGCAGTCAAGCATATACAGCTGTTGATAGTTACGCATACCTTTGGCCAGGATCTGATTGCGCTGTGTTTGTGACATCATTTTACCTTGATTAAGTCATCTGGCCAGCTGTTTGACAATTTTATCTTCTTCTTCATCATATCCATGCCTTATAAGGAGCAAAGTCTGTCTCAGTGCCATCGACCGCATTAGGCTTATATTTTTGGGTGAATGATTAATTAAGAACATTCTAAGCTTCCATGCTGGCATGCTCTGTTGCTCACTAACTCTTATCTTCCATTTTAACCACTTCCAAAACTCGGGGTCATAAATATAAGATAGTCTGCATTAAATCCAAGAATGGATTCGGGAGACACTTATTTACGTAGAGAGTGGTGAGAATGTGGAACTTGCTACAATGTGGAGTGGTGAAGGCGAATAGCATAGTTGCCTTTGAGGGGAAGCAAGATAAGCACACGAGTGAGAAAGCAATAGAGGGATAGATCGATGGGGTTAGATGAAGTAGAGTGGGCGGAGGCTCTTGTAGAACAAAAACACTGTCATGTTGGGCCAAAAGGCCTGTTCCTGGGCTGTAAATTCTAGGTAATCGTCTTTTTTTTATTCGTTCCTGGGATGTGGGCATTGCTGGCAAGGCCAGCATTTATTGTCCATCCCTAATTGCCCCTTGAGAAGCTGGTGGCGAGCCAGCTTCATGAACCGCTGCAGTCCGTGTGCTGAATGTACTCCCACAGTGCTGTTAGGGAGGGAGTTCTAGGATTTTGACCTAGCGACGATGAAGGAACAGTGATCTATTTCCACGTCAGGATGGTGTGTGACTTGGAAGGGGACTTGCAGGTGATGGTGTTACCATACACCTGCTGCTCTTGTCCTTCTAGGTGGTAGAGATTGTGGATTTGGGAGGCGAATTTAACTATTCCACCCCTTTTATTTTAGCGAAGGATAATCCACTTGCTTTAATATGCCCTTTCAGATGTGTGTCAGTTGGCTCAATTAAGTTATCCCTGGGGAACTCATTGCCTGCCAGGGTGGTTGAGGCAGAAACCCTCTCATTTAAAAAGTACTTGGATATGCACTTGGTCCGTTGCGGTTTACAACACTCCAAGAGCTGGAAAGTGGAATTAGGCTGGATAGCTCTTTTTCGGCCGGCACAGACACGATGGTCTGTATAGTCTCCTGCTATGCCATAAATTTCTATGATTCTGTGATTCATTCATACTCACTTTTTTTAGTGAAATCATTAACTCAATTTAAAAATGTTTTTAAAGTAATATATTCTTCACTATCAGCAGTGAACCTCTATTCAGTACAAATATCATGAAATAAAGATCAACCAGACATTATGTTGGGGCATTATGTACAGGAAAATGTTGGAGTCCATTATTAAAGAAGCAGTAGCAGGACTTTTGGAAAAGCAAGATTCGGTCAGACAGAGTCAGCATGGATTTATGAAGGGGAAGTCATGTTTGACAACTTTGCTGGAATTCTTTGAGGATGTAACAAACAGGGTGGATAAAGGGGAACCAGTGTATGTGGTGTATTTGGACTTCCAGAAGGAATTTGGCAAGGTGCCACATAAAAGGTTACTGCACAAGATAAAAGTTCACGGGGTTGGGGGTAATATATTTGCATGGATAGAGCATTGGCTAACGAACAGAAAACAGAGAGTCGGGATAAATGGTTCATTCTCTGGTTGGCAATCAGTAACCAGTGGGATGCCGCAGGGATCAGTGCTGGGACCCCAACTATTTACAATCTATATTAATGACTTGGAAGAAGGGACTGAGTGTAATGTAGCCAAGTTTGCTGACGATACAAAGATGGGAGGAAAAGCAATGTGTGAGGAGAACACAAAACATCTGCAAAATATATAGACAGGCTAAGTGAGTGGGCAAACATTTGGCAGATGGAGTACAATGTTGGAAAGTGTGAGGTCATGGACTTGGCAGAAAAAAATCAAGTTATTATTTACATGGAGAAAGATTGCAAAGTGCTGCAGTGCAGCGGGACCTGGGGGTACTTGTGCATGAAACACAAAAGGTTAGTATGCAGGTACAGCAAGTGATCAGGAAGGTCAATGGAATCTTGGCCCTTATAGCAAAGGGGATGGAGTATAAAAGCAGGGAAGTCTTGCAGCAGTTATACAGATTATTGCTGAGGCCACATCTGGAATACTGCATGTAGTTTTCGTTTCCATATTTACAAAAGGATATACTTGCTTTGGAGGCAGTTCAGAGAAAGTTCACAAGTTTGATTCTGGAATGAAGGGGTTGACATGAGGAAAGGTTGAGTAGATTGGGCCTCTACTCATCGGAATTCAGAAGAATGAGAGGTGATCTTATTGAAATGTGTAAGATTATGATGGGCCTACATAGCGAGGGGATTTGAGTACAGGGGCAGGGAGGTGTTACTACAGTTGTACAGGGCCTTGGTGAGGCCACACCTGGAGTACTGTGTACAGTTTTGTTCTCCTAACTTGAGGAAGGACATTCTTGCTATTGAGGGAGTGCAGCGAAGGTTCGCCAGACTGATTCCCGGGACGGCAGGACTGACATATTAAGAAAGACTGGATCAACTGGAGTTCAGAAGAATGAGAGGGGACCTCATAGAAATGTTTAAAATTCTGATGGGTTTAGACAGGTTAGATGCAGGAATAATGTTCCCAATGTTGTGGAAGTCCAGAACCAGGGGTCACAGTCTAAGGATAAGGGGTAAGCCATTTAGGACCGAGATGAGGAGAAACTTCTTCACCCAGAGAATGGTGAACCTGTGGAATTCTCTACCACAGAAAGTTGTTGAGGCTAATTCACTAAATATATTCAAAAAGGAGTTAGATGAAGTCCTTACTACTAGGGGGATCAAAGGGTATGGCGAGAAAGCAGGAATGGGGTACTGAAGTTGCATGTTCAGCCATGAACTCATTGAATGGCGGTGCAGGCTCGAAGGGCCGAATGGCCTACTCCTGCTCCTATTTCTTATGTTCTTATGTCCTTATTAGGTCTTTGCTGTTTGTGAAATCGTAACCCCGCTACAATTGTCCACATAATAGTCATCACCTTTGAAAGTCACTCATTGTGTATAACCCATCCTGAAATGTTTCTGAGAGGTGTGATAAGGGCTTATAGAATTCAAAATCTTTCACCACTTTGCACCTTAAAGGAGCACCCTCTGGTGTACAAGTAAGGTGTGTACAGTGTAAAGGTACATTCAGTGTTACAGAACATCATAACAATACAAGCATGTATACATAACAACACTCCCCGCCCTAAGCATTTTTCAAGTCCTTATTGCCATGACCAGGGGAGGTGATCAGTAGGGCTGTGGGAGGTCGTGGTGAGGGTTGTGTGGGTGCCAGGTGTGATCCCTGTACTTGAGGCTGGGCTCATACATTTGCCCCCCCTTCACACACAGACCATGTGGGTGTCACTGTTGTGGGATCCCTCAGTGGGGTAGTCAGTGCAGCAGTGGGTAGGGTACATACTCTGTGGTGTGGGTAAGTATGTGGTGGTGGGCAGGGCCACAGGACTGTGTGGGCTCCTTGTCCTCCATTTGGGATGAGAGTCTGGTCATCCCAGGGCTTGCCAGGAAAGCAGGAGAGTACCGGCCTCTCGCTCCTGGTGTTGGCCCTGGTGGCCAGGGGGTGAAGGGCCGATCTGGGGCAGGTTGCCAGTGGTGGTGGCTGTGCTGCCCATTGACTGCTGTCCCTGCAGTGGGTCTGCTCCCACTGGGTGTGTGTGAGCCCTTCCTGGGGCATCACATTTGTTCCAAAAGTCCAGGCTACATGGTCTGGTAGCCCGCTGGACCTGGGGGTCTCCCACGGGGGGAATCCTCTAGCATTCACATTGTCCCTGTAGAACCCAGTGTGCTTTAACAATCTACTACCTGTATACATGACACATTGGCTCCAATCATACATAGTCGAGTCTACATTATTAACTACCTTTACATTGTTAACTACAGCATTTACATCACTTTCTTATATCATGGTCTCTCCATACATGGTTACATTTGTCATTTCGAACTTTCTATCATAATCATTAGGCATTACAAGCTTGTTCTTAACCTTACTTACACAAGCATTCATTTCATTTTTCTCATCAGTTACTCCGGCATCACAATTCCTCCTTACATTATCATACGCACATTCGCTAACCGCATTTTTAACTTTAAAGTCCTTGTCATCTTTCGATTGAAACTGTTCCTTTAAATTCTTTGGGTTACCGGTCTCCTTTAAGGGGGCCTTCCAATCCGGTTCGCCGCTCGGTGCCACGTGTCACTCCTCCAATGCTGCCCCTCGTGGTCTGGTTGCGGCCATTTTGATTTTACGTTCTTCGCCTCGGGGTGCGGCCGCCATCTTCTGGCTCTCCTCCAGGTAGGCTGTGGTGATCATTTCCTCCTCAGGTTCATCCATGGATGTCGGGAATCCACTTTTCTCGACGATATTCGTCTCTTGGCGTCCTGCCCCGGCCCGGAAGGTGAAGTTTGGATTTTCGATTCTGGAGATCTCGCCATGGTGTTGTGAAGTCGGCGCCGTGCAGTCGAGCTGGACGGTGGGATCTCTAAGTGCAGCAATGGATCCATGTTCGGGGCTGCATGGGATGTCGACCGCTGGAGCCTGGAGGCCGTCATCACTTCGACCGGCTTGGACCTGCTTCATCCAATTTCTTCCCAGCAGCGTTAGACCATCGCCGGCAACAATCCACAGAGGGAGTTTGTTCATCACGCCGCCCAGGTTGACCTGGACGTCCACGCTGCCAACGACTGGGATTTTATCTTTGGTGTAGGTGAGCAGCCTCGCTTGGACATGAGACAGTTTTGGTCGGTTGGCGGGATTGATCCAAAGTATTTCAAAGGTCGTCTGGCTCATCAAAGGTTCACTCCTGTGTCGATCTCCATCGAAACTGGAACTCCGTCGATGTCTACTTCCATCTTCCACAGGGAACTTTTTCTGGAGCAGGTATAAATTCCGTATTCTTCTTCCAGGGGTTGAACAGCTTCGTCTTCATCTGTGTCGGAGCCCCAGTGATCACCCAAATCTTCAGCGTTGCGGTGAGTAAAGCTTCTTCTGCGCATTCTCTGAAGATGCCTTTTCTCTTAGCAGCCTTTGCAGGTATAGTCTTTGTAGCGGCACTGGTGGGCCCTGTGGTTTCCTCCACAGCACCAGCACGGGGCCACCCGGTTTGCCCCACATGGCGGACTCAGGGTTGTGGGACTCGGGGCAGCATTTCTGCCTTTAGAAGTAGCCATTCGGTGCACTGCGTTCGTCAGTTTAGAGTCCTGGGTCAACATTCGCCAAAGAGTTGCCGACTGAAATCATGTAGGCCTGGCTCACTTTAATTGCCTTCTGCAGGGTGACTGTGATATCCGCAGAGAGCAATTTGTGGAGGAGGCCCTCGTGGCCGATTCCGATGACAAATATGTCCCTTAGTGCTTCGTTAAGGTGGTCGCCAAAATCACACGGTGCAGCCATTCTTCTTAAATGTGCAGCATACTTACCAATTTCTTGGCCTTCGGGTCGCCGGTGAGTGTGGAACCGGTACCTGGCTGTGAGGATGCTTTCTTTTGGTTTTAGTTGCTCTTGTATTAGTGTTACAAGTTCCTCATAGCTTTTGGTTGTTGTCTTCTCCGGGGCTAGCAAGTCCCTGACGAGACAATAGATGGTGGGCCCACAACTGCTAAGCAGGATGGCCCTGCGCTTGTTCGGTAGTATAGCCGGTGTGACCCCATCCAGGTCTTTGGCTATGAAGAAATAGTCCAATCTTTCCACGAAAGCATCCCAATCTTCCCCATCAGTAAATTGTTGAAATTTGCTGAGATTCGACATGTGTATGTAGTTCGTGACCTCGTCACCAGTTGTTATATATGTAGGCATCTTGTTAATGACTCACGAGGCAGGTGTATGATACTTAAACTGTGAAGACTGCAGTCCTTTATTGCAGCTCTGAGAGTGAGGACACCAAGAGGTGAGCTGCCTTTTATACTGGGTTACCTGCAGTGTGCAGGTAACCCTTAGGTCTCCAGCAGCAGCACCCTCTGGTGTACAGGTAAGGTGTGTACAGGGTGAAGGTACATTCAGTGTTATAGAACATCATAACAATACAAGCATGCATACATAACATGGTCATTGTCACATTGCTGTTTGTGGGAGCTTGCTGTGCGTAAATTGGATGCTGCGTTTCCCACATTACAACAGTGATTACACTCCAAAAATAACTTAATTGGCTGTAAGGAGCTTTGGGGCATCCGGTGGTCGTGAAAGGCTCTAAATAAATGCAAATTTTTCTTTCTTTTCTCTATCTCTTGCTAATTGTAGTTCCACAACCAATTTTGAGAATTAGTACTGCCCATGGTGTTAAGAAGAAAGCCCTTACTTTACCCCACGAATGGAAAGCGGTAAAATTGTGTGTATAAATCAGCAACTTTTAGTCACCCACAGCGAACTCTTCAATCGTACGACGAAAGCCTTCTCTAGTTCGATTCTAAAATAAAATACCATCTGGCCATCTGAATTAAAAACAGAAAACACTGGAAAATACTCAGCAAGTCAGGCAGAATCTGCATAAAGATTAAACTTTCAAAAAGGAATTGGATAAATAATTGAAGGGGAAAAATTTGCAGTGCGATGGGGAACGGGCAAGGTGTGGGACAGATTGGATAGCTCTTTGAAAGGGCCAGCACAGGCATGGTGGGCTGAATGGGCTGCTTCTGAGCGGTATGATTCTATAATTCTATGTTCTATGAAACAGAGGTAATGTGAGTACACAAAGGGGTGCTGGGGTGCTGGAGGGGTGGAGAGGAAAGAACAAAAGGGAAGGTCTGTGATAGGGTGGAGGGCAGGAGAGATTAAATGACAAAAGGGGTGATGGTGCAAGACAAAAGGGTGGTGATAATGCGACAACTAATGAAGCAAAAGATGGGTGTAGCGGTGACATTTCTAGTTTGATGCTGCTGATTGCCCGAAAGAAAGACTTGCATGACCACCGGACATCTTAAAACACTTTACCGCCAATGAAGTACTTTTGGAGTGTAGTCACTGTTGCAGTGTAGGAAACACAACAGCCAATTTGTACACAGCAAGCTCCCATAAACAGCAATGTGATAATGACTAGATAATCTGTTTTTGTTATATTGATCGAGTTCCTGTGGATTGGAGGCTAGCTAATGTAACCCCACTTTTTAAAAAAGGAGGGAGAGAGAAAGTGGGAATTATCGACCGGTTAGCCTGTCATCGGTCGTGGGGAAAATGCTGGAATCAATTATTAAAGATGTAATAGCAACGCATTTGGAAAGCAGTGACAGAATCGGTCCATGTCAGCATGGATTTATGAAAGGGAAATCATGCTTGACAAATCTTCTGGAATTTTTTGAGGATGTAACTAATAGAGTGGACAAGGGAGAACCAGTGGATGTGGTGTATTTGGACTTTCAAAAGGCTTTTGACAAGGTCCCACACAAGAGATTAGTGTGCAAAATTAAGGCACATGGTATTGGGGGTAATGTATTGATGTGGATAGAGAACTGGTTGTCAGACAGGAAGCAAAGAGGAGGAATAAACGGGTCCTTTTCAGAATGGCAGGCAGTGAATGGTGGGGTATCACAAGGTTCAATGCTGGGACCCCAGCTGTTTACAATATACATCAATGATTTAGATGAAGGAATTGAGTGTAACGGTCCAAGTTTGCAGATGATACTAAGCTGGATGGCAGTGTGAGCTGTGAGCAGGATGCTAAGAGGCTGTAGGATGACTTGGACATGTTAGGTGAGTGGGCACATGCATGGCAGATGCAGTATAATATGGATAAATGTGAGGTTATTCACTTTGGTGGCAAAAACAGGAAGGCAGATTATTATCTGAATGATGAAAGATTAGGAAAAGGGGAGGTGCAACGAGACCTGGGTGTCATGGTACATCAGTCATTGAAAGTTGGCATGCAGGTAGGCGGTGAAGAAGGCAAATGGCATGTTGGCCTTCATAGCGAGAGGAATTGAGTATAGGAGCAGGGAGGTCTTACTGCAGTTGTACAGGGCCTTGGTGAGGCCACACCTTAAATATTGTGTCCAGTTTTGGCCTCCAAATCTGAGGAAGGACATTCTTGTTACTGAGGGAGTGCAGTGAAGGTTCACCAGACTGATTCCCGGGATGGCAAGACTGACATATGAAGAAAGATTGGATTGACTAGGCTTATATTCACTGGAATTTAGAAGAATGAGAGGGGATCTTATAGAAACATATAAAATTCTGTCGAGATTGGACAGGTGAGATGCTGAAAGAATGTTGCCGATGTTGGGGAAGTCCAGAACCAGGGGTCACAGTCTAAGGATAAGGGATACGCCATTTAGGACCGAGATGAGGGGAAACTTCTTCACTTAGAGAATTGTGAACCTGTGGAATTCTCTACCACAGAAAGTTGCAGAGGACAGTTCATTAGATATATTCAAAAAGGAGTTAGATGTGATCCTTGCGGCTAAAGGGATCAAGGGGTATGGAGAGAAAGCAGGAATAGGGTACTGAAGTAGCATGATCAGCCATGATCATATTGAATGGCGGTGCAGGCTTGAAGCGCCGAAGGCCTACTCCTGCACCTATTTTCTATGTTTCTATGTAAACCTGTCCGCCTCTCTACCGCTCTCTCCTCCTTGAAGTCATTACTAATTTTATCTCGAGCCTTATATTATGGAGATAGATTGCAAAGTGCCACAGTACAGCGGGATCTGGGGGTACTTGTGCATGAAACACAAAAGGATAGTATGCAGATACAGCAAGTGATCAGGAAGGCCAATGATACCTTGGCCTTTATTGCAAAGGGGATGGAGTATAAAAGCAGGGAAGTCTTGTTACAGCTAGATAAGGTATTGGTGAGGCCACACCTGGAATACTGCGTGCAGTTTTGGTTTCCTTATTTAAGAAAGGATATACTTGCTTTGGAGGCAGTTCAGAGAAGGTTCACTAGGTTGATTCCGGGGATGAAGGGGTTGACTTATGAGGAAAGGTTGAGTAGGTTGAGTCTCTACTCATTAGAATTCAGAAGAATGAGAGGTGATCTTATCGAAACGTATAAGATTATGAGGGGGCTTAGCAAGGTGGATACAGAGAGGATGTTTCCACTGATGGGGAGACTAGAACTAGAGGGCACGATCTTAGAATAAGGGGCCACCCATTTAAAACAGAGATGAGGAGGAATTTCTTCTCTCAGAGGGTTGTAAATCTGTGGAATTTGCTCCCTCAGAGAGCTGTGGAAGCTGGGACATTGAATAAATTTAAGACAGAATTAGACAGTTTCTTGAATGATAAGGGGATAGGGGTTATGGCGAACGGGCGGGGAAGTGGAGCTGAGTCCATGATCGGATCAGCCATGATCGTATTAAATGATGGAGCAGGCTCGAGGGGCTATAGGTCTTTCTCCTGTTCCTATTTCTTATGTTCTTATCATCTTATTATTGATTATTATTCATATCCATTCCAATGCTATTGTGCACCCCCGTAAACTTTGGCTCTTGATTTTAAAATTCTCATCCTTATTTTCAAATCCCTTCTATGGCCCCGCCCCTCCCTATCTCTGTAATCTCCTCCAGTCTTACAACCCGCCGAGATCTCTGGGCTGCTCCAATTCTGGCCTCTTGCGCATCCCCACTTTTAATTGCTCCACCATTGATGGCCGTGCCTTCAGCTGCCTGGGCCCTATGCTCAAGAACCTCCTCCCTAAACCTGTCCGCCTCTCTCTCCTCCTTTAAGACGCTCCTTAAAATCTACGTCTTCGGCCAAGCCCTTGGACACCTGTTCTAATATCTCCTTATGTGTCTGACAATGCTCCTGTGAAACACTTGGGAATATTTTGCTACGTTAAAGGCGCCAAATAAGTGCAAGCTATTGTTGTTGTTATATGAGCTCACATACTTCATCAGTACATGGGAGAAGCAACGATTGAAATAAAGCAAGGCTATAGCTTTAAGTAAATGGGGATCAAGTCTCATTAGTTTCAGCATGCTGCCGATGTCATTATGCAACCAGCTTGCCTAAAGCACACTGCAGCCAACAGGAGTTGCTGCTTGTCCACCTAGCTCTCATTGTGCAACAGTGAGGCATGTGAGGCAAGACACGGTGACAGTACAGGGCACGCCTGAAACGTCATCTCTGTGATATAGACTCAGCCTCTGAAGGGTACCTGCACCAGTTTTGTTTTTCACAAGATCAGCCAATCCTTTAATAGCAGCAGCTGGACTTTAGGCTCCTGTGGATTGATAGCCTTTATTCCATTGATACCATGTGTTATTTTGCTGACAATTGTTCAATTTATGTAGAGCTGGTTGCGCTGAGCATTTGCTGATCTGCAGTTGTGCGAATGCCTTGTAAAGGGGTTGCTACGCTAGGGTTTTGTTGGTGTTATGTTGACCTTTTAAAAAAATTAAATAACCTAATTGAAGGGACAAGGTCCATAGTATAAGACAACACGACGGTCAAAAAGTGTCAGAGGGTGTAATGTATTTGCTTCATGGATTCTGTGCTTAAGCATTCACAGCAACACATTGCTATTAAGAACTAGTTGGTTTATTAACAAAGGTTTAACAATCACACTGCACATTACCAGTTCATCCACTAGGCTCACAACTGCATGCCTCATTGTGGATGACCTAGACCCAACTGGCTGGGGTTTTATTGAGTCTTGTGAACATCACGTGACTGGTTAAGCCACTCACGGTGCAACAGCTCCACAAACCTTTGAGCATACTCATAGGTGCATACATTACAGAGGGTAAATGGTGTACATCAGGAGGACATGATTAAAAGCCTGTAGATTGTAGGTGATAGGAGGGAGAATGGGTTATATTTGGTGCTGAGCAGAACAAAAAAGGAATGTTCAAAGAAAGAAAGACTTGCATTTCTATTGCGCCTTTCACGACAACCGAACGTCTCAAAGCGCTTTACAGCCAATTATGTACATTTATAAGTGTAGTCACTGCTGCAATGTAGGAAATGCGACAGCCAATTTGTACACAGCAAGCTCCCACAAACAGCAATGTGATAATGACCAGATAATTAATTTTTTTAGTGGAGTTGATCGAGGGATAAATATTGGCCAGGATACCAAGGATAACTCCTCTGCTCTCCTCTGCCATAGGACCATCAGTTTAACGACTCATCCGAAAGACGGCACCTTCGACTGTGTAGCACTCCCTCAGCACTGCACTGGGAGTGTCAGTCTAGATCTTTGTGCTCAAGTCTCTGGAGTGGAACTTGAACCCACAACCTTCTGACTCAGAGGCGAGGGTGTTACCAGCGATACCCAAATGCCAGGAATGAATGAAAAAAAACTGAGTCACAGCTGACACTGTTCAGAGAGTCAATAACCATAAACGTTTTGATAAAGTAGAAAGAGATAAATAAGACTGCAATGTAAAGAAAGATTAGAGGCTAGATCGATTATGCTGATGAAAATATGCCCAGCTAATATCAGCTATGACTCTTGATTACATCTGAAAAATATAGTTAATAGAGGGGACACATACACATGTTAGAGTGCTCAAGCTGTCTGGCAGTGCTGAAGTCTAAATCCTATTCTGGCTCATTACAGAGTCTCAATACCCGAGCATCCATCAGGTCAAAGTAAGTAATCCAAGCCCACCTTACTGGAACATGGGCAGTATGGATGCCAGTCATCATTAACAACAAAATGTGGGGCTTACATTGTGTGCAGGTAAATAACAGCAGCTTGAAACTCTTGGAATTTTGGACAATGATCCCGTGCCAATAATTGAAGAAGAGGATGGGAATTCTCCCAGTGCACTGGCCAATATTTCTGTCCACCAACACCACCAAAACCAGAGTAACCTGTCAATCATCCCATTCACTGTTTGTGGGACCTTATGGTCCATATATTAGTGACTGCATTTGCCTATGTAACAATAGCGACTAAACTTCAAAATATTTCAGTGGTTGTGACGAACTTTGTTACATTCTGAAGACCCTATATAAATGCAAGTCACTTTCTTTCTTACTTTCGTTCTTTCTTTCTCTCTTTTTCTCTTTCTCGCTCTCTCACTTTCTTTCTTTCCCTCCTTCTTTCTCGCTCTTTCTTTTTCTCCTTCTTCCTCTCTTTCTCTCCTTCTTCCTTTCTCTCTCTCTTTCCTTCTTTCCCTCCTTCTATCTCTCTTTCTCTCTCTCTCTCTTCCTCTTTCTCTCCTTCCTCTCTTTTTCTTCTTCTCTTTCACTCCCTCTCTTTCTCTCCTTACTCTCTTTCTCTCCTTTTTCCTCTCTTTCTCTACTTCTTTCTCTCCTTTTCTTTCTAGTGGCTACACGTCAACAGTAATTCATTGGCCGTGAAGCTTTTAAGGATGTCCTGGGAAGATGATAGGGTTGCTATAAGATCAGTCCTTCCCGCATATAACCTTTGTATTTGCAGCCATGGGACTCAGGCGGCTTAACTGCTGTCAGAGGAACTCTTTCCTTGAGTCATCTTGGATGGGATTAGAAATAGTTAACCAGCTTCTTGAAATGGAGGCATAGCCCGGCAAAGACTTGCTAGTTATGCCTTGTGCTGATTACAGGCTGCCTATACTCTGCAGGGTTTGTTTATTTTTACCACATCATAATATCCATCCACTACAGTCAGTTTTCAGAAAAACATGCACGAGATTTACTTGCCAAATGTAATCAACCCACAAAGGTTCCTGAGGCGATTAATCCTCAGATTATGTATCTTTGTAGAACGCCTCTTTCAGTGACATTATTTATTGTTATTGGTTGGGTTAATTGACTCGGTTTAATCACTGAGGACTTTTGACCTGTTTTTGTCGACTAAATGTTTCTTCGACAATAGGGTGCTGAGGTCAAAGGGCAACTTTACTTCTGAACATACTTCTCCGGGATCGTCACTTGTTGGAAGCCCTTCAGCAGCCTGTTTATGTTTATGTCAGGCAGCTGTAGATGTTCCCCTCCTCCCACCATTCAATTTGACATTCTAAAATACTTGCATTGGTCCTGGCTGTTTGTATGTGTAAAGCAAACAGTTAAACTAGACCAAGGGTTGTCTCTTTTAAATCAGCGTAATAATAGTCTTTTCCCTTTAGTCAGCCGATGATCTGACATGTAAGGAAACCAGGCCACCATCCTTCATAACTTTAAAGACCTCTCTTATGTCACCCCGCAGCCTTCTTGTCATATACTTGGATTTTCAAAAGGCCTTTGATAAGGTGCCACGTGGTAGGCTGCTGACAAAGTTTAGGGTATTTGGAGTCAGAGGACAAGTCGAAAGAAAAAAGAAAGACTTGGATTTATGTAGCGCCTTTCATGACCACCGGACATCCCAAAGCGCTTAATAGTACGTTTGACTTGTAGTCACTGTTGTAAAGCGGGAAACACGTCAGCCAATTTGCGCAAAGCAAGCTCCCACCAACAGCAATATGATAACGCCAGATAATTTGTTTTTTTTGTTACGTTGATTGAGGGATAAATATTGGCCAGGACCCAGGGATAACTCCCCTGCTCTTCTTCAAAATAGTGCCATGGGATCTTTTACGTCCACGAGAGAGAGCAGACAGGGCCTCGGTTTAATGTCTCATCCGAAAGACGGCACCTCCAGCAGTGCAGCACTCCCTCAACACTGCACTGGAGCGTCAGCCTAGATTTCTTTGTGCTTAAGTCCCTGGAGTGGGACTTGGACCTGCAACCATGGCGACTCAGAGGTGAGTCACACTGCCCACTGAGCCACAGCTGAGCTGAAGGGGTAGCAAATTGGCTATAAAATAGAAAGCAGAGAGTTGGGGTAAAGGGCAGTTATTCAAATTGGAGGAAGGTAGAAAGTGATGTTCTACAAGGATCAGTGCTGAGACCACTGTTACTCATAACTTAGATTAATGATTTGGACTTCGGAATAAGTAACGTAATATCAACATTTGTAGATGATACCAAACTGGGAGTGTCGCTAACACTAAGAAAGAATGCAACATAATACAATAAGTCATTAGGAAACTTGCAGACTGGGCAGTTAAGTGGCAAATGAAGTTTAACATAGGTAAATGTGAGGTGATGCACTTTGGTAGGAAAAATAGAAACATCACCGACATCATAGAAAATAAGAAACTGAATGGGGGAGCAGAGCAAAGGGATCTAGGGATACAGGCGAACAAATCATTAAAAGCAGCATTGCTGGCTAGAAAAGCAATTAAAAATGCTAACAAAGCACTGGGATTTATTTCTAAAGGTGGGCTAGAAATTCGCTGGGATACCGCCCTCGCGAGGGTCGGAACAGGGGCACTAAAGGGTTGGCAGCCGCGAGCGCCGGTATTCGCAATGCTCGGCAATTTCAGTGTGCCGTCACCACTTTAAAGATGTAGAGTGTGTAGCGTGGAGGCCCCGACCTGTGAGAAACCACCAGCCGCAGGTCGGGGCCATAAAAGGAGCGGAGGAGCGGCGGCCCGGGAGCAGCGTGGAGGCCAATTCAGGGAGCAGCGCGAGCTGGTGCTGGAGGGTGTAGAATTTAGCAATATCTCGCAAAGATTCCAGCTACCTTTCCCCTGCAGAGGAGAAGAATCCCTTTCTGGACTTTTAAAATGGAAGGAAAACTTTGGGACACAAATGAATTTTAAAGGGGCAGACGAGGCCTGCAGGGGATAAAAGGGGATGCATTCATGGAGACCCCCACCCACCCCCCCAGTGTTTGGACTCATAGGAAAGGGAATTTAATTTGGAACTATCTACCAGAAAGTTTGAAATCCTAAAGTGCACATGGAAGAAACTACGAACTTTAATCGAATTTGGGATTTTTAAAAGGTGTATGTTGGGTCTGCAAGAAAAGGGTGGGGTCAATATCTAAAGGGTCAGTTTGGACATTGGAACTAATCAAATTGTCTGGGAACTGTATACCCTTGAAACTTGCATTTAAACAATCAACGATGGAAGAAACATTTATCACCGCACCCGGAGGACCCAAATGTCCTATACATATTCCAACACCTTTTCAACAGGCATAGAAATATCTGGCTCAGGCCAGACTAACACAATGGAGAGCTCACCAACTTCGAAAAGCCTATTAACGCCAGATTAAAACCACTTAATCAAGTTTCAGTTAGCTGGCTGAAAAATCGAAACAAAGAACTGAGCTAGATTTGATGGAAGATAAAGAAGCCTGTTTTAGTATAATTGAAGTCTGTTCTGGCACTTAGGTGTGCTTCAAGAGACACTATTAAGTTAGCAGTCTCGTTGCATAAGTTCTACACCAGCCTCGAAAAGTGGGATCCCGAAACATTGGCGAAAAGAATCTCTAAAACCCAGAAGGACAGCACCACAACAGCAAACAGGCTGTCAAAACGACTATTGGAAAGTTGCGGGCCATCGCGACCAACCCAACAGTCAACCGGAACCAACCCGACAAAACCGAAGAAAAACCGAAGATTTTTCCACTCTACAAGCTGGTCCTACGCTACCAAGGGGTACAGACTACAGAACGTGGACAACTAAGGCGAACCCCAGGGACAACTAAGGCGAACCCTGGAGTTGGAACTGTCAAAAAGGGGATTGGTGAGCATAGCCCCTGAACCCACCCGAGCTATAACTTTATTAGTTAGGGGAATTGGGAGGACGGAGGCTGGGATAACTTGTGTAAATGTATCTGCATTCTCCTTTTTACCCCATTTAGAGTTTAAGCTGTATTCTTTTCCCCACAGACTGCAATTGGACAATTTATTCAATGTGTTGTATCCCTCAGTGTGTATTGGTCTGTGTGTGTTATTAAAGGTGTGCCTTTTACTTCTTTTTAAACACAATAAAGCCATACCTGCTTCCTACCTTGAAACTGATTGTCTGTCCAAGTCTCTCACAGTCCCTTCATAATTCCAGTGTCTAGAACCAAGGGTGTGGGAGTGATTCGGAACCGCTCATATAAGGTCAGAAGGGAAAGCTGACCCCCTGCAAACCACCCCTTACAAGGGCGATGACTTGGAGAAGGGCGACTGGATTGGACGTCACCAAAATCCAGGTCGCTGATTGGAGCATGGGCAGGTGCAGCAGGAGAGGCGGGCAAACAGCAGAGGAGCGGCGAGGTCGGGGCGAAGGAGCGGCGAGAGATTGTCAAGTGACATGATCGGGGCCCGGGAGAGTTGAGGGCCCAGGGGGCAGCACGGGCCAGCCCACACTGCGATATGTGTGCGCAGTAGGTCCATGCAGCAGAGCTGGTCTCCAGTCGTCTCGCTCTGTCAAGCCCGTGTGGTGGCTGGTGTGCAATGGCCACCACACGTTAAAAAAATCCATGCACAGGTATCTTCCGCCCTTCAGGATGTAGTTCGGGATCTGGAATATCAGGTCCTTCATTGAAACACTGGTGAACTCATCCCTTTTTGGTGTGAAAGCACGTCATCCTCGATATGAGGGACCGCCTAAGAAAGATGTGTTGTGCACTGAACCCGTAGCGCCCCATAGTGACCCTGCCAGAGAAAGTTGCCATGAGAGCTGTTCCGGCGGTGTCACGGAAGAAATTGCATCAGGTAAGTGTGATTGTTTTTTTTTTACTATTTAACTTTATTCGGGGAGAGTAATATATAGGGAATGTTTTCTGTGTTTTTTGTTCTGATTTTTTGTTGTTGCAGGGAGGCCTCTGTTCGGGCGCTACGAAGACGGCTCTTTAGCGTGGGATATTCAGCTGCTCACCCGGCGTAGCTGTCGGGACGCAGCTGCTGAATTTTTTGGCTGCCGACGCAAACTATTTCCCAGGGCTAAATTTGTCCACTGCCCGACATTAACGCCTCAACAAACCGTCAACCTAATTTCCAGCCCATAATAGAATTCAAAAGTAGTGAAGTTCTGTCAAACTTGTACTGGACCCATGTCAGGCTAGACTTTCCGCTTCACATCGCTGAGCTAGTGCCCATATATCACCCAGAAAGGGCTGATATCACCCAAAGATGGAAAGTTGGACACATCGCTGAGTTGATCGCTGAGATGATCGCCCACACAATCGCCCAGCCCAACTTTCGGCACAACGCCCGGGCTGATCGCTTGCCGAGAACATCGCTGGAGAATAGTTGCTATTGCCTGGCCTTCCTCACAGACCTCGGCACTACGGACGCCATTTTGAACGTCGGAGGAAGAGAGGAGGCGTCTTAAACAGGGCCTGAGATAGTTTGTGAATTATTTGAGGGCCTTTTAAAGATAGATACACTCACAATTAGACGTCTTATTATATTTATATAAATAAGTGGCGTTTCATACTTGGTCTGGCCTGGACATTGTTTAACAACAGTTGCACTAATGTTCTATTCTAACTTACGTTATTAGAAGACACTGCACAACAATTGTAAAGTGAAATAAAATGGTTTTAATAAAATGACAACTTTTGAACATTATTTTTTCAATTACAAACACCCTCCCACTCCCCACCCCCCGGCCCAATCACCGCACCCCGCCCCCCCGCCCCCCACTCGCACCCCAACAGTGAATGGGGTACTGAAGTTGCATGGTCAGCCATGAACTCATTGAATGGTGGTGCAGGCTCGAAGGGCCGAATGGCCTACTCCTGCACCTATTTTCTATGTTTCTATGTTTCTATGAAACGACAACACCAACAATGAAGGTGAACAATAGGAATAATATTAAAAAGAGTGCACCCCCCTCTCTACCTGCAGCCACATGTACCTCCAGATCCTGTACCTCCCCGTGTCGGTACCTCACCCACCCGTTTTGGTCCCCGGGTACTGCTGCAAAGCCGGCGTGCAGTGGGCGATGGCAAGACTTCCTGCCATGGTGGGGGACATGCTGGGACGATCGCCTGTTGGGGGGCTGTTGGAGGGGAAGACAAAACAGGGGGATCGCCTTCCGAGTCAGGAGGTGGTGCATCCTCCTGACCCGCCTGTGCTTGTGGTCACGGGAGCTCGCGGTGCAGCGCCGTGTACCGCCAAGAACGCATGCCGCATGGCATGGTTGGAGGCGGAGATTTCACGCAACTCCAGGATCATCTGCCGCGTTGCCTCCGCTTGGCGAGCAGACACCCGGGAGAATTCCCGCGTGAACCCCATCAAACACCTGGAGCTGCTCGCGCTGGATCGTGACAGAGTCCTCGCACAGTCATGCCAGGCGCTCCACGCGGTGGTCCAGGGTAGGCCTTTGCTCAAGCCGCTGAACCGGCCTCCGTGGCATCTGTGGCAGCAAATGCGTGCCTTGGCGTCGCCAACTGCATGCCGCTTGGTTCCGGTAACTCCTCAGTTGGGATCCTCATCGGAGCCGCATATTACCCAGACAGGGAGATGCAAGGGGCATCCTCCTCTGTCTCCAGGTATTCCTACTCCTCGGGCTCGGTGGTCTCCTACTCTTCACCGCCCGTGGTGAATGACACATGCAGTGGGTCAGGTCCATGTGAGCGTCTGTCCTCCTGTTGCACCTCTGGAGCTGGTAAAGCTGCAAAACACAATTGAGATTATTAGAGCAGAAAGCGTTTTTTCGCCGCGCTGGCATATGTAGGAGGAACAGCACTAACCCCATAAATGTGACAGAGAAACGTTACATATTAATGCATCATATGGTGGTATCTATGGCAGTACATCTATGTGGAAATCACTGCGCCAGAGAGCTGTGGAGGCTGGATCAGTCACAGATAGACCGAATGATAAGGGAGTGAGGGTTTATGGGGTGCGGACAGAGAAGGGGACAGATGACGAGATGGACTGCTCTTATGTTCTTATGTTGTCGACCTGAGTGTGGCAGCGAGTCGCACAGAGGCCGCATGCATAACATGACATCATTCGTCTATGATATGAGAATGAAATGATGTCACATAGCTTTTACACTGCTGGACGCATTACTCACATGGCGCATGGGATGGTCCGGCAACACCATGGGTGGTAACCGCTTGACTCTGAGTCCCTACTAGCGCTGCAGCACGTTCCTCCAGGTCGCTCAGTGGCTGTGTTACAGCAGGGCCTCCCCCGGTGCACCTCTGCTGAGCCCGATTATAAGATATCTTCCTCTGCAAACGTGAATAGAGCATGGCATAAACTACTTGACTTGGTTATGTCATTTACACAACAGTTTCAAATGTTATATGCTAATGGGGTTTGTGTCCACAATTGATGCATGGTTATAACAAAGATTGGTGTGTTTAGAGGCTAACGCTTGTCACATACATTTCTCTCGAATACAATCTACATTGAAGTCGGCAATGACAGTATCTAATGTCCAAAAGTGTCCCAGACCAGACAGTGAGGAAAGGCAGCTACCCCCCAGTCCATGTTGGGTCCCTGTGTTAGTGACAGCAGCCAGAGAGACTTAAACCAGGCACAGGTTCATGGCCCTGTCCCATTCTTAGCGGGGATGATATATGTTATCTAAGTTAGAATACAAGCTTACATTCAATCCAGGAGAATAACCATTATAATAATTATTATACTTAGAATGTGCATCATTAAAATATAAAGTCATACTTACTCTTGCTGAAGCAACGAGGTTGTTCCAGCGTTTGCGGCACTAGTCGGAGCCCCTGGGCTCGTTAAGTGCAGATGAGACGACATCGGCTATCGCACCCCATAACCCGCGGTACGCCGATAATGCTGTTTCCCACCACGCTCTCTCCCTGATCAATTAGGCCCAGCGAGAGTGCACCTCCGCCACGAGGGTCTTATTGGCCTCCTTGGAGAAGGGTTTGGCCCTCTTCCTCCCCGTCTTCACATCTCTCCCACTTTCTTCGCTGTCAGACATATTTCTCTGTCTTTCTTTCTCTCTCTCTCTTTTCTCTCACGTCTCTGCCTTTCTCCTCCTCTCTCTATCTCTCTCTCTCTCCTCTCTCGATCTTTCTCCTTCTTCTGCGCATGCGTGGGTGACCCTTGACCTCCTGAAACTGGGGAAAACATGGCCACCAAAAGGAAAATTTGCGCGTGCGCAGAAGGCCGTTGCTAAGGAAGCGTTTGCCTTCACCATTGCTTGGCGATATCATATCGCTGGGTTATCGCCGAGCCGGAAGTCGTGATCCAAAAAATGGGCGATAATCCAGCGACCATGAAAGCTGCAACATCGCTAAGGCTGGAACATCGCCCATTTTTTGGGGCCCTAGCGAACAAAGTTGAAAGTTTAGCCCTTAGAGTTCTGTGCACAGTTCTGGTCTTCATACTATATAAGACCAACAATGCATTGGAGAAAGTTCAAAAAAGAATGACAAGGATGGTACCAGGACTGAAAGATTACAGCTATCAGGAAAAATTGAATAGGTTGCGGCTTTTTTCTTTGGAAAATAGACTTGGAGGAGACCTGATAGAGGTCTTTAAAGTTATGAATGAGTTGGACAGGATAGATGTGGAGAGAATGTTTCCACTTGTGAGAGAATCCAAAACTAGGGGCCATAACTACAAGATAGTTACTAATAAATCCAATCGGGAAATAAGGAGAAATTGCTTTACTCAGAGAGTGGTTAGAATGTGGAACTCACTGCCACAGGAAGTGGTTGAGGCAAATAGCCCAGATGTTTTTAAAAGGAGACTAGACGAGTAAATGAGAGAAAAGGGAACAGAAAGATATGCTGAAAGGCTGAGATGAGGCAGATAGAGTGGGAGGGGACTTGTGTGGAGTATAAACACCAGCACGGACTAGTTAGGCTGAACGGCCTGTTTCTGTGCTGTTTATTCCATGTAATTCTTTTTTGTAGAGAAAAAGGCTGCAGCCTGTTCAGCCTTTCCTGATAGTTATAACCTTTCCGTTCAGGTAGCGTTCATGGGTAAGGTCAGACATTCAACTTTGGTAAGCTGCCCCAAAGATTTAAGCCCATAATCTAGCCTGACACTTCAGTGCAAGTGTTGAAGTGTCAACCTAGATTGTGTGCTGTCTTTTGGATAAGACGTTAAACTGAGAGTCCATCTACCCTCTTAGGTAGAAGTAAAAGAGCGTTCAAAAAAAAAGTAGGGAGTTCTAATGGTGTCTCGGCCAACAGTTACTTATCAACCAACGTCTCTAAAACAGATAGTCCACTCATATATATGTAGAACCATGCTGCATACGAATTGGCTGCTACATCGGTGACCGCATTTCAAACGTACTTTATTGGCTGTGAAGCACTTTGGGACGTCCTGATGATGTGGAAGGTACTATTTAAATGCAGTTTCTTTCATTTTCTTTCTTTAACGGCTGCTTCCTGCTGCTTGTCCACCCAGGACCACCCTGACTGAAGGCTCCCGGCTTCCAGGGTTATCTAGAGATGTGGGAGAAGAATCCCAGCTTCCATTGACGCATCTAGCCCTCCAACTCCCACCAATAAAGGCCAGGTTCCTGTCGTCAACAATTCTCAGGAGTATTGCAGATCTGCACAGCTCAGGCATTAGATGACCGAACATAATGGTGAAATGATTATCCATTATTACAAAAACAGCAAAAATAATGTGGCAGAAAATGTTGGGAATACATAGCAAGTTTCTCAGCATCCACAAAGAGAAAAAGCATGGTTCACATTTCAGCATCTTCATCGGAATTGACAGAGAATCTGCTGAAAGGTCCCGTCCTGGCTTATTAACTTCCATCTTCTTCTTCTAATAGTGCAGGGCTCCTCCTGAATTTTAAAGTTTTTAGAGCATATGCCTTTCCTAATGAAACATAAGCATCACGGAGGAGAAATCCGTGTGGTTTGCGACTCCCGATACCGCCTCCCGTGAAATTCCGCAGGAGATAGCGGAGTCACAAACTAGGAGCACCCCAGTCCTGCAGATAATGCCCCGGGCTGCTCCGCCGGCAATGTCGTTGCCATCACCGTGCGTAGCGACCCGTTTCCAATCCGGAGTGAAAAGTTGGGAGCGCCCCGTGAGGCTGATGCAGGCGACACCCGCGCCAGCTACGCGGGGCGCATCCGGGACCTCGCTCCACTCGCGGGGCATAAATGAAAGAGGAGGGTGCCGCATGCACTTACCGGTGGCGGTCTTGCCTTGTCCAATTTTCGGGGTTCATGCGGTTCTGTGCCAGGCTGCTGCCACGGCACTCCGCTCCCCCAATGGTGAAGTGATGGCCCCATTCTCCCCGGTGCACAGTTGGAAGGGGAGGGCTCTGTGCTCCCGCCAGCGCTAGCGCTGGAAAATTCCTGCGGTTAGCGCCGCAGTCCCGCCCCCGAGAGGAAGTGGAGCGCCCGACATTGCACTCCACTTCCTCTCGGGGGCGGTAACCCCAATTTCGGTGCCGGAGCAGGACTTCCGCGCCAGGCACAGGAAGTCCCTCCTCGCTTCTGTTACTGAATGTCATCCTCCCATGTTTCCCTACAATTACAACAGTGACTACGCGTCCACTAGTTAAGAGTTTTGGGATGGTCTGAGATCATGACAGGTGCTATAGTACAGGGACAGGGAGGTGTTGCTACAGTTGTACAGGGCCTTGGTGAGGCCACACCTGGAGTATTGTGTACAGTTTTGGTCTCCTAACTTGAGGAAGGACATTCTTGCTATTGAGGGAGTGCAGCGAAGATTCACCAGACTGATTCCCGGGATGGTGGGACTGACCTATCAAGAAAGACTGGATCAACTGGGCTTGTGTTCACTGGAGTTCAGAAGAATGAGAGGGGACCTCAGAGAAACGTTTAAAATTCTGACGGGTTTAGACAGGTTAGATGCAGGAAGAATGTTCCCAATGTTGGGGAAGTCCAGAACCAGGGGTCACAGTCTAAGGATAAGGGGTAAGCCATTTAGGACCGAGATGAGGAGAAACTTCTTCACCCAGAGAGTGGTGAACCTGTGGAATTCTCTACCACAGAAAGTAGTTGAGGCCAATTCACTAAATATATTCAAAAGGGAGTTAGATGAAGTCCTTACTACTCGGGGGATCAAGGGGTATGGCGAGAAAGCAGGAATGGGGTACTGAAGTTGAATGTTCAGCCATGAACTCATTGAATGGCGGTGCAGGCTAGAAGGGCTGAATGGCCTACTCCTGCACCTATTTTCTATGTTTCTATGTTTCTATATAAATGCAAGTGCAGGGAAGTGGGATTAAATTGGATAGCTCTGCCAGGGAGCCAGCACTGGCACGATGGGCCGAATGGCCTCCTCCTGTGCAGTAGGATATTATGAAATTCTTCCCTTTACTTGAAAATGTATTTGTGAACATAAATAGCAGAGTGGGGATATGGAGTGCTTTTCCACATTTGCTACCCAGGTTTTATATATATATACCAACAGATCATGGAAGCACTCATGTGGAAGCAAGTCATCCTCGTTCGAGAGACCGCCTAAGATGATTCCAACAGATGCTGGGGTGCGAGAATGTGACACATTCCATCTTAACCCCCCCTCCATACCCCGCCTCAACTGCCCCAGGTGGGAGGAAGCCAGTGGCCTAGCAGGCAGGATATGTTGGGTGGACAAGCATCTCTCTCCAGAGATGCTGCCTGACCTGCTAAGTATTGCCAGCATTTTCTCTTTATATGTCTAGACCGACAACCTGCAGGTCTGTCCTTGCAAGGTACCATGTGCAGAGTACAGCAGCGTCTACTGTGTTCCAACAGCCTACCCCTAACCCCAACTTTAGAAAGAGCACCACAACCTTACACCAATGTAAACATCTTCATTTCTCATAGACATCTCAACTTGTATTAAAGGAGGCACAGCATTATGGTGTAGATTCATATTCCACAGGGAACTGGGTGGAGACAACAACAACAACAACTTGTATTTATATAGCGCCTTTAACGCAGTGACATGTCCCAAGGCACTTCACGGGAGTATTATGCGATAAAAATTTCACACCGAGCCGCATATGTAGAAATTAGAGAAGGTGACCAAAAGCTTGGTCAAAGAGGTAGAGTTTAAGGAGTGTCTTGAAGGAGGAAAGAGAAGTAGAAAGGCGGAGAGGTTTAGGCAGGGAGTTCCAGAGCTTGGGGCCTAGGCAACAGAAGGCACTGCCACCAATGGTTGAGCGATTACAATCAGGGATGCTCAAGAGGGCAGAATTAAAGGAAAGCAGACATCTCGGAGGGGTTGTGTGGCTGGAGGAGATTACAGAGATAGGGAGGGGTGAGGCTATGGAGGGATTTTAAAATAAGGATGAGAATTTTGAAATCGAGGCGTTGCTAAACTGGAAGCCAGTGTAGGTCAGGGAGCACAGGGATGATGCGTGAGCGAGTTAGGACATGGGCAGCTGAGTTTTGGATCACCTCTAGTTTACGTAGGGTAGAATGTGGAAGGCCAGCTAGGAGTGCGTCGGAATAGTCAAGTCTAGAGATAACAAAGGAGTGGATGAGGGCTTCAGCAGCGGATGAGCTGAGGTAAGGGCAGAGACGGGCGATGTTACGGGGATGGAAGTCGGCGGTCTTAGTTAGGCTGCGGATATGTGGTCGAAAGCTCACTTCAGGGCTTTCAGTCCCAAGATCGTTCCACCGAAGACCTTTAGGACATTTTGTAGAAAGTACATATTGTGCTATCAGAATTGCCACACAACTGGAAAAACATTGCACTTACTCACAACACTATGCAGTCCCCTCACCGTTCATTTAAAATGCAAAAATGAGGGTTGTGATTTAAACCTCATCTCAAATTGGGGTAGATTTTAACCCACCCTCCCGCCTGGCGGAGATGGTGCAGGTAGGGGTGTGCGGGTTAAGATGGTGTCAAGTTCCACCACCATCTTCACTTATCTTAATTCAGGCACAGGAAGGGCCGCTCACCCTTGACAGGTATGGTCCTACTTTACTTCAAAAAGTCGCGGCCCGATGACGTCATGGGAAGCCACAGTGGAATTTTAATTTCTGGGCCTGGGAGTACCGTGTGGGGCCGACCCCGACAGCGGAACCATGGCATGAGTGCCAGGAAGGCCAGAAGAAGCCGCGGTAAATTTGGTAAAACTAACTTATCCATAGAATCTTTGTGGGCCAGGAGGAGCAGGAGTTTTCCCTACTCCCCCCCCATCCCCGACACACCCCGATTAAAATCAACACCATAGTTATCTTAAAAGCTATTTAATTTCTTAAATCAGAGAAGATTTTGATATCTTTCACTATCAAAACTATTTAACTGTGAGTAATTGTTTTTGTTATTTTGAAACTAAAATAGAAGTTAGAACAATTACTCATTCAAGAAACAGAAGAACATAAGAACATGAGAAATAGGAACAGGAGTAGGCCATATGGCCCCTCGAGTCTGCTCCGCCATTCAATAAGATCATTGCTGATCTGATTATGGACTCAGCTCCACTACCCTGCCTGCTCCCCATAACCCCTTATCCCCTTATCGTTTAAGAAACTGTCTATTTCTGTCTTAAATTTATTCAATGTCCCAGCTTCCACAGCTCTATGAGGCAGCGAATTCCACAGATTTACAACCTTCTGAGAGAAGAAATTTCTCTTCATCTCTGTTTTAAATGGGCGGCCCCTTATTCTAAGATAGTTCGAGTCTCCCCCATCAGTGGAAACATCCTCTCTGCATCCACCTTGTCAAGCCCCCTCATAATCTTATACCTTTCGATAAGATCACCTGAATTCCAATGAGTAGAGGCCCAACCTATTCAACCTTTACTGATAAGTCAACCCCCTCATCTCCGGAATCAACCGAGTGAACCTTCTCTGAACTGCCTCCAAAGCAAGTATGTCCTTTTGTAAATATGGAAACCAAAACTGGACTCAGTATTCCAGGTGTGCCCTCACCAATATCTTATATAACATCTGGATGTTGATGGAGAGCAGTAAGGTTGATCGACTAGAACGATGATGTCAAATGGGCAGAAAGACTTCCTCCATTCCAACTGACCTTGTCACCCTGTGAACACTCAGAGGAGGGTTTTCAGACGAAGTTACAATGGCTGAATAGGGGATGGGCATCTCCTTGAAGCAAAAGTCGATAGCTTGCAATGTATGTTAAGTGGATTTATGTCTGAGTGACTATGGCACACATGGGATTGCTGTACGGGACATTAAGTGTTCGAACGTGAACTTCCTCAGTCAGAAGACCTGCCCTGTGGCCCTGTACTGAGCAGTGGTGCCATTCACCAACCTGTCATTTCAAAGCAACTGCTGAGCTAGTTATTAATGACCATAAAAATGGTCGTATTGAAATGCCGATGCGACTCGACTGTGCAATTTGTCACGGGCTCCAAGATATCACTACCCTTGAAAGAGTACTCAAGTGAACAACTAGCATTCAAGATTTTAAGCTACATGGAAAATCAGTCAGGCTTGATTTCAACATCCGCAACAACTTCCATTGGATATATTCAAGAGGTAGTTAGATATGGCCCTTACGGCTAAAGGGATCAAGGGGTATGGAGAGAAAGCAGGAAAGGGGTACTGAGGGAATGATCAGCCATGATCTTATTGAATGGTGGTGCAGGCTCGAAGGGCCGAATGGCCTACTCCTGCACCTATTTTCTATGTTTCTATGTTTCAATGCATTTATATAGCACCTTTAAGGTAGTAAAACATCCCAGGGCGCTTCACAGGAGCGCTATCAGACAAAATCTGACACCAATCCACATAAGGAGCTATTAGGATAGATGACCAGAAGCCTGGTAAAAGAGGTCGTTTTTCAGGACCGTCTTAAAGGAAAAGAGAGTGGTAGAGAGGCAGAGAGGCTTTTGCAGGGAATTCAAGAGCTTAAGAGAACTATCAGAGGCGAGAGTGCTACCACGAAGCCAAGGTTGACACTGTGCGACCACACAAACAGTACACTCAGTTAGTATCTGACCATATATGCTCTGTTGGATGGTGTTACTTAGAAACAGCATTGTAACATTTGTCGCTGTTCTTTCATTGTGGACCCAGAACAGAAGCTTGTCGGCAATGTTAACGTGCCAGGACACGCCATCGCCTTATAGCACCTTGGATCCCTCTTCCTAATGTGTACTAGCACCCACACTGCTGCACCCTGTAATGGAGGATATACCAGCAGGAATAAAAAGCTAGTGTCAGTAATGGTGACCATGAAACTACTGGATTGCCGGAAAAACCCATCTGGTTCACTCATGTCCTTTAGGGAAGGAAATCTGCCGTCCTTACCCGGTCTGGCCTATATGTAACTCCAGACCCACGGCAATGTGGTTGACTCTTGACTGCCCCTTTGAAATTACCTAGCAAGCCACTCAGTTGTACCAAAACCGCTACAACAAAGTCAGCACTGTGGGAGTGCCTTCGGCACATGGACTGCAGTGGTTCAAGAAGGCAGCTCACCATCACCTTCTCGAGGGGAAATTAGGGATGGGCAATAAATGCCAGCCATGCCAGCGACGCCCGCATCCCATGAAGAAAAATCTAGTGAGTTTGTGGAGAGAGCGCAGCGTGAGTAGGAAGTGAAGAGGAGCAAGTGGTGGCAATAGCGGAGGAACAGAAACCCACCATCAGGGTCCACCCCAAGCTGTATGTAATGTATTTGCTTCATGGGTTCTTTGCTTAAGTATTCATAGTAACACGTTACTATTAAGAACTAGTTGGTTTATTCACAGAGGTTTAACAATCACACTACACATTACAGTTCATCCACTAGGCTCACAACTGCATACCTCATTGTGGATGACCTAAACCTAACTGACTGGGGTTTTATTGAGTCTTGTGAACATCACATGACTGGCTAAGCCACTCACAATGCAACAGCTCTACATCTATTTTTGTAGACAACATTAATCAAGTGCCCCCTCGTTAAAGGGGGGCACACTCCAGACACTTTCAAACAAGTGCCCCCTTGGTTTTTTTTGAGGGGACAAAAAACACAAATTATACAAGTGTTCCCTGGCTAAAAGGTGGGGGACGGGGGGGAGGGCACTAAAACTGACAAACATAGACAAATTAAGCTTTAAAAATGAATGATCAAAGTTAAATTTGGTTGCCGGGGGTGATGATGCACTCCAGTCCCTCCGGCGCCCACCTCTCGCGGAAGGCCGCGAGCGTACCGGTGAACACCGCGTGCTCCATCTCCAGGGACACCCTGGCGCGGATGTAACTGCGGAAGAGAGGCAGGCAGTCGAGCTGAACGACCCCTCTCAACCGCCCGCTGCCTGGACCGGTTGATGGCCCTCTTGGCCATGCCCAGGAGCAGTCCTACGAGGAGGCCCTCCGACCTGCCCGCTCCCCTCCGCACAGGGTGCCCAAAGATCAGGAGTGTGGGACTGAAGTGCAACCAGAATTTGAGGAGCAGCCTCTTCAAATATTGGAAGAGGGGCTGCAACCTCGCACATTCAACAAAAACATGGAACACGGACTCCTCTAGAGCAACAGCTCTGCAGATCTGTGAGCATCCTCTGAGTAGGGAAGGAGATGGCCGCCATGTTTCCTACATTACGACAGTGACTGCCCATCAAAAGTACTTCATTGGCTTCACTTAGCTGCCTTACCGACCGCTAGCACCCAAGAGGCAAATAACTCAACTCGTTTTTTTGCTTCTAAAAGAATCCATTCATGCGCACACTGAAGTCTGCTGGGTTAATTGTCTGAAACCATTTCGGGCCGAGAAATTCGACTGCACAGCGCCTGTATTTTACAATCATAGACTTTTACGGCACGGAAGGAGGCCATTTGGGCCCATCGTGTTCGCGCCGGCCGACCAAGAGCTATCCAGCCTAATCCCACTTTCCAGCTCTTGGTCTGTAGCCCTGCAGGTTACCACACTTGAAGTGTATGTCCAAGTACTTTTGACATGTGGTGAGGGTTTCTGCCTCTACCACCCTTTCAAGCAGTGAGTTCCATACCCCCATCAAGAAATTTCCCCTCATATCTCCTCTAAACCTCCTACCAATTACTTTAAATCTATGCCCCCTGGTTGTTGACCCCTTTGCTAAGCGACATAGGTTCTTCCTATCCACTCTATCGAGGCTCCTCATAATTTTATTATGACAGGCAGAAAGTGCACACTCAATACCAGCCGGAAGTGTGCCGCCTGGCATGTTGGAGGGTTAGGAGGCTGTTTAGCGCCTGATAAACGGGTGACTTGCTGTCGAATTTCTCGGCCTAAGATGGTTTCAGACTATTTACGGATTTCTACCCCCGTGTGCTTTAACTTTCCCGTTTAAAAATTGAAATTCTGCACCCTCATCCTGAAGTGAAATAGCCTCGTAATGTTTTATGCAACGGTATGCAGGCGACGCATGAAAATTAGTTCATTAATGCTTCTTCAGCATTGCAAAACCTCGCAGTGCACTTAGCCTTTATAAAAATTTCCAGATTGTACAGTGCTGTTGCAAATATTAATAGAATTATTATATCTGGTGTCCTTTCCAGTCTGCCCATTAGACTGTTACCTTCTCCCTGAGATACGATGAGGAATGACCATTAAACACAAACATAACTTCCTTCCTTGGCGTGGCCAGTCATGAGACTCCCCTGATGTTTGAGCTGCTTGGTGTCGTACTGGTATCCTTGATAGGATTACCTGGAGTCTCCAGGGATTAAAGATTAATCTCCTGGACACAGCTGTGTGCAAAGGGGTAGGGGATATATTCAAGAGGGAGTTAGATGTGGCCCTTATGGCTAAAGGGATCAAGGGGTATGGAGAGAAAGCAGGAAAGGGGTACTGAGGTGATGATCAGCCATGATCTTATTGAATGGTGGTGCAGGCCTGAAGAGCCGAATGGCCTACTGCTGCACTTATTTTCTATGTTTCTATATAGCATAGTGGTTATGTTGCTGGTTTAATAATCCAGAAACATGAGTTCAAATCCCACCACAGCAGTTGAGGAGTGTAAGTTCTGTAAATTAAATAAATCTGGACTAAAAAATGCTAATTACCATGAAACTACCAGATTGTCATAAAAATTCATCTGGTCCATTAATTCCTTTTAGAAATCTGCCACACTTACCCAGCCTGGCCTGTACGTGACTCCAGACCCACACAGCAATGGGGTTGGCTCTTAACTGTCCTCTGAAATGGGAGCTCACAAAAACCTTCTTGAGGGGAATTAGGGATGGGCAATAAATGCTGGCCTTACCAGTGAATGAATCAAATAAAACCCAGAAGAAATTTCATAGCGGTGTTTGAAAACACATTTTCTTTGATCACTTTTGTTTGCTATATCAGACAAGGGAATACTAGGCTATTTGACTGACAGTCCAATCGGGTAATGAAGAGTCTGTCGTGCTTTCCAATTGGCTGTGGGAAGGCGGTGCCCCGCGAGGATGGACATGTTGGGTGACCAATGGCGGCAATGCGGGATGGCTGGAGGTCACATGATGACACCTCCAGGAATATGTCTAACCAGAACTGGTGATCTCAAACATCCCGGTACAATCACCGGCCTGAGCTACGTTCATCGGGATGAGGCTATTGGACTCAGGGAACCTGGCTTATGAATGACTTGGATTTACGTGGCGTCTTTCATGACCACTGGACTTCTCAAAGTGCTTTACAGCCAATGAAGTACTTTTTGGAGTGTATCCACTGTTGTAATGTGGTAAACGCGGCAGCCAATTTGTGCACAGCAAGCTCCCACATACAGCAATGTGATAACGACCAGATAATCTGTTTTTTTGTTATGTTCATTGATCAGGACCCTGCTTTTCTTCAAAATGGTGCCAAGGGATCTATTACATCCACGAGAGAGCAGACAGGTCCTCAGTTTAACGTCTCATCCAAAAGACAGCACCGCACTGGAATGTCAGCCTGGATTTTTATGCTCAAGTCACTGGAGTGGGATTTGAACCCACAACCTTTCGACTCAGAGGCAAGAGGGCTACCCATTGGGCCACAGCTAACACTTATGGGGGAAATCCAGCCCAGGGATCCCAATTCCTGATTCGAACCAGCAAACCCGCCTTAGGAACAGGCCTGCTTGCAGATACGGTACGGTAGTGTAGCAGTTATGTCGCTGAACGAGTCATCCAGAAAAGGTGAGCAAAAATTCAGCTTAAAAAAAAAATCTGGATCACTAATAGTGACTGAAGCTGTCAGATTGTCATAAAAACCCAGTGGGTTCACTAATGTTCTGTATGGATGGAAACCGGTCTGGCCTCTATGTGACTCCAGTCTCACATCAGTGTGGTTGACTCTTAACTGTCCTACTGTACAGCCATTTTAAGAAATGGCCCCGAGCTGAATCGGATGGGAGAATCTTCCAGCTGCGCTTCCCCCCCCAAAGAGCCCCCACTGGATATCTATCCATCTGTTGTGCGAGGTTTCCTGATCATGGTCAGAATATTTGGCACAGTGCAGCATGAAGTTTGGATGTGCACTTCCTGTGGTTGGGCCTACCCACCACAATCAGGAAGCCAGATAATTAGCCTGACACAATCTCTAGTTCTCTTGCAGATTTTCATGTTAGCTTCACAGGCACTCTAGTTTCTAAAAAAAAAATCTTACTTAAGTTTCCAAAAATATATTCAAACCAAATAATTACTGGGCAAAATATGAGTCGCTCACACAGCAGCTGAACAGATTCCTCGAATCCACAAACACACATACCGACCGTGTCACAGAACTTCACACATTGATTGTGTTGCAGGCTATCGCACAATGTGTGTGTCACCCACCCTGAGCGTGTCACAGACCCTCGCACACTGAGCGTGTCACACACTCTCACACACTGAGCGTGTCACACACCCTCACACACTGAGCGTGTCACACACCCTCACACACTGAGCGTGTCACAGACCCTCACACACTGAGCGTGTCACACACTCTCACACACTGAGTGTGTGTCACACACCCTCACACACTGATTGTGTGTCACACACCCTCACACACTGAGCGTGTGTCACACACCCTCACACACTGAGCGTGTGTCACACACCCTCACACACTGAGCGTGTGTCACACACCCTCACACACAGAGCGTGTCACACACCCTCTCACACACAGCGTGTCACACACCCTCACACACTGAGCGTGTCACAGACCCTCACACACTGAGCGTGTCACACACTCTCACACACTGATTGTGTGTCACACACCCTCACACACTGAGTGTGTCACACACCCTCACACACTGATTGTGTGTCACACACCCTCACACTCTGAGTGTGTCACAGACCCTCACACACTGAGTGTGTGTCACACACCCTCACACACTGAGTGTGTGTCACACATCCTCACACACTGAGCGTGTGTCACACACCATCACACACTGAGTGTGTCACACACCCTCACACACTGATTGTGTGTCACACACCCTCACACACTGAGTGTGTCACAGACCCTCACACACTGAGCGTGTCACACACCCTCACACACTGAGCGTGTCACAGACACTCACACACTGAGTGTGTGTCACACACCGAGCGTGTCACAGACCCTCACACACTGAGCGTGTCACAGACCCTCACACACTGAGCGTGTCACACACTCTCACACACTGAGTGTGTGTCACACACCCTCACACACTGAGCGTGTCACAGACCCTCACACACTGAGTGTGTGTCACACACCCTCACACACTGATTGTGTGTCACACACCCTCACACACTGAGTGTGTGTCACACACCCTCACACACTGATTGTGTGTCACACACCCTCACACACTGAGCGTGTGTCACACACCCTCACACACTGAGCGTGTGTCACACACCCTCACACACTGAGCGTGTGTCACACACCCTCACACACAGAGCGTGTCACACACCCTCTCACACACAGCGTGTCACACACCCTCACACACTGAGCGTGTCACAGACCCTCACACACTGAGCGTGTCACACACTCTCACACACCGAGTGTGTGTCACACACCCTCACACACTGAGCGTGTCACACACCCTCACACACTGATTGTGTGTTACACACCCTCACACACTGAGTGTGTGTCACACACCCTCACACACTGATTGTGTGTCACACACCCTCACACTCTGAGTGTGTCACACACCCTCACACACTGAGTGTGTGTCACACATCCTCACACACTGAGCGTGTGTCACACACCATCACACACTGAGTGTGTCACACACCCTCACACACTGATTGTGTGTCACACACCCTCACACACTGAGCGTGTCACAGACCCTCACACACTAAGCGTGTCACACACCCTCACACACTGAGCGTGTCACAGACCCTCACACACTGAGTGTGTGTCACACACCGAGCGTGTCACAGACCCTCACACACTGAGCGTGTCACAGACCCTCACACACTGAGCGTGTCACACACTCTCACACACTGAGTGTGTGTCACACACCCTCACACACTGAGCGTGTCACAGACCCTCACACACTGAGTGTGTGTCACACACCCTCACACACTGATTGTGTGTCACACACCCTCACACACTGAGTGTGTCACAGACCCTCACACACTGAGTGTGTGTCACACACCCTCACACACTGATTGTGTGTCACACACCCTCACACACTGAGCGTGTGTCACACACCATCACACACTGAGCATGTCACACACTCTCACACACTGAGCGTGTCACACACCCTCACACACTGAGCGTGTCACACACCATCACACACTGAGCGTGTCACAGACCCTCACACACTGAGTGTGTGTCACACACCCTCACACACTGATTGTGTGTCACACACCCTCACACACTGAGCGTGTCACAGACCCTCACACACTGAGTGTGTGTCACACACCCTCACACACTGATTGTGTGTCACACACCCTCACACACTGAGCGTGTCACACACCCTCACACACTGAGCGTGTCACACACCGTCACACACTGAGCGTGTCACACACCCTCACACACAGAGTGTGTGTCACACACCCTCACACACTGATTGTGTGTCACACACCGTCACACACTGAATGTGTGTCACACACCCTCACACACTGATTGTGTGTCACACACCCTCACACTCTGAGCGTGTCACAGACCCTCACACACTGAGTGTGTGTCACACACCCTCACACACTGAGTGTGTGTCACACATCCTCACACACTGAGCGTGTGTCACACACCATCACACACTGAGTGTGTCACACACCCTCACACACTGAGCGTGTCACACACCCTCACACACTGAGCGTGTCACACACCCTCACACACTGAGCGTGTCACAGACCCTCACACACTGACTGTGTGTCACACACCCTCACACACTGATTGTGTGTCACACACCCTCACACACTGAGCGTGTCACAGACCCTCACACACTGAGTGTGTGTCACACACCCTCACACACTGATTGTGTGTCACACACCCTCACACACTGAGCGTGTCACACACCCTCACACACTGAGCGTGTCACACACCGTCACACACTGAGCGTGTCACACACCCTCACACACAGAGTGTGTGTCACACACCCTCACACACTGATTGTGTGTCACACACCGTCACACACTGAATGTGTGTCACACACCCTCACACACTGATTGTGTGTCACACACCCTCACACACTGAGCGTGTGTCACACACCCTCACACACTGAGCGTGTCACACACCCTCACACACTGAGCGTGTCACACACCCTCACACACTGAGCGTGTCACAGACCCTCACATACTGAGCGTGTCACACACCCTCACACACTGAGCGTGTCACAGACCCTCACACACTGAGTGTGTGTCACACACCGAGCGTGTCACAGACCCTCACACACTGAGCGTGTCACAGACCCTCACACACTGAGCGTGTCACACACTCTCACACACTGAGTGTGTGTCACACACCCTCACACACTGAGCGTGTCACAGACCCTCACACACTGAGTGTGTGTCACACACCCTCACACACTGATTGTGTGTCACACACCCTCACACACTGAGTGTGTCACAGACCCTCACACACTGAGTGTGTGTCACACACCCTCACACACTGATTGTGTGTCACACACCCTCACACACTGAGCGTGTGTCACACACCATCACACACTGAGTGTGTCACACACCCTCACACACTGAGCGTGTCACACACCCTCACACACTGATTGTGTGTCACACACCCTCACACACTGAGCGTGTCACACACCCTCACACACTGAGCGTGTCACACACCCTCACACACTGAGCGTGTCACAGACCCTCACACACTGAGTGTGTGTCACACACCCTCACACACTGATTGTGTGTCACACACCCTCACACACTGAGCGTGTCACAGACCCTCACACACTGAGTGTGTGTCACACACCCTCACACACTGATTGTGTGTCACACACCCTCACACACTGAGCGTGTCACACACCCTCACACACTGAGCGTGTCACACACCGTCACACACTGAGCGTGTCACACACCCTCACACACAGAGTGTGTGTCACACACCCTCACACACTGATTGTGTGTCACACACCGTCACACACTGAATGTGTGTCACACACCCTCACACACTGAGTGTGCCACACACCCTCACACACTGATTGTGTGTCACACACCGTCACACACTGAGCGTGTCACAGACCCTCGCACACTGAGCGTGTCACACACCCTCACACACTGAGTGTGTGTCACACACCCTCACACACTGAGCGTGTCACACACCCTCACACACTGATTGTGTGTCACACACCCTCACACACTGAGCGTGTCACACACCCTCACACACTGAGCGTGTCACACACCCTCACACACTGAGCGTGTCACACACCCTCACACACTGAGCGTGTCACACACCCTCACACACTGAGCGTGTCACACACCTTCACTCACTGAGCGTGCCACACACCCTCACACACTGAGCGTATCACACACCCTCACACACTGAGCGTATCACACACCCTCACACACTGAGCGTATCACACATCCTCACTCACTGAGCGTGCCACACACCCTCACACACTGAGCGTATCACACACCCTCACACACTGAGCATGTCATACACCTTCACTCACTGAACGTGCCAAAGATCCGTGCACACTTCGCATGTTAATCCTTGCCACCCTTGTTCAGTTGTGAAATCCATCAATGAAAATGCCTCGTTTGTTGTTGATGAGTTCAACTTTAAGTTAAGCAGAGCATGCTTTAGTGTGGACATTGGGCGGAGAGAGGATGGGGCTGGCTTGTGGTGATATTTACGGTCAAACCGTCTGTTGGCACACACTATCTGGGCTCCCAGCAGATGGATAACCATTAGCCGCAGACTCGGAAAGCTTACATTTTGTTATGTCGGGCTGCGGGATTTATTTCAAAGGATATCTTGCCCATTCTTGGACATTCCCCCATGGAATATTTTGTGGCTTGGCGATCACGCAGTCATTTGGTTTACACCAGAGGCCACATTAATGCTGTCTCCACCCTCTCTCAGTGGCACAACGCGAGAGAGGTGTGCCAGGCCACGTGAATCAGGTCATCTGCTGCATAATAAAACACATTTACTTCATGAAATTGGTCTCAAATAATTGTTGTCATCCTTATGAACCAAACCCTTGGAAAATATCGGGAGTCGCAGTTCATGTTGCCCATAGACAATGGGGACGACATTGCCCCTGGCCCTGATTGGGGGAGCTAACTTTCCGGGGCCGGGACTGTTATTGCCAGGCCTGGAAGTCCCGCCCCCCCAACCCAAATTGGGCTCTGCGCCCCTGAAAGGAAACGGAGTGCCGTCTCCAGTGCTCGGCTTTCCGGGAGGGCGTTCCCGGGGCGGCAGCGCGTAGCCGAGTCCAGTGCCGCGATCAGGAGCACAGTGCTAGGCAAAGCATCCGCATAGCGCTGACTCGCTATAACACCCCGCCGCTTCATTTAAAGGGGAAGGCCGCTATGCACTCTGCAGACCCTTTAGTGGCCCGCCACTGAGCCAACAGGGACGTGATCGAACGGGCCAGCACCCCGGCACCCAGAATGGCAGGCCGGGCTGAATGGCATTTATCCGTCAGCCTTGAGGCCCATGGGGCAATTTCCCCTGGGGCGGGGCGCAAAGGGGGTCGGTGCGCATGGCCATAACCTCACCACCAGTCATGCGCTGTCCCGGTGCACTAATTGCGAGGCACAGCGTCGTCCCCAAACCTCTGGGGCAATTTCCTGGGAGGTGCTATCACTCCTCTCGCACGGGCGATAAATTCATCCACGCCCGGAGGCGTAAACGGGGCTATAAAAAAGAGCAATTTGTCCCCCCCCCTGTACTTGAATCAAAAAAAACACTCATACACATTCATTGTTTTCATTTTTTAACCTTAATTTTCATTAAAGGTCCAATTTGAACGAAAGTCTTCCATTTATATAGTGCCTTTCTCGACATCAGGACATCGCAAAGCGCTTTACAGACAATAAAGTACATTTGGAGTGTAGTCACTGTTGTGATGGGGGAAACGCGGCAGCCAATTTTCGCACCGCAAACTCCCACAAACAGCAATGTGATAATGACCAAATAATCTGTTTTAGTGAAATTGATTGAGGGATAAATATTGGCCAGGACACCGGGGATAACTCCCCTGCTCTTCTTGGAAATAGTGCCATGGATCTTTTAGGTCCACCTGAGAGGGCAGACAGTGCCTCGGTTTAACGTCTCAACCGAAAGACGGCACCTCCGACAGTGCAGCACTCCCTCAGAACTGCACCGGAGTGTCAGTCTGGGTTTATTTTGTGCTCGGAACGTGAGTAAGCGCACTGTGTTTCAGCAGTGCTCCACCCAAGTATTAGCTCTGTCTCTGGTAATGTCAGGCTCAACATTTCCTGGCCCGGCATTTCAGATGCTTTTGTGAATGTACAAAGAAGACACAAGAACGAAACAAGCTTCTATTGCGAGTTGGTTCGCTTGTGTACAGAGTGCTGAGACGTGGGAAGGACTGTGGCCATTGTAGCTTCAAGTGTTATTTATACACAATTTTTGAAAGAGTGTATAAATCCATTTACCAAACAAAACACTGCTAGGGTTCACCCCGGTTACATCAACAAGGGAGCTTACGTTCTGGGCCATGTTTACCCCTGAGGCACACCACGTATAAACCCACTCCAATAAAAATCCATTTTACTGAGCACAATTTAATGAATTCGGCAATGTCTCCGTGGTAGCGCTCTGGGTCAGAAAGAAGTGCGTTCACATGCCCACTCCAGAGACTGGCACACAAAACCTCCAGCGCAGTGCTGAGGGAACCGCAGATCTGGTCCAAAAGCAAAATATTGCGGATGCGTGGAAATCTGAAATAAGAACAGAAAAATGCTGGGAATGGGCAGCATCTGTGGAGAGAGGGTTGCAGAGTTAACGTTTCAGGTCGCTGACCTTCCATCAGTCCGTTGTCTGAATATAAACGGGAGATGAAAAAACCCCCCCAGCAAATAGTGAAAAAGTGGAGGGTTGGTGGCGGAGGAATCGAGAATACAGGGAAGAGAAGAGATGAACGTGTTGGGGAGAGATCCTTCCTCAGCGTTAGGGGTAGATATTAATGTCGGGATAGGCATGAAGTAGCACATTTACTGGTGGGAGTGAGAGATGGGCAGTAGAGCATACTGTACTGATCGACCAGATGGCCCTTGGTAACCTCGCACAATCCCATATATATTGGCGAGGGAACGAGAAGTCAGCAGTTCAGATTCAGTCATGAGCGAGCAAGTTCGTGACTCACCAAGATAGCACCAGGGTGTGTTTAATTTTAATCTGAATTAGTCACAGTGTAGCTTAGAAAATTGACTAGTCAGACCAGATGGCGTAACCAATTTCCCTATTTTCAGTTCCCATGTGTTCTCACAATAAATGCTTTAAAAGATACCATACAGAACAAGTCGATATACTTTGCGGAAGCATTGTGACATGCCCTGTGCGGAGGACGTCGCTGTAAGACATGACGACTGTGGAATTTTGTTATTCAGAGGGACTGGCTGGAGGTCTACTGACCTGGTTGAAGTTCACTCTTGGTGGAAATATTTGTATGAATCATTAACTTCACAGTTGACAGCCAATTTCCACCACTTCCAACCTCGATTTCAAAATGCTCATCCTTATTTTCAAATCCCTCCATGGCCTCGCCCCCTCCCTATCTCTGTAATCTCCGCCAGCCCCGCGACCCCCCCGCGATGTCTGCGCTCCTCTAATTCTGCCCTCTTGAGCATCCCTGATTATAATCACTCAACCATTGGTGGCCGTGCCTTCTGTTGCCTGGAATACCCTGCCTAAACCTTTTCGCCTCTCTCCCTCTCTTTCCTTCTTCAAGATGCTCCTTAAAATATACATCTTTGACCAAGTTTTTGGTCACCTGCGCTAATTTCTACTTATGCGGCTCGATGTCAAATTTTAATCTCATAACGCTCCTGTGTAGTGCCTTGGGTCGTTTCACTGTGCTGAAGGCACTATGTAAATACAAGTTGTTGTTATGGTTGTTTTAATGGTGTAAATGCTGCCTCCCTTGAGTGTCGACATATTAACACGTTTGACTTTGTGCGACAGTGTAAAATGGGAGAGAGCCAATCGCCAGACCATTGTCGACCTCTCCCGATTTATATTTCCTTTCACTTCCCTTGCCACTATTTGAAGGAAAGCAGAAAGATCTCCTCCTGCAAAAGCAAAATACCGCGGATGCTGGAAGTCTGTAATAAAAACATAAAATGCTGGAAATACTCAGCGGGTCAGGCAGCATCTGTGGAGAGAGAAACAGAGTTAACGTTTCAGGTCGATTATTTCCAGAATTTTTTATTACTCCTCCTGTCCTGACTGATAACTCTTCCATCAATCAATGCCACTAAAAACAAATGAACTGGCTGTCAATCTCATTTCCTGTTTGTGGGACCTTGCAGTGTGCCAATTGACTGCCGTCTTCGCTGACACGCTGACACGATCGTCAAAGTAATTTGTTGGTTGGAAAGCACTTTGGGACAACCTGCAATTGTAATAAGTTGCTATATAATTGAAAGTTCTTTTATTTAAAAGATGCTCAATGACCTCCGCCACAAGTGTCTGAAAATTGAATGATGGTGAATGGACGTGTTGTGATTCCCCCTCCAATCAATTACCCATGATGCAAGAGGGCCAAGTGGATGAAGTGCCAGAGGATCCAACTGAGAGATACTTGGGGCCCGAATTTAGTGAAGGCCCCCGCTCGCCCAAATGTTGCCCAAAGGACCGCCGATGGCTGCCAAGGTCCCTGACTGTTCTTTGGGCGGGATATTCATCACCCAGGTCCCTCGAAGGTCAGCAGGCGGCAAATCTGCGAAGTACGCCGCCAATCTGGGTGGCAGCGGGCGGGAGCCCTCATTCTTGGCGGCAAAGGCGCTTTCCGCCTATTGCCACCGAAGGTGGAGTCGGGACCACAGAGGGTGGAAGAGCTCAAAATTAAAATCATCAGAAAAAAAATCCATCGGAAGACCTCTGAGGTAAGTTGCTGTGAAAATGTTCTTTTTTAAAGTTCACTGACCTTTTATTTTCAGGATCTTCCTACCTACCATCGGGGACAGACCTATCTCCTGCCAGTGGTCCGCCCCCGTTCTGGCGCTGAATCCCGTCGACTCCCGCCCGCATCAATCTGGCACCTGGCGGGCGGGAGCTCAGTTGCGCCACTTGGCCGTCCGCTGACGTCAGCGGGCAGTTCCCAGCGGCTCTCCCCTCCCGCCCGCTCCAGGCCCACCTGGAAAGTGCCACTGGGCGGCTCGAGCAGAGTAATGTCAGCGGCAGTGGGCGGCAGCTGGCGGCAATGGGCAGTAAGATGATCAATTTTGGACCCTCGGAGTACGGAAGAAATCTATTACAAGGGAGAAAGAGAATGGAAAAGTATACTTTCTGGTGGCATGTTAGAAATAACCAATTGAAAATTCTCTACTGTTCTGATAAACCAGTACAGATCTACCTTTAACATCTCACAACCCTGGTGTCAGCTGGAGATCCGTTGGTAGAACTCTTGCCTTCGAGTGAGATGGTTGCGGGTTCAAAGTCCCACTCCAGAGATTTGAGCACAAATTCTCGGCTGACACTTCCGCGCATACTGAAGGAGTGCTGCACTGTCGGAGGTGCCGCCTTTCAGCTGATCTATCCCTCAAGTAATATCACTGAGGAAAAAGATATATGGTCATTATCACATCGCAGTCTGTGCACAGATTGGCTGCCTTCATTTCTTAAATAACATCAGTAATTACACTTTAAATGTTCTTGATTGGCCGCAAAGCACTTTAGGATGTCCTGAGGTCATGAAAGGCGCTTTATCAATGCACTCTTTCTTCTTTTTTAATGTATGTTGGAGAGTTGTCTCTCGGGAGTTAGCAGCCTAGTCTACATATTTAAGAACATTTTACTAGTCAATGATTTCAAAAGGGAGTTGGATAAGCACCTGAAAGAAAAAAAAAATTGCAGGACTACAGGGAAAGGGCGGGGGTGTGGGAATAGCTGAAGTGCTCTTGCAGAGAGCCGGCACGGGCTCGATGGACCGAATGGCCTTCTGTGCTGTGACCATTCTATGATTCTAGTCGCAAAGTGACCGTGCAACGTTGTCTGGTCATGTGAGGCAGTGTAACTATTTCCCTATTTTCAGCACTGCTCCTTGTAGTCTAGAGTTTTACAAGACTCCCACGGCACAATGCAATAGACTGCGCAGACACAGGATGGAAATATTGTGACATCCTGTAAGGGACATCACCGCAAGAAACACAGAACCAAGCGGTGGAGAAGTGATGTTCTGATGCACTCAGCAGAGGTGGAAAATGTTGAATTGTACATGAGCCTTCCATGTGCTGCTACCCCTGGAAATTTTAAATTGATGCACGACAGTAGAACCTTTGGGTTCGTTTGGAAGCACTTTGTTACTTGCTCAGCCAACAAGCACTTGAGACATTCTGCAGCCAATGTAGAGATAATTCTATTGTCCAAATCTGACATATCCCCCCTTAGAAAAGCACACAAACAATATATAAGCGCTAATTTTAACCCTGTCCACCCAACGGAAATTATAGCAGTTAACAGAAGCTGAGTCCCGTCCTGTCAATTTCTCCCCCCGGCCCCCGTCCCCCCCCTGCCCGGCTCCCACCACCACACAGCACGGTGGGTCTCCTCTTTTTCCATCCCATTCATCATAAGAACATAAGAAATAGGAGCAGGAGTAGGCCATTTGGCCCCTCGAGCCTGCTCCGCCATTCAATAAGATCACGGCTGATCTAATCCTGGTCTCAATTCTACTTCCCCGCCAGCTCCCCATAACCCTTGACTCCCTTATCATTCAAAAATCTGTCTATCTTCACCTTAAATATATTCAATGACCCAGCCTCCACAGCTCTCTGGGGCAGAGAATTCCTTAGATCTACAACCCTCTGAGCGAAGAAATTCCTCCTCATTTCTGTTTTAAATGGGCGACGCCTTATTCTGAAACTATGCCCCCTAGTTCTAGATTCCCTCATGAGGGGAAACATCCTTTTTGCATCTGCCCTGTCAAGCCCCCTCAGAATCTTATACGTCTCAATAAGATCACCTCTCATTCTTCTAAACTCCAACGAGTATAGGCCCAACCTGCTCAACCTTTCTTCATATGACAACCCCTTCATCTCAGGAATCAGCCTCGTGAACCTTCTCTGAACTGCCTCCAATGCAAGTATGACCTTTCTTAAATACAGAGACAAAAACTGTACGCAGTACTCCAGTTGTGGCCTCACCAATACCCTGTACAGTTGTAGCAGGACTTCTCTGCTTTTATACTCTCTCCCCCTTGCAATAAAGACCAACATTCCACTTGCCTTCCTGATTACTTGCTGTACCTGCATACTAACTTTTTTGTATTTCATGCACAAGGACCCCCAGGTCCCTCTGCACTGCAGGTGCAGTATCGAAAATCCGGAACCGAAGAGGAGCTGTTCGGGCAGGGCCCCGCCATGGAGGAGGTGATCGGGCGGGGCTGCAGTTGCCGTGCGGGGCGAGGCGAGCGGTGGCGGGGCGAGGCCTGAGGCCTTGCAGCGGCGGGGCCCCGAGGTCCGCAGAGTCCGGATTCTGGAACATTCCGGCTTCTGGAACTCCAGATTTTCGACGCGGCACGTGTACAGCATTTTGTAATCGCTCCCCATTTAAATAACAACTAGCTTTTTTATTTTTCCTACCAAAGTGGATAACCTCACATTTTCCCACATTATAGTTCATCTGCCAGACTTTTGCCCACTCACTGAGCCTATCTATATCCCTTTGTAGATTCTTTGTGTCCTCCTCACAATTTGTTTTCCCACCTATCTTTGTATCATCAGCAAACTTGGCTACATTACACTCAGTCCCTTCATCCAAGTCATCAATATAGATTGTAAATAGTTGAGGAAAGTTACGTCTTTCAGATGAGACATTAAACCGAGCTCTTGTCTGCTCTCTCAAGTGGACGTAAAAGATCCATGGCACTATTTCGAAGAAGAGCAGGAGAGTTATCCCTGGTGTCCTGGCCAATATTTATCCCTCAATCAATGTAACAGAAACAGATTATCTGGTCATTATCACACTGCTGTTTGTGAGAGCTTGCTGTGTGAAAATTGGCTGCCGCGTTTTCCACATTACAACATTGACTGCACTTCAAAAGTACTTCATTGGCTGTAAAGCACTTTGAGATGTCCGGTCGTCGTGAAAGGCGCTATATAAATGCAAGTCTCTTTAGGGTAAAAGTTGCCCCCGCCAATGTCTCCCTCCTCCTCACTCTTTCTCCACCATCTCCCACCTGGGTTCCCCCAGGGTCCTTTATTTGCTCCCTCTCTTCCCCCTCCGCCCGTACGAGAGCACGTCTCTCTCTCTCCACTTCTCGTGACAATCGCTTTCACTTTTTCCACGAGAGGAGATTTCTCAATCGTATTCCCCCGCAAGATGTTGACTCACCCTCTGCGCCCCCCCCCCCCCCCACTCCCCCACAAAGTGTGCTCATCCCTCTGTCTATCTTCTCTCCCTGTTCCCCAGGCTGAAGAACTGCTAAAATAAATAAATAAAGCCAGGATTTTAGTCTTTGCAGGGCAACGGCTGTGCATTTGTGCATTGGTTGTATAGGAACATAAAAAGCATATCCCTTAACTTGTGGAATTGAACCACCTACAATGCAAATTGTAAATAAAGTCAAAAATTACCAATTAGAAAGGAGAAAAATACAGCAGATTAGCCAATCAAGTATTAAAAAGACATTCAACGAAAGAAGAAGAACAGAATTTTCTAACAGACACATCAGTGACAGATACAAGAAATCTTATTATTAAGATGCTGTTCGCTTTTGGCTTTTTTTTCCTGGAATTTATTGCATCTTGGGGTTTTTACACAATATATATTCTTCAGGTTCAGTATCAGTGACTTACCCTGTATATGAGCCTCACATTCCCTGTGATGTGAGACAGAGTGTGACTTTATCCAGTTGAAATTTAGGTAAATGTAAAAAAAAAACCCAATGGGACTCAAACACTGTGCTCAAGACGACTGACTGGAGGATGTGCCACCAGATGATCGCTTCGACGTCAGTAGACAGAAGAACATACAGCTTCTCAGACTGAGGCAAAGTTATAAACCAACAGACAAATCTATTTAATATTAAACAGGTAAAAGAACAGTACTCAGTACAAACAGTAGATTTCATCGAATCATAGAATAGTACAGCATGGAAGGAGGCCATTCAGCCCATCGAATCTGCGCTGGCTCTTTCGAAGAGCGATCCAGTCAGTCCCACTCCCCCCTGGCTCTTTCCTCATATTCCTGCAACTTTTTCTCCTTCAAGTATTTATCCAATTCCCTTTAGAAAGTTACTAGTGAATCTATATCCTCCATCCTATCAGGCAGTGCATTCCAAATCCTAACTACTCGTGTAAAAACGTCTTACCTCATGTCACCTCTGGTTCTTTTGCAAATCATTTTAAATCTCTGCGCTTTGGTTATCGATCCTTCAGCCATTGGAAACAGTTTTTCTTTATTTACTCCGACTAAACGTCCCATGATTTTGTACATCTCTATTAAATCTCCTCTTACCTTTCTCTACTCTCAGGAGAACAACACCAGCTTCTCCAGTCTATCCATGTAACTGTAATCCAGCATCCCTGGAACCAATCTAATAAATTTAACCACTCTTGAAACTTAACTGGACCAGCCACATACTTACTGTGTCGACAGGAGCAGATCAGAAGCTGGGTATTGTAAGGTTCTGTAAAACCAACCACGGAGACATGTGGTAGGGAGAATGGGAAGATGACCAACTGCAGCCAACAGCCTGAAAACCGCGGAGGATGATGGGACTCTGGCCACCCTGTACAGTAACAGACAGTGTTGCAGGGGCACGGAACTGGACGGGGGATGAGCCAGCTACCGTAAGGGGGAAGAGTGTACATTCGGTTCTTCCAGGAAAATGGATACAAGGCAACTTTATATTTTAAAAGGACATTTCTCCAGCTTTTCGTGTAAAACCCTCACACAAGAGGCAACATGTCCAGGCAAAATCTCCCCAGTAATACACAAGGCAACACAAAGGGTATCAGTTTGAATAATTAAACAAAGGCCCACAGGTCTGATGCAATCATTTTGGCCAGCCCAGACAGAGTGGCACCTCGGTCAATATAGTGAACAATCATCTTCATTCACCCCATCAGCGAGTGACAGGATACAGGAGGTGTGGCTAATCTTCCATTCCAGACAGATCGATACACATCGAACTGCCATTCACACCCTTTTTTTATTCAAGCAAGACCCAAGACAATGGCATGCAGTTTTGACGCAAAGATGAACGGACTATAAGAAACGGCTGCAAAAACACACAAGGAGGTTTTTTGGGGGTTTTTGAGTTTGGAGGTTGGAGGTTGGAGGTTGGAGGTTGGAGTCAGCTTTTGCATTGAGTTGTAGAGTTGAGTTAAGAAGGTGGGAGTCAGTTTTTGTTGTGGTTGAGTTGAGTTAAAGGGGAGTTGAGTCAGCTCTTCACAGGGCCTCGCTCTGGGGAAGGTGTGCTTAACTCCAGCAGCTTTTTGCTTAGGAGCCAACCGAGAGGCAAATAGAAGAAACCGACGCAACATCGAGGAGGAAAACCGAACCGACCAACAATGTAAAACCCACCCCAGAGGGACCCTGAGCTGAAATAAGTGCCCCCAGAACCCCGGAGTTGATAGGATTGTGAGTATAGTCCAAACCCCCTCACAGACTCAATTTAGGATCGGAATTGGTAGGAATGGTGGAAGTGGGAGATGGGGTTGTGTGTGAGTGAAATGTTTCAACCTCTTATCTTCCCCTTCCCTGTTGTGAGAATTTTTCGTGTTGTTGAGTGAGATTATGCTATTACTGCTATTTATGACCTCTTCCTATGCCCTCTATCTTTGTGTTTACTATTCTAAATAAACAACATTAGCCATTTTGCACTCTTACACACTGTGTCTGGTGCCTCATTACTCACCCATCCTCATAAATCGCATGTACAGAACCTCAGGGGAGTGTGGATTCGAACCCACACCCCAAGCTCCCCTTACAATGGCGACCACGAAGGGACATGCGTTGAGTGAGGGTGAAGAGACAGTCAGTCTTGGTGGAGAGGAGTATAAAATGGAGGGTATGATTGCTAGGTATGTAACAGCAAGGATAAACTGCTCAAGGAAGTGGGTGCAGGCACTGCTGAGGGCTGAACGGCCTGAGGACGCAGCAGCCAGGTGGACCCAGAGTAAAGATCATAAAATATCAGTGGAAAAGGCAGTGTGGCTGATTTGCTTTCGGAAGCAAATAGAGGTCTTGGACAGGCAGGTAGACGTCCTGCAGACAGAGTTAGTTGAGCAGACAGAGGGGGTAGTAAAGACCAGCAAAGAAAGGGAAAAGCTGGATCAGGATTTAAAGTGGGAGAGGCAGGAACGAGAGAGGGATGGAGAAAGCTATCGCAACCACAGGGAGTACCTTCAGTCCCAGGTAACTGAGGGAAAAGGTTACGTCAGGGGACTGCAGGAGGAACTTGCCCAGGCTCAGAATCAGAGAAGGTAGGGAGAGGGTCAGAGTCTCCAGCTACAGGCTGCGCTTCAGGCGTGCCACAGCAGGGCAGAGGCAGATCATCGTTCCTTTCAGGAACAAATTGATCGGCTCACCCTGGCTCTGGCTGAAGCCAAAGCAGCCCTTGTTCTAGCCGAAGCAAAAGCTCTGGAAGTGCCCGAGACTCGAATCCCGACCCGGCCCGACACCAAAGCTTTGGCCCTAGCTGAGGCAAAAGCCCTCGGGTGGGCTGAAAGCAAGGCACCCAGTAAAGGAGTGATGTGCCTTATCAGCCCAGCCGAGGTGCGGAGGGGGGAGCAAAGTGAAACAGACTGTCAGGAGGAGGATAGGGAGGAAGAATCCTACAGGCCCTCTCCCATAGCCCCATTGGGGGTACCGGAGGAGAGGCAGGGTAAATTCTGGAATCTAAACCTCCGGGACCAGCCCCAATGTGCCCCATCAGGCAGAGTAGATTCGGACCACCCGCAGTGGGTCAGGCTGAGGGTCCCCTACAGAACCAATACGTACTTCCCCACAGTGCGACCCAGCTGCGGCAGATGGTGGCCCATGTGAATAAACTTACCCCTCTGTCTACTTTATGGAAGTAGAGCAGGTAGGAGACATAAATGATTACGATGAGGCCGAACGGAGCAAACTGCTCCTGTTGTCACTGGACCCAGCCCTGTGTCAGGCTCTCTCTGCTGAGAGCAAGAGGGGTCAGCAAACAGTGGCCGCTCTCCAGGAGGATATCCTGGAGGCCATGAGGTTGAACGACAGCTGTCTGTTCGATCGGGTACAGGCCACTGTCCAGAGATCCGGGGAGACCCCCCAGGCATTCGTTGATCGACTGTGGCCAGTGTATGAGGAAGCCAGTGGGGGGAATTTGGACCGAACCCAGCTGGATGCACACCGACGTGGTCGCTGGCTGCGTGCACTGGTGGCAAACAGCCTCCCGGAGTTGCGCACCCAGGCCAACCTGTGGTTTGATTTCAGAGACCCCCAAACCACAGAGGAGATGGTGCTGAGGCAGCTGACCCTCTCTTTTCGCAATGGCAGAATCGGGGGGGAGAAACCCACCAAGGGGAAGGTGTGTGAGACCCGCCCCGGCTCTGATAAGAGAGAGTGGAGGCAAGAAGGGAATTGTCAGGCAGGCAGACAGGTGGTTTGCTACGGGTACGGGGAGACAGGGCACATGAGGAGGGAATGCCGGGCTCCGAGGCAGGAAAAGAGAGGTCCACAGGCCCCAACCTCAGCCCCAGTCCCCGTGGCCGCAAGCCCTCAAAAGCCAGCTCTGCCCAGCCCTGCCGCCCCACTCGAGGGTTTCCTCGCGGCTCTGCAGGCATTCTTTAGCCAGACTGGGAAGGTCGCAGTCCCTCAGGCTCAGACCAACACCCCCCAATGACTAGACCCCATGGAACCGTGTACCTCTGCCCGGTCACCTATGATGCATGGAGCAGACCATGTGTTATGATGGGGGTTGAGGGTGTCCGGGGGGAGTATCTGCTGGACACAGGGGCCTCGCGCACCGTGGTTCATGTAGACGACCCGACCACCTAACCCCTATCCAGTGGGATCCCCTACTGCCTAACCAGCTTCACTGGTGTAGAATGCGAAGGCTTCTTCTCCAAACCACTGCAGATACACATAGGCATCGTCCACACCATGTGGAAGTGTGTCCTTCTGCCATGGGAGGGAGTGGGTAAAGGCATCCCAGGGGCAGATTTCCTCAGCGGCCAGAAAATTCTGGTCGACCTGAGGAATCACTGTCTGTGGGGCACAGCTGACAGCGGGGAGGGGGAAGGTACAGCAGTCATCCAGGGGAAGGGTTCCCTCTGCACTGTAAAGCCGAAGGAGGGATATGACCTCGGCGCTCTGGTAGACGGCACCCCGATGATCTATCAGGCTTTTGTGCGGGCCAACCTGGCGGCATTTGCCAGGCATAAGCACGACTGTGGACGGGTAAATGGGGTCGAGGTCAGAGTAGATGGGGTCCCCATGTCTAAGCCCCGGAAGCAGGGAGGCTGAGGCAGACCTAGAGGTCGCATTGGAATCTCTAGTCAGACAGGGAGTGTTGGGACCAACAGCCACACATGTGAACTCTCCACTTTGGCCGGTTAGGAAAACGGACAATTCTTGGTGGGCCACGATGGACTACCGAGTCCTCAATAATGATATCCCTGCCTGTGCGCCCACAGTGGCAGGCGTAGCTGACCTAGTCGCAGCCATCCCCGCGTCCGCAACCGTCTTTACGGTGCTGGACATCTCGAATGGGTTCTGGTCCATCCTGCTGTGGTGGGAGGACCAGTACAAATTCGCCTTTACATTCAAAGGACAGCAGTATACCTGGAACTGTCTTCCCCAGGGCTTCCACAACAGTCCGAGCATTTTTCATCAGTGTATGGCCAACTACCTGAAAGAGTTCAGCAGACCCAGACAGCTAGTCCAGTATGTGGACGACCTGCTGCTATTCTCCCATTCGGAGGAAGAGCACAGTCCCCTGCTGGCAGAGCTGTTGGGATTGCTGCACGAGGAGGGTTTTAAAGTAAACCTTAAGAAAGCACAGATCGGCAGGACAGAGGTAAAATTCCTGGGGCTGACTGTGCGGGCAGGGGAGAGAGCCATTGATGAGGCTAAGAAGAGGACAGTTCAGGAGTTACTGGCTCCGACTACAGTTACAGGGGTGAGGCAGACATTTGCATTCACAATGTAAAGGCCCATTACAAACATGAGACCAGGGCTGCAGGGAACCAAAAGGCAGATCAACTGGCCAAAGAGGGAGCCTGAACGGGAACCAAGTGGAAGCCGCTCGAGGCAGGCCCCATAGTAGCTATCCGGGGCGGACAGGGGACACAAGGGAGCGCAGGGGTGGCTTTGGCCCCGGACCTCCAGCAGGTACAGGCGCGAGATCCCGTCCTCAAGTCTGTCATGGACAAGCTGACTGCAGGAGAAAAGGTCAAAGGACCGTACGGAGGCACAGGCATCCATGTTAGGGAGAAGATGTTGTTTAAAGGAGAGCAGTGGATAGTGCCCCAGCAGTACCAGAAGGAGTTCATTCAGCTGGCCCACGCAGGCCCTGGAGCTGGACACCCCGGACCGGAGGTCACCTGGCAACGGGTGGAACAGGTCAGGTGGTGGCCACAGCTCCGGGAAGACACTCGTGAATTTTGCGCCAACTGTCTTGTCTGTGCAACCAATAATCCAGATCCACAGAAAAGAAAGGTGTCTCTAGGACACGCAAGGAGGGTAGAGGGACCATGACAATCGATACAAATCGATTACATAGGGCCCCTACCTGTGGCTAAGGGAGGGTACCGGTACTGCCTGGTTTTGGTGGACACTTTCACAAAGTGGGTTGAAGCCTTCCCTTGCTGAACAGCCACAGCAGCGGGGACCGGCAGGATATTGGTTAGGGAGGTGTTCTCCAGGTGGGGACTTCCACAGTACGTGGAGTCCGACCGGGGGAGCCACTTCACGGGACAGGTCATGCAGGCAACCCTTAAGGTGCTGGGGATTGAGGGGAAGTGGCATGTCGCCTACAACCCCCAGTCCTCGGGGCTAGTGGAGCACATGAATAGGACCTTGAAAGAAAAACTCAGGAAGGAGACATGGGATTCCTCGCAGAGGTGGGTGGAGAGGTTGCCCCTGGTTTTGATGGGGATCGGGGCCAGCCAGTCGACAAGCACGGGGTATTCCCCATACGAGCTCATGACTGGAAGAGCCATGCGAACCCTCACCCATGTACTTGCCCCGGTCCTGACGGAAGCTCAGGTAATCGAGGTGAATAGGGACCGCTTTACCAAGAGTCTGTTGGAGCACCTCAAGCAGATTCACTGGCAGGCAGCCACTAACATGGGGAAGCAGCATCAGACCAACCGATTGCTGCTGGAACCGAGCAAACACCACGAGTGGCAGGTGGGGGAACCAGGTCATGGTCCGCAACTTTGCCAGGGTGGGAGTCTTTGAGCCACTATACATGGGGCCTTACAGCATTGTCGACAAGGCAAGCCCCATGGTATACGCGGTCAATATGCCCCGCTGGGTTAAATGGTTTCACATTAACCAATGTAAACTGTTTAACCCCAACAAGGCAAAACCTCGTGGGAAAGGGCAGCCCGGAGGGATAATCCTGACGGGAAGCCCAGGCCCCCAGCCCACCACTGCAGCCTCACCAATCCTACCACAAGGAGCAGTGACTTGGGATTCCCACCTTACAGATGGGACGGGGACTCACCTCCACCCATTAGGAGATCCGCTCGGACTCCGCAGCCAAGGGTGCCACTGTCCCTAGCAGCCTGTTTTACTTTCCCAAGAGGTACTAGGGGAAAAGGGCCGCGCAGGGCAGGCAGCCAGACACTGGACGTGACCCCACAGCCAAGGTCCCCTGACGGGGAAGGGGTTGTACCGGAGACAGGGGCCGCCGACAGTGAGGAGCCTGTCGGGGACAGCCTAGCCTTCGGTACGGACAGCCCAGAGCCTGCAAGCGAGATAGTGGCGGCGGGTCCCAGCAGTGAGTGGTCCCTAGAAGAACTGAGGAAACGCTGTGAGAGTATCAGCTGCGAGTGGTTTCGGGTTGAACCGTTGTACGACCCAAAGCCCCCAGAGGATACGGGAGTCCCCGGCAGTGAGGAGCCTGCAAGAGGAATTTTCGTTGCTCCCGAGGGCAGTGAGCCATCCCTGGAGCGGGTGAGGGGCTGTACCAGCCCAGTAAGCACCATCCGAAGCTCGGGGGACACCTTGGCAGGGGAGACTGAGGGGCCGTGGAGGTTGGTCCGGCCCAAGAGGCCAAAGGAGAGATGGTCTCCCCCCTACATTCCCCCGCATAAAAGGAAAACCAAGGAGCGTCCCAGGGATTAGCACAGCCACCCGGGAAGGTGGCATGCAGGTTAAAAAGGAGAGCAGTCGGTGTGTACAGATAGATATAAAGTTTTCTCTAATGTAGTGGGGCTCAGGTGGCCTCTGCAATATAGGGAGTACACAGTGAGGCTTTGAGCCAATAGGATAGGGAGCCTGGACTTCTTTTTTTCTCTCACTTCCTCTTTTGTGTAAGGTTTGTTTGTTGTTTCAAGTGTTTATCAGTTGAAACCCCTTGACTTCCACAGTAAAATTGCGGTTTGCGGTCAGACCGATAGGCACACACAGTTTAAACCCCTGCAGGGGTACTGTGAGGTGTAGACAGAGTGGAAAATGGGGGAGGGATGAGCCAGGGGGCTCAGGATTTTTGAACCAAATGAGATCTTGTCTTTCAGAAGAGGAACCAGAGATGAGGAAAATCCTGCTCCTGTGTACCTACATCAGAATGTGCATCGGCTACCGGGGAGAGACTGAAGAAGCCATTATTTTTGGATGCTCAGGGGGGGTCAGGCACCGACTGTCACCACAGGAGAAGGGACCCCAGGGGTAGAGGGGACAGCAATATATACCCACAGGGGAAGGTGGCCAGAGTGTTTGGGGTCCAATTCCACTAGATACTCCAGCCACCCCGGGGTCACGTATGGGGAAGCATCAGTCTCCTGCCCCAGCATTGAGGTGACCGCATCCCGGGTTAGGGTAGTGGTTGGGAAGAGGGTTCGCCTGACCTGTAAGGGGCACATCCCGGTGAGAAGGTGGTGGTGGCTCAGGAAGCTGAGCAAGGACATGGGAAACCCGACAGCAGATTGGGAGAGACTGGACAACAGCACCTACCGGACCATCACAGGCACCCAGGAGGGAGTTGTGTTGGGTTGTGTTGTGTTGTGTTGTGTGTTGGGATAAATGGTGGGAGGTGGAGTTAGGAGTGTATGTGTGCATGTGGGGATCAGAGAAGATATGCCCAGCAGGCATCTCCATAGCATTCTCCCGACAGTGGCGGGATGAAGGGGAGGGGATGGGATGGGACCGGTGCATGGTCGCATGCATAGTAAGCCACCCCAGCTCCATCCACGCCACCGAGTTAAGCGCACACCCCAGACAGTCCCTGCCTACAGCCCCGACCGAACCAACTGACACGGACAGATGCCTTACCACCATCCAGGGACCAGAGAACGGTTTGGTTTTGGTTCCCACGGACAAACTGCTATACCAGGGGGTCCACTACGCCGTGGCCTCCGTCATCCTAAACCTTACCGAGGTGCACCTACCTGAGTGATGCCCAAAAGAGACAGAACGCTCTACCAGGCTCTCCTTCGAGAAATGTTCAGGACATTCTACAAGCTCGATTTTGGCTATTTGAATAAGACTTTGCTGTACCGTCTACAACCCCAAAGACAACGTCAAACCAAAAAGACACAGAAGAGGGATCTGGAATGATGTTTTTACCGGTTTCAACACCGGGGCATCAATAATTAATAGCATGGACAATTATGTAGCACATTTCGGATTCCACATTCCATTTTTACCAGAGCACCTGACAGATCTGATCAAAGCAGCACAAAAATCCCAGAAACATTATTTCACCCTACAACAAAAAAAATAGTAAAATTGGGAGTCCAGATAGCTGACTTAAATTTAAGGCCCTGGTGGGATTGGGGTTGGACATAGTGGTCCCGGCCTGGGACCGCATCCTCTCTCACGCCCTGGTAGTGGCACAGCTGATCATCGGAGCCGATTTGCTGGCGATCCGCTGCCAGCTTAGGAGAAAGGGCCGTCGTTTAAAAATTGAGAAAGCTATGCGGGAGGGCAAGTCAAAGGCCAAACGAAAAGGGAGGGCTAGCAAAGTCTATGCAGTATGACGGGACTGATTGTACGAGCCGAATGTATTGCACTGTAAAGAAAAGTCTGTACCTTGTAAAAGGTCCGTACCTCCCTATCTGTAATAGTATGATGTGTGATACTATGTACTATTATAATTTTGGTGAAGGGTATTGGTTGAGAAGCATTTTTAAATTTTCAGTATTGTTTTGATTCCAATGTATGAATACCATTGATGTATTTTAATGTTTTATCGTGGGTTTAGGTAAGATTTGGGGAAGATTGGCTCTGTGAGAGGGAAAAGGTTTTACTTCACATTTTGAAAACACCCTGAGACAGAGTGTTTTAACGGGGGACTGTAAGGTTCTGCAATACCAACCACGGAGACATGTGGCAGGGAGAATGGGAAGATGACCAACTGCAGCCAACTGTAAACCGCAGAGGATGATGGGACTCTGGCCACCCTGTACAGTAACAGACAGTGTTGCAGGGGCACGGAACCTGACGGGGGATGAGCCAGCTACCGTAAGGGGGAAGAGAGTACATTCGGTTCTTCCAGGAAAATGGATACTTTATCTTTTAAAAGGACTGGACTGTTCAGCCACCTAAGGACTCATTTTAAGAATGGAAGCAAGTCTTCCTTGATTCGGAGGGACTGCCAATGATTGATTAGTATATTTTATACTGTTAATTCATCACCACATTCAGGTTGAAAGATTAAGTGTTGCAAGCTTATCAAAACATAATTTGTAATGAATTGTTCTATGAGTTGTATATATTGTAATCAGCTCCATCACATTCTGCTGGGATTCCACTCCACCAACAGCTCTCAATGAATTTATTGTGTGCTCATATCATGCTTTATTAAAAATTTGTTTGTAGAGGCACTGCATCCACGGTGTGCCTGTGGTGGAGGCAGTGAATGTTTAAGGTGGTGGATGGGGTGCCCATCAAGCCGGTTGATTTGTCCTGGATGGTGTCGAGCTTCTTGAGTGTTGCTGGAGCTGCACTCATCCAGGCAAGTGGAGAGTTTTCCATCACACTCCTGACTTGTGCCTTGCAGATGGTGGAAAGGCTTTGGGGAGTCAGGATATGAGACATTCAATGCAAAGTATCCAACCTCTGACCTGCTCTTGTTACGACTGTATTTATGTGGCTGGGTCCGGTTAAGTTTCTGGTCAATGGTGACCCCCAGGATGTTGATGGTAGGGGATTCGGAGATGGGAATGCTGTTAAATAACAAGGGGAGGAGGTTAGACTCTCGCTTGTTGGAGATGGTCTTTGCCTGGCACTTGTGTGGTGTGAATGTTACTTGCCACTTATCAACCCAAGCCTGAATGTCGTCGAGGTTTTGCTGCATGCGGGCAAGGACTGATTCATTTTCTGAGGAGTTGCGAATGGAACTGAATACAGTGCAATCATCAGCAAACATCCCCACTTCTGACCTTATGGTGAAGAAAAGTCATTGATGAAGCAGCTGAAGATGGTTGGGCCTAGGACACTGCCCTGAGGAACTCCTGCAGCGATGTCCTGGGGCTGAGATGATTAGCTTCCTACAACCATAACAATTTTCCTTTGTGCTAGGTATGACTCCAGCCAGTGGAAAGTTTTCCCCCTGATTCCCATTGACTTCAATTTTACTAGGGCTCCTTGATGCCACACTTGGTCAAATGTTGCCTTGATTTCAAAGGCAGTTAATCTCACCACACCTCTGGAATTCAGCTTTTTTGTCCATGTTTGGACCAAGGCTGTAATGAGGTCTGGAGCCGAGTGGTCCTGGCAGAACCCAAACTGAGCATCGGTGAGCCGGTTATTGGTGAGTAAATGCCGCTTGATGCTCTGTCAATGACACTTTCCATCACTTTGCTAATGATTGAGAGTAGACTGATGGGGCAGTAATTGGCCGGATTGGATTTGTCCTGCTTTTTTGTTGACAGGACATAACTGGGCAGTTTTCCACATTATCGGGTAGATGCCAGTGTTGCAGCTGTACTGGAACTGATTGGTTAGAGGCACGGCTAGTTCTGGAGCACAAATCTTCAGCACGACAGCTGGGATGTTGTCGGGGCGCATAGCCTTTGCTGTATCCAGTGTGCTCAGCCGTTTCTTGATATCACCTGGACTCCATCGAATTGGCTGAAGACTGGCTTCCGTGATGGTGGAGACCTCAGGAGGATGATGGAGAGACGTGAGTCCGGGGTCGGCGAGAGGCCTACAAAAGGCCGCAAGAGGAGTCGGGAGGTGCGTGGAGAGACGTGAGTCCAGGGTTGGCGAGAGGCCTACAAAAGGCCGCGAGAGGAGTCAGGAGATGCGTGGAGAGACGTGAGTCCAGGGTTGGCGAGAGGCTAGCCAGTGCAGCTACAGGGAGAGGGCAAAAAAGAAGTAGAAAGAAACAGAAAGGTGACGTCACAGCCAAGGGGCTAAGTGATTGGCTGGTGATTGGTAAGTAGTTTTTCTTTTTTCTCTTCTATAACAGTGAGTAAACTTTAGCATTGTTGTTGCCAATTTAAGTGTATCTAAGGGTTAAGTCATGGCAGGAGAGCTCGGTCACGTGTTATGCTCCTCCTGTACCATGTGGGAACTCAGGGACACTTCCGGTGTCCCTGACGACTACATGTGCGGGAAGTGTATCCACCTCCAGCTCCTGACAGACCGCGTTGCGGGGTTGGAGCTGAGGGTGGCTTCACTCTGGAGCATCCACGATGCTGAGAATGACGTGAGTAGCACGTGTAGCGAGTTGGTCTTACCGCAGGTGAAGGGTCCCCAGCCAGATAGGGAATGGAAGACCAGCAGGAAGAGCAGTGCAAAGAAGGTAGTGCAGGGGTCCCCTGCGGTCATCTCCCTGCAAAACAGATACACCGCTTTGGGTACTGTTGAGGAGGATGACTCATCCGGGGAGGGCAGCAGCAGCCAAGTTCATGGCACCGTGGCTGGCTCTGCTGCACAGAAGGGTGGGAAAAAGAGTGGGAGAGCTATAGTGATAGGGGACTCTATTGTAAGGGGAATAGATAGGAGTTTCTGCGGCCGCAACCGAGACTCCAGGATGGTATGTTGCCTCCCTGGTGCAAGGGTCAAGCATGTCTCAGAGTGGCTACAGTGCATTCTGGAGAGGGAGGGTGAACTGCCAGTTGTTGTGGTACATGTAGGTACCAACGATATAGGTAAGAAGCGGGAAGAGGTCCTACAAGCTGAATTTAGGGAGCGAGGAGTTAAATTAAAAAGTAGGACCTCAAAGGTAGTAATCTGTGGATTGCTACCAGTGCCACGTGCTAATCAGAGTAGAGGGAGCAGGATAGTTAGAATAAATACGTGGCTTGAGCAGTGGTGCAAGAGGGAGGGATTCAAATTCCTGGGACATTGGAACCAGTTCTGGGGGAAATGGGACCTGTACAAAAGGGACAGTCCGCACTTGGGCAGGACTGGAACTGATGTCCTGGGGGTAACATTTGCTAATGCAGTTCGGGAGTGTTTAAACTAATATGGCAGGGGGATGGGAACCTCTGCAGCGAGATAGGGCGAAGTAATATGGAGTCAGAAACAGATGGTAGAACAGATGGTAAAAAGCAATAGTGGAAGGCCGAGTAAACAAAGGCAAGAAACAAAAAAGGCCACACTACATCATAATTCTAAAAGGACAAAGGGTGTTAAAAAAACAAGCCTGAAGGCTTTGTGTCTTAATGCAAGGAGTATCCGTAATAAAGTGGATGAATTAACTGTGCAAATAGATGTTAACGGATATGATGCGATTGGGATTATGGAGACGTGGCTCCAGGATGATCAGGGCTGGGAACTCAACATCCATGGGTATTCAACATTCAGGAAGGATAGAATAAAAGGAAAAGGAGATGGGGTAGCATTGCTGGTTAAAGAGGAGATTAATGCAATAGTTAGGAAGTAGATTAGTTTGGATGATGTGGAATCTATATGGGTAGAGCTGCAGAACACCAAAGGGCAAAAAACGTTAGTGGGAGTTGTGTACAGACCTCCAAACAGTAGTAGTGATGTTGGGGAGGGCATCAAACAGAAAATTAGGGGTGCATGCAATAAAGGTGCAGCAGTTAACATGGGTGACTTTAATATGCATATAGATTGGGCTAACCAAACTGGAAGCAATACGGTGGAGGAGTATATCCTGGAGTGCATAAGGGATGGTTTTCTAGACCAATATGTCGAGGAACCAACGAGGGAGGAGGCCATCTTAGACTGGGTGCTGTGTAATGAGAGAGGATTAATTAGTAATCTCATTGTGCGAGGTCCCTTGGGGCAGAGTGACCATAATATGGTGGAATTCTACATTACGATGGAGAATGAAACAGTTAATTCAGAGACAATGGTCCAAAACTTAAAGAAGGGTAACTTTGAAGGTATGAGGCATGAATTGGCTAGAATAGATTGGCGAATAATACTTAAGGGGTTGACAGTGGATGGGCAATGGCAGACATTTAGAGACCGCATGGATGAACTTCAACAATTGTACATCCCTGTCTGGCGTAAAAATAAAAAAGGGAAGATGGCTCAACCGTGGCTATCAGGGAAATCAGGGATAGTATTAAAGCCAAGGAAGTGGCATACAAATTGGCCAGAAATAGCAGTGAACCTGGGGACTGGGAGAAATTTAGAACTCAGCAGAGGAAGACAAAGGGTTTGATTAGGGCAGGGAAAATAGAGTACGAGAGGAAGCTTGCAGGGAACATTAAGACGGACTGCAAAAGTTTCTATAGATATGTAAAGAGATAAAAGTTAGCAAAGACAAACGTAGGTCCCCTGCAGTCAGAATCAGGGGAAGTCATAATGGGGAACAAAGAAATGGCAGACCAATTGAACAAGTACTTTGGTTCGGTATTCACTAAGGAGGACACAAACAACCTTCCGGATATAAAAGGGGTCGGAGGGTCTAGTAAGGAGGAGGAACTGAGGGAAATCCTTATTAGTCGGGAAATTGTGTTGGGGAAATTGATGGGATTGAAGGCCGATAAATCACCAGGGCCTGATGGACTGCATCCCAGAGTACTTAAGGAGGTGGCCTTGGAAATAGCGAATGCATTGACAGTCATTTTCCAACATTCCATAGACTCTGGATCAGTTCCTATGGAGTGGAGGGTAGCCAATGTAACCCCACTTTTTAAAAAAGAAGGGAGAGAGAAAACGGGGAATTATAGACCGGTCAGCCTGACATCAGTAGTGGGTAAAATGATGGAATCATTTATTAAGGATGCCATAGCGGCACATTTGGAAAGAGGTGACATGATAGTAGTAGGTAAAATGATGGAATCAGTTATTAACGATGTCATAGCAGTGCATTTGGAAAGAGGTAATATAATAGGTCCAAGTCAGCATGGATTTGTGAAAGGGAAATCATGCTTGACAAATCTTCTGGAATTTTTTGAGGATGTTTCCAGTAGAGTGGACAAGGGAGAACCAGTTGATGTGGTGTATTTGAACTTTCAGAAGGCTTTCGACAAGGTCCCACACAAGAGATTAATGTGCAAAGTTAAAGCACATGGGATTGGGGGTAGTGTGCTGACATGGATTGAGAACTGGTTGTCAGACAGGAAGCAAAGAGTAGGAGTAAATGGGTACTTTTCAGAATGGCAGGCAGTGACTAGTGGGGTACCGCAAGGTTCTGTGCTGGGGCCCCAGCTGTTTACACTGTACATTAATGATTTAGACGAGGGGATTAAATGTAGTATCTCCAAATTTGCGGATGACACTAAGTTGGGTGGCAGTGTGAGCTGCGAGGAGGATGCTATGAGCTGCAGAGCGACTTGGATAGGTTAGGTGAGTGGGCAAATGCATGGCAGATGAAGTATAATGTGGATAAATGTGAGGTTATCCACTTTGGTGGTAAAAACAGAGAGATAGACTATTATCTGAATGGTGACAGATTAGGAAAAGGGGAGGTGCAAAGAGACCTGGGTGCCATGGTACATCAGTCATTGAAGGTTGGCATGCAGGTACAGCAGGCGGTTAAGAAAGCAAATGGCATGTTGGCCTTCATAGCAAGGGGATTTGAGTACAGGGGCAGGGAGGTGTTACTACAATTGTACAGGGCCTTGGTGAGGCCACACCTGGAGTATTGTGTGCAGTTTTGGTCTCCTAACCTGAGGAAGGACATTCTTGCTATTGAGGGAGTGCAGCGAAGGTTCACCAGACTGATTCCCGGGATGGCGGGACTGACCTATCAAGAAAGACTGGATCAACTGGGCTTGTATTCACTGGAGTTCAGAAGAATGAGAGGGGATCTCATAGAAACATTTAAAATTCTGACGGGGTTAGACAGGTTAGATGCAGGAAGAATGTTCCCAATGTTGGGGAAGTCCAGAACCAGGGGACACAGTCTAAGGATAAGGGGGAAGCCATTTAGGACCTAAATGAGGAGGAATTTCTTCACCCAGAGAGTGGTGAACCTGTGGAATTCTCTACCACAGAAAGTTGTTGAGGCCAATTCACTAAATATATTCAAAAAGGAGCTAGATGAAGTCCTTACTACTAGGGGAATCAAGGGGTATGGTGAGAAAGCAGGAATGGGGTACTGAAGTTGCATGTTCAGCCATGAACTCATTGAATGGCGGTGCAGGCTAGAAGGACCGAATGGCCTACTCCTGCACCTAGTTTCTATGTTTCTATGTTTCTATAGGTCCAAGTGAGCATGGATTTGTGAAAGGGAAATCATGCTTGACAAATCTTCTGGAATTTTTTGAGGATGTTTCCAGTAGAGTGGACAAGGAAGAACCAGTTGATGTGGTATATTTTGACTTTCAAAAGGCTTTCGACAAGGTCCCACACAAGAGATTAATGTGCAAAGTTAAAGCACATGGGATTGGGGGTAATGTGCTGACATGGATTGAGAACTGGTTGTCAGACAGGAAGCAAAGAGTAGGAGGAAATGGGTACTTTTCAGAATGGCAGGCAGTGACTCGTGGGGTACCGCAAGGTTCTGTGCTGGGGCCCCAGCTGTTTACATTGTACATTAATGATTTAGACAAGGGGATTAAATGTAGTATCTCCAAATTTGCGGATGACACTAAGTTGGGTGGTAGTGTGAGCTGCGAGGAGGATGCTATGAGGCTGCAGAGTGACTTGGATAGGTTAGGTGAGTGGGCAAATGCATGGCAGATGAAGTATAATGTGGATAAATGTGAGGTTATCCACTTTGGTGGTAAAAACAGAGAGACAGACTATTATCTGAATGGTGACAGATTAGGAAAAGGGGAGGTGCAACGAGACCTGGGTGTCATGGTACATCAGTCATTGAAGGTTGGCATGCAGGTGCAGCAGGTGGTTAAGAAAGCAAATGGCATGTTGGCCTTCATAGCGAGGGGATTTGAGTACAGGGGCAGGGAGGTATTGCTACAGTTGGATAGGGCCTTGGTGAGGCCACACCTGGAGTATTGTGTCCGGTTTGGTCTCCTAACTTGAGGAAGGACATTCTTGCTATTGAGGGAGTGCAGCGAAGGTTCACCAGACTGATTCCCAGGATGGCGGGACTGACCTATCAAGAAAGACTGGATCAACTGGGCTTGTATTCACTGGAGTTCAGAAGAATGAGAGGGGATCTCATGGAAACGTTTCAAATTCTGACGGGTTTAGATAGGTTAGATGCAGGAAGGATGTTCCCAATGTTGGGGAAGTCCAGAACCAGGGGTCAAAGTCTAAGGATATGGGGTAAGCCATTTAGGACTGAGATGAGGAGAAACTTCTTCACCCAGAGAGTGGTGAACCTGTGGAATTCTCTACCACAGAAAGTTGTTGAGGCCAATTCACTAAATATATTCAAAAAGGAGTTAGATATAGTCCTTACTACTAGGGGGATCAAGGGGTATGGCGAGAAAGCAGGAACTGAGGTTGCATGTTCAGCCATGAACTCATTGAATGGCGGTGCAGGCTCGAAGGGCCGAATGGCCTAATCCTGCACCTATTTTTCTATGAGGCCGAGATAGATCATCCACTCGTCACTTCTGGCTGAAGGTGGTTGCAAACACTTCAGCCTTGTCTTTTGCACTCATGTGCTGGGCTCTGCCATTATTGAGGATGGGGATGTTGATGGAGCCTCCTCCTCTCGTTAGTTGTTTAATGGTCCACCGCCATTCATGACTGGATGTGGCAGGACTGCAGAGCTTTGATCTGATCCGTTGATTGTGGGATTGCTTAGCTCTGTCTATAGCATGCTGCTTCCACTGTTTCGCATGTATCTAGTGCTGTGTTGCAGCTTCATCAGGTTTGTACCTCATTTTTAGGTATACCTGGTGCTGATCTTGGCATGCTCTTCCGCAATCCTCATTGAACCAGGGTTGGTAGTGATTAACTTTCTTCAAGCACCATTGCAGTTTATTATGCACCTGATGAGACTGTTCGTTTGTCAATAATATCTTCTTGCGCAAAGTTAGAAATTGTTATCACTGAACAATTCATTCATAAAAAACAGGACATATCTAACTCTGTCAATTACCGTCCCATCAGCCTCCTTCTAATCACCAGTAAAGTGATAGAAACATAGAAACATAGAAACATAGAAACATAGAAAATAGGTGCAGGAGTAGGCCATTCGGCCCTTCGAACCTGCACCACCATTCAATAAAATCATGGTTGATCATTCCCTCAGTATCCCTTTCCAGCTTTCTCTCCATACCCCTTGATCCCTTTAGCCGTAAGGGCCATATCTAACTCCCCCGTGAATATATCCAATGAACTGGCATTCAACAACTCTCTGCGGTCGGGAATTCCACAGGTTAACAACTCTCTGAGTGAAGAAGTTTCTCCTCATCTCAGTCCTAAATGGCCTACCCCTTATCCTAAGACTGTGTCCCCTGGTTCTGGACTTCCCCATCATCGGGAACATTCTTCCCGCATCTAACCTGTCCAGTCCCGTCAGAATCTTATAAGTTTCTATGAGATCCCCTCTCATCCTTCTAAACTCAAGTGTATAAAGGCCCAGTTGATCCATTCTCTCATCATATGTCAGTCCCGACATCCCGGGAATCAGTCTGGTGAACCTTCGCTGCATTCCCTCAACAGCAAGAACGTCCTTCCTCAGATTAAGAGACCAAAACTGAACACAATATTCCAGGTGAGGCCTCACCAAGGCCCTGTACAACTGCAGTAAGACCGCCTTGCCCCTATTCTCAAATCCCCTAGCTTTGAAGGCTAACATACTATTTGCTTTCTTCACCGCCTGCTGTAACTGTATGCCAACTTTCAATGACTGATGTACCGTGGCACCCAGGTCTTGTTGCACCTCCCCCTTTCCTAATCTGCCGCCATTCAGTTAATATTCTGCCTTCGTGTTTTTTGCCCCCAAAGTGGATAACCTCACATTTATTCACATTATACTTCATCTGCCATGCATTTGCCCACTCACCTAACCTGTCCAAGTCACCCTGCAGCCTCTTAGCATCTTCCTCACAGCTCACAATGCCACCCAGTTTAGTGTCATCTGCAAACTTGGAGATATTACACTCAATTCCTTCATCTAAACCATTAATGTATATTATAAAGAGCTGGGGTCCCAGCAGTGAGCCCTGCGGCATTCCATTAGCCACTGCCTGCCATTCTGAAAAGGACCCGTTTATCCTGACTCTCTGCTTCCTGTCTGCCAACCATTTCTCTATCCACGTCAGTACATTACCCCCAATACCATGTGTTTTGATTTTACACACCAATCTCTTGTGTGGGACCTTGTCAAAAGCCTTTTGAAAGTCCAAATACACCACATCCACTGGTTCTCCCTTGTCTACTATACTAGTTACATCCTCAAAAAATTCCAGAAGATTTGTCAAGCATGATTTCCCTTTCATAAATCCATGCTGACTTGGACCAATCCTGTCACTGCTTTCCAAATGCGCTGCTATTTCATCTTAGATAATTGATTCAAACATGAAATGACTCACCATTGGTGCCATCGAGCAACACCTCCTGACTAATATCCCGCTCACCGATGGACTTTAACCCACTCACTGTGGACCTACCCAGCTCCACATTTCATCATAACCTTGATCCAGATATAAATTCGAGCCGAGTGCCATCTCGATACCAAGGTAGAATTCAACCGGGTGTGGCACCAAGGAGCTTGAGTAAAACCGAGGTCAATGCGAGGTCAAAGGGCAACCCTCCGGTGGCTACAGTCACACCTGATGCAAAATGGAGATGGTCGTGGTTGTTGGAGGTCAGTCATGGCCACCCGGGGATGTCACTACAGGAGTTCCTTAGGGCAGCGCCCTTGGTCCAACCATCTTCAGCTGTTTCGTTAGTGACCTTCCCTCCATCATTAGATCAGGAGTGGGGCTGTTCACTGACAACTTCACAGTGTCCAGCTGCATTCACAACCACATTGATAAGGAATCAGCTCATGGCAACTTACAGCATCTAAAATTGGGTCACCAAGTGGCAGTCTTGCATTTATATAGTGCCTATCACAATCAACAGACGTCCCAAAGTGCTTCGCAGCCAATTAAGTACTTTTTTTTTGAAGGGTAGTCATTATTTTAATGTGGGAAATGCAGCAACCAATTTGCACACAACAATCTCCCTCAAACAGCAATGTGATAATGAGCAGATAATCTGTTTTAGTGATGTTGATTGAGGGATAAATATTGGTCAGGACACCGGGGATAACTCCCCTACTCTTCTTCGAAATAGTGCCATGGGATCTTTTACGTCCACCTGAGAGAGCAGACAGGGCCTCGGGTTAACATCTCATCCAAAAGATGCCACCTCTGACAGTGCAGCACTCCCTCATTGCGGCACTGCAGTGTTAGCTTAGATTTTTTTCTACCCCAGTCTCTGGTGGAGTGAGACTTTAACCCACAACCTCCATGACTCAGAGGCTAGGGTGGTACCAACTGAGCCACTGGCTGACACATTAGCACAGTATAAGTGGCAGAGAAAGCTCAGCCATCTCTCAATGACATTGTGGGTCCTCCCCTCATCAAAATTCTGGGGAATCACCCTTGACCAGCCATATCAACACCATGACAGAGGTTGTAACCAGTGGTTCATTTCTTTACATCGTGAAGCCTTTGTATCGCCTACAAAGCTCATCAGGTAAATGATGGAACACTCACCCTTTAATCTTTTTGGGGGGTGGGGTGTATGGACCCTCTAAGGAGTCACGTGGCCCATTCAGAATACAGCGCATGCATGGTTTTTCCTATTTAAAAGCCAGTGAGCTCATTGTGCGGGAACATTGTTCAACTGGATGGGTGTAGCCACAACAATGATCAAGAGGTTTGACACCATACAGGACAGCATAGTGTGCCTGATCAGGCCCCAGCCACTGGACTCAACATCCACCCCTCCATTATCTGTGTGCTGTAGTTGCAGTGTGTACAATCTCCAGGATGCACTGCAACAACTCACCAAGATTACTTCCACGACCCCTCCCTCCCCTGTGACCTCTAGCATGGACAAGGATAAGAACAGCAAATGTTATGGGAATACTATCACTTCCAAATTCCCCCCCAAGTCATGTGCTATCCTGATTTGGACATATCACTGGCTCATAACCTTGGAATTACCCAAATAACACCATTGTGGGAACATCCAACTACAGCAGTTCAAGAAAAAGGCCTGCCGCCCCCTTCCTCAGGATAAAGAGGGATGGCCAAGAACTGTGACCTTGCAAACAGCAACCACATCCCACCAGCAAATGGGAAAAAAAACACAGCTGATGATAATTAATGCTGATATAATTCTCTAAGCATTACCTCCAAGTTCCCTTCCAAGTTACACACCATCCTGACTTGGAAATATAGCGCCCGTTCCTTCATCGTCGCTGGGTCAAAATGCTGGAACTCCCTCCCTAACAGCACTGTGGGAGTAACCTCACCACACGGACGTCAGCGGTTCAAGAAGGTGGCTCACCACCATCTTCTCAAGGGCAATTAGGGATGGGCAATATATGCTGGCCTTGCCAGCGATGTCCACATCCCAGGAACGAATAAAAAAAAAGTCTCGTGGGTGCGTGTAGTATGAACTCTTTGGGTGTAACGTTTGTGTAACTTAAACTGGAAAAAGTCAAATTAATCAAAAGTAACATAATAATTTAGTTAATCATCAACTGCTTTCATCATTAAAATGCCAACCAGGCTGTTTCAATGCTAAATAATTTAGGTTAAGAGATAATGAGAGGTAAAGAGGGATAGAGACAGATTAAATATATATACAAGTATTCTGCAAATTGCTTTAGGTAATTGATACCATTGCTGTCGTCCAAAACTTGCTGTGTAAATCTGGTTAACTCTTTGAGGGGTAAAGTTTCTTTGCAGTGAAATCAAAGTCATGTTTAAGAAAGAAAGAACACAACTTGCATTTCTATCGAACATCCCAAAGTGCTTTACAGCCCATTAAGTCCTTTTGAAATGTAGTCACTGTTGCAATGGGCCGGATTTTGTGGTCGGCGACATAATTAAGGCTTACGACGCCACGTCACCCCAACCGAATGCGTCCTTACCTGTTGCAAGAACCCAAATGAAAAGTTCCTCTCAGACGCTGCATAATAGAAGGCAGCGTACCTGGGATCATGTGGGCCGGTGCTCCAATCAGATTGTACACCTTCCAGTAACTCAAACCATAGAATCATACAATGGTTACAGCACAGAGGGAGGCATTCGTCCCTGCAAGGACACTTCAGATCGTCCCAATCCTCCGCCCTTTCCCCGAAGCCCTGCGATTCTTTTTCTTTCAGCTACTTATCCAACTCCCTTTTGGAACCACAATTGAGTCCGCCTCCACCAGCCTTTCAGGCAGCGCATTCCAGATCCTAACCACTCGCTGCATAAAAAGATTTTCCTCAGGTCGCCTTTGGACCTTCTGCCAATCGCTTTAAATCTGGTCCTCTGGTTCGCAACCCTTCTGCCACTGCAATAGTTTCTCCTTATTTACTCTATCAGCACCAGCTATAGCTCAGTGGGTAGCACTCTCGCCTTTGGGTCAGAAGGTTATGAATTCAAGTCCCACTCCAGGGACTTGAACACAAAAAAAATCTAGGCTGACACACCAGTGCAGTGCTGAGGGAGAGCTGTGCTGTCGGCAGTGCCATCTTTCAGATGAGATGTTAAACCGAGGCACTGTCTGATCTCTCAAGTGGACGCAGAAGATCCCATGGCACTATTTCTAAGAAAAGCAGGGGGAGATATCCCCAGTGTCTTGGCTGCATTTCCTACATTACAACAGTGACTAAATTTCAAAAGTACTTCATTGGCTGTAAAGTACTTTGACGTCCAGTGGTTGTGAAAGGCGCTATATAAATCCAAGTCTTTCTTTCTTTCTTTATCAAAACCCTTCCTGATGTTGAACACCTCAATCAAATATCCTCTCAACTGTCTCTGCTCTAAGGAGAACAACCCCAGCTTCTCCAGTCTATCCACATACTTGAAGTCCCTCATCACTGGAACCATTCTTGTAAATCTTTTCTGCACCCTCTCTAAGGCCTTCACATCCTTCCTAAAGTGCGGTGCCCAGAATTGGAAACAATACTCCAGTCGTGGCCAAACCAGTGTTATAAAGTTTCATCATAACTTCCTTGCTTTTGTACTCTATGCCTCTATGTGGAGTGCCTTTAGCGATTGGCCAGTGAGCAAATCACTTGTCTATCTTCTTGGCTGTGGATGGTTCATGGTCGGCTGGTTCCAGTTTGGAAAAAGGGAGAAAGTAAGCTTGCTGTGGATCCCTCACAATAAAACAATTCGTATAATGCAATAATATTTATTGCTGAATTGATTTACTTTCTAAACCCTGGTCAAATGTCAAAGTCTGCAAACAGCTAATAACCATTTAAGGAAAGGATTTTCAGCAAAATGAAGATTATTTATTGAGGGCTATCCCCGTACGTTGTGCAAACAGTCTCCTGCGCCTGTTTGCAGCAGCTGTAAAATTTTCAGGTGTAATTGCTGGGCAGTTGGTGGGCAATTAGCCCAACTCTGGGGATTTCCATGTCAGTGCGGATCTGTCAAATTGGAACTTGACAGAATCATAGAATCATAAAAATTTACAGCATAGAAGGAATTTTGGCCCACCGTGTCCGTGCCGGCCAACAAGAGGCTACCCAGCCTAATCCCACTTTCCTGCAGGTTACGGCACTCTAAGTGCACATCCAAGTACTTTTTAAATGTGGTGAGGGTTTCTGCCTCTACCACCTTTTCAGGCAGTGAGTTCCAAACCCCCACAGCCCTCTGCGTGAGGAAATTTCCCCTCAAATCCCCTCTGAAGCTTCTACCAATTACTTTAATTTATGCCCCCTGGTTGTTGACCCCTCTGCTAAGGGAAATAGGCCCTTTCTACCCACTATATCTAAACCCCCTCATAATGTTATATTCCCCAGCCTCCTCTGTTCCAAGGAAAACAAACCCAGCCTATCCAATCTGTCCTCATAGCTAAGATTCTCCACTCCCGGCAACATTCTTATAAATATCCTCTGTACCCTCTCCAGTGCAATCACGTCGTTCCTGTAATGGGATGACCAGAACTGCATGCAGTACTCCAACTGTGGCCTAACTAGTGTTTTATACAGTTCACACGCATGTGAAAATCCCGAACTTACTGTCTATTCCAAAGGCGGTATTTTCGACGTACTCTGAGAGTACGGACTGCAAAATCCAGGCAAAGTATTTATCATGTAAGTTATTTATAACATGGGGCTGTAGAAGTCGGGCACTAACATTTAAACCTAGCCCAGAGGGCGGGAACAAGACGGATTCAGATTAGTTGCCTGCTTTACACCCCACCCGATGTTACCCTCCTTTACAGTTTATTTTGACCTTTGAACTTGTGTCCTCTTGCCCTGGCTCATAGTTTAAATGGATATTGGATACAAATTCAACAGTATTCTTCAAAAGGTAATTGGATAAGTACTTGAAGAAGGAAAAATTGCAGCGATTTTGGGAAAGAGCGCGGGAGTTGGACTAACTGGATTGCTCTTCGGAAGAATCATAATGGGCTAGACTTTCCACCGTGATCGCTATCAGTCAAAAATGGATGATATTTCCAGCCTTAGTGTTTTTTTTATTTTTCAGGATTGTTGGAATATCGCCCATTTTAAAAACTGCTAGTTTCGCCTTTTTAATTCGTGCGATAGCCTTAGTGATGTGAAATGGGCCTTAGCGATGTATTCAGTCATGCAAGCCTGGCATCCATAGCAACAGTCGTTCTGCGCATGCGCGTTTTTTTTCAGGCAAAGGCCTTTTCTGGAGGTCAGGGGTCATCTGTGCATGCTCAGAAGGCAAAGGGAGGGAGAGAGAGAAGGAAGCTTTTGAACGAGTGTGGAGTGCTGAAGATGTCCCAGGAGGATTCAGGAGAGAGTCTGTAGGAGGTTGCAGGGAGAAGGAGGGTGAAAGCCTTTTCAGATGAGGCTAATGAGGCCTTAGTGAACGAGGTGGAGACTCAGTGGGGACAATTAACCAGGGGTGGGCATGGGAAACCTCCACCTGAATGTATCAAAAACTATGGGCAAAGCTCGCCGCTCTTGTTTCATTGGTGGTCAGAGGCAATGAGGCAGACCAGTGCCGCAAGCGCTGGAACAGTCTTGTCGCATCAGAAAGAGTATTAAATTATTAAATTTAAAATTGTAATGATGCACTGACTCATTAATTAAAATTGTAAATCTGCCAGATTGTAATTAAGTTTGGTAATCTTGGTAGCTTCCCTGTTAAGATTTGGACTGGGGTCGGAACCTGTGCTCTTTAACTCTAATTTTGCTGAGTTTAATTTAATTGACAGTATTAATTATTATTTAAAGGCTTTGATCATAAATTGTGGCCAAAGGAATGACTGGAAACAGACTGACCGCAAACACTCGGCATTTCTACCACTTTAGTTTAGAAGGAGAATTATTAAATTATATCGCTGCTTGTGTGCTGTGAGCAACTCTTTAACTTGGGCACCGTCTCATTTTTGGTTAGGTTGGTGGATGGGGGCATGACTGAGCACTGAGGGGCCAGGTCAGCTTTACCCAGACTGTGAGTCTCTCCGGCTGCTGTCAGTCACACAGTGACCCAGCCTGGACTGGGGGAGAGCAGCCCTGGCTCACTGTCTGCCCTGGGACAATTTGGGACATTAGTTCCAGCCACACAGAGGTCTCCGAGCACAGCCCAGGGACATGATGCCTCCTCCCCTCATGGTCCTGCCATTGCCGAGCATACCAGCGGTCCTGATTCGGCCCGCTAGGGGACCTCCATCGATTCCAATAAACCGCCTCCCTCCCCTCAGGCACCGAATGGCATGGCCCGTGGATGGGGCCATTCCTGGGGATTGTACGCGAGAGGGTTGGTGTCAAGCATTAGTTCCTGAACACGATCTTATTAAATATTTTCTCTGAACATAGATGTTATAACCATGCGTCCATTGGATACAAACTTTTAGCATATAACGTTAACGTTAACGATGAATAGCATGTGGGGTGACTAATTGTGGATTACAATATCTGTTGTGTTTGCGTAATAGTATCTAGGCAATTAGCTTATGGCATGCTCTTGTCACGTTTGCAGAGGAAGATATCTAAGGACCCGTGGTGGTGCAGATCCCGTTGTTGTGCCACATGAGTAATGTGTAAAGCTGTGGTAAACCAGTGGTAATTTAAATAATTTAATGACATTTGATTATAATATATGAATGATGTAATGTTATGCATGCAGCCTCTGTGCTCTTCTGTACTCTCATGTTAATCATATTTAACGTCTCTCATTCACATTTATTGCAGTAGTGTTGCTCCTCATACATGTGCCTGCGCAGCGCAAGCATTCCCATGTCCCGCCTACTCTTCTATGAACCTCAGTTATGTTTTCCAGCTCCCCAGGCGCAACGGGAGGCCCCTGCACCAACAGCAGTACCGCTGCAGGTCGTGCTCACCACGGGTGACGAAGAGCAAACCGTGGAAGAGGAGGACGATTATGAGCCCGAAATGCCATCTGTGGTACCTGCGGCCATGCCATCCTCAACGGATGAAGTAGCGGGGCCAAGCGGCTTGCAGCAGGCCTCTCCAAAGTGCCAGTGCCCACGCCGACCCCGCGGAAGTTGAGTCGGCGAGGTAGGCACGCGCTGCGACGGGCAGATGTCAACGAGGACATGGTGGTCACTGTCGCGGGTGAGCGTCAACATAGGTCGAGGGCTCCTCCAGGCGCTTGGTGGGTCGACCGGCAACATTGCCACGCTGTCTGCCAGTATAACGGAGGGCATGGGGCAGTTAGTTGGGGCAATGAGGCAAACGACCGACTCTGTCACTGCCTTGCAGCATGCGATAGTTTCAGGATACGGCACCGCGCCCCAAGGTGCCGTATCACCAACCAGCACGACAGATGCGAGACAGGAGGAAGAACTTCCTTCTGACTCGGAAGATGTTTCTTCGCAAACATCTTCTCCTTGATCCACTGAGGTCATTCTGTTGATGTCACACCTCCGCCCCCCCCCTGCCTCCCCACCCCCACAGCAGCAGCCCTTGAGGCAGTCTTCTGTAAGACGTCTTGGTCCCGTTACTCGGGGGTTACGTGGGAAACTGTGGGTTACAAGGGGGGGGGTTGTCAAGTTGGAGGAGGGAAGATGGGGGAGTGGGGGGCGTATATTATTGTTTTGTCCTTATTAAAAAAAAATTGTTGAATGTTGATTGTTGGGGATGGTGGGAGAGTATTCTTGTTATATTGTTGAGTTAAAAATATTGTTCACTGTTGGGCCGGGGGGGAGTGGGCCGGGGGGGAGTGTTACATATATTAAAAAAAATTTAAAAGCAGCTGTTAAATTATTTAAAATGTTTATTTAACTTTACAATTGTTGTGATGTGTCTTCTAATAGCGTACGGTAAAACATCAATACAAGGATTGGAAACGATGCCCATGGCCAGGCCAAGCCACGCCAGGCAAGGATGAAATGTAACGCAACTGTAACTGTCACCAACGTAACTTCACACAAAATTTATGAGCTGCTGACGCAAGAGCTTTGCAGCTGCGTAACTACCATGGGGCTTTTCCAGTGGTGAGGGGGGGCATGGGTTCATCGCCAGGCTGATTGTCCTTCCTGAGGTCCTCGTCCTCCTCACTGCCTCCCCTCTCTCCTGAGGTGGAGCAGCAGTCCCATCTGTCAATTGTTGTCCTCTCCTGATAGCTACGTTATGCAACATGCAGCACACCACAATGAAATCAGCGACCTGGTCAGGTTGGTGTTGTAGGTTGCCTCCTGAGTGGTCCAGGCATCTGAAGCACTGCTTCAGAACTCCAATTGTCTTTTTGACGATATTGCGTGTGGCTATATGGCTTTCATTGTAGCATTTCTCGGCTTCTGTCTCGGGATTACGCAGGGGGTTCATGAGCCAGCTGGCAAGGCCATATTCTTTATCCCCCAGCACCTAACCGTGACCTTGTGGCTGAATTTTAAACAGGTCAGAGACAGGGCTCTCACGCAAGATGTGCGCATCATGGATGCTCCCTGGAAAATTTGCATTTACCGCAATGATTATTTGCTTATGGTCGACAATGAGCTGTACATTCAGGGAGTGGAATCCTTTTCAGTTCTGAAACACCTCTGCATCCTGTAAAGGTGCTTGCAGGGCGATGTGCGTACAATCTATTGCTCCCTGCACCTTGGGGAAGTTTGCTATTCTCGAGAACCCCAAAGCCACCTCCCTCTGTGCCTCTCTGGTCATAAGGAAGTTTATAATGTCCATCCTGCGTGCATAAAGGGCTTCAGTCACCTGTCGAAGGCAGCAATATGTGGCATGCTGAGAGATACCACCAATGTCACCAGCTGAGGCCTGAAAGGAGCCCAATGCATAGAAGGAAAGTGCCACAGTAACCTTTACCTCAATGGGCAGTGCGGTCCTGATGGTGCTGGTAGGTGCCGATCTCTTAATTAGTTGGAATATCTCACTGATGACCTCCTTTCGGAATAGAAGCCTCCTAAAGCACGTGTTATCGGACAAGTCCAGGTATGATCGCTTTTCCCTGTAAATGCGTTGGGTGCAATGTCTCCTCCTCCTCGGCAGTCTGCCACCTCTTTGATCCGGCACATAATGCTCTTCAATAAACCTTCTCCCATTTTATTAAAGATCCTCCGAGTTACAGAATGGCATCCGTAGTGCCGGGTTAAGGTCAGGAGAGTGCAGCTTTTCTTGAGCATCTTTTTGGGCCAGCGATCATTTGGGCGAATTATGGGCAAACTGTCGAAAGTAGTGCTCGGCGATAATCTGGGCGATAATCGGGCGCTAGATTCCATTATAAACAGTATTCTGGGCCTTGCACGAGGATGAAGTCATATTTAAAAAATAAAAATAGGCCGGGTGATGCAGCTCAATACTGTATGCCGAAAGTTGCGCCGGCGATAAATGGGCGATAATCGGGCGCTAGTTTCCATTTTTCTTCAAATATGGGCGATAAACAGCATCTCAGCGCTTATATGGGTGCTCATCATCATAGGCAGTCCCTCGATGGGCACTAAATGGGCGATGGTGTGCTGAAAGTCTAGCCCAAATTGAGTCATTACGGCACAGAAGGAGGCTATTCGGCCCATTGAGTCCATGCCGGCGCTCTGTAGAGCAAACCAGTCAGTCCCATTCCCTCACTCTATCTCTGTAGCCCTGAAAGTTTATTTCCCTCAAGTGCCTCTCCAATTTCCTTTTGAAATCATTGACCGTCTCCGCTTCCACCATCCTCGTAGGCAGAGAGTTCCAGATCATTACTACTCGCTGCGTAAAAAGGTTCTTTCTCACATCTCCCCTGTATCCCTTGCCCAAAACCTTTAATCTGTGTCCCCTAGTCCTTGTACCATCAGCTAATGGGAACAGCTTTTCTTTGTCGACCTTATCTAAACCTGTCATAACCTTGTACACCTCTATCAAATCTCCCCTCAAATTTGCTGCAAGGAGAACAACCCCAGTTTCCCCAACCTAACCTTGTCGCTAAAATCCCTCATCCCTGGAACCATTCTGGCAAATCTCCTCTGCACCCTCTGAAGGACCTTCACAACCTTCGTAAAGTGCGGTGACCAGAGCTGGACACAATACTCCAGTCGTGGCCTAACCAGAGCTTTACAATGGCTCAGCATAACTTCCCTGCTTTTGTACTCAATGACTCGATTTACGAAGCCCAGAATCCCATGTGCTTTGCTAACTGCTCTCTCCATAGGTCAGCCAGCACAAACTTGATGGGCCAATGACCTGCTTCTGTGCTGTACCATTCTATGATTTTAAATGCCAAAATAAATTCACATTACCTCAGTTTTCACCATTTTAAATACATGATGATGTGCAATAAGGTACAGGGCTGTGTTCGAGACTGGCAGCTTAAAGGCAGTTTGGGTGGGAAGGAAACATTCACATTAATATTTCTGATGTGCTATTTGGGTGTCTCTTTCTAATCCAGTATATTTTAACTCACCATCAGTGTGGGCCGACAGCTAATGATTGGTACAAAATGACAATATCACTCAGGGAGAGTCCTGGTGCAGTTCTGTGATTAGGGATGATGCACACTGTAGCGTTGGAGTAGAGGGAGCTTTAATCATCTTTTAACCACATGATACCTGCTCAAGCATTCCCAGAGGCTTATATTGGATGCCCGAAATGGAAAGTGTCGCATTTCCAAGTAGTAACATTGCTCATCTCGATGAATGGCAAGAACCACAAAAAAGACAGTGCCGGATAAAAGACTATTGTGCGGTGAAATAATAATTACAGAGCTGAGCTGAAAGCTGAAAGTGGTTCAATGAAGGACGGTGCCTGAAGTCGGAGGTGTATCTTGTGGATGGAGGGGAGGTGGTGGCGGGGGGCAGAGGGGGGAGGGTACGGAGGCAGTGGCCGCCAGGGCAGCCACCTTTGGAATCAGTGAATCCGACACAGGGGGAAGAAATTCGGCTGCTTAGTGCCTCCGATTTGTGCCTGGGAAGGGCGCTAACGGGATGCTGAGGGGGTTAGTGTCCAGGTGTGGTGAATGCAGCGATGCCAGCGAACTTCAGTGTCGGTTTTACCGCCTGGGTCTCCAGCGCCTTGCAGATCGTGACGTCACAAAGTGTGCAGCGCCCCGTTACCACCCCCGATGTGAAATTGCCTCCCACCCCTCTGCTGTATCGCCGGCAGGGGGAGGAGGCGTTGTCACCTCGGCTGGCTGCTTGGGGAGCCCTAATTGAAGGGAATGGTTTTCAGGCAGGCCAAACTTTATTATTTGCACCAGTCTGGTGCCTGCTGAAAGCTTTCGATGTTTCGTGGTTGCAAGGTGTCCAAACCCTCCGCTTTGTGCGAGTGCTTGGGACAGTCGCTCAGGTCACACTGCAACGCAAAACTGCCGACAAGTCGGTTGTGCACCATCATTGGCCATTGCCTGTAAGCGAGGGAAGCAGTCTCTGATGCCGTTAGCAATGCGCTCCACATTGTTCAGCGCTCCACCGCTACCGCCCCGCCCTCGGAATTTAGCGCCCTAAGAGAAGTGGTCAGCGCTTGATTGAGCGCTCCATTTCCCTCTTGGGGCGCTAAAGCTGAATTTCCCGGCAGGAGAGTCATTAGCGCCTGGCACTACCTTTTCTCCTTTTCAAAAGTTAACGCCCCAAGCGGGGCGCTACGGAATTTCCAAACCATGGTTTACTAAAAATAAAAAAATACTCAGCTTTATGGTGAACAAGGAGGAGGGAAGAAGAGAAATACATGGTGACGGCATCAGGTCACATCACCAATTGACTTACTGTGCAGTTGTCTGTCTCCATTCCGAATTACCGGCCCTTTAAGAAATATTACCGGGAGAAATGGACAACAGAAACAGAATCACCAGTGAAACTTTCACATCCAGCAGCAGTAAAAAAAATCTCTGTAAAATACCAGCCTAGAAATTAGGTGTTAACCCATTTATTGTAAATGCGCTACTAGTGTGTTGCGTATTCATCCCCCTGTATCGCACGGGACCATTTCGAGGTCATATTTGGCCTCTTTTGGAGCAGCGATCCTTTTTATTTTCTGTGAATGAGACTGTGGTTCTGAAATTCCATTTTGTCCTTCCCGCGGGCATTTTAGAGAAAAAATACGAACCTACCTTAAGCTGCTGCCCACGTTCGACTTTCCGATGCTGAGGCCTCCTTCGACTGCGATTCGCAGCGCGTGCACGTCGGGACGTGCGCAGGCCTCGAGCTGGAGTCACATGGCTCTGGGCAGCCAATCAGGTAAGGTAATATAGTAATAGGAGTTCCGCAGGGACCTAAACTCCGATTACTATGATTGTGATAGAGCCCGAAACACCCAAAACACAACCCCAACACCCAGAACACTAATAAAAAAATAGAAAATAATTACACTACATTCATTTAAATTAAAGTTATTAATGTCTTAAAAAAATAATTCCCCGAATTTAAAAAAAGCTTTTTTAAATAAACTTGTGGGGAGGGTTTTTAATGATAAAATATGTTTTAATAACTTTATTTTTATATGCTTTTGTGTTTTTTAAAACACTTGCGCCTGTAAAAGTAGGCTATGTGCCTGCTTTTTCAGATTTTTGAGGACATTTGTAAGCGTAAATATCGGAAATTTCCACTTACAAATGTCCTCGCTCCCAAGAGGCGGCCATTGACAGATCGGAAATGTTGGTTTCCAACACATGCGCATTGCGCGCTGAAAACCGGCATTTCCGATGTCTTCCCGGGTCGGTAGGAACTCCGTGTGGACCCGGGGAGGCTGGAATTTCAGGCCCTGTCTCTATCGAGACTTTGGCTTCGATTTGCATGTTGAGGGTGTGAGGTCGGGATGGCTGCAGGGGAAGGGTAGGGGGGAGCTCGGCATTGGGCGACGAACCCGGCAAGGCTGGGGATGTGGAGGCCCTGCTGATCTTAATGGCAGGGCCTCATTTCAGTAAAACTACGCAGAGTCCTGCCCGATACCCGGCCAGACTGATTACCTGGCCGGTCAGTGGGAGCAGACATCTGATGGCTGCAGGCCATGGCTGGGGACTTGTGTGAATGGTGCATGGCAGTCTGTGGTGGGGGGGAGATGGTAAAGGGTGTCAGCAGGGATCGGTGTGGGTGGGTAGTGCTGGGAAACGTTGTCATCAGGGATCGAGCGTGTTGTAGACTCTGGGCAGGATCGGGAAGAATGGAGGAAGCTCGGCAACATTGGGATGGCAGGGGGCGGGGAAGGCTGTCAGCAGAGATTGGGAGAGGAGAAGATTCTGGGCAGGATTGGGAGGAGGAAAAGGATCGGGTGACGTTTGGGAAGAGGGGAGACCTGTGCGATTGAGGCCGAAGGAGTCAACACTGCAGCGGGATCAGCGAGGGTAAGTGACTCACCTTATTTTAACTGCCCACACCCCTGCCCGGACCCAGTTTCCCCCAGGCTGGGCCATTTAAACTAGGGGCCTTTCTCTGTGAATCAGTCATTTGTGTAAACAAGATCTATTAAAAGGGGTGAATGCACTCTTTGTCATTCTCACACAAAATGCATCACAACAAATCATGGCATGCCGCCTGTGACTTTTTTTCCCCCAAATATTTTAGCGTGATATTGGTCTTTGATGACATCGAATCAGTAGCCCGTTCAACACCGTGCCCCATTTTTATATATTCATAGATGAATCGCTATTGCCCATTTTGCACTAATGCCCGAGAGCAATTTCGCCACTTAAGTAGTCAGCATCAAGCTGAGGTTCAGATTTTGTAGAATCTTAGAATGGTTACATCACAGAAGGAGGCCATTCCAGCCTGTCGGGCCCGTGCTGGATCTCTGCAAGAGCACTTCAACTAGTCTGACACCCCCGCCCTTTCGTCGTAGACCTGCAATTTTTTATCCTTCAGGTACTTATCAATTCCCTTTTGAAAGCCACGATTGAGTCTGCCTCCACCACCCTTTCAGGCCGTGCAATCCAGATCCTAATCACTCGCTGTGTAAAAAGGTTTTTTGTTATGTCGCCTTATGTTCTTTTGCCAATCATCTTAAATCTGTGTCCTCTGGTTCTCAACCCTTCCACCAATAGAAACAGTTTCCCATTATCTACTCTGTCTAGATCCCTCATGATTTTGAATGCCTCAATCAAATCTTCTCTCAACTTTCTCAACCCCCAGCTTCTCTAGTCTACCCATGTAACTGAAGTCCCCCATCCCCGCAATCATTGTTGTAAATCTTTTCTGCACCTTCTCTAAGGCCTTCACATCCTTCCTAAATTGGGGTGCCCAGAATTGGACACAATTATCCAGTTGAGACCGAACCAGCGTTTTATAAAGGTTCATCATAGCTTCCTTGCTTTTGTACCCTATGCCTCTATTTATGAAGCCCAGGATCCCGAATGCTTTAGTCACCGCTTTCTCAACTGGCCCTGCCTACTTCAACGCTTTGTGCACACATACCCTCACGTCTCTCTGTTCATGCACCCGCTTTAGGATTGTACCCTTCAGTTTATATTGCTCCACTTTATTCTTGCTGTCAAAATGTATCATTTCTCACTTTTCTGCGTTAAATTTCATCTGCCACTTGTCCGCCCATTTCACCAGCCAGTCTGTGTCTTCTTGAACTCTATCACTATCCTCCTCACTGTTCACTATACTTCCAAGTTTTGCGTCATCTGCAAATTTTGAAATTGTGCCCTGTACGCCCAAGTTCAAGGACTACATTTTACACTTTTGTGCAGATCGCCCAAAAATGGGCGTTAAAAAAAGGTTTTCAGATCGCCGGCTTGTCGCCCATTCTCAAAGCCCCTCGTCTCCATTTTTGAAATTGGGCATTACCACGAGCGATATGAAATGGACGTTAGCGTTAAATCTCATTGATCTTCTGCCGTAAAGTGTCACCGTCCTTAGCAACGGCATGACAACGCTCGATTCCCGCAATTCAGGAGGTCAAGGGTCAGCATTATATGTGCAGAAGAGGAGACAAGGAGAGAGAGACTGAAAGCGTGTGTGGGTGTGGTGTGTGCTTGTTTGGCTGTTGTGGGAGGCACGAGGGAGATTCACCAGCAGCAAAAAGCCTACTAAGCACCAAGAACATAGTTGGCACCGAGTTTTTGTCGAACAAATAATATATAACATGGAAGGGATGGAGGAGGCCCTGGAGCTGGTAGCCAGGAAGACTGGTGGCAGAGGGCTCCCAGTGGTCCCGGAGCGTGGCACTGCACCCCAAGGTGCTGCACCCCCATTGCCAATGACACATGAGAGCCAGGAGCAACATCTTGCTTCTGGCTTGGAGCACGTTCCCACCTTGGGACCGTCCTCTCCCGTATCTGTCCAAGCAGCGGTTTGGCTGTCATCCCCCCGCCACTCCGTGCCCCAAATGAAGCATTGCCTGAGGAGCTCCTCAGCCAGGCGGCTTGGAGTCTTGAGGGGAAGGGGTAGAAGTGGGGAGGAGAAGCAGGGTTGGGGGTGGGGTAGAGGGTTGCTTTTTACAGAAATACTTATGATTTCAGACAAATGTTCAGTTTAAATGTTTTTTATTTTACAAAACCTTGTTGCGCATTGGCTCAGATACCTGCACCGTTACATGCTGGTGATCCCTTAACATCAAAGGGTATAATTAAACATTACTTCAATCAACTTAAACATTAACCGTCACCAAGGTGATGCCCATCATTGATGTATGACCTGCACATCCAGCAGTGTGTCAGCTTTGTCAATGACAGCAACATTCTTTCAGGAAAAGCGCTCATTTATGAGCTCCTGACGTAAGAGTCTTGCAGCTATCATGCCACCATAGGCCCTTTCATGCGGTCATGGGGACATGGCTTCAGCATCAGCCTGACTGTCTGGGCCGATGTCAGCATCCGCCTCCTCATCTTCCTCTTCATCTCTCTGGTGAGGTGGACTGTTAGACCCTTCTGGCAACTCTTGTCCCCTCATGATGGACAAGTTGTACAGCATGGAGCACACCATGGCGAATTGAGCTACATGCCTCCCGATGGTATTGGGACTTGCCTCCCGAGTGGTCCAGGCATCTAAAGCGCTGCTTAAGCACTCCAATAGTTTCCTCCACAATATTGTGAGTGGTTCTGTAGCTCTCGTTGTATCGCCTCTCGGCTTCGGTGTGGGTGTCACGCAGGGGGGGTCATCAGCCAGGTGGCGAGGCCATATCCTTTGTCACCAAGCATCCAGCATTGACCTTGTGGCCGATTGTTAAACAAGTCAGATACAGCGCTCTCACGCAGGATGTGAGCATCATGGATGCTGCCCAGAAATTTAGCATTCACTGCCATAATAATTTGCCGGTGGTCGATAACAAGTTGCACATTCAGGGAGTGGAATCCCTTGTGGTTCCTGAAAACCTGTGCATCCTGAAAAGGTGCCCGCATCGTAATTAGCATACAGTCTATTGCCCCCTGCACCTTGGGGAAGTTAGCAACTCGGTAGAATCGTAAAGCCCTCTCAGCCTCCCTGATAAAGTCCTTCCTGCGTGCGTACAGGGCTTCAGTGACTTGTCTAATGCAGTCATGTGAGGCATGCTGAGACAGACCGCAAATGTCGCCAGCTGAGGCCTGAAAAGAACCCAACGTGTAGAACGACTGTGCCGCGGTGACTTTGACCTCGAAGGACAGTGCAGTACTGATGGTGCTGGCAGGCTGACGATCTCCCCTTATGAGCTGGCATACCTCAGTGATAACCTCTTTATCAGACCTGTTATCGGACAAGTCGATGTAAGACCGCTTGTCCCTGTGCTTGCGGAGGGTGTAATGGCTGGTTCTCCTCATCAGTCTGGCACGTCTTACATTGGGCATATAATGCTGTGGAGCGTACCTTCTGCTATCTCGAGTCTGCAGCATCTAATTGGTCATCAAGAGAGGGTGAGAAAGGACAGGCCCCATTGCAGTAGCTCTCTGTTTTCCACCGATTGGTCACAAAGAATGAATGTCCCAACGAAGACACCTATTAAATTCCAATCATTCACAGTATGATAAAGATGTTTGTTCAGATGTTCACATTGTTGTGTATCTGTAAAGCATGCACTCCCATGTTCAGCCACCGGGGAACGCATCCCTTGAAGTCCCAAGGAATTCCAGCATCCCTTGGGAGCACTGTACATAAGCCGGCCCCTAAGGCCTGTTCCTCACTCTGGAGTGTCTTAATAAAGACTGAAGTCACTGTTACTTTAACCTCCCTGCGTGCAGTCTCATCTGTGTTAGGAACACAATAACTGCCGACGAGTGTACGAATCCAACGCAAAGATGCAGCAAACTGTGGGCATCCTGGAGAAGTTCTCAGAGGGTGAGGACTGGGAAGCCTATGTCGAACGGCTAGACCAGTACATTGTAGCCAACGAGCTGGACAAGGAAGCGCTGCAAAAAGGAGAGCGGTCCTCCTCACGGTCTGTGGGGCACTGACCTTAAGCCTCATGAAGAATCTTCTGGCTCTGGTGAAACCCACAGATAAGTCATATGAGGAGCTGTGTACACTGATTTAGGAGCATCTTAACCCGAGGGAGAGCGTGCTAATGGGGAGGTGTCTGCTCTACACGTGCCAGCGATCTGAAGGTCAGGAAGTGGCGAGCTACGTCGCCGAGCTATGGCGACTTGCAGGACAATGTGAGTTTGATGGCTACCTGGAGCAAATTCTCAGAGACTTTTTTGTACTGGGCATTGGCCACGAGACCATCCTACGAAAACATTTGACTGTAGAGACACCGACCCTCAGTGAGGCCATTGTGATACCACAGACATTTATGTCCACCAGTGATAACACCAAACAAATCTCTCAGCACACAAGTGCTAGCAATGTTCATAACTTAACTGGAACTGTGCTTGCGAGCAGAAATGTACAGGGCAGAAACCACGAGTCTGCAACTGCCAGCAGGCCTCAGGTGATCCAGAAGGCATTTCACATCTTGTTGGCGTTATGGAGGCTTCCATTCAGCCTATTCATGCCGCTTCAAAGGGTATGTTTGCAAGAGCTGTGGAACAATGGGGCACCTCCAACGAGCTTGCAGATGAGCTGCAAGCTCTGCAAAACCTGCTAACCACCACGTGGCAGAGGAAGATCGGTCCATGGTGGATCAAAGCAATTTCGAGCCTCACAGAGAGGAGGCAGATGCTGAAGTACACGGGGTGCACACATTTTCAACGAAATGTCCACGTTTAATGTTAAATGTAAAATTGAATGGCTTACCCGTAGCCATGGAACTGGACACTGGCGCAAGCCAATCCATCATGAGTAAAAATATGTTTGAGAGACTATGGTGCAACAAAGCATTCAGACCAACCCTGAGCCCCATCCACACGAAACTGAGAACGTACATCAAAGAGCTCATCACTGTCCTGGGCAGCGCCATGGTCAAGGTCACCTACGAGGGCACAGTGCACGAACTGCCACTCTGGATTGTCCTGGGCGATGGCCCCACACTGCTTGGAAGGAGCTGGCTGGGCGAAATCTGCTGGAACTGAGATGACATCGAACGCTATCACATGTCGATAAGGCCTCATGTAACCAGGTTCTTAACAAATTTCCTTCCCTTTTTGAGCCAGGCATTGGAAACTTTTCTGGGGCAAAGATGCGGATCCATTTGGTCCCAGAGGCACGACCCATTCACCACAAGGCGCGAGGGGTATCTCACATGATGAGGGAGAGAGTGGAAATCAAGCTGGACAGGCTGCAACGCGAGTGCATCATCTCCCCAGTGAAATTCAGCAAGTGGGCCAGCCCGTTTGTTCCAGTACTCAAATGTGATGGCACAGTCAGGATTTGTGGCGATTATAAAGTAATTATTAATCATTTCTCGCTACAGGACCAATACCCACTGCCCAAGGCAGCCGACCTATTTGCGACGCTGGCAGGAGGCAAGACGTTCACCAAGCTCGACCTGACTTCGGCTTATATGACGCAGGAGCTGGAGGAGTCTTTGAAGGGCCTCACCTGCATCAACACTCACAAAGGACTGTTCATCTACAACAGATGCCCGTTTGGAATTCGGTTGGCTGCAGCGATCTTCCAGAGAAACATGGATCGCCTACTCAAGTCGGTACCACACACGGTGGTTTTTCAGGATGACATATTGGTCATGGGTCGGGACACCGTCGAGCACCTACAAAACCTGGAGGAGGTCCTCCAGCAACTGGATCATGTAGGGCTGCGGCTGAAGAGGTCGAAATGTGTCTTCATGGCAACAGAAGTGGAGTTTTTGGGGAGAAAGATCGCGGCAGATGGCATTTGGCCCACAGACACCAAGACAGAGGCTATCAGGAACGTGCCCAGGCCACAGAACGTCACGGAGCTGTGGTCGTTCCTGAGACACCTCAACTATTTTGGTAACTTCCTACCGGGCTTAAGCACCCTCTTCGAGCCCCTACATGTGTTATTGCGTAAAGCTGAGAACTGGGTATGGGGAAAAAAACCAAGTAATTGCTTTTGAGAAAGCCAGAAACATTTTATGTTCCAACAAGCTTCTTGTATTATATAACCCATGTAAAAGACTTGTGCTAGCATGTGATGCATCATCTTACAGAGTCGGGTGTGTATTACAACAAGCTAACATTGCGGGAAAGTTGCAACCTGTCGCCTATGCCTCCAGAAGCTTGTCTAAGGCCGAGAGGGCCAACAACATGATTGAGAAAGAGGCATTAACGTGTGTGTTCGGGGTAAAGAAAATGCATCAGTACCTGTTTGACCTCAAATTTGAGCTGGAAACCGATCACAAGCCCCTCATATCCCTGTTCATTGAAAACAAGGGGATAAATACCAATGCCTCAGCCCGCATACAAAGGTGGACACTCGCGCTATCAGCGTATAACTGTACCATCCGCCACAGGCCAGGCACCGAGAACTGTGCGGATGCTCTGTCGGCTACCATTGCCCACCACGGTGGTGGAAATGGTGCACCAAACTTATGGATGGTGGCGCAGCCCGCAGACTTGTTGATGGTCATGGAAGCATTTGAAAATGATAAATCACCTGTCACGGCCCGCCAGATTAGAACTTGGACCAGCCAAGATCCTCTGCTGTCCCGAGTAAAAAACTGTGTACTGCATGGGAGCTGGACCAGCATCCCCGTTGAAATGCAAGAGCCAATCAAGCCGTTCCAGCGGCGAAAGGCCGAGCTGTCCATTCAGGCAGACTGCCTGTTGTGGGGTAACCGTGTAGTGCTACCCAAAAAGGGCAGGGAGACGTTCATCTCGGATCTCCACAGCACACACCCGGGTTTATTAATGATGAAAGCGATAGCCAGATCCCACGTGTGGTGGCCCGATATCGAATATGACTTAGAGTCCTGTGTACGGCAATGCCGCGAGTATGCTCAGTTGAGCAACGTGCCCAGAGAGGCACCACTAGGTGTGTGGTCCTGGCCCTCCAGACCATGGTCGAGGATCCATGTCGACTATGCGGACCCGTTTCTCAGTAAAATGTTCCTGATGGTGGTGGAAGCTTTTTCAAAATGGATTGAACGTGAAATAATGTCGGGAAGCACCGCCACCGCCACCATTGAAAGCCTGAGGGCCATGTTTGCCATCCACGGCCTGCCTGACATACTAGTTAGTGACAACGGGCCATGTTTCACCAGTGCTGAATTTGAGGAATTCATGACTCGCAATGGGATCAAACATGTCAGCTCGGCCCCGTTTAAACCATCCTCCAATGAGCAGGCAGAGCAGGCAGTACAAACCATCAAACAGAGCCTTAAATGAGTCACAGAAGGCTCACTCCAAACCCGCCTGTCCCGAGTACTGCTCAGCTACCGCACGAGACCCCACTCGCTCACAGGTGTGCCCCCGGTTGAGCTACTCATGAAAAGGACACTTAAAACCAGACTCTCGCTGGTTCACCCCAACCTGCATGATCAGGTAGAGAGCAGGCGGCAGCAACAAAATGTAAACGATGGTCGCGCCACTGTGTCACGGGAAATTGATCTGAATGACCCTGTGTATGTGCTAAACTATGGACATGGTCCCAAGTGGATCGCTGGCACGGTGATAGCTAAAGAAGGGAGAAGGGTGTTTGTAGTCAAACTAGACAATGGACAAAAGCACCTGGACCAAACGAGGCTGCGGTTCACAGACTGCCCTGAACAACCCACAACCGACACCACCTTTTTCGAGCCCACAACACACACCCAAAGGATCAACGACACCACCCCGGACCAGGAAATGGAACCCATCATGCCCAACAGCCCAGCAAGGCCAGGCTCACCCAGCAGCCCTGCAGGGCCAACAACACGCCAGCCCAGCGAGGGCACAGCCAACACACCAGAACAGACATTTGTAACGAGGCGGTCCACCAGGGAAAGAAAGGCTCCCGACCGCCTCACTGTGTAAATAATTTTCACTTTGACTTTTGGGGGGAGTGATGTTGTGTATCTGTAAAGCTTGCACTCCCATGTTCCGCCACCAGGGACTGCATCCCCTGAAGTCCCAAGGGATCCCAGCATCCCTTGGGAGCACTGTATATAAGCCGGCCCCTGAGGCCTGTTCTTCACTGTAGAGTGTCTTAATAAAGACTGAGGTCACTGTTACTTTAACCTCCCTGTGTGCAGTCTCATCTGTGTTAGGAGCACAATACACATCACCTCCAAAGACCTCCAGAGTACATCCAAACTCTCCTGAGGTTGAATCAGAGCAGCCTTTTAAATGATGTGACATGTGATTTAGAACGTGGTGTCCAGAACACTGTGAGTAGTTCCAGTTAGTTCCACTTTTTAACCGGCGATTTTGTGGGCGAGATGTGTGCGAGGTGGTGAAAGTGACACTTTGTGATTTCCTAGGCGTTAGTTTTGGCAAATGTGATCTTTACGACAAAATAAAGTAATCGATTGGTATTATTCAATCTCGGCGTTAATTATGTGCGGAAAGTAATGCTGGGTGATCTTATGGGCATTGGTTTTGCCTATTCTGATGATACCGCCCCAAAAAAGTGGGCGGGCTGTATTATTTTTTCCTGATGTTAAACACATAGGGAAAGTAACGCTCGGCGTTTAGTGTCCGAAAAATGCCCGTCAGTTTCCATTTTGTGGCTAAATGGGCGATATCTGGGTGTTATACGTCATTTCAGTGGTAAAATGGATGTTACGTGGGCATTATGCTTGCAAATAAAGTGCAAAATCTAGCCCCAAGTCATTAATATATATCAAGAAAAGCAATGGTCTTAGTACCGACCCCTGGTGAACACCACTGTTTACCTTCCTCCTGTTTGAGAAACAATCGTTCACCACTGCTCTCTGTTTCCTGTCATTTATCCAATTTCGTATCTATGCTGCACTGTCTCTTTTATTCCATGGGCTTCAACTTTTCGTAATAAGTCTATTATATGGCACTTTATCAAATGCTGTTTGGAAATCCATATACATCATGTCAACTCTCTCTGTTACCTCATCAAAAAACTCTATCAAGTTCATTAAACACAAATACAAAAGCAAAATATTGCAGATGCTGGAACCTGAAATAAAAACAGAGACTGCTGGAAATCTCAGCGGGGGGTCAGGCAGCATCTGTGGAGCAGAAAACAAATGTTCGAAAAGAGCACATTCTTAAGCAGTGAAAGGGGGAGGAGAAGAAAGAACAAAAGCAAAAGTCTGTGATAGGATGGAAGGCAGGAGAGATTAGACACAAATTGCCTTTAACAAATCTGTACTGGTTTTCTTTAATTAATTCACAGTTTTCCAAGTGACTGTTAACTTTGTCCCTGATTACAGTTTCTAAACTCTTTCCCACTACCGAGGTTAAACTGACTGGCCTGTAGTTGCTGGGTTTATCCTTACACAGTTTTTTTGAACACGGGTGTAACATTTGCACCTCTCCAGTCCTCAGGCTCCACCCCCGTATCTAAGGCAGATTGGAAGATTATGGCCAGTACTTCCACGATTTCTTTCTTAACCTCCCTCAGCATCCTTGGATGCATCCCATCTGCTCCTGGTGACTTATCAAGCTTAAGTACAGTAAGCCTTTCTAGTGCCTCCTCTTTATCAATTTTTATTTCAGTCATTACCTCCACTACCTCCTCTTTCACTATGACTTTGACAAATTGCAAGGTGAGCGTGAGCTAGCTCTGATCCAGTCAATGTTAAAATCTCAAAGGATGTACACGGAGGGGCAGGAGGGTGGGGATGGCAGAAATTGGTCCTCAGCAAATGTGCGATACAGGCAATAGTGAATCAGGAGCCCGTGTTACACCCCGTCTGATCTTTTCCCTCCTGCACTGCTAAAGAAAATCAGGTGTGCTGCAAGTCGCTTTAGCTGAAAACCAATTTCAGCCCCTTTTACTTTTAAATCAATATTTATCCAGAGAATTTTGAACACACAATGAAAGTCATTATTTGGATTAATCCGCTGGTACTCTTACCCAGACACGTCAGGGGATCTTTGTAATGATAAGGCATTTGCAAAGTACTTTCAGCACTTTCAACCCCTTTCTCTGCTTGCTGTCACAAGTTTTTATCTGCTCTCTTTCTCTTGTCAAATGTGCATCGATAGCCTTCCGTTGTGTCCATTTATGAGTCTCGTATATTCAGCTGGCGGTAAACAACTTTTAAATGTTCAATTTTCCTGCGTTTTTATTGTAAAGTTGATCATAACTCAGGGTTTAAGCTTCTTGAACCTGAGACATTTTTATATTACTGTGCAAATGCCCAATATATTCTCAGCAAATTCATTTTTTGTTGCTGGTTTAAGAAAGACTTGCATTTATATAGCACCTTTCACAACCTCAGGGGGTCCTAAAGCACTTTACAGTCAATGAAGTACTTTTGAAGTGTGGTCACTGTTGTAATGTAGGAAATACAGCAGCCAATTTGCGCACATCAAGCTCCCACAAACAGCAAAGTGACAATGACCAGATAATCTTTTATTTGTGATATTGCGCGAGGGATAAGTATTGGTCAGGACACCGGTGAGATCTCTCCTGATCTTCTTCCAATAGTGCCATAGTTTCTTTTATGTCTACGGGAGAGGGCAGACAGGGCCTCAGTTTAATGTCTCATCTGAAAGATGGAGGAGGGGAATGACTGCTCTATAATTTGTTGCCTTAAAGCTCGTAGCACTGCTGGGCTGTGCTCTTCCTCTGCATTCTTCAGTTCCTCGTCACCTTCTTCATCTTCCTCCTTCACTTTTCCCTCCTCCTCTGGAAACTCCAAGGCAACTCTCCTCTGTATTGCTAGATTGTAGAACATGCAGAAAATGATTCTAAACCGTGACTTTTGCTTTAGGTTGTCCAGAAGGACCCCACCTGATCTGTCCAGGCAGCGGAACCATTGTTTCAGAACGCCAATGTTTGCTCAATCAGCACCCTTTTGTTGATGCATGGCACAAAACTCCCAAAACAAGCACTCTACTTGGGACTCCTACACGGCAAGCGAGCCCCAGGTGGGCAGAGAAAACGTTTCAAGGACACCTTCAAAGCCTTCCTGATAAAATGCAGCATTCCCCACCGACACCTGGGAGTCCTTGGCCCAAGACCGCCCTAAATGGAGGAAGAGCATCCGGGAGGGCACTGAGCACCTCGAGTCTCATTGCTGAGAGCATGCAGAAAACAAGTGCAGGCAGCGGAAGGAGCGTGCGGCAAACCAGACTCCCCAACCACCCTTTCCTTCAACGACTGTCTGTCCCATCTGTGACAGAGACTGTAATTCCCGTATTGGACTGTTCAGTCACCTAAGAACTCACTTTGAGAGTGGAAGCAAGTCTTCTTCGATTTCAAGGGACTGCCAATGATGATGATGTTGCATGGTTCTCAGTTTATTGCCACTCCACTTTTGTACCCGGGTTCCTGACAGGAATCATGAGCCAGTTGATGAGGCAACACCACTTGTCACTAGCAGCCAGGTTAACACCTGATGATCTGGGAGGAACAGCAGTAGATGAGCACAGCGCAGTACGAAAGCGCCATGACAACAGCCAGGAAACCAAACCTGCCTGACTCGCTGACCTGTGGTCCCCAACAAGTTGCATGTTGAGTGTCTGGCAGCCCTTCCTGTCGGTGGAGAGCACTCGGGCTACATGCGTGCAGTCTACCGTCACTCTGCACCCGCAGGAATCCAACAATACGGGCAAATGCCAGTGTCCTACTTCCTGCCTGTCCATGGGGAAGCTAATGAATTGTGGTCGGCTCCCAAACACTGCATTAATGACCTGCCGGATGGTTGTCTGCATAGCACTGACTGATGTCACTGATGCCCCCAGAAGCAGCTTGGAAGAAGCATAACAATTTAGAGCCACGGTGACCTTCACTGACATATGCATGCAGTGCAAGCCCTGGTATTGGTCTTCAATTCCCACTCCAACAGGACCGTTTCTCGTTACATCCTTTGCCTCTGTGAGGTCCAGGTATGATGTTCTTCGGAAGTAATTAGTAATTAGGAAGGCAAATGGAATGTTGGTCTTTATTGCAAGGCGGATGGAGTATAAAAGTAGAGAAGTCCTGCTACAACTGTACAGGGCGTTGGTAAGACCACACCTGGAGTTCTGCGTACAGTTTTGGTCTCCTTATTTAAGAAAGGTCATACTTGCATTGGAGGCAGTTCAGAGAAGATTCATGAGGCTGATTCCTGAGATGAAGGGGTTGTCATATGAAGAAAGGTTGAGCAGGTTGGGCCTATACTCGTTGGAGTTTAGAAGAATGAGAGGTGATCTTATTGAGACGTATAAGATTCTGAGGGGGCTTGACAGGGCAGATGCAGAGAAGATGTCTCCTCTTGTGGGGGAATCTAGAACTAGCAGGCATAGTTTCAGAATAAGGGGTCGCTCATTTAAAATGGAAATGAGGAGGAAGTTCTTCTCTCAGAGGGTCATGAATCTTTGAAATTCTCTACACCAGAGAGCTTGGAGGCTAAGTCACTGAATATATTTAAGGTGGAGGTAGGCAGATTTTTGAACAATAAGGGAGTCAAGGGTTATGGGGAGCGAGCGGGGAAGTGGAGCTGAGTCCATGATCAGATCAGCCATGATCTTATTGAATGGCGGAGCAGGCTCGAGGGTCCATATGGCCTACTCCTGCTCCTACTTCTTATGTTCTTATGTTCTATTCCTAAAGACCGGCATGCTGTCAGACTTCATGCACCCTTGTCTCCTTGGTCCTCTCTTGCAGCCTGTGCAGGTCTCTGCTGCCTTCCTTGCTGCTCCTCATCCTCATGATTTGGTAACATCTGGGGTAAAGCCAGTAGCTTTCTCATGCTCAGCAATTAAGAAAAAGCAAATCCTATGAAACAGTTCCCGCTCTCTGAAAATTCACTCTCCAAAAGCATTTCACAGATAAAGAGGTCTTAGTGCAATTATATCAGGCCCTTCGTGAGACTGCACCTGATATATTGTGTACAGTTTTGGTTTCCTTATCTACTTGCCATCGAGGGAGTGCAACAAAGGTTCACCAGAATAATTCCTGGGCTGGGGGGAGATTGTTCTATGAGGAGAGATTAAGAAGAATGATGTGTATATTCTTTAGAGCTTAAAAGAATGAGAGGTGATCTCATTGAAACATGCAACATTCTTTCAGGGCTTGACAGGAAGGATGTTTCCTCTGGCTGGGGAGTCTAGAACCAGGGGTCCCAGTCTCAGAATAAGGGGTCGTCTTTAGGACTGAGATGAGGGGGCACTTCTTCACTCAGAGGGTGGTGAATCTTTGGAATTCTCTACCCTAGAATGCGGTGGAGGCTCAATCTTTGGGTATATTCAAGGCAGAGATCAATAGATGTTTGGATATAAAGGGAATCAAGGGATTATGGGGATAGTGCAGGCAAGTGGAGTTGAGGTAGAAGATCAGCCATGATCTTATTGAATGACAGAGCCGTCTCGAGGGGCCGAATGGCTGACTCCTGCTCCTAATTCTAATGTTCTTATGTAAGCACAGCCAAAAACCTGGCTCGAAAACAGTTTGGAAGGAGCCAGTGGCGTAAATATTTCGAGCCACCATAACCTTCACTGCTACACTGGCCCAAAAGCTGCCAAGAAGCCATAAACCTTGAGTCAGAGAGTTACTTTAATGGAGGTGAGGATCTCTTTAAATACTGCTTGTGGAGGATGCTTGCTGATTGTTCCTGCCATGATTTACTGGGTGGGTTTAGGAAGTGATGTTTCTGGCATGGACGCACACCAATCTCACAAAAAGGTTGTGATTCAGGTGCAAAACCCGTATTAACATATTTAAATGACACCTGCCTTTATTTAAAGCGGCAATGAGGGAGGGCAACGAGCGCCCGAACTATCGCCCAGACCTGAATGTTGCAGTTTTGGTACAGTTCTGGTACAAGGTGTCATGATATAAGGTGTCATGGTACAAGGTGTCATGGTACAAGATGTCATGGCTCAAGGTGTCATGGTACAAGGTGTCATGGTATAAGGTGTCATGGTACAAGGTGTCATGGTACAAGGTGTCATGGTATAAGGTGTCATGGTACAAGGTGTCATGATATAAGGTGTCATGGTATAAGGTGTCATGGTACAAGGTGTCATGATATAAGGTGTCATGGTACAAGGTGTCATGGTACAAGGTGTCATGGCTCAAGGTGTCATGGTACAAGGTGTCATGGTATAAGGTGTCATGGTACAAGGTGTCATGGTACAAGGTGTCATGGTATAAGGTGTCATGATATAAGGTGTCATGGTATAAGGTGTCATGGTACAAGGTGTCATGATATAAGGTGTCATGGTATAAGGTGTCATGATATAAGGTGTCATGGTACAAGGTGTCATGGTACAAGGTGTCATGATATACGGTATCATGGTATAAGATGTCATGGTACAAGGTGTCATGGTATAAGGTGCCATGGTACAAGGTATCATGGTACAAGATGTCATGGTACCAGGTGTCATGGTATAAGGTATCATGGTATAAGGTGTCATGGTACAAGATGTCATGGTACAAGGTGTCATGGTATAAGGTGTCATGGTACAAGATATCATGGTATAAGGTCTCATGGTATAAGGTCTCATGGTATAAGGTGTCATGGTATAAGATGTCATGGTACAAGGTGTCATGGTATAAGGTGTCATGGTATAAGGTGTCATGGTACAAGGTGTCATGGTACAAAGTTCCATTTCATGGCATCCATTTTGGATGTGCAAAAACATGCAAAACACACACCAATTTCTATTCCCCTGTCTCTGGGCAAAAATATCTCCCATTGTGATAGCAATTTTAAATTGTTTATAATGTTTGGGAACCAATTTGATTTTTAAAATTTCAGCCACTATGCCGACATGTGCACACGATTTGTCTGCTCTCTGATGTACAAAGACGGTCGACAGCCGAACAATGGAGGAGGCCCAACTATCCTTCTTAACATATTCGTCTGTCCTGCACATACCAGACACATGTCGAGTCTGGAAAATCAGCAAGCAAAGGCTGAACAAACAAACGAAAAAGTGGTATAGCGAAAAAAGTGGTATAGCGAACTCGAGAAATCCCGTTGGGTGAAACAGGGAGGCATTCAATGGAACGCATACAGAAATATGTAGGAACATGTTCAAAGGGCATTTCGAGAAGCAGAGAGAGACCTAGATCAGGGGCAAAACACCATGAGTATGAATTCTTTTCAGTACTTCAACAGTAGGAGGACAGTCAGTGAAAAGGTGGGAGCTATAAAAGATGCAAAATAGGCTGGGGACAGGATAAGCACAAAATAGTAAATATCCTGAGCGATGATTTCTTCCGAGTATTCACAAGGAAAGCCAAGAGCAGCACATCCTCTCCAAGTAGAGATAACCCAGGCCAAATCTGTACAAATGTCCCAGATGCTAAAAAGGGCTCAAAACAAATATGTTGCCAAAGGTTTATGGAATTTATCACAAAATGTGAGGAGAGGTTAGGGAGGAGATTTGGGAGATATTGGCAGTCAGTGTGAGGAAGTCACTGAACAGTGGTGAGGTAATAGTACATTAGAAATAGATTACTGAGGTGCCTGTATTCAACGTGGTTCACCAAACAGATACAGGCAACTACAATTTTCCCCGGTCATTTGTGGTGTTTTTTTTGGCCCGCGCCACTTTTTTTGGTGTAAGTTTTTAAATTAAAGTTTCCCCAAGGAATCTGAGTTAGTTACGATTTTTTTAGGTTCGTTTTTTTTGATGTCATAGGGGACGTTACCTCATGTCTGCGCCAGTTTTTAGCATTTTTCAAGGTTTGCCCCCAAATATTTTATCCTAGGTCGGCGTATCTGGCCACTCCCAAAAATCCTTCTGGTGTGTTAAGAGAAAGCAGCGCACATAGAAAAATCGGCACAGAAAGACGTCATTGTTTTTCATCTAAATTTTGGAGGGAGATAAGAAACTTTAAATATGCATAATAAAGATTACATTTTTTTACCTTACAACGGAGTAGATGGAAGTTTGATGGAATTCTGAACATTGCATTTTTTTTAACTCACACGCCACCACTGCACGTCTTCAAACAGGGCTGGAGGGTCGGAGCGTCGGCCAGCAGAATCGACCCCTCGCCTGGACACATGGGCTCGGGGCTCAGCTACAAAACAACCCCGGGTGGGGGGGGGGAGATTGGAAGACTGCACTAAGTATCAAATGAGCCCGAGGGGATTGGGGGGTGAGGGGTGCTGTTGAACGCGATCGGAAGAAGTCACAAGACTGCAATGAACCCGGGAGAGTGGGGGGGGTGGGGTGGCGGGGGGAGGTTGGGTTCCTGATCACTGTGCTTACTCAAACCTGGGTGTGATCCACACAGACCTTGGGGAGAGAGAACAAAGAACCTGTCTTGTCTTCCTGCATTTTGAGCTTCTTGCAAAGGTAAAATGTAAGCATGGGGGTAATACTGACAATGCCATACCTTGTGCGATCCTTCTGCATCATGGTGCTGCGGAGGAGACAATTGATTCAACGTCATCGCATGGGGAACCTCAGAGTCTGTAGGGTGATGGGCAGGAGGCCTTACCCACCTCGGGTATATCGAGACAGGCGTTCACACCTGCACCTGAGTGATGCAGACTGTGTCAGAAGGCTGCATTTCTGCAAATAAGTTGTAAGTGAGATCTGTGAGTTGGTGAAAGCAGACTTGCAACCTAGAAACGTCAGAAGGACTGCTTTGTCAGTTGAAGTGAAGGTTACAGCTGCACTTTCATTCTATGCCTCCGGATCATTTCAAGCTACAACTGGGGATGTGTGCGCCATCTCTCAACATGCAACACACGCATTTGACAGGTGACTTCTGCAGTATATGCACAGAGGAATGACGACATAAAGTTCCCCATGACCGCCCAAGCAATGCGTGATAGGGCTGTGGGCTTCTCCAGGATTGCTAGCTTCCCAAAGGTAAAGAGCTGCATTGATTGTACCCACATCGCCTTGTGAGCACCTTTGGAGGATTCCGAGATGTACAGGAACAGAAAATGCTTCAACTCCATTAATGTACAGCTCGTATGTGACGGCATGCATCGCATCATGTCAGTCGATGCAAGATACCCTGGGAGCCCCCATGATGCGTTCATGCTACGCGAGAGCATTATGTCTGCAATGTTACAGCAGCAGCCAGAAGTGTAGAGGAACAAAGGGACCTTGGAGTGCATGTTCCGCTACACTTCTGGCTGCTGAAGGTAGCAGAACAAATAGACAAGGTGGTTAAGAAGGCATTCGAGACACTTTCCTTTATTAGCAAAGGCATAGAATACAAGAGCAGAGAGGTTATGCTTGAACTGTATTAAACACTAGTTAGGCCACAGCTAGAGTACTGTGTACAGTTCTGGTCACCACATTACAGGAAATATGTGATTGTACGAGAGAGGGTACAGAGGCGATTTGTGAGGATGTTGCCTGGACTGGAGAATTTTAAATATGAGGAAAGATTGGATAGGCTGGGGTTATTTTCTTTGGAACAGAGGAGGCTGAGGGGGGACTTAATTGAAATATATAAAATTATGAGGGGCCTGGAAAGAATGGATAGAATGGACCTATTTCCCTTTGCACAGAGGTCAATAACCAGGAGCATAGATTTAAAGTAAGTGGTGGAAGAATTAGAGGGGATTTGAGGGGAAATTTCTTCACCCAGAGGGTAGTGAGGGTCTGGAACTCACTGCCTGAAAGGGTGGTAGAGGCAGAAACCCTCATCACATTAAAAAAGTACTTGGATATGCCCTTGATGTGACATAACCTACAGGGCTACAGACCAAGAGCTGGAAATTGGGATTAGGCTGGAAATCTCCTTTACAGCTGGCACAGACATGATGAGATGAATAGCCCTCCTTATGAGCTGTATATTTGTATGATTCTATGAAAATTGTGGCGACTCAGAGTAAATCTTGGGAATGGATAAGAAATTGGCTGAAGGATAATAAACAATGGGTACTTGATTAGAGGGGTTATTTTGGGGCAAGGGAAGTACTGAGTGGGATGCCCCAGGGATCAGTATTGTGGCCAGTATTGTTTCTAACCTGCATCAATACATGGAAAGGACTCTTGGGTAGAGTAATGGAGACAAAAATCCTGCAACACTAACGTACAACAATTATGTACAGGAAAAGGTCAGCTGGTCCATGAAAGCAATCCCACACTCATGATGGCTGGAGAGTTGTGACTGGACACTTCCTACCTGACAGCCTCGAACCCCCACCCATTCTGCAACCATGTAATCCCGAGAGAAAAAACCCCAGAGCCAATAAGGGAAAACATAAGGGAAAATATTCCATGTTTAACTGTCAGAAAAGGTTCACAAGGTTGATTGCTAAGATGAAGAGGTTGACTTATGAAGAAATGTCGAGCAGGTTGGGCCGATAAATCCCCAGGGCCTGATGGTCTGCATCCCAGAGTACTTAAGGAGGTGGCCTTGGAAATAGCGGATGCATTGACAGTCATTTTCCAACATTCCACAGACTCTGGATAAGTTCCTATGGAGTGGAGGGTAGCCAATGTAACCCCACTTTTTAAAAAAGGAGGGAGAGAGAAAACAGGGAATTATAGACTGGTCAGCCTGACATCGGTAGTGGGGAAAATGTTGGAAGCAATTATTAAGGATGTCATAGCAGCACATTTGGAAAGAGGTGACATGATAGGTCCAAGTCAGCATGGATTTGTGAAAGGGAAATCATGCTTGACAAATCTTCTGGAATTTTTTGAGGATGTTTCCAGTAGAGTGGACAAGGGAGAACCAGTTGCTGTGATGTATTTAGACTTTCAGAAGGCCTTCGACAAGGTCCCACACAAGAGATTAATGTGCAAAGTTAAAGCACATGGGATTGGGGGTCATGTGCTGACGTGGATTGAGAACTGGTTGGCAGACAGGAAGCAAAGAGTAGGAGTAAATGGGTACTTTTCAGAATGGCAGACAGTGACTAGTGGGGTACCGCAAGGTCCTGTGCACTAATGATTTAGGGATTAAATGTAGTATCTCCAAATTTGCGGATGACACTAAGTTGGGTGGCAGTGTGAGCTGCGAGGAGGATGCTATGAGGCTGCAGAGTGACTTAGATAGGTTAGGCGAGTGGGCAAATGTATGGCAGATGAAGTATAATGTAGATAAATGTGAGGCTATCCACTTTGGTGGTAAAAACAGAGCGACAGACTATTATCTGAATGGTGACAGATTAGGAAAAGGGGAGGTGCAATGAGACCTGGGTGTCATGGTACATCAGTCATTGAAGGTTGGCATGCAGGTTCAGCAGCCGGTTAAGAAACCAAATGGCATGTTGGCCTTCATAGCGAAGGGATTTGAGTACAGGGTCAGGGAGGTGTTACTACAGTTGTACAGGGCCTTGGTGAGGCCACACCTGGAGTATTGTGTACAGTTTTGATCTCCTAACTTGAGGAAGGACATTCTTGTTATTGAGGAAGTGCAGCGAAGGTTCACCAGACTGATTCCCGGGATGGCAGGACTGACATATCAAAAAAGACTGGATCAACTGGGCTTGTATTCACTGGAGTTCAGAAGAATGAGAGGGGATCTCATAAACGTTTAAAATTCTGATGGGTTTCGACAGGTTAGATGCAGGAAAAATGTTCCCAATGTTGGGGAAGTCCAGAACCAGGGGTCACAGTCTAAGGGTAAGGGGTATGCAGAAGATAAAGATATGCGGAGTCAGTGGGCAGAAGATAAAGGTACGCGGAGTCAGTGGAAATGTATTAGCATTGATAGAGAATTGGCTGGCGAACAGAAAGCAGAGTCGGGATAAATGGGTCCTTTTTGGGTTGGAAATCGGTGGTTAGTGGTGTGCCACAGGGATCGGTGCTGGAACCACAACTGTTTACAATATACATAGATGACCTGGAAGAGGGGACAGAGTGTAGTGTAACAAAATTTGCAGATGACATAAAGATTAGTGGGAAAGCGGGTTGTGTAGAGGACACAGAGAGGCTGCAAAGAGATTTGGATAGGTTAAGCGAATGGGCTAAGGTTTGGCAGATGGAATACAATGTCGAAAAGTGTGAGGTCATCCACCTTGGGAAAAAAAACAGTAAAAGGGAATATTATTTGAATGGGGAGAAATTACAACATGCTGCGGTGCAGAGGGACCTGGAGGTCCTTGTGCATGAATCCCAAAAAATTAGTTTGCAGGTAATCAGGAAGGCGAATGGAATGTTGACCTTCATTGCGAGAGGGATGGAGTACAAAAGCAGGGAGGTCCTTCTGCAACTGTATAGGGTATTGGTGAGGCCGCACCTGGAGTACTGCGTGCAGTTTTGGTCACCTTACTTAAGGAAGGATACACTAGCTTTGGAGGAGGTACAGAGACGATTCACTAGGCTGATTCCGGAGATGAGGGGGTTACCTTATGATGATAGATTGAGTAGACTGGGTCTTTACTCGTTGGAGTTCAGAAGGATGAGGGGTGATCTCATAGGAACATTTAAAATAATGAAAGGGATAGACAAGATAGAGGCAGAGAGGTTGTTTCCACTGGTCGGGGAGACTAGAACTAGGGGGCACAGTCTCAAAATACGGGGGAGCCAATTTAAAACCGAGTTGAGAAGGAATTTCTTCTCCCAGAGGGTTGTGAATCTGTGGAATTCTCTGCCCAAGGAAGCAGTTGAGGCTAGCTCATTGAATGTATTCAAGTCACAGATCGATAGATTTTTAACCATTAACCATGATCTTATTGAATGGCGGTGCAGGCTCGAGGGGCTAGATGGCCTACTCCTGTTCCTAATTCTTATGTTCTTATATTTAGGACTAAGATGAGGAGAAACTTCTTCACCCAGAGAGTGGTGAACCTGTGGAATTCTCTACCACAGAAAGTTGTTGAGGCCAATTCACTAAATATATTCAAAAAGGAGTTCGATGTAGTCCTTACTACTAGGGGGATCAAGGGGTATGGTGAGAAAGCAGGAATGGGGTACTGAAGTTGCATGTTCAGCCATGAACTCATTGAATGGCAGTGCAGGCTCGAAGGGCCGAATGGCCTACTCCTGCACCTATTTTCTATGTTTCTATGTTTCTATACTCATTGGAGTTTAGAAGAATGAGAGGTGATCTTATCGAAACATCTAAGATACTGAGAGGGCTTGACAAGGTAGATGCAGAGAGGATGTTTTCACTCGTGGGGGAATCTAGAAATCGGGGGCATAGTTTCAGAATAAGGGGTCGCCCATTTAAAACTGAGATGAGGAGAAATTTCTTCTCTCAGAGGATTGTAAATCTGTGAAATTCTCTGCCCCAGAGAGCTGAGTCATTGAATATATTTAAGGCGGAGATATATAGATTTTTGAATGATAAATGAGTGAAGGGTTATGGGGAACAGGCAGGGAAGTGGAGCTGAGCTCAAGATTAGATCAGCCATGATCTTATAAAATGGCGGAGCAGGCTTGAGGGGCCGAATGGCCTACTCCTGTCCCTATTTCTTATGTTCTTATCCTCTGGAAAATTCCTCTACCTCCCCCTCAGGCGATCACTTGCACCATGCGTTCTTTATCTGTTAATCCACTTACCTACTATATGATGCGAATTGTTTAAGAAATAATTGGGTGCTGAGATGGGAGGACTTCAGGGCCTTTTCAGATGGATGAAGTAAGATAGGACAAATCACCTGCCTTATCAGTGAGGATCTTGTGAATATCAAATTTATTGGGCTAAACATTGAGTCATATTTGCACATCATGCAAATGCTGACATTTCAAATGATGATACTGTGCTCACCAATGTCTATTCAATGTGCACTGAAAGCTCTGCTTAACAGCACACTTTGTGTAAAACCGTCAGATTATTCAAAATGCATGGAAAATTATGGAAATCTCATTAGCAACTGACAAACCCAGTCAGAGCAGGCACAGAATTCTCACGTGCAAACTGATCTGCTTGAATGATGATTGGACGGTTGCATTGTTGAAGGAAAATACTTCATTCCTTTTTAAATGCTGTCTTTGACTCAACAGACTCTTGTGGTGAAGCTTTCCGTGGTCTAATAAGCCTTCATTCTGCTAGTGAGAATCCGGGGCGTATGTCCCCCTTGTTACTGAACCACCAACGGCTATCTTTCATGGTTTACCTTCTCATAATCATGCCAAGTATTGAAAACCTTCAAAAGATTCCTCCCTTAACTGCCTCTGTTCCACTGATAAAAGCCCCATTTTCTTTGAGCCATTCTTCGTAACTATAACCTGGTATAGAAACACAGGGGTCAAGTTTTGGCCGCCCGCTAGAACGGCGCACATCGGAGAGGCCCGCCTAATTTATAGAACAAAAATTGCGCCGAATACTTACCTCGCGATTCTCAGATAGCTGTCGGCCCAATTCCACCTCGGCGCTGCGCAGCAGGAGCTGCTGGGGGCGGAGCTGCAGCCCTGCGCCAAAAACAGCGCCGGCAGCTTGCGCGCGTGTGCAATGGAGGCTGCGCGCGTGCGCAGTAGCTGCCGGCGTCCTGTCTCCGGGGCGACGACCCTATCCCAGGCCGAAGGGACGTCGCCCCTATCCCCGGCTGAGTGGCCTGCGTATCTTACCTCGGCGGTGGGGCCCGCCCGCCCGGCCTCTCGCTGGGGTGAGCCCCGCCCGAAGAGTCGGCGGCTGCGGCAGCAGCCCGTTATCGGCTGCGTGCGGGGCTTCTTCTTCATCGTCTTCTCTCTTCCCCCCCCCCCCATCTTCTTCTCTTCGCCCCCCATCTTCTCCTACCCTCCTCCTCTTCTCCCTGGTGCTGCAGTAGGTGAGTAGAAATATTTTTTTATTTATTGAGTGATTTTTAATTTTTTTTTAATTTGTTATTTTTTTATTTACTTCGATTGATTTATTGATTTATTTATCATTTATTATTGATGATGGCTCTTTATTTGTAAAAGTGAAGTGTTTAATGTTTGAAAACCCCCCTCCCCCCATCTCTTGTTCCCGACGCCTGATGGCAAGGTTTTTCTGAGCGTCCAAAAATCTACACTTACTCCATTCTAAGTTAGTTTGGAGTAAGTTTTTGCTGCCTAAACTTGCAAAACAGGCGTAAGTGGCTCGATACAGTTCCTTTTGAAAAGAAAATCTGTTCTAAAATGAGACTGCTCTAACTCACGAGAACTGGATCAAACTAAAGGCCGAGAATTGCAATTTCTACGATACTCCATTCTAAACTATCTGCTCCAAAAAAATAGGAGCAACTCAGGCCGAAACTTGACCCCATAGAAACATAGAAAATAGGTGCAGGAGTGGGCCATTCGCCCCTTCGAGCCTGCACCACCATTCAACAAGATCATGGCTGATCATTCCCTCAGTACCCCTTTCCTGCTTTCTCTCCATACCCCTTGACCCCTTTAGTCGTAAGGGTCATATCTAACTCCCACTTGAATATATCCAATGAACTGGCATCAACAACTCTCTGCGGCAGTGAATTCCATCAGTTAACAACTCTCTGAGTGAAGAAGTTTCTCCTCATCTCGGTCCTAAAAGGCCTACCCCTTATCCTAAGACTGTGTCCTCTGGTTCCCCAACATCGGGAACATTCTACCGGCATCTCACCTCTCCAGTCCCGTCAGAATCTTATATGCTTCTATGAGATCCCCTCTCATCCTTCTAAACTCCAATGTATAAAGGCCCAGTTGATCCAGTCTCTCCTCATATGTCAGTCCTGCCATCCCGGGAATCAGTCTGGTGAACCTTCGCTGCACTCTCTCAATAGCAAGAACGACCTTCCTCAGATTAGAAGACCAAAACCAACACAATATTCCAGGTGAGGCCTCACCAAGGCCCTGTACAGCTGCAGTAAGACCTCCCTGCTCCTCTACTCAAATCCCCTAGCTATGAAGGCCAACATACCATTTGCCTTCTTCACAGCCTGCTGTACCTGCATGCCAACTTTCAATGACTGATGAACCATGACACCCAGGTCTCATTGCACCTCCCCTTTTCCTAATCTTCCGCCATTCAGATAATATTCTGACTTCGCATTTTTGCTCCCAAAGTGGATAACCTCACATTTATCCGCATTATACTGCATCTGCCATGCATTTGCCCACTCACCTAACCTGTTCAAGTCACCCTGCAGCCTCCTAGCGTTCTCCTCACAGCTCACACCGCCACCCAGTTTAGTGTCAGCTGCAAACTTTGAGATATTACACTCAATTCCTTCATTCAAATCATTGATGTATATTGTAAAGAGCTGGGGTCCCAGCACTGAGCCCTGCGGCACTCCACTAGTCACTGCCTGCCATTTTGAAAAGGACCCGTTTATCCCGACTACCTGCTTCATGTCTGCTAACCAGTTCTCTATCCACATCAGTATATTACCTCCAATACCATGTGCTTTGATTTTGCACACCAATCTCTTGCGTGGGATCTTGTAAAAACCTTTTGAAAATCCAAATACACCAGATCCACTGGTTCTCCCTTGTCCACTCTACTAGTTGTATCCTCACAAAATTCCAGAAGATTTGTCAAACATGATTTCCCTTTCATAAATCCATGCTGACTTGGACCGATCCTGTCACTGTTTTCCAAATGTGATGTTATTTCATCCTTAATGATTGATTCCAACATTTTCACCACTACTGATGTCAGGCTAGCCGGTCTATAATTACCTGCTTTCTCTCTCCCTCACTTTTTAAAAGTGGTGTTACATTAGCTACCCTCCAGTCCATAGGAACTGATCCAGCGTCGATAGACTTTTGGAAAATGATCACCAATGCATCTACTATTTCTAGGGCCACTTCCTTAAGTACTGGGGGATGCAGACTATCAGGCCCCGGGGATTTATTGGCCTTCAATCCCATCAATTTCCCTCACACAATTTCCCGCCTAATAAGGATATCCTTCAGTTCCTCCTTCTCACTAGACCCTCGGTCCCCTAGTACTTCCGGAAGGTTATTTGTGTGTTCCTTTGTGAAGACAGAACCGAAGTATTTGTTCAAATCGTCTGCCATTTCTTTGTTCCCCATTATAAATTCACCTGAATCTGACTGCAAGGGACCTACATTTGTCTTCACTAATCTTTTTCTCTTCACATATCTATAGAAGCTTTTGCATCAGTTTTTATTTTCCTGGCAAACTTCTTCTCGTACTCTATTTTCCCCCTCTTAAGTAAACCCTTTGTCCTACTCTGCTGAATTCTAAATTTCTCCCAGTCCTCAGGTTTGCTGCTTTTTCTGGCCAATTTATATGCCTCTTCCTTGGATTTAACACTATCCTTAATTTCCAGTGTTAGCTACAGTTGAGCCATCTTCCCCATTTTATTTTTACTCCAGACAGGGATGTAAAATTGTTGAAGATCATCCATGTGATCTTTAAATGTTTGCCATTGCCTATCCGCCGTCAGCCCTTTAGGTATCATTTGCCAATCTATTCTATCCAATTCACGCCTCAAACCATCGAAGTTACCTTTCCTTAAGTTCAGGACCCTAGTTTCTGAATTAACTGTGTCACTCTCCATCTTAATAAAGAATTCTACCATATTATGGTCACTCTTCCCCAAGGGGCCTCGCACAACAAGATTGCCAATCAGTCCTCTCTCATTACACATCACCCAGTCCAGGATGGCCAGTTCCCTAATTGGTTCCTCGACATATTGGTCTAGAAAACCATCCCTAATACACTCCAGGAAATCCTCCTCCACCGCATTGCTACCAGTTTGGTTAGCCCAATCAATATGTAGATTAAAGTCACCCATGATAACTGCTGTATCTTTTTGCATGCATCCCTAATTTCTTGTTTGATGCTGTCCCCAACCTTACTACTACTGTTTGGTGGTCTGTACACAACTCCCATTAGTTTTTTATGCCCCTTGGTATTCAGTAGCTCCACCCATACCGATTCCACATCATCCAAGCTAATGTCCTTTCTTACTATTGCATTAATTTCCTCTTTAACCAGCAATGCCACCCCACCTCCTTTTCCTTTTTGTCTATCCTTCCTAAATGTTGAATACCCCTGGATGTTGAGTTCCCAGCCTTGGTCACTCTGGAGCCATGTTTCCGTGATGCCAATTACATCATACTTGTTAACTGCTATCTGCGCAATTAATTCATCCAACTTATTCCAAATACTCCTCGCATTGAGGCACGGAGTCTTCAGGCTTGTCTTTCTAACACACTTTGCCCTTTTAGAATTTTGGTGTAATGTGGCTCTTTTTGCTTTTTGCCTTAGGATTCTCTGCCCTCCACTTTTACTTCTCTTCTTTCTAGCTTTTGCTTCTGCCCCCTGGTATTCTAGTGAATATTCAGTGTGTGCTTTCCTTGGCACTAATTTCCTTCCTTTAGTAGAGTGCAATACTCCATCTGTCTTGTATAAGTTCAATGTCATAACAACATATTAAATAAAAGCAGGAGTAGGCCATATGGCCCCTTGAGCCTGCTCCACCTTCATGGCTGATCTTCAACCTCAACTCCACTTTCCCGCCTGATCCCCATATCCCTTAATTCCCCTAGAGTCTAAAAGTCTATTTATCTTAGCCTTTGAATATGCTCAAAGACTCCACAGCCGTTTGGGATAGAGAATTCCAAAGACTCACACCCCTCTGAGTGAAGAAATTTCTCCTCATCTCAGTCCTAAATGGCCAACTGACGATTACTGTTAGTTCTCTCTTTCCCAGGGCAGCTGTTGATGATTCTACCATTTCCATTTACACCCTACCTAGACTCTTCTTTTGTTTCTTTACTCATCCCATTGTTCATACGGCGCGGACATGATGGGCTGAAATGGCCTCCTTTCATGCTGTAAATTTCTATGATTCTGTGATTCTATGACTTGTTGTTTATGATTCCATGAAGTAATTTTACCACAAGCTACTGGTAGCCCAACTCCTTCTTAGTCTGTGTCATTGGAAAAACCAGCTCAGAGAGTGGTGAGAATGAGGAACTCACTAGCACAAGGAGTGGTAGAAGCAAATAGCATAGATCCATTTTCGGGGAAGTGAGATAAGTTCAAGAGCTGTGAGGGCGAAGGGTGGGAGGAGGTTTATGTGGAGTATTAACAGCAGAATAGACCAGTTGGGCCAAATGGCCGGTTTGTATGCTCTACACTTTAAGTGTGCACCATGTGCACAGATTATAAAATAAATGCTTTGTTTGAACATTAAAAAAAATACCTTGGAGTTATTGAATGTGGCGAGGTGTTGCATTTTCTTTTGGCTGCCATTAATTTCACTTTTGCATGGCTCCACTGGTTTATAATGCCACAAAAGGGACCCGAGGGGACGCTGAAGCTTGTCTATAACGAGCACCATGCACGTATTGCCCTGGGTCAAATTAATAACTCACAATGGGATCTATTCAGAGTTCACATTAATGCCTGTAATAGACATGTTGTTCTCTAAGGAGAACTTGGCTGATATTATATAAAAGTGTTCATTTGACTTTTTCATACAGCAGGTGGCTGACTCACACGCCGCTGCCTAACAAGATTTCAAAGATTTTCCTTCATTTCCGTCCTCTCAACAAGGGGTGCCATTCCAGGGGGTCTATTTGCTACCTTGCCTGAGTGGTTATTTAGCTGTGTGGTGACTGCTGGGGCCACCTTAGGAACACTTGAGCCAGTTCCACCATTCAATTAGATCATGGCAGATCTGTATTTGACAGACAGACAGACAGACTTACATTTATATTGCGCCTTTTCCGAATGCTTTACAGCCAATTAAGTACTTTTAGATTGTCGTCATTGTGGGAAACGCGGCAGCCAACTTGCGCACAGCAAAATCCTCCAAACAGCAATGTGATAATGACGAGATAATCTGTTTTTGTTATGTTAATTGAGGGATAAATATTGACCAGGACACCAGCGATAGCTCCCCTGCTCTTCTTCGAAATAATGCTATGGGACCTTTTACGTCCACCCGAGAGGGCAGATGGGGCCTCGGTTTGACGTCTCACCCGAAAGACGGCACCTCCGACAATGCAGCTGTCCTACAGCGCTGCACAGGAATGTCAGCCTAGATTTATGTGCTCAAGTCCCTGGAGTGGGACTTAAACCCACAATCTTCTGACTCATAGGCAAGAGTGCTACCCACTGAACCACAGCTGACAATGTATTTTAACTCTATTTACTCTCCTTAGTTCCCTCGGGCTAGAACCTCCATATATTTTGCATGCCTAACGCCCACTTAACGCCCATTTTACCGCTGAAATGACGTATAACGGACATTTATCGTCCATTTTGCAACAAAATGGAAACTGACGGGCATTTTTAGGAAACTATCGCCGAGCGTTACTTTCCCCATGTGCTTAATGGCGTGAAAAAATATTTCTGCCCGCCCACTTCTTTTGGGCGGAATCAGCAGAATGGGTGAAATCTACGCCCATAATATCGGCCAGCGTTACTTTCCGCATGTAATTAACGCGAAGATTCAATATTAACGCCGACTCACTGTTTTTTGTCGTAAAGAGCATATTTACCCAAACTAGTGGCCATGAGATCGCCCAGTGTCAATTTCACCACCTCGCATATATTGTCCACAATATCGCTCGCCCAAAAAAACACCCAGAAAAAGTGGAACATACTGGAACGAACGGCAGTGGTGTGGCTGGCATTTGTTAAATCCCACTCTTACATGAGGAGCTGATATCGGAAAGATTTGCCTGAAAGAGCGCTGATGTGAGTGACAACGCTGACACACTGCTGTGTGTGTGCAGCTCAGACATCAATGGTGCCCATCATCTTGGTGCCAGTTAAAGTTTACGTTGATTGATGTTAAGTTGTATTTAACCCTTTCATAAGGAATCACCAGTGTGTAATGGTCCAGCTATCTGAGACAATGCACAACAAGGTTATGTTCAATAACAAAAATTTAATACCAACATTGGTCTGAAATCATAAGTATCACAGCCAGTAACACCCAACCCCTGCCCACACCCCACTATGTCCACCATTGACATAAATCACATGTTCAATATGTCCACCAACACAGAATACAAAGGCAAAGCAGGAGCGTGGTCCCCAGTCCCCATGCATTGCAACAAATTGCATACACCCAGATGGAGATATAAAACAGCCATCACCTGCACACATGCACCTCACTTTCCTTCGCCCCTCCCCTTCTTCTCCCCGCCTCTACCCCTTCCCCTCCTCGCTCCATGGCGCCTGGCCGAGGAGCTCCTCAGGCGGTGCCTCATTGCTGGGGGATGAAGGCAGATGCGGTCGTTGCACGCGTACGGGAGTGGGGGATGCCGAGGGGGCAACATTCTCTGATGCTGAAGCAGGATCTTGGTCCTTGCTCTCATCTGTCGTTCGCAGTGGTGGTGCCGAACCTAGGGGTGGAGTGCCGCACTCGGGGACCAATGGTAGGCCTGTGGCAGCAGTGTTCCTGGCTATCGCCTCCAGTGCCTCCACAATGCGTGGAATGTACTCGGACATGGTGGCCAGCTGTCGGGATATGCCCCCCAATGCTTTGATGAGCTGGTCACCAATGTCTACAGTCCTCTTGGACAACTGTACCATCTCTCAGCTCTCATGTCGCGCTCGTAGAACAGACCTGCTGTGTCCACAAGGCCTCTGTGGGGTCGGCGAGGTGCTTGGGGCCGGTACCTCCAGAGTAGAGGCAGGAATGACCGGAGGACCACTAGATGGCCTTGGGGTGGAATGGCTTCTGGAGTGTGGTGATGCAGGTTCTTCGAAGTCCGCGTTCTCACCCGTCGAGAACAGACCCAGCAGTTTGACGGGCGAGAATCGGAACTCCTCAGCACCAGATGTAGTAGGATCATCTGCCGACTTCTGCCTCGTGCCCCCATCTTCTGGCCTCTGTGGTCCTGCCTGGGGCCGTGCTGCTGGCTGAGCTGCAAAACACAAATGAGATTATTAGACGGGTGCTAGGGTGACGAGGTGAGTCCAGTGCTACACACAGCATATGCACGACAAAAGCACCACTACTATCAAAATCATCGCAGACATCACATTTCACGACCATCAACACATTGTGCATTGCAATGATTTTCATTAGGCCAGCATTATTTCTATGAAAATTTTATAAGTCATCTATCATATTATTTGGATATGAGTTGGTGTGGCATCTATTGACTTTACATCACAAAATGGTGTAAGCTTTACTCACGTGGCATCACTTCAGGGTCTGCAGATGCTTGTATGGTTGTCCGGGGGTGCTTCTCCACGAGTGCGAGCACCCGCTCCTCCATCTCAGTGATGTCGCTGGGAACTGGTGGCCCCCCACCCGTTCGCCTCTGCACGCACCTCATCGTCGATAGCTTCTTCTGTAAAAGGTGACAGGACGACATGGCATGAGATCATTGCGTGATATCATTGCTAGGTACTGTCACAGAGACTGATACAACACATAACCGACAGATGTAATCATGATTATTATGATAATTATCATTCTTTACCTAAAGACGTACACCGTGACCGCAGGCTTCGAGTAAAACATTCCCGGTAAAAGTGCAAGACCTCACATTTGCTGATAGTCACTCATGACTGCCACAAATCCATTTATATAAATACATAAGTACATGTAAATCAATGTAATACTTATTCTTGCAGATCCCACAAGGTCGTTCCATCATTTGCGGCATTGATTGCCCTCACGTACCTCGTTGGTCACCGACAAGACCACCTCTGCTATCTCGGTCCATATCCTGTGGTATGCCTTTGGGGTGGGCTTCCCACACCCTCCCTGTGTCAAATCACCCCAGCGTAACTCGACCTCCTGCAGGAGGGAGGCATTTGCCTCGTCCGAGAACCTCCTGGCTTTTTTGTGTGCTGTGATACCTCCTCCTCTCCCTCTATTATAGGCCAAATTTGGTCAAATATGTGGCTGGTAACACCTACTTTTTGTTTCCCTACTTGCTGTGAAGCTCTAAAGTCTCCCTCCTTCCTCCCAAAGCAGCCACACCACACCCAGACACGTCTTCAGTCCCTCTGAGCTCTCTCTCTCTCTGTCTCCTCTTCTGCGCATGTCATGGTGACCCTTGACCTCCTGAATCGCGGGAATCGAGCGTTGCCATGCCATTGCTAAGGATGGCCACAATTCACGGCAGGTCAAAAAAATGTAATGCTACCGCCTATTTTATATTGCTCGCGGTAACGTCCATTTTCAAAAATGGAGACTATGTGGTTTAAGAATGGACAAGAAGCCGGCGATCTGATAACCCTTTTTTCTGCCATGCCGGAAATATTGCCCAATTGGGCAATAACCACAAAAGTGGAGGTTCTAGCCCCTAAACATTTAATACCCTTGCCGAACAAAAGTCTTAGTTTCAACATTTTCAATTCACCAAACCACAACAGCTTTTGGAAGGGAGCTGCAGATTTCCACTCCCCTGTGTGTGAAGAAGTGCTTCCTGACATCAACCCTGAATGAACTCACTCTAATTTTAAGGTTACGCCCCCTTGTTCTGGCATCCCCCACCAGAGGAAATAGTTTCTCTCTATCCACCCTACCAACTCCTTTCATCATTTAAAAATACCTCAATTAGTTCATCCCTTAATCATCTATACTTAAGGGAACGATTACAGACCCAATCCACGTCCGGACTGGGGTCAAACAGAGCTGCGTCATCGCCCCAACCCTCTTCTCAATCTTCCTCACTGCATGCCCCAGCTCACAGTCAACAAGTTCCCCGCTGGAGTGGAACTAAACTACTGAACCTTTGGGAACCTATTCAACCTTCGCCATCTTCAGGCCAGGTCCAAGGCCACCCCAACCTCTGTCGTTGAGCTACAGTATGCGGATGACGCCTGCGTCTGCGCACATACCGAGGCTGAACTCCAGGACAAAGTCGACGTATTTACTGAGGCGTACGAAAGCATGGGCCTTACACTAAACATCCATTAGACAAAGGTCCTCCACCAGCCTGTCCTCGCCACACAGCACTGCCCCCCAGTCATCAAGATCTACAGCGTGGCCCTGGATAACGTGGACCATTTCCCATACCTCAGGAGCCGCTTATCAACAACAGCAGACATTGACGATGAGATTCAACACCGTCTCCAGTGCGCCAGCGCAGCCTTCGGCCGCCTGAGGAAGAGAGTGTTTGAAGACCAGGCCCTCAAATCTTCCACCAAGCTCATGGTCTACAGGGCTGTAGTAATACCTGCTCTCCTGTATAGCTCAGAGGCATGGACCATGTACAGTAGACACTTCAAATCACTGGAGAAATACCAACAACGATGTCTCCGCAAGATCCTACAAATCCCCTGGGAGGTCAGACGCACCAATGTTAGCGTCCTCGACCAGGCCAACATCCCCAGCATTGAAGCACTGACCACACTTGAACAGCTCCACCGGGCGGGCCACATTGTCTGCATGCCAGACACGAGACTCCCAAAGCAAGCACTCTACTTGGAATTCTTTCACGGCAAACAAGTCAAAAGTGGGCAGAGGAAACATTACAAGGACACCCTCAAAGCCTCCCTGATGAAGTGCGACAACCCCACCGACACCTGGGAGTCCCTGGCCAAAGACCGCCCTCAGCGGAAGAAGTGCATCTGGGAGGACGCTGAGCACCTCGAGTCTCATCGCCGAGAGCATGCAGAAATCAAGCGCAGGCAGCGGAAAGGGCGTGCGGCAAACCAGTCCCACCCTCCCTCACCCTCAACTACTATCTGTTCCACCTGTGACAGGGACTGTGGCTCTCGTATTGGAATGTTCAGCCACCTAAGGACACATTTTAAAAGTGGAAGCAAGTTTTCCTCGATTCCGAGGGGCTGCCTATGATGATGATGATGATTAAGGGAATATAAGTCTGGTCTATGCAACCTCTCCTCATAATTTAACCCTTTTACCCAACTTCATAGTTACATCACAGTTACATCCAATCCTGGCCACATTCACATGTACTTCCAACAGAGGCTGTTCGGTCATAATCAGTAGCAGAAACCTTGTCGAGTTTTACCCTCCCATGACCCAGCGACATAAGGCCAACTTTAGCATCCCTTGCATTGCCCCAACTGAGATCAACTAACTAACCTGGGACAGCTCCGCGCTTATTAGCTCAGTTATTCATTAGATGCTGAGTCATCATGGAGCAAATATGGCCTGCTGGCTGGAGTGGGAAGCATTGCTGCTAGTCATTAACAGCAAACGGAAACTCTTAACCATCAGTAATTATGCCACACTGCTATTTATCAGTAAAGATTCAGATATCCGTTTTGGTCAAACTTCATCGCATGACAAGGCCAATGAAAAAATCACTGGAATACAGAGCTTGGCAGCACTATTAACTGTAAGAAAGAAATTGGAGTCGAATTTGGTCAAGGCCTCTGCCGCCCACATGACGCCCACTGTTTTAGTGATGTTGGTCAGGGCACCATGGCTAACTCCTCTGCTCTTCTTCAAAATAGTGCAATGGAATCTTTTACTTCCATCTGAGAGAGCAGACAGGGCCTCGATTTAACGTCGCATCTGAAAGGTGGCACCTCCGACAATGCAGCACTCCACTGGAGTGTCAACCTGGCCCTAGAAATAGTGGATGCAATGGTGATCATTTTCCAACATTTTCCAACATCGACTCTGGATCAGTTCCTTTGGACTGGAGGGCAGCTAATATAACACCACTTTTTAAAAAAGGAGGAAGAGAGAAAACGGATAATTATAGATTGGTTAGCCTGACATCAGGAGTGGGGAAAATGCTGGAATCAATTATTAAAGATGAAATAGTAGTGTATTTGGAAAGCAGTGACAGGATCGGTCCAAGTCAGCATGGAATTATGAAAGGGAAATCATGCTTGACGAATCTTCTGGAATTTTTTGAGGATGTAACTAGCAGAGTGGACAAGGGAGAACCAGTGGATGTGGTGTATTTGGACTTTCAAAAAGCTTTTGACAAGGTCCCGCACAAGAGATTGGTGTGCAAAATCAAAGCACATGGTATTGGGGGTAATGTACTGATGTGGATAGAGAACTAGTTGGCAGACAGGAAGCAGCGAGTCGAGATAAACGGGTCCTTTTCAGAATGGCAGGCAGTGACTAGTGGAGTGCCGCCGGGCTCAGTGCTGGGTCCCCAGCTCTTTACAATATACATTAACGATTTAAATGAAGGAATTGAGCGTAATATCTCCAGATGACACTAAACTGGGTGGCGGTGTGAGCTGTGAGGAGGATGCTAAGAGGCTGCAGGGTGACTTGGACAGGTTAGATGAGTGGGCAAATGCATGGCAGATGAAGTATAATGTGGATAAATGTAAGGTTATCCATTTTGGGAGCAAAAACACGAAGCAAAATATTATCTGAATGGCGGCAGATTAGGAAAAGGGGAGGTGCAGCGAGACCTGGGTGTCATGGTTCATCAGTCATTGAAAGTTGGCATGCAGGTACAGCAGGTGGTGAAGAAGGCAAATGGAATGTTGGCCTTCATAGCTAGGGGATTTGAGTAGAGGAGCAGGGAGGTCTTACTGCAGTTGTACAGGGCCTTGGTGAGGCCTCACCTGGAATATTGTGTTCAGTTTTGGTCTCCTAATCTGAGGAAGGACGTTCTTGCTATTGAGGGAGTGCAGCGAAGGTTCACCAGACTGATTCCAGGGATGGCAGGACTGACATAAGAGGAGACACTGGATCAACTGGGCCTTTATCACTGAAGTTTAGAAGGATGAGAGGGGATCTCATAGAAACGTATAAGATTCTGACGGGACTGGACAGGTTAGATGCAGGAAGAATGTTCTCGATGTTGGCGAAGTCCAGAACCAGGGGACATATTCTTAAGATATGGTGTAGGCCATTTAGGACTGAGATGAGGAGAAACTTCTTCACTCAGAGAGTTGTTAACCTGTGGAATTCCCTGCCGCAGCGAGTTGTTGATGCCAGTTCATTGGATATATTCAAGAGGGAGTTAGATATGGCCCTTATGGCTAAAGAGATCAAGGGGTATGGAGAGAAAGCAGGAAAGGGGTACTGAGGGAATGATCAGCCATGATCTTATTGAATGGCGGTGCAGGCTCGAAGAGCCGAATGGCCTACTCCTGCACCTATGTGCTGAAGTCTCTGGAGTCTTCTGACTCAGAGACAAGAGTGCTGCCCACTGAGCCAAAGCTGACCAAATTTCCTGCTCTTCTTCAAATATTTGTTCACAGGATGTGGGCATCACTGGCAAGGCCAGCATTTATTGCCCATCCCTAATTGCCTTTGAGTGACTTGCTAGGCCATTTAAGAGTCAACTACATTGCTGTGGGTCTAGAGTCACATAGAGGTAAGGACAGCAGATTTCCTTCCCTAAAGGATATTAGTGAATCGGGATGGGTGTTTACAACAATCCAGTAGTTTCATAAACTCCATTACAGGTAATAGCCTTTCATTGCAAATTGATTTAATTAATTGAATTTAAATTCCCCAGCTGCCATGGTGGGATTTGAGCTCCTGTCTCCAAATTATTAGTCCAAGCCTCTGAATTACTAGTCCAGTAACATAACCACTATGCTACCGTTCCCACATCGATAGGGCCTTGGGATCACCTGAAGCATTGGCACAGGAAGCTGGGACATCAAGTTATCTTCTCCACAGAATGCCGGCAGCATTCCTTCAGTACTGCACGGTGGTATCAGCCCAGATTATAGACAACAGAATGCCGGCAGTGTTATATATGTGGACTTGTATTTACTCTGTACAGCCACCAGATGGCTCATTCCCCGGAGTCCCAAGCATCCCATAATTCCTTGGGAGCACATGTATTTAAGGAGGCTTCACAGGTTGGAGAGGCACTCTGGAGATCTGCATTAAAAGACTAAGGTCATACTTTACTTTGAGCTCACAGTGTTCAGTCTGATTCTTTCTCCATACACTACAACCAGCGACGAGATACAGGTAGCGAACCCAAAGATGCAGGGAACAGTGGGCATCCTGGAGAAATTTTCAGAGGGAATCTTTTGTGGAGCGACTCGACCAATACTTCATGGCCAATGAACTAGATGGGGAAGAGACTTCTGCCAAACGAAGGGTGATCCTCCTCACCGTCTGTGGGGCACCAACGTATGGCCTCACGAAGAATCTGCTCACTCCAGTGAAAACCACAGAGAAATCATACAACGATTTGTGCACACTGATCCGAGAGCATTTGAACCCGAAGGAAAGCGTTCTGATTGCGAGGTACCGGTTCTACACCTGCAAAAGATATAAAGGCCAGCAAATGGTGAGTTATTTCACCGAGCTAAGACGCCTTGCAGGACATTGCAAATTTGAAGGACATTTGGAGCACATGCTCAGAGACTTTTTTGTACTTGGCATTGGCCACAAAACCATACTTAGCAAACTTTTGACTGCAGAGACCCCAACCTTGAGTAAGGCCATAGCGATAGTCCAAGCATTCATTGCCATCAGTGACAATACTAAGCAAATCACTTTGCACACAAGTGCTGCTACAAGTACTGTGAACAAAGTGATGTTGTCTTTGAATCGTAAAGTACAGGGCAGGTCACACATACCTGCAGCTACACGTCCGCAGATATCTCACAGTCCACCATCAAGGGTGATGAATGCAAGGCCATTAACACCTTGTTGGTGCTGCAGGAGTGATCATCATTTCCATTCATGCCGACTCAAAGGATACGTTTGCAAGGGCTGTGGAACAATGGGACACCTCCAACGAGTGTGCAGGTGAGCTGTTAAGCCTGTTACACCTGCAAACCACCAGATTGCAGAGGAGGACAGATCCACGGAGGATCATGACGAAACAGAACCTCTGATAGAGGATGCAGAGGTAGATGGGGTGCACACATTCACCACAAATTGTCCCCCGATAATGCTGAATGTTGAACTAAATGGACTCCCGGTGTCAATGGAGCTGGACACGGGCACAAGCCAGTCCATCATGGGCAAAAGACTTTCGAAAAGTTATGGTGCAACAAGGCCTCAAGGTCAGTCTTAACTCCAATTCGCACGAAACTAAGAACTTACACAAAAGAACTGATTCCTGTAATCAGCAGTGCTACCATAAAGGTCTCCTACGATGGAGCGATGCACAAGCTACCACTCTGGGTGATACCGGGCGATGGTCCCACGCTGCTCGGCAGGAGCTGGCTGGGAAAGATACGCTGGAACTGTGACGACATCCGAGCGCTATCACCCGTTGACGACATTTCGTGTGCCCAGGTCTTGAACAAATTTCCTTCGCTGTTTGAACCAGGCATCGGGAAATTCCAAGGAACAAAAGTGCAGATCCGCCTAATTCTGGGGGCGCGACCCATCCATCACAAAGCGAGAGCAGTACCATACATGATGAGAGAAAGGGTAGAGATCGAGCTAGACCGGCTACAAAGAGAGGGCATCATCTCGCCGATCGAGTTCAGTGAGTGGGCCAGTCCTATTGTCCAAGTCCTCAAGGGAGACGGCACCGTCAGAATCTATGGCGATTACAAAGTAACTATCAATCATTTCTCCCTGCAGGACCAATACCCACTACCAAAAGCCGACGACCTCTTTGCAATGCTGGTGGGAGGAAAGCTGTTCACGAAGCTGGATCTGACTTCAGCCTACATGACGCAGGAACTGGAGGAATCATCGAAGGCCCTCACCTGCATCAACACGCACAAAGGTCTTTTTGTTTATAACAGATGTCCATTTGGAATCTGATCAGCGGCGCCGATATTCCAAAGAAACCTGGAAAGTTTACTGAAGTCAGTCCCGCACACCATGGCCTTCCAGGACAACATCAGGACGGAACACAGTCGAGCACCTGCAGAACCTGGAGGAGGTTCTTAGTCGACTCAACCGTGCGGGGCTCAGGTTAAAACCCTCGAAGACTGTTTTCCTGGCACTTGAAGTGGAGTTCCTGGGAAGGAGGATTGCGGCGGACGGCATCAGGCCCACCAACGCGAAGGCGGAGGCAATCGACAACGCACCGAGGTCACAGAACGTGATGGAGCTGCGGTCGATTCTGCAACTCTTGAACTACTTTGGTAACTTCTTACCGGGTCTCAGCACCCTGCTAGAACCACTACAAGTCTTACTATGAAAAGGGGGCGAATGGGTTTGGGGCAAAAGCCAAGAAAATGCCTTTGTAAAACCGAGAAAATTGTTATGCTCAAACAAATTGCTTGTGTTGTATGATCTATGTAGGCGTTTGGTACTAGCATGTGATGCATCATCATATGGTGTTGGGTGTGTATTGCAACAAGCTAATGATTTTGGGAAGCTGCAACCGGTTGCTTATGCATTCAGTAGTCTGTCTAAGGCTAAGAGAGCCGACAGCATGATTGAAAAAGAAGCGTTAGCATGTGCCTATGGGGTAAAGAAAATGCATCAATACCTGTTTGGGCTAAAATTAGAATTGGAAATTGGCCATAAGCCACTTATAGCCCTGTTTTCCGAGAGTAAAGGGAGAAATACCAATGCATCGGCCCGCATCCAGAAATGGGCACACACGTTGTCCGCATACAATTACGCCATCCGCCACAGGCCAGACACAGAAAACTGCGCCGATGCTCTCAGTAGGCTGCCATTGCCCACCACAACGAGTGGAAATAGCGCAGCCTGCAGATCAGCCATGGTTATGGAAGCATCTGAGAGTGAGCAATCACCTGTCACTGCCCGGCAGATCAAAACCTGGACAAGCCAAGACCCCTTATTATCTCTAGTCAAAAGCTGTGTGCTGCACGGGAGCTGGTCCAGTGTCCCAGTGGAAATGCAGGAAGAGATAAAGCCGTTCCAGCGGCGCAAAGATGAAATGTGTATACAGGCAGACTGCCTTCTGTGGGGCAATCATGTAGTGGTCCCCAAGAAGGGCAGAGACACCTTCATCAATGACCTCCACAGTATCCACCAGGCATCGTAATGAGGAAAGCGATAGCCAGATCCCATGTGTGGTGGCCCGGTATTGATGCGGATTTAGAGTCCTACGTTCACAGATGTAATACATGCTCGCAGTCAAGCAATGTACCCAGGAAGGCGCCGTTAAGTTTATGGTCTTGGCCCTGGAAACTGTGGTCTAGGGTACACGTCGACTCTGCAGGCCCGTTCTTCGGTAAAATGTTCCTTGTGGTTGTAGACGCATATTCCAAGTGGATTGAATGTGAGATAATGTCGGCTAGCACGTCCGCTGCCACTGCTGAAAGCCTGCGGGCCTCGTTTGCCACTCACGGCTTACCCGATGTTATGGTGAGCAACAACGGGCCATGTTTTACTAGTGCTGTGTTCAAAAAATTCATGACCCGTAACGAGATCAAACATGTCACATCTGCCCTGTTTAAACCAGCGTCCAATGGTCAGGTAGAGAGAGCAGTGCAAACCATCAAGCAGGGCTTGAAGAGGGTAACTGAAGGCTCACTGCAGATTCGCCTATCCCGAGTCCTGCTTAGCTACCGCACGAGACCCCACTCACTCACTGGGATCCCACTTGCTGAACTGCTCATAAAAAGAATACTTAAGACAAGGCTCTCATTAGTTCACCCTGATTTACATGAACAGGTAGAAAGCAGGCGGCTTCAACGAAGTGCATACCATGATAGCGCAAATGTGTCAGGCGAGATTGAAGTCAATGATCCTGTATTTGTATTAATTTATGGACAAGGTCCCAAGTGGCTTCCCGGCACTGTCATGGCCAAAGAGGGGAGCAGGGTGTTTCGGGTCAAACTTTCAAATGGACTCATTCATCGGAAACACTTTGACCAAATCAAACTCAGATTCACGGACTACCCTGAGCAACCCACCTTGGACCCTACCTTTTTTGATCCCCCAACACACACACCAGTGGCAACCGACACCACGGTTGACCACGAAGCAGAACCTGTCATCCACAGCTGCCCAGCAGGGCCCAACACACCAGGCAACCCAGCAAGGCCAGCTGCACAGCAGCCCAACGAGGGCCCAACAAATGATTCAACAACACCAGCTTTCACACCGAGACAATCAACCAGGGCAAGAAGGGCCCCAGATCAACTCACATTGTAAATAGTTACCATATTGACTTTGCGGGGGAGAATGCTGTTATATACGTGGATTTGTATTTACCCTATACAACCACCAGAGGGCTCATTTCCCAGAGTCCCAAGGGATCCCATAATCCCTTGGGAGCACATGTATTTAAGGAGGCTTCACAGGTTGGAGAGGCACTCTGGAGACCTGCAATAAAAGACTAAGATCACATTTTACTTTGAGCTCACAGTATCCAGTCAGACTCTTTCTCCATACACTACAGGCAGCACTCCTTCAGTACTGCACAGTTTTACCAGCCCAGACTGTAGACAAGAGATGGGCGACAGCACTCCTTTAGTACTGCATAGTTTTACCAGCCCAGACTATAGACAAGAGATGGGCGGCAGCACTCCTTCAGTACTGTACTGTTGCTCAAACTCACAACCTTCAGGGATGGGATGATAATGGTAGCGCCAGAATCAAACGGATATTCCCACATGTGCCAGGCATTGTTGGTTGCCATTATATTATCGACCTCACTGTAGCTGTAAACTGTGAGTGAGTTTCATGTTCTTCCTCTGAGAGGCAAGTTGTTGTACTCATGCTGTGGATAATTGTAATCTTTCCCCTCTCTAACAATAATAGTAATGGTTGTTTTTCCTGAATTGTAATTGTCACAGTGCAGTTTGTGCTCAGCTACAAATTTTCAGCTCCTTGAACTGTTTATAAGTCAGAAATATAAAGGGGAGGAAGTTATGCCAAACTACATCTGGAGTATGGTGTTCAGTTCGGGACACCGTACCTCAGGATGGATTGATTGACCTTGAAGAGGGGGCAGATCAGATTCACCAAATCAGACCGGAGCTCAAAGGGTTAAATCACAAGGACATGTTGCATACACTCGGCTTGCAATCCCTTGAGTATCGCAGATTAAGCAATGATCTAATTGAGTTGTTTAAAATGATTAAAGGATTTGATAGAGTAAATAGAGAGAAACCATTTCCTCTTGGGGGGGATTCAAAAACAAGGGGACATAATCTTAAAATTAGAGCGAGGCATTTGAGGGGTGATGTCAGGAACAACAACAACAACAACAACTTGCATTTAAAAAGCACCTTTAAAGGCGCTTCACAGGAGTATTATGAGATAAAAAATTTGACACCGAGCCGCATAAATAAAAATTAGCACAGGTGACCAAAAGCTTGGTCAAAGAGATACATTTTAAGAACTGTCTTGAAGGAGGAAAGAGAGGTAGAGAGGTGGAGAGGTTTAGGCAGGGAGTTCCTCGGCAACAGAATGCACGGCCACCAATGGTTAACCAATTATAATCAGGGATGCTCAGGAGGGCAGAATTAGAGGCGCGCAGACATCTCGGGGGGTTGTGGGGCTGGAGGAGATTACAGAGATAGGAAGGGGTGAGACCATGGAGGGATTTGAAAATATGGATGAGAATTTGAAATCGAGGTGTTACTTAACCGGAAGCCAATGTAGGTCAGTGAGCGCAGGGGTGATGGGTGAGCGGGAATTGGTGCGAGTTAAGACATGGGCAGCCAAGTTTCGGATCACCTCTAGATTTAAGTAGGGTAGAATATGGGAGGCCAGCCAGGAGTGCGTTGGAATTGTCAAGTCTAGAGGTAACAAAGGCATCGATGATGGCTTCAGCAGCGGATGAGCTGAGGCAAGGGCAGAGACGGGCGATGTTACAGAGGTGGAAATAGGCAGTCTTAGTTATGCTGCAGATATGTGGTCGGAAGCTCATTTCAGGGTCAACTATGACACCAGGATTGCAAACAGTGTGGTTCAGCCTCAGACAGATTGTTAGGGAGAGGGATAGAGTCAGTTGCTAGGGAACGGAGTTTGTGGTGATATTTCTTCACACAAAGGGTAGTGGAAAACTGGAACTCTCCCCAAAAAGCTGTTGAGGCTGAAGGTTAATTGAGAATTTCAAAACTGAGATTGATAGAATTTTGTCAGGCAAGGTTATTCGGGGTTACGGAGCCAAAGTGGGTAAATGGAGTTAAGATACAGATCAGCTATGATCTAACTGATTGGCTGAACAAGGCTTGAGGAGCTGAATCGCCTACTCCTGTTCCGATGTTCCTAAAAATTCCAAAAGTACAAGCATTGAGGACGAAACTCCCCTGCTGTGCGCCTTCTGTTAGCGCCTCCAGGTGACCCGTTTTCACCCCGCGGCAGAAATTGGACAGGGTCCCATGAGGCTGCGGTGAGCGATGTAAACGCCAGCGTTGCGGGTCACGAACCAGGCCACACCTCCGCTCACGGGGCGAAATTTAAAGTGAAGATGTGCAGCGCCATTTGGAACTGCCCTCCGACTTACCGGTCTGGCCTACGTGCCGATTCTCGTGGGGTTCATGCCACGATCGTGCAGTCCGGCACTCCGTTTCGGTGCTGGGCTACGGCCAGGGCACCCCACATCCCCTGTGGCCTAGTGGAGGCCCCTGAAAACCCCACAGAGCTCGCTGTGTTCCCTCCCCTTGAACAGAAATGGAGGGCCCTTGGAACGCATCAGCGCTACGCAGGGAGGCCGCGTAGTGCACCAACCTTCACCCTGATCACGCCCCTGAGGCGGCCCTGACAGTAAGTGGAGTGCCTGACATTGGGTTCCACTTCCTGTGACCCCAATTTATGTCGCGGGATGGGACTTCCGCGCCCGGCGCAGGAAGTCACGCCTTGCTTAGGATACCGTCCCCAAACGGGGTGCTCCCAAATTTGATCCTATTAAGTATAGCTGATGGAGTATCCAGTATAAAGTAACCAAGAATAAACCTACATGAAAATACAGCACCGAAGTTACAGAGATATGTGTCAACGCTGGCTAAGGCTGTTCACCTCCAAATAAGGTAAGAAATATTAGCCTGGAAGTTAGACTCCACAATATTAAAGAAAGTCTTGCATTTATATAATACTTTTCATGACCTCAGAGCATGCCAAAGCGCTTTACAGCCAATGAAGTACAGTCACTGTTGTAATGTGGGAAACCCGGCAGCCAATTTGCGCACAGCAAGCTCCCACAAACAGCAATGTGATAATGATCAGATCATCTGTTTTTTGGTGGTGTTGATTGAGGGATCAATATTAGCCAGGAGACTGGGGAGAACTCACCAGCTCTTCTTCGAAATAATGCCGTGGGATCTTTTACACACAAATAAAAAGGAATAAGGGGTTATGGGGAGCGGGCAGGGAAGTGGACCCGAGTCCATGATCAGATCAGCCATGATCATACTAAATGGTGGAGCAGGCTCGAGGGGCCGTACGGCCTACTCCTGCTCCTATTTCTTATGTTCTTATGTTCTTAAAAGTGCCTCGGTTTAACGTCACATCCAAAAGACAGCAACCTCTGACAGTGCAGCACTCCCTCAGCACTGCACTAGAGTGTCAGCCACGTCTCTGGAGTGAGACTTGAACTCACAACTTTCTGATTCAGAGGCAAGAGTGCTACCCGCTGACACTATTGATTATTGTTTGAACGTTGAGTGATGGATTTTGCTGGTCTAGCCATCTGGGTGTATTGGATTGACTGGCACACTGAAATCAGGAAAATCAAGCAAGGAAGAGGGCAGGTCCCTCATGGATTCTGCCTGATTTTCCATCCACTAACTTAAACAAACAGAAATGTGGATGGAGCCCTTTACGAGAGTATGCGACCGTTTTAACTTAATCTGCACAGTGGGAAACTGATACGGTCCAATTGACAGCCAGATCTTACTTTCCATTGAGCAAGGGGAAAACCTACCTTCTTAGTGCTTTCACACCAAATTCCTTTGCCAACTATTTTGCTGGCGATATTAACCCATTTAAAATAAATGAGTTAATGCCTTTGCTGAAATTGTGGCTGGAAGAATTTAATTCATTAAGAAACCTTCAAGTAACAATGCTCAGTGTAAATTTCCACGCTATTTTCATTGATCGGTTGTGATAATCTTGGTTGAGGTCACAGCTCTTGTGTCTGTTTAGAGCTGTGTAAAAATACACCATTTTGTGCTTTATTTTTGATGTAACTTTGCTTTAGCATGGCCGAACTTAAAGGCTGACCAAATTTTGTAACGCAGCATACCTGGAGGGATTCAAATTCCTGGGACATTGTAACCAGTTCTGGGGGAAATGGGACAAAAGGGACGGTCTGCAACTGGGCAGGACTGGAACTGATGTCCTAGGGGTAACATTTGCTAATGCATGTCGGGAGTGTTTAAACGAATATGGCAGGGGGATGGGAACCTATGCAGCGAGACAGGGCGAAGTAATATGGAGTCAGAAACGTATGATAGAAAGGTAAAGAACAATAGTGGAAGGCCGAGTAAACAAAGGCAAGAAACAAAAAGGGTCACACTACATCATAATTCTAAAAGGACAAAGGGTGTTCAAAAAACAAGCCTGAAGGCTTAGTGTCTTAATGCAAGGAGTATCCGTAATAAGGTGGATGAATTGCTGCAAATAGATGTTATCAGATATGATGTGATTGGGATTACAGAGACGTGGCTCCAGGATGATCAGGGCTGGGAACTGAACATCCAAGAGTATTCAACATTCAGGAAGGATAGAATAAAAGGAAAAGGAGGTGGGGTAGCATTGCTGGTTAAAGAGGAGATTAATACAATAGTTAGGAAGGACATCAGCTTGGATGATGTGGAATCTATATGGGTAGAGCTGCAGAACACCAAAGGGCAAAAAATGTTAGTGGGAGTTGTGCACAGACCTCCAAACAGTAGTAGTGATGTTGGGGAGGGCATCAAACAGGAAATTAGGGGTGCAAGCAATAAAGGTGCAGCAGTTATCATGGGTGACTTTAATATGCATACAGATTGGGCTTACCAAACTGGAAGCAATATGGTGGAGGAGGATTTACTGGAGTGCATCAGGGATGGTTTTCTAGACCAATATGTCGAGGAACCAACTAGGGGGTAGGCCATCTTAGACTGGGTGTTGTGTAATGAGAGGGGATTAATTAGCAATCTCATTGTGCGAGGCCCCTTGGGGAAGAGTGACCATAATATGGTGGAATTCTGCATTAGGATGGAGAATGAAACAGTCAATTCAGAGACCATGGTCCAGAACTTAAAGAAGGCTAACTTTGAAGGTATGAGGCGTGAATTGGATAGGATAGATTGGCGAATGATACTTAAGGGGTTGACAGTGGATGGGCAATGGCAGATATTTAGAGACCGCATGGATGAATTAAAACAATTGTATATTCCTGTCTGGCGTAAAAATAAAAAAGGGAAGGTGGCTCAACCGTGGCTATCAAGGGAAATCAGGGATAGCATTAAAGCCAAGGAAGTGGCATAAAAATTGGCCAAAAATAGCAGCGAACTTGGGGACTGGGAGAAATTTAGAACTCAGCAGAGGAGGACAAAGGTTTTGATTAGGGCAGGGAAAATAGAGTATGAGAGGAAGCTTGCAGGGAACATTAAAACAGACAGCAAAAGCTTCGAAAGATATGTAAAGAGAAAAAGGTTAGTAAAGACAAACGTAGGTCCCCTGCAGTCAGAATCAGGGGAAGTCATAACGGGGCACAAAGAAATGGCAGACCAATTGAACAAGTACTTTGGTTCGGTATTCACTAAGGAGGACACAACCAACCTTCCGGGTATAAAAGGGGTCAGAGGGTCTAGTAAGAAGGAGGAACTGAGGGAAATCCTTATTAGTCGGGAAATTGTGTTGGGGAAATTGATGGGATTGAAGTCCGATAAATCCCCAAGGCCTGATGGACTGCATCCCAGAGTACTTAAGGAGGTGGCCTTGGAAATAGCGGATGCATTGACAGTGATTTTCTAACATTCCATAGACTCTGGATCAGTTCCTATGGAGTGGAGGGTAGCCAATGTAACCCCACTTTTTAAAAAAGGAGGGAGAGAGAAAACAGGCAATTATAGACCGCTCAGCCTGACATCGGTAGTGGGTAAAATGATGGAATCAATTATTAAGGATGTCATAGCAGCGCATTTGGAAATAGGTGACATGATAGGTCCAAGTCAGCATGGATTTGTGAAAGGGAAATCATGCTTGACAAATCTTCTGGAATTTTTTGAGGATGTTTCCAGTAGAGTGGACAAGGGAGAACCAGTTGATGTGGTGTATTTGAACTTTCAGAAGGCTTTCGACAAGGTCCCACACAAGAGATTAATGTGCAAAGTTAAAGCACATGGGATTGGGGGATAGTGTGCTGACGTGGATTGAGAACTGGTTGGCAGACAGGAAGCAAAGAGTAGGAGTAAATGGGTACTTTTCAGAATGGCAGGCAGTGACTAGTGGGGTACCGCAAGGTTCTGTGCTGGGGCCCCAGCTGTTTACATTGTACATTAATGATTTAGACAAGGTGATTAAATGTAGTATCTCCAAATTTGCAGATGACACTAAGTTGGGTGGCAGTGTGAGCTGCGAGGAGGATGCTATGAGGCTGCAGAGTGACTTGGATAGGTTAGGTGAGTGGGCAAATGCATGGCAGATGTAGTATAATGTGGATAAATGTGAGGTTATCCACTTTGGTGGTAAAAACTGAGAGACAGACTATTATCTGAATGGTGACAGATTAGGAAAAGGGGAGGTGCAACGAGACCTGGGTGTCATGGTACATCAGTCATTGAAGGTTGGCATGCAGGTGCAGCAGGCGGTTAAGAAAGCAAATGGCATGTTGGCCTTCATAGCGAGGTGATTTGAGTACAGGGGCAGGGAGGTGTTACTACAGTTGTATAGAACCTTGGTAAGGCCACACCTGGAGTATTGTGTACAGTTTTGGTCTCCTAACTTGAGGAAGGACATTCTTGCTATTGAGGGAGTGCAACGAAGGTTCACCAGACTGATTCCCGGGATGGCGGGACTGACATATCAAGAAAGACTGGATCAATTGGGCTTGTATTCACTGGAGTTCAGAAGAATGAGAGGGGATCTCATTGAAACGTTTAAAATTCTGATGGGTTCAGACAGGTTAGATGCAGGAAGAATGTTCCCAATGTTGGGGAAGTCCAGAACCAGGGGTCACAGTCTAAGGATAAGGGCTAAGCCATTTAGGACCGAGATGAGGAGAAACTTCTTCACCCAGAGAGTGGTGAACCTGTGGAATTCTCTGCCACAGAAAGTTGTTGACTATATTCACTAACTATATTCAAAAAGGAGTTAGATGTAGTCCTTACTACTAGGGGGATCAAGGGATATGGCGAGAAAGCAGGAATAGGGTACTGAAGTTGCATGTTCAGCCATGAACTCATTGAATAGCGGTGCAGGCTCGAAGGGCCGAATGGCCTACTTCTGCATCTATTTTCTATGTATCTTTGGGCCCAAGTTTCCACACGATAAAAAACGGGCACCCCTCCGAGCTGGGCGCCGGTTTTTCGCGCCTAAAACGGCGCCGGAAAAAAAACGCGAGATTCTGGAGCGCCTTGCAGCTCCTTCTCTGTTTGGCGCGGCGCCCAGGGGGCGGAGCCTACACTCGCGCCGATTTTGTAAGTGGGAGGAGGCGGGTACTATTTAAATTAGTTTTTTTCCTGCCGGCAACGCTGCGCGTGCGCGTTGGAGCTTTCGCGCACGCGCAGTGTGAAGGAAGCATTGGCACTCGGCCATTTTTGTAGGTCTTTGTAGCTGTTTAGTTTATGAACATTTTTTAATAAAAGCACATTGCCATCAGCACATCAGCACTGAGAAGGCTGCAGGAAGCCTCAGAAAGTTGAGGCAGCCGTTTTCCGACGACCTCCCCCTTTTGCCGTCGGGAAATGGCTCCTCAATTTCTGAGGCTTCCTGCAGCCTTCTGTCTCCTTCCCTCCCGCCGTCTGGAACGGCTCCCTCCCCCCCCCCCCGCTGCGTTCGGTCGGTTGGTTCCCTCCCGCCCGCCGTCTGGAACGGCTTCCTCCCCCCCCCCTCCCCCCCCCTCCCCCCCCCCCCCCGCGTTCGGGAATGGCTGCCTCGTTTTGTGAGGCTTGCTGCAGCATTCTCCCTGGCTGAAGCACTTTCACACAGGTAGGAAGATGGTTTATTTAATCTTTTCTTTGCTTATAAATGTTTATTCAGGTTGGATTTATTTGTATAATATTTGTATAAGTATAAATAAGGATTTATTGTAGAATTTAATGACTTCCCTTCCCCCTCCCTCCATCCCCACCTCGTTCTGGACGCCTAATTTGTAACCTGCGCCTGATTTTTTAATGTGTAGAACAAGTTTTTTCAGTTCTACAAAAATCTTCACTTGCTCCATTCTAAGTTAGTTTGGAGAACGTTTTCACTGTAGAAACTTTCAAATCAGGCGTCAGTGGCCGGACACGCCCCCTTTTGAAGAAAAAATTCTGTTCCAAAGTGGAACTGTTCTACCTGACTAGAACTGCAGAAAAAAAAATGTGGGGAATTGCGATTTCTAAGATAGTCCGTTCTCCACCAGTTGCTCCTAAAAATCAGGCGCAAATCATGTGGAAACTTGGGCCCTATGTTTCTATGTTTACCTTGCGAAGCCTAGACACCAGCTACTGTGGGAATTGCCGCAAAACTTGTTGAACCAGCAAAGATGTTTTTCTCACAGATAAGGGAGGATCGATCTTGGCCAGGAACAGATGGAGGAGATATCCTGAGGACACGGCACCATCTGTGGACAATGGTGTCTTTAAGGACATTGAAGTAAAACATAACACGTTTTAATTAACGGACTATTGATAACAGAATGAAAAACAACTGCTTGTATAGTTTGGGATACGCACACAATGGGCCGATTGCCAAGTTTTTAGGTATAATTGGGCTATTTGAAAAACACTTGGGACTGCAGTCAGAGGAGCAACTTGGTCAGTTGCCTAACAAAGAGCCAAGGTTAATTACCATCGGATTGACCACTGAGTTTAGAGTAAATGGGATGGATCTGTGTATGTTTGTGAATAATTAGAGATTACTGTGCACGGATGGTTTTGGATGCTTGCTCGTATTCTGTTTATTTTTAAGTAAAGGTTGCCCCGTAATAGGGGAAATAAAAATCTCCGTGTCTTGAGTTTGTTCCACGAGCCCAAACGTTATAAACTGCTAGACAGCACGTAAAATCAATGAGTTATCTCAGGGGAGGTGAAGTTACTTGTATTCCTTGCAGACTTGAGTCCTTATCCATGGAGTCCTTTACATAAGGGTAAAGCCTATGAGAAAATTACACCACACAGGAGCTACACATGCCATCCAATTTTCCTATCCCAGTTTTCTTTGATATGCCATTCTGAGGTTCTTATCTTCTGGTCCCTTGTGGGGAAACTGAGAACTCATCATCATCATAGGCAGTCCCTCGAAGCGAGGATGACTTGCTTCCATGCCAAAAAAGGATGAGTTCATAGGTGTTTCAATGAAGGACCTAGTATTCCAGGTCCCGAACTGTATCCTCAAGGGATGGAAGATGCCTGTACGTGGATTTTTTTAACGTGGGGTGGCCGTTGCACACCAGCCACCACACGGGTTTGACAGAACTAGGTCTTGGTCCAGTGGCAAGGATTAACCAAGACGACTGGAGACCAGCTCTGCTGCACGGACCGAGTGTGCACACATATTGCAGTGTGGGCTGGCCCGTGCTGCCCCTGGGCCCCTGGCCCCGAATTATGCTACTGCTTCAATCAAAGATTAAGCTGCAAGTGGGAACCTTCATCATGCTGTGAATCAGGAATTTCCCCTTGTAATACAGAAACTGATCCAAAAAGGAACAAGGAACCTCAGGTAGGAACAACAGCATACTAAATATCTAAAGGCCACGATATCAACCCCTACCCACGACAGGAGTGTGTTGGGGGATGAGGAAGTGAAATTGCGTAATCTGCCCCTAACATGCCACCCACACGCCCACCCGTCATTTTTACAGCAGCGGAATGCGGGACATGTAGAGGCGGAACGCTTATTAACATATTTAAATTGCGCTCCAACAGTGCAATTGGGAGCCTGATTTGAAATTAACTTGTGCTGCATGGGTTTCCCGGGGGACAGGAAACTCAGCAGAGAACCGTCAGCTCCCCAAGGTAAGTGGCTCCTTCAACAGCCCTGGTGGGTCAACAGGAGCACTCCCCCAGATGCCTCCAGGAAGCCTACATAAGAATTAAGAGCAGGAGTAGGCCACATAGCCCCTCAAGCCTGCTCTGCCATTCAGTAAGACCATTGCTGATCTTTACCTCAACCGTAAGCCTCCCCCCACTATCCAATTACCAATCGGAGCTTCTTCCCTCCCCCGGTCGTTTTCCGGGGACCATTCCCGCCCACCGGTCAGACTATCCTTTTGGCCGGCTGCTAAGCAGGAATTGGCTACAAGAAGCAAACGAGGCCCTGCTGTTGAAATTGGCAGGGCCTCCATGTCGCCAGCCTTGTCAAATTAGTCGGTTGTTTTCAGCTTCACCCGTGTGCTCCCTGCAAATAATGGGGCCAAAGTGTCTCTAAGCTGGGTGATACATTTGGCCTAACTAAACGGGATGGAGTTGGATGGGGAAAGAGTGTCTCTATGAACGAGTGGAAGGAGTTAGATTACCTCTCTGAAGAGAGAAAATAAGTTTTAAGGTAGCCTTTGTGAAATGGATAGCATGGCTGGACATGTTGTATGGTGTTGCTACAGTTGTATAGGGCCTTGGTGAGGCCACACCTGGAGTATTGTGTACAGTTTTTGTCTCCTAACTTGAGGAAGGACGTTCTTGCTATTGAGGGAGTGCAGCGAAGATTCACCAGACTGATTCCCGGGATGGTGGGACTGACCTATCAAGAAAGACTGGATCAACTGGGCTTGTATTCACTGGAGTTCAGAAGAGTGAGAGGGGACCTCATAGAAACGTTTAAAATTCTGACGGGTTTGGACAGGTTGGATGCAGGAAGAATGTTCCCAATGTTGGGGAAGTCCAGAACCAGGGGTCACAGTCTAAGGATAAGGGGTAAGCCATTTAGGACCGAGATGAGGAGAAACTTCTTCACTCAGAGAGTGGTGAACCTGTGGAATTCTCTACCACAGAAAGTAGTTGAGGCCAATTCACTAAATATATTCAAAAGGGAGTTGGATGAAGTCCTTACTACTCGGGGGATCAAGGGGTATGGCGAGAAAGCAGGAAGGGGGTACTGAAGTTTCATGTTCAGCCATGAACTCATTGAATGGCGGTGCAGGCTAGAAGGGCCGAATGGCCTGCTCCTGCACCTATTTTCTATGTTTCTATGTTTCTATATGGAAACATTTCAGTAAATAATTTTTTTTCTAAATACAGGTATACAGAATGCGGCATTTTAATGTTAAAGAAAATACCTACAAATGCATTGCCAGTGACCACAGACATACGGTCAACTTCCACACTTATGCCCACGACTCCCAGCTCAAACTCTCCACTACCTCTCTGGAACAGTGATCAAGATTAGCTATGGAAAAAGGCAGGGAGCAATCTAGATTAAAAATGTTTAACTGGGGGTGGTGGGGCGGAGGTTAATTTCAGTGAGATGAGAACGGATCTGGCCTGGGTAAACTGGAATCAAAGATTGGCAGGTAAAACTGTATTGGAACAATGGGCGACCTATAAAGAGGAAATAGTTCAGGTGTAGTTGAGGTACATTCCCACGAGGGGGAAAGGCAGAGCAACTAAAGTCAGGGCTCCCTGGATAACGAAAGAGATGAGAGAATATGATGAAGCAGAAAGAGAACGCATATGACAGATGTCAGCTTGCAAATAAATCTGAAAATCAGGCTGTACAGGTGCAGCGACGAAAATCCAGAGTTCCAGAATAATCTGGACCGATCGGGGCAGGGTCGTCCGGAATCCGTAATATGTTCTGGAATCCAGACCCGCTGATCCTGCCAACCTCGGGGTCCCACCGCTGCCCGACCTCAGGCCTCACCTCACCGCCCCTCGCTCCGCCGCAGCCCTTACCTCGGGGTCTCCTCGCTGGCCCACCCGAACAGCTCCTCGGTGGCGAGGCCCGTCTGAACAGCTCCTCGGTGGCGAGGCCCGCCTGAACAGCTCCTCGGTGGCGAGGCCCGCCTGAACAGCTCCTCGGTGGCGAGGCCCGCCTGAACAGCTCCTCGGTGGCGAGGCCCGTCTGAACAGCTCCTCGGCAGCAGGGTCCACCCGAACAGCTCCTCGGCAGCAGGGCCCACCCGAACAGCTCCTCGGTGGTGGGGCCCACCCGAACAGCTCCTCGGTGGCGAGGCCCGTCTGAACAGCTCCTCGGTAGCAGGGCCCACCCGAACAGCTCCTCGGCAGCAGGGCCCACCCTTTATCAGGAGGTTTTGAGGGTGTCTTTGTAACGTTTCCTCTGCACACCTTTGGCTCGTTTGTCGTGAAGGAGTTCCGAGTAGATGGTTTGCTTTGGGAGTCTCGTGTCTGGCATGCGGACAATGTGGCCTGCCCAGCGGAGCTCATCAAGTATGGTCAGTGCTTCAATGCTGGGGATGTTGGCCTGGTGCTAATGTTCTCCCGGGGGATTTGTAGGATCTTGCGGAGACATCGTTGGTGGTATTTCTCCAGCGACTTGTGGTGTCTACTGTACATGGTTCATACAGGAGGGCGGGTATTACTACAGCACTGTAGACCATGGGCTTGGTGGCAGATTTGAGGACCTGGTTTTTGAACACTCTTTTCCTCAGGCGGCTGAAGGCTGCATGGGTGCACTGGAGGCTGTGTTGAATCTTGTTATTAATGTCTGCTCTTGTTGATAAGAGGCTCCCGAGGTATAGGAAATGGTCCACGTTGTCCAGGGCCACGCCGTGGATCTTGATGACTGGGGGGCAGTGCTGTGTGGTGAGGACAGGCTGGTGGAGGACCTTTGTCTTACGAATGTTTAGCATAAGGCCCATGCTTTCGTACGCCTCAGTAAATACGCCAATTGCAAAGAATAATTTGCTTCAAATACATGTTTTAGAATAACCTGTAAAAAAGGACCAACTAATCCTCATTGCTGCAAAAATCGTTTGCTAAGAATCTTGATACTTGGATCGAGAATACAAATCATTATATGGAGCCCATTCACCTACTCATTAAAGAGGCTAAGTTACCATTATTTTTATGTGCGCGTGTTCTAGAAAGACAATCAGGCTTTTGAAATATGCGGTAATTCTAAGGTTCAAGGTTCGCTGATAATTTGGAAACATATTTATGCTCGAGCAAGTCATATTAGCAATGATCAGGGTATTGCTATAATAGCTTGGCCTGTTATGAATTATTCTGTATTTTTTGGAATTGATTGTGCATGTTATTAATGGAAGTCAAATTGCATTTAGTTAGACTTTAAGCAAAACACTGTGAACAGTGATTTATTTTTTTAATGACTAGTATGTAGTAAAATGTGGCTGTCATTGGAGCACTGGCAACATCCCCAATCATGAGATGAATTACCTGTTTGTTTTGTTTTTTTCTTTGTTGATTGAGGAGATGTTTTGGCCAGCAAATCATCTTAGTTTTCTTCAAATACAGTCCCTACCACTTAAAACACCCACTTTTAAATCAGGCAATCGCTTAAATCAGTTGAAAGCATTCACCATTTCCCTTATAGTCGCTTTCAAAGTTGCCACTTACCCCATGTTAAGCGCTCTGTGTATTTCGGGCAGTAACAGCACCTCGTTATGTCAGCACCTCATTATGGTGCACTGAATGTAAGAACATAAGTACATAAGAAATAAGAGCTGGAGTAGGACATTTAGCCCTTCAAATCTGCTCTGCCATTCAATAAGATCATGGCTGATCTTCTACTCAATTCCACCTTCCCGCACTATCCCCATACCCCTTAATTCCCTTAGTTCCCAAATATCTATCGACCTATGTCTTCAATATACTCAATGACTGAGCATCCACAGCTCTCTGGGGAGAGAATTCCAAAGATTCACAACCCTTTGAGTGAAGCAATTTCTCCTTATCTCAGTCTTAATTGGCCGACCCCTTATTCTGAGATTTTGACCCTTATATCTAGATCCCCAGCCAGGGGGAAACACTCTCCCTGCATCTACCCTGTCAAGCCCTTTAAGAATTTTATATGTTTCAATTGGTTCACCTCTCATTCTTCGAAACTCGAGAGAATACAGGCCTAGTCTAATCAATCTCTCCTCATAGGACAATCCCCCCATCCCAGGAACCAGTCCAATGAATGTATGTGAGTAAATGACACTTCATGAAGGCCCAATTACCTTTTGTACCTTGTGGACTTAATCCCCATTAAATAGCGTAGGGTTACACCTTGCACTAAGCATTGACTGCAGTACCTTATTCAATAGTGATCTATTACAGTCTTGTGCATTAGTGGGGAACTCTAATAGTGCAAACCCTTTAAACTGTGCAACATGCACTGCGGGCAAATAGCGCTATCACCAATGCACCCGCGATAAGAGGTGGGGACTGTAATGCCATAGGATCTTCAACATCATTTGTACAGATTGTCCATGATCTAGTGGAACAGGCTCGAGGGGCTGAAGGACCTACTCCAGTTCCTATGTTCTAATTCACCTATACCACCAGGGCAGACAAACAGGGTCCCAGTTTAACCTTATCTCTGAAGATAATGGTGCCAACAATACAGTGCTCCCTGGAATAAAAACAGAAAATTCTGTAAATACTCAGCAGGTCAGGCAGCACGTTGCCTTACCTGCTGAGTATTTTCAGCATTTTCTGTTTTTATTTCGGATTCCAGCATCCTCAGTATCGTGCTCTTGTATTAGTCCTCCCTGGAACCTCGGCTTCGATGACACGCACGAGCCCTGACTCAGAGGAAACTGCAATACAAAGTGAGTCAACCTAATACGCAGTGGGCTATGAGGGAAAAAAATGCATTTATATAGCCCCTTGCACGACCTCAAGACGTCCCAAAGTGCTTTGAAGCCAATGCAGTATCTTTTGAAGTGTAGTCACTGCTGTAATGCAGGAAACACGGCAGCCAATTTGTGCACGGCAATGTAATGTGATAATGACCAGATAATGGTGATGCTGGGTGAGGGATTAATAGTGGCCAGGACATGGGGAGAACTCCCTACTCTTAGTGCCATGGGATCTTTCCAGTCCATTTGAGAAAACGAGGCCTCTGTTTAACATCTCGTCTGAAAGACAGCACCTCCAACTAGATTTTGTGCTCACGTCTCTGGAGCAGGGCTTGAAGGCACAACCTTTTGACTCAGAGGCGAGAGTACTACCACTGAGCCAGACTAAAAAGCCTGGTTGCACATTGCACAGAAAGGCACAAACAGGGATGTCGTCAGGAGGACCTGACTGCAGTGGCGCAAACCTTTCAATGATCTCAGTGGATCACGAAACATTACAGCAAAGCCACACTCAACCTCATCCTGCTGTGCCACTCATCACATCCCCATCACTCTGCCTTCCCTACCCTACTCCTGCACATCCTTACTCACACCAACTTACCTTGCACCTCCACCCATCCCTCTCTATCTACACTATCACTTCCCCATCTCACTAGCCACCCCTCACACGCACCCTCGTCCTAGTCCAATCATACCAACTAACAACACACAAGGGTAGGCATTTAGATGTTATCGCCAATGTTTTTTTTATGTAAAGTTTCTGTTAATGTGTTGTCAAACATTGAAATCTTTATTTTCAACACACTGCCTTCTTGGACAGATTTGTGTGCACCTTTGGAAGTTGCTTAATGAGTTGCAGTGAATGGTGAGACATAAGGGTAGCCCCCTGCAATGCTGGTGAGTGTGAAAAGAATGGCTTGGGCATTGTAGGGATGCTTTGTGTGGGATGGTGCCAACCTGGCGCATCATGTGGCAGTCAGGGTGTACAGCATCAAGTGAAGTAAATCTGGCCATGGTGAGACCATCCCTGACCTCCCAGGCAGCCATGTGATCAGGTGCTGATGCCCTGTGTCCTGTGCAGCATCTAGCGATTGCGGAGAAGCACCTGGTGATGTTGGTGTTGGGGCTATTTGTGGTGGGATTCTGAGGACCAAGGTGAGATATTTTCAAGGGCACCGATGTTGATGGAATAGATGGCAACTGAAGTGGAGATGACAGAAACGATCTGTCAATGGTGAGAGAGATTGCTCCAAGGACGTGCCACTGGATAGAGTTCACTGCAAACACTTCAAAACTCCATAAAGCTGAAAAGTGCATTCCAAATCCCAAAGGCTCCAGCTTCTAAGATTGGAAATTGAATAGCTGTGAAATAGTAGCTTTTATACCACTTCTGCAGCTGTCAACTATTCACAGAAATGGAGAGTTATTGACAGCCCGACACACTTACCTGACGTGATCCCCGAGTGCTGTGAACCTCGTAAAAATGCTGGAAAAATGATTTGTTAACGGCTCCCCCACTGTTTGGTGTCGGGTCTGTGAACTGAGAAACTGACATGGAGGCGGGTTCAGAGCGGATTTCCGCTCCGCTGTCAATCACTGCCACCTTGAGAGTGGACCCGCCTCCAAAGTCGCACTCGCAGGGCCGGTAAGATTCTGGCCATTGGGTCAGTGAAAGCTGGGATGCAGATCCAACACTTGGGATAGAGCACAGTGAAAGGTGAAGCATAACACAACAAGCTTGAACTTAACACTATTTGTTTTATTTACATTTACCCCTGTCCCTTTTAAAAATGTTGAAATCTTCTCGGCCCCCGCTGATGCTTTAACAGCAGTTTCAGCTGTGAGAAATTACCACACAGTGCAAATTAAGTAAATGCTGAGTGAATTTGCATATTCCCTGTTAGTTACTGCTCAATAAGCACCTAATGAGCAAAAAGGATACATCAATACCAGGAGAGTTAGCTAACATGCATTAATGCAACACCTGGATTGTGTGCCTATTGATCGATTATTTTAGTTTGAAACATTGCATTTAAACTATACAAAAGTAGGAATAGACTGGATGATGGGTGGCTTTTTATTTCCACGGGAGTAGTGAGCCTCTGGAATACATTGCCGGCTGGCGTGGTGGGTGCTGAGGGAGCTGGACCGGTTCCTGACTGGGGCGGAGATCACGTTATAGAGAAACATAGAAACATAGAAAATAGGGGCAGGAGTGGGCCATTCGGCCCTTCGAGCCTGCACCACCATTCAATATGATCATGGCTGATCATGCAACCTCAGTACCCCTTTCCTGCTTTCTCTCCATACCCCTTGATCCCTTTAGCCGTAAGGGCCACATCTAACTCCCTTTTGAATATATCTAACGAACTGGCATCAACAACTCTCTGTGGTAGAGAATTCCACAGGTTCACAATTCTCTGAGTGAAGAAGTTTCTTCTCATCTCGGTCCTAAATGGCTTACCCCTTATCCTTAGACTGTGACCCCTGGTTCTGGACTTCCCCAACATCAGGAACATTCTTCCTGTATCTCACCTGTCCAATCCCATCTGAATTTTATATGTTTCTATGAGATCCCATCTCATTCTTCTAAATTCCAGTGAATATAAGCCAAGTCAATCCAATCTTTATTCATATGTCAGTCCAAGCATCTTTATAGAAACACTTGGTCCGTGTGATCTCCTGGACTGGTTTCCATCTCCTGAGGGAGTTTGAGAGAAATTTTTCAGATTTTACCCCCTTATTGGCCCTGGGTTTTTTTTATCACTGCTTTGCCTCACCAGGAGATGACATGGCTGCAGGGGGTGTAACAAGTAACTAGTCATGATGCTTCCATCCTTCGTGGTGGGGGTAGACTTGATGGACCATCCGACCTTTGCCTGCCCCTCATTTTCTTATGTCTGTCTGCTTGTTTACTCCTCCCTACAATTTTAGGAGTGGGGAACTAAAATTGGATCCCAGTCTTTTGATGCCATCTGAATAAATTTACCACACCTTAATGTATGATAAGTGCATACGCTGGTTCACAGCAGAAAGCCCCACCTGATGACAGTGAGATCCAGTGATAGCAATTAATTTGAACAGGGCTTCTTCTGCAGTACCAACCTCATCTTCTCCGTCACCTAGAAGGACAAGGACAGCAGGGAGCAGTGGGAACACCACCACCTCCAAGTTCTGCTCCAAATCACACACCACCTTGACTTGGAAATATATCGGCCGTTCCTTCATCGCCACTGGATCAAAATCATGGAACCCCCCTCCCTGACAGCACTGTGGGAGTACCTTCACCACATGGACTGCAGCAGTTCAATGAGACGGCTCACCACCACCTTCTCAAGGGCAATTAGGGACGGGCAATAAATGCCGGCCTTGCCAGCGACGCCCACATCCCAAGAATGAAGTTAAACAAAAGGGGTCCTCAAGCCTTCATCGGAACTGAACGATGAATAAATTCCCATGATGCCCTGTGGAGTCTCTGTCAAATCAAAGCCAGCACCTGCGCAGAGCTCCCCTCACAACACATAAGCAAAAATACTGCGGATGCCGGAATCTGGAAGAAAAGGCACTTCTGGACTCAACAACAAGTTCAAAAATTTCAGAGCGTAACCGCTGCCAATCATTGGCTCCCTTCCCACCGCATCCCCCCCACCGCCACAGAGCCTGTTTCTTTCTTTTTTTCTCTAATGGCAGTTGGTCATCATCCTACCATTCACACCCTATCTTGACTAATGTTTTTGTAACTCCTGGCATTACCATTTGAATTTGGCCCATCATCCCTCTTGTCTCTCTAATCTCTCCTGTCTTCCAACCTATCACAGACCTTCCCTTTTGTTCTTTCTTCCCCTCCCCCTTTCAGTGCTTGTTAAGAATCCGTTCTTTCCGAACACTCTCCAGTTCTGTCGAAGGGTCATCGACCCGAAACGTTAACTCTGCTTCCTCTCCACAGATGCTGCCTGACCTGCTGAGATTTTCAGAGCTCCCCTCAGTTGTTTAAGCTGCTGATGAGCTGTGTTATTGAACAGCTGAGCAATGGCAAGCGCAGGCTATCCTTTTAAACTGGGAAAGATTCTGACAGCGCCAACAGAAGGAGGGGGTTTGGGTTGGGGGGGTGGGAGGCTTTGGGGGCAAAATCCAAGATATGGGTAAATACCGCAATCTTACCCATGCAAATGTCTTGGATATAGAGATGCGTTGGATCTGTCAAGCTCCAGCTCGACAGATTGGAAAAGTTGGTTTTCAGCGCATGCGCATTGTGCACTGAAAACCAACTTTTGTGATGCCTTCCGGGGGGTCCGTACATACTCCGTAAGGACCCGGGAAGGCCGGGATTTTTGGGCCATGGTCAATTTGAGACAGGATGCTGGGTAACCAGCTTAAATGAAGGAAAGTGAACTGCACTGACTGTGACTAACTGGCTTATCTATCGAGGTATGAATGTGGCCGGTTGGAAGACCCGATGAAGGGAACATGAACAACGGAATGATGGCTAACCAGCTGACAGTCGCAAGGGTGATGCTGTAGAAGGTTTGTTTATTCTACCTTGTATAATTCCCCGTGAAAGTCAGGGGATGCCGAAATTCAGCGTTCAGAAAATGTCTCTTACCACAGGAAGGTGGTGGTCATGTGGCAGAGCTGAATGTTTGCCGAGTTGGAATCGAATGGCCGCCACTCGCCAAATTCTCCTAGGTGCTTTTTCCGGTGACGCCCACTTCTGCCCTGCTGCTGCCAACCCCTCCTAAGTGCCTCATCAAAGCGCGCACCACTGATCTCCCGCAGTTCAACCGAAATTCACCGACATAAATCGTCGGGCTGCCGACAGTTTTTTCTGTCGTGCACTGTCTTCGCTGTGTGACTTGGCTGTGCACCAGCCATTCAAGAGGAGGGCACACTGCCGCGGCCACCATTCTGTTTTTTCAGATCGGCCGGACAATTATGGCCCCGGGTCCGGCCGGGCCGCCAACAGGCAGCCTGGCACCCCCTTCTTGGGCGCCAGGCTGCGAACCCGGCTGAAACCCTCCCTGGTAGCCCAGTGGACCTAACTAAAATAATCACAGAGTTTGCCTTAAAGGGGCTCTCCCCTTTAAGTGACACTCAAGCGCCATGATGTCATCGGCGCTACGCTGATGACTGATAGTGGCAGAGGCTCCGTCCTGCCTCCACTTCCACCACTGCTGTGGTCGATCCTCTCTTATCCGCCCCACTTCCGCCCCCATTATGACTGACTTCCAATCCGCTCTAAGAAAAAGACATACTGAATTTCGCACAAGAGGCCACCTCATCCACCGCGGTGGTAAAAACACATCAAAAGCGGTCGGTGCGACCCGTTTCATGTGGCAGTAAACTTCGGCCCCAGAGTGTGTAACAGCATAATCCTCTGCAGTGACCATGCAGACATCAATGGTCAAATCCTAGAATTAAAACCAGGTCCAGTACATGCTAGTTACTCTGATCTTCTGGAATTTTTTGAGGATGTTTCCAGTAGAGTGGATAAGGGAGAACCAGTTGATGTGGTATATTTGGACTTTCAGAAGGCGTTCGACAATGTCCCACACAAGAGATTAATGTGCAAAGTTAAAGCACATGGGATTGGGGGTAGTGTACTGACATGGATTGAGAACTGGTTGTCAGACAGGAAGCAAAGAGTAGGAGTAAATGGGTACTTTTCAGAATGGCAGGCAGTGACTAGTGGGGTACCGCAAGGTTCTGTGCTGGGGCCCCAGCTGTTTACACTGTACATTAATGATTTAGATGAGGGGATTAAATGTAGTATCTCCAAATTTGCGGATGACACTAAGTTGGGTGGCAGTGTGAGCTGCGAGGAGGATGCTGTGAGGCTGCAGAGCGACTTGGATAGGTTAGGTGAGTGGGCAAATGCATGGCAGATGAAGTATAATGTGGATAAATGTGAGGTTATCCACTTTGGTGGTAAAAACAGAGAGACAGACTATTATCTGAATGGTGACAGATTAGGAAAAGGGGAGGTGCAAAGAGACCTGGGTGTCATGGTACATCAGTCATTGAAGGTTGGCATGCAGGTGCAGCAGGCGGTTAAGAAAGCAAATGGCATGTTGGCCTTCATAGCAAGGGGATTTGAGTACAGGGGCAGGGAGGTGTTGCTACAGTTGTACAGGGCATTGGTGAGGCCACACCTGGAGTATTGTGTACAGTTTTGGTCTCCTAACCTGAGGAAGGACATTCTTGCTATTGAGGGAGTGCAGCGAAGGTTCACCAGACTGATTCCCGGGATGGCGGGACTGACCTATCAAGAAAGACTGGATCAACTGGGCTTGTATTCACTGGAGTTCAGAAGAATGAGAGGGGACCTCATAGAAACATATAAAATTCTGACGGGGTTAGACAGGTTAGATGCAGGAAGAATGTTCCCAATGTTGGGGAAGTCCAGAACCAGGGGTCACAGTCTAAGGATAAGGGGTAAGCCATTTAGGACCGAGATGCGGAGGAACTTCTTCACCCAGAGAGTGGTGAACCTGTGGAATTCTCTACCACAGAAAGTTGTTGAGGCCAATTCACTAAATATATTCAAAAAGGAGTTAGATGAGGTCCTTACTGCTAGGGGGATCAAGGGGTATGGCGAGAAAGCAGGAATGGGGTACTGAAGTTGAATGTTCAGCCATGAACTCATTGAATGGCGGTGCAGGCTAGAAGGGCCGAATGGCCTACTCCTGCACCTATTTTCTATGTTTCTATTATCAGCTGGTCCTGGGCCCTGGGATAATCTGTGGGACAAGGAGTCGATTAGAAACTCTTGTCCCAGGTTTTACTGGTGTCCTCTGACCTTGATAATCCCTAGATCCTTGCCAACGACCTCCTTCCAGGTCAGCTGACTCAGGTACGGCCACCGAAAGCCCTCTGATTGTGTCATGGAAACTTCTCGTGCCAGTGCCACCCATCTTTGTATCATCAGCAAACTTGGCTACATTACACTCGGTCCCTTCATCCAAGTCATTAATATAGATTGTAAATAATTGAGGACCCAACACTGATCCCTGTGGCACCCCACTAGTCACTGTTTGCCAACTGGAAATTGACCCATTTATCCCGACTCTCTGTTTTCTGCTAGTTAGGCGATCCTCTATCCATGCTAATATATTACCCCCAACCCTGTGAGCTTTTATCTTGTGACGTAACCTTTTATATGGCACCTTATCGAATGCCTTCTGAAATCCAAATACACCACATCCACTGGTTCCCCCTTGCTCGTTACTGATCAGCCATTGTAGCCAATTGAAACTTAAAAAAAATAAACATTCCTATCCCGCAGGCCCAACTAATCTCGAATCACGGATGTTTCCAGATGAAAGAGTTCTGGACGAGAGAGGTACAAGCTGTACCAGGAATGTGAGGGTATACCTATCAGTAAAGGATGAACAGGCTGTGTCTCTTTTAGCGTGATAAAAGAAGGTTGAGAGCTAACCTAATAGAGATCTTTAAGATTTTGAAAGAGTAGATACGGAGAGAGTTTTTCCACTTGTGAGGAAGAGCATAACTATAGGCTATCAATATAAGAGAGTCACCAACAAATCAAATAGGGAATTCAGAATAAACCTCTTTACCCAGAGAGTGGTAAGAACGTGAAACTTGTTACCAGAGGGAGTAGTTGAGGCAAATAGTATACATGTATTTAAGGGCAGGCTAGCTAAGCACATGGGGGAGAAGGGAATAAAGGGTATGCTGATACAGGTGCAGCATCCAAAATACGGAGTTCCGTAATCCGGAATGTTCCGGAATCCAGACCCCAAGACGATCCGTGGCAGTGTCATCTAGAATCCGCAAAATGTTCCGGGATCCGGACACCCTGTCAAACCGCTTCCGTCGCCAGCGGGGCCCAGGGAAAAGTCAAAAAATGAAATCCAACTACTGCACAGTGACTAAAATTGCAAGAATAAAAACATCAATCCTACTTGTTCCAGGCCAGGTCTTCACAGTCACCGCACCACTGCTCCTGGGTCCCCAGCAACCCTGCACAGCACACAAGTCCCAGGCTAGAATCAATGCTGCACAGCACACAAGTCCCAGGCTAGAATCAAACTCTGCACAGCACACAAGTCCCAGGCCAGAATCAAACTCTGCACAGCACACAAGTCCCAGGCCAGAATCAATGCTGCACAGCACACAAGTCCCAGGCCAGAATCAAACTCTGTACAGCACACAAGTCCCAGGCTAGAATCAAACTCTGCACAGCACACAAGTCCCAGGCCAGAATCAAACTCTGCACAGCACACAAGTCCCAGGCTAGAATCAAACTCTGCACAGCACACAAGTCCCTGGCCAGAATCAAACTCTGCACAGCACACAAGTCCCAGGCTAGAATCAATGCTGCACAGCACACAAGTCCCTGGCCAGAATCAAACTCTGCACAGCACACAAGTCCCAGGCTAGAATCAAACTCTGCACAGCACACAAGTCTCAGGCCAGAATCAAACTCTGCACAGCACACAAGTTCCTGGTCAGAATCAAACTCTGCACAGCACACAAGTCCCAGGCCAGAATCAAACTCTGCACAGCACACAAGTCCCAGGCTAGAATCAAACTCTGCACAGCACACAAGTCCCAGACTAGAATCAAACTCTGCACAGCACACAAGTCCCTGGCCAGAATCAAACTCTGCACAGCATACAAGTCACTGGCCAGAATCAAACTCTGCACGGCACACAAGTTCCTGCGGCCAGAATCAAACTCTGCATGGCACACTGCAGCTCCCCAAAGCAGCAACCACGCGATTAGATCGTCACAACCCATGTTTGCTAGTACTGTTGGAGAGAGGTTAAACTAATATGGCAGGGGGATGGGAACCTACGCAGGGAGACAGAGGGAAGTAAAATGGGTGCAGAAGCAAAAGATAGAAAGAAGAAAAGTAAAAGTGGAGGGCAGAGAAACCAAAAGCAAAAATCAACAAGGGCCACATTACAGCAAAAGTCTAAAGGGAAAAAGTGTGTTAAAAAGACAAGCCTGAAGGCTCTGTGCTTCAATGCGAGGAGTATTCGTAATAAGACGGATGAATTAACTACGCAGGCAGCCATTAACGATTATGATATAATTGGGATTACGGAGACATGGCTCCAGGGTGACCCGAACTCAACGTCCGGGGATATTCAACATTCAAAAAGGATAGACAGAAAGAAAAAGGAGGCGAGGTAGCGTTTCTGGTTAGAGAAGAAATTAATGCAATTGTAAGGAAGGACATTAGCTTGGATGATGTGGAATCTGTATTGCTAGAGCTGCGGAATACCAAAGGGCAGAAAACGCCAGTGGGAGTTGTGTACAGACCACCAAACAGTAGTAGTGAGGTTGGGGACAGCGTCAAACAAGAAATTAGGGACGCGTGCAATAAAGGTACAGCAGTTACCATGGGCGACTTTAATCTACATAGATTGGGTTAACCAAACTGGTAGCAGTACGGTGGAGGAGGATTTCCTGGAGTGTATTAGGAATGGTTTTCTAGACCAATATGTTGAGGAACCAACTAGAGGGCTGGCCATCTGAGACTGGGTGATGTGTAACGAGAAAGGACTAATTAGCAATCTTGTTGTGCGAGCCCCCTTGGGGAAGAGGGACCATAATATGGTAGAATTTTTTATTAAGATGGAGAGTGACATAATTCATTCAGAGACTAGGATCCTGAACTTAAGGAAAGGTAACTTCGATGGTTATGAGACGTGAATTGGCTAGAATAGACTGGCGAATGATACTTAAAGGTTTGATGGTGGGTAGGCAATGGTAAACATTTAAAGAACAATTGTACATCCCTGTCTGGAGTAAAAATAAAATGGGGAAGGTGGCTCAACCGTGGCTAACAAGGGAAATTAGGGATAGTGTTAAATCAAAGGAAGAGGCATATAAATTGGCCAGAAAAAGCAGCAAACCTGAGGACTGGGAGAAATTTAGAATTCAGCGGAGGAAGGCAAAGGGTTTAATTAAGAGGGGGGAAATAGAGTATGCGAGGAAGCTTGCTGGGAACATAAAAATTGACTGCAAAAGAGTCTATAGATATGTGAAGAAAAAAAGATTAGTGAAGACAAACATAGATACTTTGCTGTCAGAATCAGGTGAATTTATAATGGGGAACAAAGAAATGGCATACCAATTGAACAAATACGTTGGTTCTGTCTTCATGAAGGAAGACACAAATAATGATCCGGAAATACTAGGGGACCGAGAGTCTAGTGAGAAGGAGGAAGTGAAGGAAATCCTTATTTGTCAGGAAATTGTGTTAGGGAAATTGATGGGATTGAAGGCCAATAAATTCCCAGGGCCTGATAGTCTGCATCCCAGAGTACTTAAGGAAGTGGTCCTAGAAATAGTGGATGCATTGGTGATCATTTTCCAACAGTCTATCAACTCTGGATTAGTTCCTATGGACTGGATGATAGCTAATGTAACACCACTTTTTTAAAAAGGATGGAGAGAGAAAACGGGTAATTATAAACTGGTTAGCCTGACATCAGTAGTGGGGAAAATGTTGGAATCAATGATTAAAGATGAAAAAGCAGCGCATTTGGAAAGCAGTAACAGGATCGGTCCAAGTCAGCATGGATTTATGAAAGGGAAATCATGCTTGACAAATCTTCTAGAATTTTTTGAGAATATAACGAGTAGAATGGATAAGCGATATCCAGCGGATATGGTGTATTTGGACTTTCAAAAGGCTTTTGACAAGGTCCCACACAAGAGATTGGTGTGCAAAATTAAAGCACATGGTATTGAGGGTAATGTATTGACGTGGCTAGAAAACTGGTTGGCAGACAGGAAGCAGAGAGTCGGGATAAACGGGTCCTTTTCAGAATGTCAGGCAGTGACTAGTGGCGTGCCGCAGGGTTCAGTGCTGGGACCCCAGTTATTTACAAGATACATCAATGATTTAGATGAAGGAATTGACAGTAATATCTCCAAGTTTGCAGATGACACTAAACTGGGTGGCGGTGTGAGCTGTGAGGAGGATGCTAAGAGGCTGCAGGGTGACTTGGGCAGGTTAGGTGAGTGGGCAAATGCATGGCAGATGCAGTATAATGTCGATAAATGTGAGGTTATCCACTTTGGTGGTAAAAACAGAGAGACAGACTATTATCTGAATGGTGACAGATTAGGAAAAGGGGAGGTGCAACGAGACCTGGGTGTCATGGTACATCAGTCATTGAAGGTTGGCATGCAGGTGCAGCAGGTGGTGAAGAAGGCAAAAGGCATGTTGACCTTCATAGCTAAGGGATTTGAGTATAGGAGCAGGGAGGTCTTGCTGCAGCTGTACAGGGCATTGGTGAGGCCTCACCTGGAATATTGTGTTCAGTTTTGGTCTCCTAATCTGAGGAAGGACATTCTTGCTGTTGAGGGAGTGCAGCAAATGTTCACCAGATTGATTCCCGGGATTGCAGGACTGACATATGAGGAGAGACTGGATCGACTGGGCCTGTATTCACTGGAGTTTAGAAGACTGAGAGGGGATCTCATAGAAACATAAAAAATTCTGACTGGATTGGACAGGTTAGATGCAGGAAGATGTTGGGGAAGTCCAGAACCAGGGGTCACAGTCTAAGGATAAGGGGTAAGCCATTTAGGACCGAGATGAGGGGAAACTTCTTCACCCAGAGAGTGGTGAACCTGTGGAATTCTCTTCTGCAGAGAGTTGTTGATGCCGGTTGGTTAGATATAGTCAAAAGGGAGTTAGATATGACCCTTACAGCTAAAGGGATCAAAGGGTATGGAGAGAAAGCAGGAAAGTGGTACTGAGGTGAAAGATCAGCCATGATCTTATTGAATGGTGGTGCAGGCTCGAAGGGCTGAATGGCCTACTCCTGCACTTATTTTCTATTTTTCTATGTTTCTATGTCTGTGACTCCAAGCGGAGCTGACCCGACCTCACCCGACCAGATTGCGATTTTAAGTTGCACTACACGTACCTGTAATAAAAAATACTACCTGCACCCTGTACTGTACATGCACTTTTAAATTCAGCATTTAAAAACAATTAGTGGCATTAAACATTATGGGGCTTCCCGAGCTGAACCACCTACACCCCATGATTAGACCCCACCCAACCTGACTCCATTGCTGTGGTGTCTTCCCGATTTAAAGATCTGCACAGGTAAAGATTGTGAACTTGTGCTTTCATTGCAAGCATGTCAAAAAGGCCAACAGATACCCCAATCGGTTCATTTAAAGGAAAGGGGATGCATATTTTATTTTCAATTGCCAAGAAAGTGGAGTTTCTCCAGAGATGAGGTAGAGGTGCTTCAGTGAGAAGATTGAGTGAGGAGTATTGTGTTGGACTCTCCACCATCTATGATATTAGAAAACAGAAAGAACAGCTCATGAAGTTTTATGCGGAAAGTGATGTTCATAAGGAAATGAGTAAGAGAAAAAGTACGCATAAGCTGAAATGTGATGATTTGGATCAAGCAGTGTTGGAGTGATGGCGACAGAGGCGAAGTGAAAAGGTTCCTTTGTCTGGCCCAATGGTGGTGCAACAAGCTAAAATATTCCATGCACAGCTGGGGATTGAAATTCCATACGAGTTCTCTGCTGGTTGGCGAGCCGAATTTAAAAGGCGTCACGGCATCAGGCAACGGAAAGTATGCAGTGAGAAAGCCTCAACAGATCATGAGGTAGCTGAAAATTATATTGATGAGTTCATCATATTAATTGCTGATAAAAACCTTTCACCTGAGCAAATGTACACTGCTGACGAGGCAGCACTGTTTTGGCACTACGCATCGTGAAAGACATTAATAGCAGCAGAAGAAACGCAGCCAGCAGGTGTAAAAGATGCCAAGAATAGGTTGACTGTGCTGGCCTGCTGCAAATGCAGCTGGAACACAAAAGTGTAAGCTTATGGTCACTGGGAGAAGCCAGCGTCCAAGATGTTTCAAGGGTTTGAGAGTATTGCCAGTGCATTATTATGCCAATAAGAAAGCATGGATAACCAGGATAATCTCTGGTTTGAGAAGAATTTTGTCCCTCAGGCACGTGCTCAGTGCACAGAAGCTGGCCTTGAGGAAAACTGCAAAATATACTTGTTACACTCATAATAAATGGTCAGACTGAGTACTGTGTGTAATGAGCAAGTGTGACCTTAGCTCCTTTATTAAGGTTCCAGAGTGCAGTACGTCGCGGTTATATACTGTGCTCCCAGGGGATGCTGGGATCCCGTGGGACTCCAACAGGTAGGCCCTCTGGTGGTCAGGTGTGATGCAGGTTACAAGGGTTAAATATATAACATCACTCCCCCGTGAAGTCAATAGTAAACTTATTTACAAGGTGAGACGATCTGGGGCTTTGCACTCCCTTGTCGATCATCTCGGTACAAATGCTGGTGTGGATGGGTTGGTCAGTTCTTCATTCGGCTGTTGGGCAGCTAGCCTTGCCGGGCTGCTGGGGATGATGAGTTTGGTTTCATGGTCAACTGTGATGTCAGTTGCCATTTGTGTGTGTGTTGGAAGGTCAAAGTTGGTGGTGTCCTCTTCAGGTTGTTCGTAGCTGTTGGTGAACCGCAATTTGATTTGGTCCAAATGTTTCCTGTGCGTTTGTCCATTGGTCAGTTTGACCTGAAATACCCTACTCCCCTCTTTGGCTGTGACCGTGCCAGCGAACCATTTGGGACCATGTCCATAATTGAGCACAAACACAGATTCATTGATCTCAATATCGCGTGACAAATTTGCACGGTCATGGTACACACTTTGTTGATGCTGCTTGTCCTCCATGTGACCAGGGTGGACCAGTGAGACCCTTGTTTTAAGCGCCTTTTTCATGAGCAGCTCAGCTGGGGGAATCCCGGTGAGTGAGTGGGGTCTGGTGCAGTAGCTGAGCAGTACTCGGGACAACCGGGTCTGCAGGGAGCCTTCCGACACGCGTTTCAAGCTTTGTTTGATGGTCTGAACTGTCCGTTCTGCCTGGCCATTGGATGCGGGCTTGAATGGGGCAGATGTGATATGTTTGATCCTGCTGCGGGTCATGAATTCTTTGAATTCAGCACTGGTGAAGCACGGTCCACTATCGCTGACTAGGACATCAGGCAAGCCGTGCGTGGTAAACATGGCTCGGAGACTTTCAATGGTGGCTGTGGATGTGCTTACAGACATTATTGCACATTCAATCCACTTTGAGTAAGCATCCACGACAACCAAAAACATTTTGCCTAGGAATGGGCCCGCATAGTCTACATGGATCCTCGACCACAGTTTGGATGGCCAGGACCACAAATCTCTCTGGGTGCATTGCTCAACTGAGAGCAAGTGTTGCACTGGTGCACACATAACTCTAAATCTGAGTCGATGCCAGGCCACCACAAGTGGGATCTGGCTACGGCTTTCAGCATTACGATGCCTGGGTGGGTGTTGTGCAGTTCGCAAATGAATGTGTCTCTGCCTTTCTTGGGCAAGACTACGCGATTGCACCACAAAAGACAGTACGCCTGCAGGGACAACTTGTCTTTGCATCTATGGAACGGCTTAATTGCTTCCTGCATCTCCACTGGGACACTGGACCAGCTCCCATGGAGGACACAGTTTTTTACCAGGGACAGATGCTGGCTGGTCCAGGTCCTGATCTGGCGGGCCGTAGCAGAGGATGTCTCATTCTCAAATGCCTCCATGACCATGAGCAAGTCCGCAGGCTGTGCCATTTGCACCCCGGTGGTTGGTAATGGTAGCCGACTGAAAGCATCTGCGCAGTTCTCTGTACCCAGTCTGTGGCGGATTAAATAGTTGTATGCCAACAGCATGAGCGCCCATCTTTGGATGCGGGCAAAGGCATCGGTATTAATCCCTTTGCTCTCCGAGAATAGCGATATGAGCGGCTTGTGGTCAATTTCAAGCTCGACCTTGAGGCCAACTAAGTACTAGTGCATTTTTTTTACCCCATAAATGCACGCCAGAGCCTCTTTTTCAAACATGCTGTTGGCCCTTTCGGCCTTGGACAAACTGCTGGATTCATATGCAACTGGTTGTAAAATTCCCGATTCATTAGCCTGTTGTAACACACACCCGACCCCGTATGACGACGCATCGCAAGCTAACATCAATCGTTTACATGGGTTGTACAGGACAAGCAGTTTGTTAGACCACAATAAGTTTCTGGCTTTCTTAAAGGCAGCCTCTTATGATTTCCCCCATACCCAGTCGTCTCTCTTGTGCAGTAGCGCATGTAGGGGTTCTAGCAGGGTGCTTAACCCAGGTAGGGAATTATTAAAGTAGTTAAAGAGTCCCAGGAATAACCGCAGCTCCGTCACGTTCTGTGGTCGCGGCGCGTTCTTGATTGCCTCTGTCTTGGCGTCAGTGGGTCTGATGCCGTCTGCTGCGATTCTCCTTCCTAAGAATTCAACGTCCTGTGCCAGGAAAACACACTTCGAGCGTTTCAACCTGAGCCCCACGCGATCCAACTGACTAAGAATTTCCTCCAGATTCTTCACGTGCTCCATGGTGTCCCGACCTTTATCCAATATGTGGTCCTGCAAGGAACCGACTTTAGCAGGCTCTCCATGTTCCGTTGGAAGATCGCTGCGGCCGACCGAATCTCGAACGGGCTCCGGTTGTAGATAAACAGACCTTTGTGCGTGTTGATGCAGGTGAGGCCTTTCGAAGACACTTCCAGCTCCTGCGTCATGTAGGCTGAGGTCAGGTCCAGCTTGGTGAACATTTTCCCTCCAGCCAGGGTCGTAAATAGGTCATCTGCCTTGGGTAGCTTGTACTGGCCCTGCAGCGAAAAACTGTTAATCGTTACTTTATAGTCCCCGCAAATTCTAACTGTACCATCCTCCTTGAGTACCGGAACAATCGGACTGGCCCAGTCGTTGAATTCCACCGGCGCGATGATGCCTTCATGTTGCAGCCTGTCCAGCTCGATTTCCACTTTTTCACACATCATGTACGGTACCGCCCGAACTTTGTGGTGGATGGGTTGCTTACCGGGAACCAAATGGATCTGCACTTTCGCCCCCAAGAAGCTTCCAATGCCTGGTTCAAATAACGAAGGGAACTTGCTTAGAACCTGGGTACATGTGGTGTCGTCGACGGACAAAAGCGTTCGGATGTCGTCCCAGTTCCAGCGGATTTTCCCCAGCCAGCTTCTGCCAAACAACATGGAGCCATCCCCTGGCACAATCCACAGTGGGAGTTCGTGCACTGCTTCATTATAGGAAACTTTGACTTCAGCACTGCCAATTATAAGGATTAATTCCTTTGTATATGTCCTTAGTTTGGTGTGAGTGGGGCTGAGCTTGGGCCTGTGTGCCTTCTTTCCCCACAGCCTGTCGAAGGCCATTTTACTTATTATGGACTGCCTTGCCCCAGTGTCCAGCTCCATAGATGCTGGAATACCGTTCAGTTCAACTTTCAACATTATTGGTGGGCATTTTGTCATGAATGTGTGTACCGCATACACCTCTGCCTCCTCCGTACGAGTTTCCAATTCCGTCTGATCCACTGTGGATCGATCTTCCTCTGCAACATGATGGTTTGAAGGGTTTGCAGGGTTTGCAGCTCACCTGCACATTCGTTATAGGTGTCCCATTGTTCTGCAGCCATTGCACGCATAGTGCTTAAAGCGGCATTGATGGGGCCGATGATCACCTCCGCAGCACCAACAGGTGTTAGCTGCCTCGCATTAACAGATGATGGCGGACTCTGGGTTAATTGAGGTCGGACCACAGCAGCCGTCATGTACGTTCTGCCATGTACATTTCTGCTCAAAACTGACGTTACTTTGTGCACAGTACTGGCAGAAACTTCTTTGTTCTGCGAAATCTGCTTGGTGTTGTCGCTGGTGGACATAAATGCCTGGGCTATCGTTATGGCTTTACTCAGATTCGGAGTTTCTACAGTCAACAGTTTGCGAAGGATTGTCTCATGTCCGATGCCCAGTACAAAAAAGTCTCTGAGCATTTGTTCTAGGAATCCCTCAAACTCACAATGTCCTGCAAGGCGCCTTAGTTCAGCGATGTAGCTCGCCACTTCCTGGCCCTCCAATCGTTGACACATGTAGAACCGATATCTCGCATTCAAAACACTTTCCTTAGGATTTAGGTGCTCCCAGACCAGCGTACACAGTTCTTCGTAGGATTTCTCTGTTGGTTTTGCCGGGGCCAGGGGATTCTTCATGAGGCCATAGGTTGTTGCCCCACAGACAGTTAGGAGGATCGCCCTTTGTTTGGTGGCATTCGCGTCCCCTTCCAGCTCGTTGGCCATGAAGTATTGGTCGAGTTTCTCCACGAAGGCCTCTCAATCATCCCCCTCTGAGAAGTTCTGCAGGATGCTGACTGTTCTTTGCATTTTCGGCGCAGTTGTTTGTTACCTCATCGCCAATTGTTACACTCATAATAAATGGTCAGACTGAATACTGTGTGTAATGAGCAAGTGTGACGTTAGCTCCTTTATTAAGGTTCCAGAGTGCAGGTATCTCGTGGGTGGCCTGCTTATAAACTGTGCTCCTAAGGGATGCTGGGATCCCTTGGGACTCCAACAGGTAGGCCAGGTGGTCAGGTGTGATGCAGGTTACAAGGGGTTAAATACATAACAATACTTGCTGCTGGACAATTGCTCAGCACATCCTGATGCTGAGCTTCTGGTAAAGGATAATGTGCATGGAATCTACTTACCTCCAAATGTTACATCATTGATACAGCCAATGGACCAAGGAATTTTGAGATCGATGAAGTGTCTGCACAAAAAAGAGTTTATGAGGTGTTTACTTAATGCTGTGGAATAAAAGCATTCTCAAAAGCTTTCTCTATCAAGGACATCATATGGGTAGCTGGGGATGCATGGAACTAGGTAACTGAAGACACCTTGGTCAATGCTTGGCATAACATCTGGCCATCAACTATGTTTGCTGCTGATGATGATGCTGATGATGCTCCTCAGGACTTTCAAGGCTTTCATGTTTCCAGGGAAAAAGCAACTTTTAGATTGTGCAAGAGGGCTGACTTGCGAAGCTGCACAGGAATTGAATGAGCACGATGTCACAGAAGTCATGGACATAGACAACGATGCTCCCATTGTGCATGCAGTGACAGATGAAGAAATCATGCAGAGGGTTTTTGCATCCAGAAGAAAAGGATGAAAGCAGTGAGGATGATGATGATGCCTGTGATCAAGTCGAAAAAGTGCCGATAGACAAAGCAATCAATCTTTGTCAAGAATTAATTCACGCCTTAGAGCATCGAAGCTTCATAAGTGAAGAAGAAATACAGCGGGTCTACAGAATTCGGGAAAAATTAGTGAAAGAAAAGCCCAAATTATTTAAACAAACAACAATATTAAATATCTTTCAAAAGATATCGCAACAGGAGGCCCAAGACCTACAGTGTGCAACTACACCAGTAATTTCCCCATTTGATTATCCTACTGCTGGCCCATCGTCAGCCCCAGACATCACAGCTGAGCCTCTACCTCAAACACAACCTCCAACCCCAGGCATCATAGCTGAGCCTCTACCTCAAGCACAACCTCCAGCCCCAGGCATCATAGCTGAGCCTCTACCTCAAGCACAACCTCCAGCCCCAGGCATCATAGCTGAGCCTCTACCTCAAGCACAACCTCCAGCCCCAGGCATCATAGCTGAGCCTCTACCTCAAGCACAACCTCCAGCCCCAGGCATCATAGCTGAGCCTCTACCTCAAGCACAACCTCCAGCCCCAGGCATCATAGCTGAGCCTCTACCTCAAGCACAACCTCCAACCCCAGGCATCATAGCTGAGCCTCTATCTCAAGCACAACCTCCAGCCCCAGGCATCATAGCTGAGCCTCTACCTCAAGCACAATCTCCAGCCCCAGGCATCATAGCTGAGCCTCTACCTCAAGCACAACCTCCAACCCCAGGCATCATAGCTGAGCCTCTACCTCAAGCACAATCTCCAGCCCCAGGCATCATAGCTGAGCCCTCTACCTCAAGCACAACCTCCAGCCCCAGGCATCATAGCTGAGCCCTCTACCTCAAGCACAACCTCCAGCCCCAGGCATCATAGCTGAGCCTCTACCTCAAACACAACCTCCAGCCCCAGGCATCATAGCTGAGCCTCTACCTCAAACACAACCTCCAGCCCCAGACATCATAGCTGAGCCTCTACCTCAAGCACAACCTCCAACCCCAGGCATCATAGCTGAGCCTCTACCTCAAACACAATCTCCAGCCCCAGGCATCATAGCTGAGCCTCTACCTCAAACACAATCTCCAGCCCCAGGCATCATAGCTGAGCCTCTACCTCAAGCACAACCTCCAGCCCCAGACATCATAGCTGAGCCTCTACCTCATGCACAACCTCCAGCCCCAGGCATCATAGCTGAGCCTCTACCTCAAACACAACCTCCAGCCCCAGACATCATAGCTGAGCCTCTACCTCAAACACAACCTCCAACCCCAGACATCATAGCTGAGCCTCTACCTCAAACACAATCTCCAGCCCCAGACATCATAGCTGAGCCTCTACCTCAAACACAACCTCCAACCCCAGACATCATAGCTGAGCCTCTACCTCAAGCGCAACCTCCAGCCCCAGACATCATAGCTGAGCCTCTACCTAAAGCACAACCTCCAACCCCAGACATCATAGCTGAGCCTCTACCTCAAACACAACCTCCAACCCCAGACATCATAGCTGAGCCTCTACCTCAAGCACAATCTCCAGCCCCAGACATCATAGCTGAGCCTCTACCTCAAGCACAACCTCCAACCCCAGACATCATAGCTGAGCCTCTACCTCAAGCACAATCTCCAGCCCCAGACATCATAGCTGAGCCTCTACCTCAAGCACAACCTCCAGCCCCAGACATCATAGCTGAGCCTCTACCTCAAACACAATCTCCAGCCCCAGACATCATAGCTGAGCCTCTACCTCAAGCACAACCTCCAGCCAATTGTAACTGGACCTGTTTATTTTTACTCTGTTTAATGAATAAAAGCCTTCATTTACTGTTTCATATTTCATAACTTAACTGTTTAACAAATAAAAACCTTTATTATATTTCATGCTTTGAGTACTTGTACATTCCTTTTCAAGATGATAGCAAAAGATACAGTTAATGTAAGCTTACCATGCGTTGCGAAGAAGTGAGGACTACAAGGTCTGTGAGGAGAAGAGCTACAAGATGATGTCCAAAAACCGGAAATATTGCAACCTGGGCCCAGACATTCCCGGACGTGGGACGCACTTCTGGCGTTCCGAAATCCCGAAAAACCCGAACCTGGGCTCGGGCGCTTCCGGACTTCGGACATCAGAAACACGTTCCGAAGTCCGGGAAAATACGAAAACCGGCTCGGCTTTTGGTCCCGAGGTTGTTGGATTCGGGACGCTCAACCTGTAGTCAGATGAGGAGTTACGGGAGGGTGCTCGAATGGAGCATAAACTCTGGCATGGAATGGTTGGGCTGTTTCTGTGCCGTATATACCAGGTAATCCTATGTAATCATTCACCTCCATAAGCCTTTAAAAGGCTTTATCCTTACCGCAATGTCCTTAGTACCATGCTAGCCCGTCATTCCAGATTAGGACCTGGAATGCAGGGAATTTGCAACAAGTCATCGCCGAATGTTGTCTGCTGGTAGAGAGCATCGCAGTTGTATGGAAAAGGCTGGATGGAGCAGCGGATCTTTTCCGATCCATCATTTATTTTAAGTCACGTTGTTTCAATTACTTAAATGTGAGAAATTTAACATCTGGAAATAAAGGTGCAATGAAAATTAACAAAATAACTGTGCGTTTCCTGTTTTGTACACAGATCATGGCAAAGAAAAAAGGTGGCGGAATGAGTTCTCTGATGGGGGGGTTGCAGATTGGGGATTGTTCTTGGGCTCAGCTCCTGACTGGGTGAACTCTCTGAGCCACACACCAGGCAGGGCCCAGAGACAATCCCCAGTCTCAACAAGGGAACGTACAAAAAGATTAACAGTAGATTAAAGACTCTCAGACAGAATAACCTCGCATGTTCCTGTCCCACTTCCCAGTAACATGATTGTTAAGTCTTGAATAAAGAATCTGACCAGACACTGTAAGCTCAAAGTAATGTGTGACCGTAGTCGTTTATTACAGGTCCCCAGAGTGTCTCTTCAGCCTGTGAGGCCTCCTTATGTACAGGTGCTTCCAAGGGATTGTGGGATCCCTTGGGACTCCAGGGGATGAGCCCTCTGGTGGCTAAACAAGGTATTTACAGGTTTACATATATAACATACAAAGAAACGTGGTCAATTGGTGAAAAACCTTTGTGCAATTGCTCTCCACCTCGCTGAGGCTCCAGGAAGAGCACTGCTCCTTCCATTACATCCAAATCAAAACTGACCACGAACTCCCTGTAACTGGCAATGTTCTCTCGGAAACTTTTCAAATTCCCCTTTTAAAGGACTGTAGTGACCCCACACTCACCAAATGTTGCTCACCTTATGTGGCAAACGTTTGTTCCAGACTCTGTGACATGTCATGGACTCATACAGCACAGAAGGAGGCCATTCGGCCCATCGTATCTGTGCCGGATCTTTGAAAGAGCCACACGACCTGTCCCACTCCCCGGCCCCCTCCCCACAGCCCTGCAAATGTCTCCCACCACCCCATTCCCTCCCGGCATACAACCAATTCCCTTCTGAAAGTTACAGTGGAAATCTGTAATGTGATCCTCAAAGATCCACGAAGCAAATCCCATGTCATCAAAAACTGCATTTGGCTTATTTAGTCACTGAAGAACCAATGGCACTTTCAAAGTCCCAGGCCATGTCAAGGAACACCTCCAAATTCCCCATAACTCGCGATCTCGTGATTTAACTCAGAAAACCTGCAAGTTGTGTAAGGTTCTGCAAAACCAACCACGGAGACATGTGGCAGGGAGAATGGGAAGATGCCATGTTTAAAATGACCAACTGCAGCCAACAGCATGTAAACCGCGGAGGATGATGGGACTCTGGCCAACCTGTACAGTAACAGACAGTGTTGCAGGGGCACGGAACCGGACGGGGGATGAGCCAGCTACCGTAAGGGGGAAGAGTGCACATTCGGTTCTTCCAGGAAAATGGATACAAGGCAACTTTATATTTTTAAAAGGACATTTCTCCAGCTTTTCGTGTAAAACCCTCACAGAAGAGGCAACATGTCCAGGCAAAATCTCCCCAGTAATTCACAAGGCAACACAAAGGGTATCAGCTTGAATAATTAAACAAAGGCCCACAGGTCTGATGCAATCATTTTGGCCAGCCCAGACAGAGTGGCACCTCTGTCGAGATAGTGAACAATCATCTTCATTCACCCCATTAGCGAGTGACAGGATACAGGAGGTGTGGCTAATCTCCCATTCCAGACAGATCGATACACATCGAACTGTCATTCATACCCCATTTTAATCAAGGAAGACCCAAGACAATGGCATGCAGTTTTGGCGCAAAGATGAACGGCCTATAAGAAAAGCTGCAAAAACACACAAAGAGGTTGGAGGTTGGAGTTTGGAGGTTGGAGTCAGCTTTTTGCATTGAGTTGTAGAGTTGAGTTAAGAAGGTGGGAGTCAGTTTTCGTTGTGGTTGAGTTGAGTTAAAGGGGAGTTGAGTCAGCTCTTCACAGGGCCCTCGCTCTGGGGAAGGTGTGCTTAACTCCAGCAGCTTTTTGCTTAGGAGCCAACCGAGAGGCAAATAGAAGAAACCGACGCAACATCGAGGAGGAAAACCGAACTGACCAACAATGTAAAACCCACCCCAGAGGGACCCCGAGCTGAAATAAGTGCCCCCCCAGAACCCCGGAGTTGATAGGATTGTGAGTATAGTCCAAACCCCCTCACAGACTTAATTTAGGATAGGAATTGGTCAGAAGGGTGGAAGTGGGAGGTGTGGTTGTGTGTGAGTGGAATGTTTTAACCTCTTATCTTCCCCTTCCCTGTTGCGAGAATTTTTCGTGTTGTTGAGTGAGATTGTGCCATTACTGCTATTTACGACCTCTTCCTATGCCCTCTATCTTTGTGTTTACTATTCAAAATAAACAACATTAACCATTTTGCACTCTTACCCACTGTGTCTGGTGCCTCATTACTCACCCATCCTCATAAATCACATGCACAGAACCTCAGGGGAGTGTGGATTTGAACCCACACCCCAAGCTACCCTTACAGTTGAAATGTTGATTAATTCCAAACCAGAACTTCTGTACAGAAAAAAACCCCCGACTGTGCCTGCGGTCCCCTCGTGCCTCTATGTATAATGTTCCAATTCTGGGAGGGAATGGGCTCATGTTACCTGGACACTGATTGATTGGCAGGTATGTTTTGAGGAAATCTTCGCAAAGAATAAAGGAGGCATGACCCTGACGGACACTGACTGATTCACCCTGCAGGATGATCCTGGGGGGAGGGAGTGGGGCTAACTGCTTGTCTGCTGGTTAAGGAGCTGTGACCTTTCTTATATGATAGCAACTTTTCAACCTGGGTTAAGTGTGCAGCATATAAAATGGGTGTCAGAACAGTTCTGTATGTTTCAAAACTACAAGGTGTGCAATAGAAGGCTTCCTTTAATCCACGTGTGAAATTCAGAAACTAAGCAGTTATCTTTTAGCTTCCATTACCAGGACAACCTTGCACGCTCGTTGCCCGGGAAACGGCCAGCAGATCCATGCTAGCGCGGTGCACAGGCAGTAGGATCCGGCTCACCTCATTGCACACAGACAGATTCTTTCACCCCCTGCCCCCTTCTCCTCCCGGGTCCGACAGTCTGTACAGACCGGTGAAATCGCCCGGTCACCTACTGCTCCTGCTCAGCCTCCTCGCACCACAACACGCCATCGTCTCCTGAGCCCACGGGCAAGTTGGCCATGCGGCGACCACCGGAAACAACACACGCCCATTGCGCGAGATTTTGACACAGTCAGCAGCAAGTCCATGGTTCCTGGAACTCAGGAGCCCAGCAAATGCAAGGAGCGTAGCAGAGGGACGAGAAGAGGAGCAAACAAATGCTTACTCCTGCATGGGGAATCAGCAATCCAAGCAGTTATAACTGCAACGTAACTGGAGAATTCCTATAGGAGAATGACTGTCAGGATTGGCAGCTTGAAATAAAGGGCCATTTTCTTGTTTTAACGTTATTGCATTTGTTTTCTTCCTCCCCCTCTCCTCCTTTCATTCTTTATTGTCCTCAGTTGCAGAGCATCATCTGTTTGCATCGACAGGAGGCACGGATTGGAGGTGAGGGATAGATTTTCCTGGGCAGATACATTGAAACATATAACGGGGCACAAACAGTGTATGATGGTTGTACAGTATTACAGATGTTTTTAATCTAATACATTGGGCCCAATTTTACACACGATAAAAAACGAGCGCCCCTCTGAGCTGGGCGCCCGTTTTTCGCGCCTAAAACGGCACCTTAAAAAAACCTCGCGATTCTGGAGCGCTCTGCAGCTCCTTGTCTGCCTGGCGTGGCACCCAGGGGGGCAGAGCCTACACTCGCGCCGATTTTGTAAGTGGGAGGGGGCGGGTATCATTTAAATTAGTTTTTTTCCTGCCGGCAACGCTGCGCGTGCGCGTTGGAGCGTTTGCGCATGCGCATTGTGAAAAAAACATTGGCACTCGGCCATTTTTGTAGTTCTTTGTAGCTGTTTAATTTTTGAACATTTTTTTAATAAAAGAACATTGCCATCAGCACATCAGCACTTGCAGCCTTCTCACTGTCTCCTCCCCACCCCCCCCGCGGGAAGAACGGGCGCCTCCTCCCCCCCCCCCTCGCGGGAAGAACGGGCGCCTCCTCCCCTCCCCCGCGGGAAAGAACGGGCGCCTCCTCTCCCCCCCCCCCCCCGCGGGAAGAACGGGCGCCTCCTCTCACCACCCCCCCCCCGCGGGAAGAACGGGCGCCTCCTCTCCCCCCACCCCCGTGGGAAGAACGGGCGCCTCCTCCCCCCCGCCGCGGGAAGAACGGGCACCTCCTCCCCCCCCCCCGCGGGAAGAACGGGCGCCTCCTCCCCCCCGCCGCGGGAAGAACGGGCGCCTCCTCTCACCCCCCCCCCGCGGGAAGAACGGGCGCCTCCTCCCCCCCGCCGCGGGAAGAACGGGCGCCTCCTCCCCCCCCCCCCCGCGGGAAGAACGGGCGCCTCCTCCCCCCCCCCCGCGGGAAGAACGGGCGCCTCCTCTTACCCCCTCGCGGGAAGAACGAGCGCCTCCTCTTACCCCCTCGCGGGAAGAACGGGCGCCTCCTCTCACCCCGCCGCGGGAACAACGGGCGCCTCCTCCCCCCACCGCCGCGGGAACAACGGGCGCCTCCTCCCCCCACCGCCGCGGGAAGAACGGGCGCCTCCTCTCCCCTCCCCGTGGGAAGAACGGTCGCCTCCTCTCCCCCCCCCGCGGGAAGAACGGGCGCCTCCTCTCCCCTCCCCGTGGGAAGAACGGGCGCCTCCTCTCCCCCCCCCGCGGGAAGAACGGGCGCCTCCTCTCCCCTCCCCGTGGGAAGAACGGGCGCCTCCTCCCCTCCCCCCCCCGCGGGAAGAACGGGCGCCTCCTCTCCCCTCCCCGTGGGAAGAACGGGCGCCTCCTCCCCTCCCCCCCCCGCGGGAAGAACGGGCGCCTCCTCTCCCCTCCCCCCCCCGCGGGAAGAACGGGCGCCTCCTCTCCCCTCCCCCCCCCGCGGGAAGAACGGGCGCCTCCTCCTCCCCCCCGTGGGAAGAACGGGCGCCTCCTCCCCCCCCCCGTGGGAAGAACGGGCGCCTCCTCTCCCCCCCCCCCACGGGAAGAACGGGCGCCTCCTCTCCCCCCCCCCCACGGGAAGAACGGGCGCCTCCTCTCCCCCCCCCCGTGGGAAGAACGGGCGCCTCCTCCCCCCCCCCCCGTGGGAAGAACGGGCGCCTCCTCTCCCCCCCCCCGTGGGAAGAACGGGCGCCTCCTCCCCCCCCCCCGTGGGAAGAACGGGCGCCTCCTCTCCCCCCCCCCGTGGGAAGAACGGGCGCCTCCTCTCCACCCCCCGTGGGAAGAACGGGCGCCTCCTCTCCACCCCCCGTGGGAAGAACGGGCGCCTCCTCTCCCCCCCCCCGTGGGAAGAACGGGCGCCTCCTCCCCCCCCCCCGTGGGAAGAACGGGCGCCTCCTCTCCCCCCCCCCGTGGGAAGAACGGGCGCCTCCTCCCCCCCCCCCGTGGGAAGAACGGGCGCCTCCTCTCCCCCCCCCGTGGGAAGAACGGGCGCCTCCTCCCCCCCCCCCGTGGGAAGAACGGGCGCCTCCTCTCCCCCCCCCCGTGGGAAGAACGGGCGCCTCCTCTCCCCCCCCCCGTGGGAAGAACGGGCGCCTCCTCTCCCCCCCCCCCCACGGGAAGAACGGGCGCCTCCTCCCCCCCCCCCGCGGGAAGAACGGGCGCCTCAGGCTGACTGCAGCATTCTCCCTGCCTGAAGCACTTTCACACAGGAAGGAAGATGGTTTATTTAATCTTTTCTTTGCTGATAAATGTTTATTCAGGTTGGATTTATTTGTATAATATTTGTATAAGTATAAATAAGGATTTATTGTAGAATTTAATGACTTCCCTTCCCCCCCCCATCCCCCCCCCCCCCCCTTCCTCGTTCTGGACGCCTAATTTGTAACCTGCGCCTGATTTTTTAATGTGCAGAACAGGTTTTTTCAGTTCTACAAAAATCTTCACTTGGTCCATTCTAAGTTAGTTTGGAGTACGTTTTCACTGTGGAAACTTTCAAATCAGGCGTCAGTGGCCGGACACGCCCCCTTTTGAAGAAAAAATTCTGTTCTAAAGTAGAACTGTTCTACCTGACTGGAACTGCAGAAAAAAAAATGTGGAGAATTATGATTTCTAAGATAGTCCGTTCTCCACCAGTTGCTCCGAAAAATCAGGCGCAAATCATGTGAAAACTTGGGCCCATTGAGTCAATTGCAAATCAAAAGGAGTCCAGATTTGGTACTGTATGACGATGGTTTCTGTTAAGTCCTGACTCTAGTGTACTGACATACACGAGACACATGCTGAAGTCAAGGTCACTCAGGACCTGCACCTTTAATTCCAGCTCTCCAGTGCTGCACTTGCCTGAGACCTCCCTTTATATACCTCAGTGGGACAGGTATGGAGTGTCTCCTGCAAGTGCACCCCTGGTGGTAAGGTATGCTTATTGTTATAGGTCATATCCAGATACAGTCATGAATAGCATGGTAAGATACAGTTATGTACAATAATGTGAGATACATGATATCACCCTCCCCCAAGGTCTTATTGCCTTTATAGATTCAGTCTCTCAGGTGTTCTGCGCTCTCGCGTGGAGCGTCTTAGTTGTGGTTCAGTTGTTTGTCTTGGTGCCTGTTTTTCGTTCGGTGTGATTGCTGGTATCTCGCCTGGGCTGTCTGTTTCGTTCGGTGTGATTGCTGGTATCTCGCCTGGGCTGTCTGTTTCGTTCGGTGTGATTGCTGGTATCTCGCCTGGGCTGTCTATTGAGACTGTCCTTTCCTCAGGTTGTTCCACCTGTCTGTCCACCAGGTGTGGTGTGAGTTCCACATTGTAGTCTGCCTCTGGTTCTTCAGTGTTCTCAGTGAATCTACTTTTTACTTGGTCTACATGCCTCCGGCAGGTTTGGCCATTATCCATTTGTACAACCAGTAGCCTGTTTCTCTCTTTGTCTGTTACTGTCCCTGCAAGCCATTTGGGACCCCTGCCATAGTTTAGCACAAACACTTTTTCCCCTATCTCATTCCACCTTCCCCTCGAATGTCGGTCATGGTACTCAGTTAGCTTTTGATGCTTATCCTCAACAATTTCATGCATGTCTGGGAGGATTAACGAGAGCCTGGTCTTTAAGGTTCGTTTCATCAATAGTTGAGTGGGGGGAACCCCAGTCAACGAATGCGGACGAGATCTGTATACCAGCAGCAGTCGCGACAGGCGGCTCTGCAGCGTGGGACCTTGGATTCTGAGCATGCCTTGTTTAATGATCTGCACTACTTGCTCCGCCTGGCCATTGGAGGCCGGCTTGAAAGGTGCCGTCTTAACGTGATTTATACCGTGATCAACTATAAAATCGTGAAATTCTGCGCTGGTGAAGCACGGACCATTGTCACTGACCAATATGTCATGAATGCCGTGCGTTACAAACATGGTTCTAAGGCTCTCCACAGTGGTGGAGGTGGTGCTCGAGTTTAAAATGGTGCACTCGATCCATTTTGAAAATGCATCAATGACTATGACGAACATTTTGCCCATGAATGGGCCCGCATAGTCTACATGCACCCGCGACCGCGGTTTGGTGGGCCAGGACCAGGGGCTTAGGGGGGCCTCCCTGAGGGCATTACTGAGTTGGACACAAATGGCGCACTGAAGGACGCAGAGCTCCAAGTCCGCGTCAATGCCAGGCCACCAGACATGAGATCTGGCTATGGCCTTCATAAGGATGATCCCCGGGTGCTCGCGATGGAGCTCCCGGACAAACGCCTCCCTGCCTCGTAAGGGCATAACTACTTGACTGCCCCACATCAGGCATTCTGCCTGTAGTGAGAGTTCATGCATGCGCTTATGGAAGGGTTTGACCTCCTCGGGGCAGGCATCACGAGCCTCTGCCCAGTCACCGGTTAAAACGCATCTTTTAACTAGAGATAACGTGGGGTCGCTGGTTGTCCAGGCTCTGATTTGGCCAGCCGTCATGGGTGAACCTGTGGATTCAAAGGCATTGATTGCCATGACCATCTCAAAGTCCTGTTCGTCGGACCCTTCTGTGGTCGCCAGGGGTAGCCTGCTAAGCGCGTCGGCACAGTTGTCTGTGCCTGGTCTATGCCTTATCGTGTAGTCGTAAGCCGCTAGCATGAGGGCCCACCGCTGAATGCGCGCCGAGGCGTTGGCGTTGATTGCCTTGCACTTGGATAGTAGGGACGTGAGGGATTTGTGGTCGGTTTCTAACGCAAACTTGGCCCCGAAAAGGTATTGGTGCATCTTGTTGACACCGTTCACGCACGCGAGCGCCTCCTTCTCAACCATTCTGTACCCGCGCTCCGCCCGCGAAAGTGACCTGGAGGCATAAGCAACGGGCTGCAATTTACCCGCATCATTGATGTGCTGTAAAACGCACCCGACCCCGTACGCTGACGTATCACACGTAAGGCCTAACTTTTTACCTGTGTCAAAAAAGGCAAAAACACTCTTGGAACATAGAAGGTTGCGTGCCTTATTGAAGGAGAGTTCTTGGTTGTCCCCCCAAAACCAATCGCACCCCTTCCTGAGTAGCACATGGAGAGGCTCCAGCAGCATGCTCAAGTTCTGCATAAAGTTCCCAAAGTAATTGAGTAGCCTGAGAAAGGTGCGCAGTTCCGAGACATTCCGGGGCCTGGGTGCCAGGCGAATCGCTTCGGTTTTGGATTCCATCAGCGGCAATCTTTCTGCCCAAAAATTCAACCTCAGGCGCGAGAAACAGCCACTTGGATTTCTTAACTCCTCATCCTACCCAATCCAATCGACTTAGTACTTCCTCAAGATTGCGGAGATGAGAGTCGGTGTCCCTGCCCGTGATGAGTATGTCACCTTGAAACACAACCGTCCCCGGGATGGACTTGAGCAGACGTTCCATGTTGCGCTGGAATATAGCAGCTGCCGACCTGATGCCGAATGGGCATCGATTGTACACAAAAAGGCCTCGATGTGTGTTGATGGTGGTGAGTAGCTCAGACTCTTCGGTTAGTTCTTGCATCATATACGCAGACGTGAGGTCAAGTTTCGAGAAAAGTTTTCCTCCAGCCAACGTGGCAAATAGGTCCTCCGCTCTGGGCAGCGGGTATTGGTCCTGTAGGGAGACTCTGTATATGGTAGACTTGTAATCCCCACAGATTCGCACGGATCCATCAGGCTTCATGACGGGGACGATGGGGCTTGCCCAGTCGCTGAATTCCACAGGAGAAATTATGCTTTCCCGCAGAAGCCGGTCCAGTTCGTTTTCAATCTTTTCCCTCATCACATAAGGCACAGCTCTAGCCTTGTGATGGACCGGTCTGGCATTCATAGAAACATAGAAAATAGGTGCAGGAGCAGGCCATTCAGCCCTTCTAGCCTGCACCGCCATTCAATGAGTTCATGGCTGAACATGAAACTTCAGTACCCCCTTCCTGCTTTCTCGCCATAACCCTTGATCCCCCGAGTAGTAAGGACTTCATCTAACTCCCTTTTGAATATATTTAGTGAATTGGCCTCAACTACTTTCTGTGGTAGAGAATTCCACAGGTTCACCACTCTCTGGGTGAAGAAGTTTCTCCTCATCTCGGTCCTAAATGGCTTACCCCTTATCCTCAGACTGTGACCCCTGGTTCTGGACTTCCCCAACATTGGGAACATTCTTTCTGCATCTAACCTGTCTAAACCAGTCAGAATTTTAAACGTTTCTATGAGGTCCCCTCTCATTCTTCTGAACTCCAGTGAATACAAGCCCAGTTGATCCAATCTTTCTTGATAGGTCAGTCCCGCCATCCCGGGAATCAGTCTGGTGAACCTTCGCTGCACTCCCTCAATAGCAAGAATGTCCTTCCTCAAGTTAGGAGACCAAAACTGTACACAATACTCCAGGTGTGGCCTCACCAAGGCCCTGTACAACTGTAGCAACACCTCCCTGCCCCTGTATTCAAATCCCCTCGCTATGAAGGCCAACATGCCATTTGCTTTCTTAACCGCCTGCTGTACCTGCATGCCAAACTTCAATGACTGATGTACCATGACACCCAGGTCTCGTTGCACCTTCCCTTTTCCTAATCTGTCACCATTCAGATAATAGTCTGTCTCTCTGTTTTTACCACCAAAGTGGATAACCTCACATTTATCCACATTATACTTCATCTGCCATGCATTTGCCCACTCACCTAACCTATCCAAGTCACTCTGCAGCCTAATAGCATCCTCCTCGCAGCTCACACTGCCACCCAACTTAGTATCATCCGCAAATTTGGAGATACTGCATTTAATCCCCTCGTCTAAATCATTAATGTACAATGTAAACAGCTGGGGCCCCAGCACAGAACCTTGCGGCACTCCACGAGTCACTGCCTGCCATTCTGAAAAGTACCCGTTTACTCCTACTCTTTGCTTCCTGTCTGACAACCAGTTCTCAATCCACGTCAGCACACTACCCCCAATCCCATGTGCTTTAACTTTGCACATTAATCTCTTGTGTGGGACCTTGTCGAAAGCCTTCTGAAAGTCCAAATATACCACATCAACTGGTTCTCCTTTGTCCACTTTACTGGAAACATCCTCAAAAAATTCCAGAAGATTTGTCAAGCATGATTTCCCTTTCACAAATCCATGCTGACTTGGACCTATCATGTCACCATTTTCCAGATGCACTGCTATGACATCCTTAATAATTGATTCCATCATTTTACCCACTACTGAGGTCAGGCTGACCGGTCTATAATTCCCTGTTTTCTCTCTCCCTCCTTTTTTAAAAAGTGGGGTTACATTGGCTACCCTCCACTCCATAGGAACTGATCCAGAGTCAATGGAATGTTGGAAAATGACTGTCAATGCATCCGCTATTTCCAAGGCCACCTCCTTAAGTACTCTAGGATGCAGTCCATCAGGCCCTGGGGATTTATCGGCCTTCAATCCCATCAATTTCCCCAACACAATTTCCCGACTAATAAAGATTTCCCTCAGTTCCCCCTCCTTACTAGACCCTCTGACCCCTTTTATATCCGGAAGGTTGTTTGTATCCTCCTTAGTGAATACCGAACCAAAGTACTTGTTCAATTGGTCCGCCATTTCTTTGTTCCCCGTTATGACTTCCCCTGATTCTGACTGCAGGGGACCTACGTTTGTCTTCACCAACCTTTTTCTCTTTACATACCTATAGAAACTTTTGCAATCCGCCTTAATGTTCCCTGCAAGCTTCTTCTCGTAGTCCATTTTCCCTGTCCTAATCAAACCCTTTGTCCTCCTCTGCTGAGTTCTAAATTTCTCCCAGTCCCCAGGTTCGCTGCTATTTCTGGCCAATTTGTATGCCACTTCCTTGGCTTTAATACTATCCCTGATTTCCCTAGATAGCCACGGTTGAGCCACCTTCCCCTTTTTATTTTTACGCCAGACAGGAATGTACAATTGTTGTACTTCATCCATGCGGTCTCTAAATGTCTGCCATTGCCCATCCACAGTCAACCCCCTAAGTATCATTCGCCAATCTATCCTAGCCAATTCACGCCTCATACCTTCAAAGTTACCCTTCTTTAAGTTCTGGACCATGGTCTCTGAAATTACTGTTTCATTCTCCATCCTAATGCAGAATTCCACCATATTATGGTCACTCTTCCCCAAGGGGCCTCGCACAATGAGATTGCTAATTAATCCTCTCTCATTACTCAACACCCAGTCTAAGATGGCCTCCCCCCTAGTTGGTTCCTCAACATATTGGTCTAGAAAACCATCCCTTATGCACTCCAGGAAATCCTCCTCCACCGTATTGCTTCCAGTTTGGCTAGCCCAATCTATGTGCATATTAAAGTCACCCATTATAACTGCTACACCTTTATTGCATGCACCCCTAATTTCCTGTTTGATGCCCTCCCCAACATCCCTATTACTGTTTGGAGGTCTGTACACAACTCCTACTAACGTTTTTTGCCCTTTGGTGTTCTGCAGCTCTACCCATATAGATTCCACATCATCCAAGCTAATGTCTTTCCTAACTATTGCATTAATCTCCTCTTTAACCAGCAATGCTACCCCACCTCCTTTTCCTTTTATTCTATCCTTCCTGAATGTTGAATACCCCTGAATGTTGAGTTCCCAGCCCTGATCATCCTGGAGCCACGTCTCCGTAATCCCAATCACATCATATTTGTTAACATCTATTTGCACAATTAATTCATCCACCTTATTGCGGATACTCCTTGCATTAAGACACAAAGCCTTCAGGCTTGTTTTATTAACACCCTTTGTCCTTTTAGAATTTTGCTTTACAGTGGCCCTTTTTGTTTTTTGCCTTGGGTTTCTCTGCCCTCCACTTTTCCTCATCTCCTTTCTGTCTTTTGCTTTTGTCTCCTTTTTGTTTCCCTCTGTCTCCCTGCATTGGTTCCCATCCCCCTGCCATATTAGTTTAAATCCTCCCCAACAGCACTAGCAAACACCCCCCCTAGGACATTGGTTCCAGTCCTGCCCAGGTGCAGACCGTCCGGTTTGTACTGGTCCCACCTCCCCCAGAACCGGTCCCAATGCCCCAGGAATTTGAATCCCTCCCTGCTGCACCACTGCTCAAGCCACGTATTCATCTGCGCTATCCTGCGATTCCTACTCTGACTATCACGTGGCACTGGTAGCAATCCCGAGATTACTACTTTTGAGGTCCTACTTTTTAATTTAGCTCCTAGCTCCTTAAATTCGTTTTGTAGGACCTCATCCCTTTTTTTGCCTATGTCGTTGGTACCAATGTGCACCACGACAACTGGCTGTTCTCCCTCCCATTTCAGAATGTCCTGCACCCGCTCCGAGACATCCTTGACCCTTGCACCAGGGAGGCAACATACCATCCTGGAGTCTCGGTTGCGGCCGCAGAAACGCCTATCTATTCCCCTCACAATTGAATCCCCTATCACTATCGCTCTCCCACTCTTTTTCTTGCCCTCCTGTGCAGCAGAGCCAGCCACGGTGCCATGAACTTGGCTGCTGCTGCCCTCCCCTGATGAGTCATTCCCCTCAACAGTACCCAAAGCGGTGTATCTGTTTTGCAGGGGGATGACCGCAGGGGACCCCTGCACTACCTTCCTTGCTCTACTCTTCCTGCTGGTCTTCCATTCCCTATCTGGCTGTGGACCCTTTCCCTGCGGTAAGACCAACTCACTACACGTGATACTCACGTCATTCTCAGCATCGTTGATGCTCCAGAGTAAATCCACCCTCAGCTCCAATTCCGTAACGCGGACCGTCAGGAGCTGGAGGCGGATACAATTCCCGCACACGTAGTCGTCAGGGACACCGGAAGCGTCCCTGAGTTCCCACATGGTACAGGAGGAGCATAACACCCGACCGAGCTCTCCTGCCATGTCTTAACCCTTAGATACACTTAAACTGGTAATAACAATGTTAAAAGTTACTGACTAATATAAGAAGAAAAAGAAAAACTACTCACCAATCACCAGCCAATCACTTACCCCCTAGGCTGTGACGTCACCTTTGTTTTTTTGCCTTCTCCCTGCAGCTGCACCGGCACGCCTCTCGCCGACCCCGGACTCGCGCTGCTCCGAGCTCCCGCCTCCTCGACTGACTGCTCGAACTGCCCGACTCGCGCTGGCCTTTATAGGCCTCTTGCCGACCCCGGACTCGCGCTGCTCCGAGCTCCCGCCTCCTCGACTTGACATTCTGTGTGATGTAGATTCTAACTTTAGCCCCTTTGAAGGTGCCCACACCTGGCTGAAAGAGATGTTCAAAACGGCATGGCGTGAACATCATCCCATTTCCAATTAAGTTCTACTTGCCAGCTTCTACCCAACAGAGCTGGGAGATCCCCGAGGACAATCCACAGGGAAAGTCGGTTCACCGTCCCTTTGTGTGTGACTGAGAGCATGGCGCTGCCAAGGACTGGGACGATTTCTTTCGTATAGATCCTTAGTTTGGTATCGATTTTTGTGAGTTTTGGTCTGTTGCTTTTGTGCGGCCACAGCTATTCAAATTGTTGAACGCTCATGAGGGATTGACTGGCCCCCGTGTCCAGTTCCATGTTGACGGGTATCCCGTTGAGTAGAACCCTCATCATAATTGGAGGTGTCTTGGTGTAAGAACAGTGGACATTGATCGTGTTAACCCACTGTACCTCGGCGTCCCGTGCACTGTTCCAACCATCTTCTGGTCCGCTTTCCGACCCTTCCGATTCGTATACCAGCTGAGCTGCTGTTTTTCTGCACATGTGAGCCAGATGACCTGTGTAGTTGCAGTTTATGCAAACGGCATGCTGAAATCGACACACCCTGGCTGAGTGCCTTCCCCCACATCTCCAACACAGACCGTTTCCATTGTTTCCGAAGGATGAGCTGCATCTGGCTGATCTCCCTTGAGCTTCTCTCAATCTGTTGTTGATTGCTCGCATTGTGGGTTGATGAGGTGTAATCATCCGTTCATGTGGCCCTTGATTTTGATGGCTTCTGGCGCCACTGTCTGCTGTTGAAGGCTTGCTCTCTTGCCTTTGTCTGTGTGTGGGGGGGTAGCGGTTTGTTTCACAATGCGAACCCCTTGTTCCGATGCCTCATTGGTTGTCGTACTCGAAGTATAGATCAGCCTTGTTTCTTCTTCGCCTGCCAAGAACGTCTGTGCGACCAGTGCTGCTGCCTCTAGAATCAAGTTCTTCGTCTTTATAAGCTTTCGGAATATGCCTGCGTGGCCTATTCCTTCAATAAAAAAGTCTCTCAGTACTTCTCTCCTTAGTTCATCGGGGAACTCACATGAAGTAGCCAGCCTCCGGAGTTCCGCCACGAAGTCGGGTATGCTTTGGCCCACACAGCGTCTCTAGTTGTAGAACCTGTGTCTGGCCATGTGTAGGCTGCTCGCTGGCTTCAGGTGGTATCTCATTAGTGTGCTCAACTCCTCAAACGACTTGCTTGTTGGTTTCTCGGGTGCCAGCAGGTCCTTCATTAAAGCATATGTTTTCGAGCCACAGCTAGTCAAGAGATGGGCTCTTCTCTTGTCTGCCTTATCGTCACCCAGCCAGTCTTTGGTCACAAAGCTTTGCTGGAGCCTTTCTATAAAGTCATCCCAATTGTCTCCAGCATTGTATTTCTCATCTGAGCTGTTCGTAGCCATTCTCTGGATTCTGTGATCCCGTAACTCGTCGCCACTGTTAAGTCCTGACTCTAATGTACTGACTTACATGAGACACATGCTGAAGTCAAGATCACTCAGGACCTGCACCTTTAATTCCAGCTCTCCAGTCCCGCACTCGCCTGAGACCTCCCTTTATATATCTCAGTGGGACAGGTATGGAGTGTCTCCTGCAAGTGCACCCCTGGTGGTAAGGTATGCTTTTTGTTACAGGTCATATCCAGTTACAGTCATGAATAGCATGGTAAGATACAGTTATATACAGTAATGTGAGATACATGACAGTTTTGTCCTGGATTAATTTGTAGCGGGCAAGAACAATTAGTTAACACTACCGGCTACTTCTTAGAATCATAGAAAAAAACATTTTTAAACACGGAAGGAGGCCATTCGGCCCATCGTGTCCATGCCGGCCGACTAAAAGCTATCCAGCCTAATCTCACTTTCCAGTTCTTGGTCCGTAGTCCTGTAGGTTACGGCATTTTAAGTGCACATCCAAGTATTTTTTAAATGAGGTGAGGCTTTCTGCCTCTACCACCCTTTGAGGCAATGATTTCCAGACCCCCGCCACACTATAGGTGAAGAAATTTCTCCTCATATCTCCTCTAAACCCCCCACTTACTTTAAATCTATGCCCCCTGGTTGTTGAACCCTCCACCAAGGGAAACAGGTCCTTCCTGTCCACTCTATCCAGGCCCCTCATAATTGTATACACCTCAATCAGGTCTCCCCTCAGCCTCCTCTGTTCCAAAGAAAACAGACCCAGCATCTCCAATCTTTCCTCATCGCCAAAATTCTCCAGTCCAGGCAACATTCTTGTAAATCTTCTCTGCACCCTTTCCAGTGCAATCACATCTTTCCTGCAATGTGCTGACCAGAACTGCACACAGTACTCCAGCTTCTGCCTAACCAATGTTTACTATAGCTCTGTAGACCAAAAGCTTGGTGCCAGATTTGAGGTCCTGGAATTCGAACACTCCCTACCTCAGGTGGCCGAAGGCTGCGCTGGCACACTGGAGGTGATGTTGGACCTTGTCGTAGATGTCTGCCCTTGTTGATAGTAGGCTCCCGAGATATGCAAAGTGGTTCACATTGTCCAAGGCCCCGCCATGCATTTTGATGACTGGGTGTCAGTGCTGTGAGGCGGGGGCAGGTTGGTGGAGGACCTTTCTTTTACAGGTGTTTAGTGTAACGCCCATGCTGTCGTACGCCTCAGTGAAGATGTTGACGATGACCTCCTGTATGGCTCAGAGAGGTGGACAATATGCAGCAGGCACCTCAAATCGCTGGAGAGATACCACCAAGGCTGTCTGTGCAAGATCCTGCAAATCCGCTGAGAGGATGGATGTCAGTGTTCTCAATCAGGCCAACATCCCCAGTATCGAAGCACTGACCACATTTGACCAGCTCCGCTGGGCGGGCCACATTGTCTGCATGCCTGACACAAGACTCCCAAAACAAGCGCTCTATTCGGAACTCCTACACAGCATGCGAGCCCCAGATGGGCAGAGGAAACGTTTCAAGGACACCCTCAAAGCTTCCTTGATAAAGTGCAACATCCCCACTGACACCTGGGAATCCCTGGCCAAACAACACCCTAAGTGGAGGAAGAACATGTGGGAGGGCGCTGAGCACCTCGCGTCTCGTGGCCGAGAGCATGCAGAAATCAAGCGCAGGCAGCGGAAAGAGCATATGGCAAACCAGACTCCCCACCCACCCTTTTCTTCAACGACTGTCTGTCCCACCTGTGACAGAGACTGTAATTCCCGTACTGGACTGTTCAGTCACCTGAGAACTCACTTTTAGAATGGAAGCAAGTCTTCCTCGATTTCGAGGGACTGCCTATGATGAATCACTGTTTAATACAGTTCAAGCATAATGTCATTGCTCTTGTATTCCATACCTCAACTAATAAAGACAAGTGTTCCATATGCCTTCTTATCCACCTTATCAACATGGCCTGCTACCTTCAGGGATCTGTGGACCTGCACTCCAAGTCCCTTTGTTCCTCTACACTTTTCAATGTCGTACCACTTAATGTGTATTCCCTTGCCTTGTTGGACCTCCCCAAATGCACTGCCTCACTTAGCTGAATTGCATTCCATTTGCCACTGTTCTGCTCACCTGATCAGTATATTGATAATTTCCTGCAGCTTTTTTCTTCATTATCAACCACACAGCCTATTTTAGTGTCATCTGCAAGCTTCTTAATCATACCCCCAACATTCAAGTCTAATTCATGGATATATACCACAAAAAGCAAGGGACCCAGCACCGAGCCCTGCGGAACCCCACTTGATACAGCCTTCCACTCACAAAAACACCCATCAACCATTACCCTTTGCTTCCTGCCTGTGAGCCAATTTTGGATCCAACTTGCCAATTTGCCCCGTATCCCATTGGCTTTTACTTTTGTGACCAGTCTGCCGCGTGGAATCTTATCAAAAGCTTTGCAAAAATCTATATACACTACATCATACGCACTATCCTCATCGACCCTCCTGGTTACCTCCTCAAAAAATTCAATCAAGTTAATCAGACACAACCTTCCCTTAACAAATCCGTGCTGACTGTCCTTGATTAATCCGTGTCTTTACAAATGAAGATTTATCCTGTTCCTCAGGAATTTCTGAAATAATTTTCCCACCACTAAGGTTAGGGTGACTGGCTGTAATTACTCGGTCGATCCCTTTTTCCCTTTTTAAACAAGGGAAGACGGCAGCCGTCAAGAAAGGGTTCTCAGTGTTCGACTCTGGAAAATAATGACAAGACGCCAATACGTAGTTTCCACTTTGCATGGCAGTCTTTTAGAGCACTGATCAACCTGTTATCAGCATTACACCAGCAGTCTGTCCCTTGAGCTGCTAAGCTATGCTATAGTTACCAATTCCTCAGTAAGCTGTGTCCCAGTGGTCCGCTGACATGTCGTGATGCGCGTCTTCTGATGACTGACCAGGTCACCCTTCCTTGATGGCAGCCATGTTCCCACTCATCTTTACTGAGTCTCTGTCTCAGTTTCCTTGCATACTCACGATCGACCTGGTGGTCTGATGGGTTCGTGGAGGGCAACTTCTGATGAATGACCATGTCACCCTTCTCTGACTACTGCTTGTCCGGCGTGAGATTTTGTCCCTGCCTTTTCTCATGTGTTGTTTCAATGCTACCTGCCACACCTTGAATCCTTCTTTTGATTCAACGATGATCTATATCTTCCTTGAGAATGCATTAGCGCTTCGGAAACTGGTCTGTTGACTATAGTCTAGCACTATCATGGACCTCACTGTGTCTCATTGATTATAGTTCTTACATAGTCAATATCGGTGTTTTCATTTCTACACAGGTTTCTTACACTCACTTGTGTTGGGGTTTCTCTTAAGGTTTATGCTGATTACAGTTTGTGTATTTTTATATTCCCATACAAAAGGTTTCTTACAGTCTGTTCTGTTGGGACATCTCTACAGGGGTTTCTCATCATTAGCAGAGATTCACATTAAGCATTTTATACAGAAGTCTCCAGAACTTCTTACAGATTACAGAAAGTCAGCATTTACAGCTTTCTTGTTTTACATGTGCATTTATACAGAATGTTTAAAAAAGTTAATCACAGAGTTCGGTTACCTGGGCCTTACACTGGGTGCTTGATACAGAAATTTCTTTTGAAAGTTATTACTGAATTTCAAAAGTGAGGTTTTCAAGCCCTACAATATCCATCCTCAAGTGATACAGTTTACTCTTAAAAGAAACTGTAACACTTCCATGTACAGACATCGCAGAATGCATTCAGAGGAATCAACTATTGCACGTTATGACAGCCAGTCAGTTTCTCCTGCCATTTCTCGTTCAATCTTCCACTTGGATCGATTAGCAAGTATGATACTACAATTAGATGAACCACCACCAACACATGAGAGGCATTGCGGATCCATGGATGGATCGGTATATTAATTCCAATAGCCCTTGCCCACCATGAGGGTTCCGGGATTTCATTAATTGTCCTCACTAATCTCTTGTTTGTTTGCTGTAGCTAATAATAGTGTTTCCTGGATCTTTTGATCCGTTCCTCGAGCTTTGCCAAATGCTCCGGCAGTGGTGGGATGTTATACCCGAACCTCTCCACATACCTCCTTAAATTCCCTTTTCAATCATTGTTTACTTGGATTTCCGTCACACTGTGTTGATAAACATTTATCAGTTCCTGCTCCCATATCCTCACCAGTCTAGTCAGGGTTAAAAAGAATGTGCTGTGTGTAATTGGGCATTGCCAAGTGCCGTGAGTGTAGGTTGTGTGGCTGGTTGTTACACAGTGTATCCCTTTTCCCACATATGCGCTTTGTGTGGATTGCAATTGAGCTTTCAAAGCTTCCATGCTGCAATTCACCTCAGTTCCCGAACTACTGAACCCACACGTTAGTTGAGAATGTTCCTCAATAGCAAAGGGACAAATCACGGTGTTCCCATGTGTATTGTATCCTTCTAACCTTGGCCTCACCATATAATTTCCTAAATTTACCATGTATAGAGAGATTCCATGATACTTTACATAATTTTCATCTCGCAACACTCCTATGGCTTGGACAGGATATACCTGAATTAAACCTCGGAGCTGACATACTGGGACATTATTACGGTATTCCATTAATGCTTTGAGGTGTTCGTTAGTTACCCACGGAGGAATTTTACCTAACTGGATACATTCGAGATTCACTCGGGCCTGCTCTACCAACCAGGATCCATACATAATGCAAACATCGTTTCTGGCGGCGTGATCCAAAGCGGCACTATCCTCTTTGACCAATTTTGCCATCCCAGACCTTCCACAATTTCCTGCAAATGACAGTCATAATTTTATCTTCCCCTAACTGGGCAACGTGGTTATCATTAGCGCCTTGAATATCACCTTGAGTTTAGTTTTTAAGTCCCCGATTCCTCCCTCCAGGGCACCCAAATCCAGACTATTCACCAATGATAAGAACATAAGAACTAGGAACAGGACTAGGCCATATGGCCCCTCGAGCCTGCTCCACCATTCAATAAGATCATGGCTGATCTGATCATGGACTCAGCTCCACTTCCCTGCCCGCTCCCCATGACCCCTTATCCCCTTATCATTTAAGAAACTCCAATTCTGTCTTAAATTTATTCAATGTCTCAGCTTCCACAGCTCTCTGAGGCAGCGAATTCCACAGATTTACAACCCTCTGAGAGAAGAAATTTCTCCTCATCTCAGTTTTAAATGGGCGGCCCCTTATTCTAAGATCATGCCCTCTAGTTCGAGTCTCCCCTATCAGTGGAAACATCCTCTCTGCATCCACCTTGTCGAGCCCCCTCATAATCTTATACGTTTCGATAAGATCACCTCTCATTCTTCTGAATTCCAATGAGTAGAGGCCCAACCTACTCAACCTTTCCTCATAAGTCAACCCACTCATCCCCAGAATCAACCTAGTGAACCTTCTCTGAACTGCCTCCAAAGCAAGTATATCCTTTGGGAAATATGGAAATCAAAACTGTACACAGTATTCCAGGTGATGACCTAGTATTAAACACTGTGATTAACACCCTTTTTCATTTACTTTTAAAACCACCCAAGTCAACGTTTCTTTTCCCCGTAAATGCTATCCTGATATTCACTTCCGTGGCTAACAAACTCTCCTGGCTGCCTGTCTACCAACACTTGTTTCAACAGCCTAGTGTAGAACACCCTTGTCTTGAGGATACACCACTCCAGTAATCCTAACTCTGTAAAGTTCAACATCACGGGTATCACCTCATGATGTACAAAAGGGATAGGGACTGAACCTCCACTGGAAAGAGAGAACCAGAAACAGGTAACAAAGTTTGAGGGAATCAAGGGTGGTTACCAAAATTCATGCCCAGAACAGGTATCAATGACCATTTATAAATCTCAGACGGAGACCTAGTATGTTTGGTCTGCGAAAAGCCTAGGGAGGGGCATCTGGGATCAGTGGATGCAGTGGAATAATGGCACTTTAGAGGGGATACCCAAGAAAGGGATCAGCCCTATGGTCATGCATAACTTTACACATTCCAAGATATGTTGCAACCGCTGGCTGTGGCCAAGGGGGGAAGAGAACCATTTTTACAGGCATGCAGCCCACGTAGGAAACCACAGGAGCGAGAGCCGATGGTGATGTGGATAAGAGATCACGGGCTGGCATCTCCAGTGTTTCACCGCCCAGTTTCTCGATGGGATTGGCCGTTTTGGGCGAGAACCGGGTCGGTGAAAAATTCCCCAGCTGAGGTACGCCGGCGGTTTTGAAGTCCCGTCCACAGATTGCCCTGGCGCAATCTTTGGCTGAGCGGGGACCCGTAGCTAAGTATAAAATGTTTTTCTTTTTAAAACACCCACGAGGATCAGCGGAGCTGGAGCGTAGGTGAGGAGTTCTGCAAGAAAAAGGGTAAGTGATTGATTTTTTACTATTTATTTTCAAAATCAGTTGGGGTGATTTAATTTAAAAGTGTGTTGGGAATGTTTTTTTGATTGTTTAGGTAGGTTTTTTGAAAAATTATTTTTCTCATGTTGGGCCCAACCTGCAACCGCGGGGTAAATTCATCTGCAGGCTCCCACAAACAGCAGTGTGATAATGACCAGATAATCGGCTTTTTTGTTATGTTGATTGAGGACACTGGGGATAACTCCCCTGCTTTTCTTTGAAGTAGTGCCATTGGATCTTTTACATCCAATTGAGAGAGCAGAGGGACTTGGTTTAACTTCACATCCGAAAGATGGCATCTGTTATATATGTAAACCTGTAAATACCTTTTGTAACCACCAGAGGGCTCATTCCTGGAGTCCCAAGGGATCCCACAATCCCTTGGGAGCAGCTGTACCTAAGGAGGCCTCACAGGCTGGAGAGGCACTCTGGAGACCTGCAATAAAGGACTAAGGTCACACTTTACTTTGAGCTCACGGTATCTGGTCTTTATTCATACATAATATCTTCTCCAATATTGCAGCACTCCCTCAGTACTGCACTGGAGTGTCAGCCTCGATTTTTGTGCTCCAATTCCTGGAGTGGGAATCTTCTGACTCCGAGGCGAGTGTGCTACCCACCGAGTCACAGCTGACAACTGACACAGATTTCAATTCATCCAGAACTCCAATCTCACCCCTCTTCTTATCATTTCCTATTTCCCGCACCCCCCCCCACCCCACCCAAATTCCAGTTGGTTGATTTCAAAATTCTTGACCTTGTATTCAATTCTCTCCATAGCCTAGCTCCACCCTATCTCTTCAGTCTTCTCCAGGCCTACAGATCAGCACACACTCTCCTAACTCCACCACCACCCCTTGCCCTAGCCACCCTGTCTCCGACAGCCATCATTCAAATATTGGGGCAGTGTCTTCAGCAACCACACCACTAGATTATGGAGCTCTGTCTCTACATTCCTTCCCCTTACTCTTCTCCTTCAAAACCCTACTCAAGACCTACTTTGTGCTGTTCGTCATCTTCGCTAGTTTCTCACCTACTTCCTACAATGTTTCCACCATTGCTCCTTTGAATTGCCCTGAATTTGTGTGTGTGTGTCTGTCTGAAAGGCATAATTAATGTAAGGTATAAAGCACTCAGTGGGTCAGGATGCATCTGTGGAGTGAGAAACAGAGTTAACGTTTCAGATCGATGACCTTTCATCAGAACTGGAAGATGAAAAGCTTGTCAGCAAGTGCAGAGCCAGGGATAAAAAAGGAGGGAGAGAGAAAACAGGGAATTATAGACCAGTTAGCCTGACATCGGTAGTGGGGAAAATGTTGGAATCAATTATTAAAGATGTAATAGCAGCGCATTTGGAAAGCAGTGACAGGATCAGTCCAAGTCAGATTTATGAAAGGAAAATCATGTTTGACAAATCTTCTAGAATTTTTTGAGGATGTAACTAGTAGAGTGGACAAGGGAGAACCAGTGGATGTGGTGTATTTGGACTTTCAAAAAGCTTTTGACAAGGTTCCACACAAGAGATTGGTGTGCAAAATTAAAGCACATGGTATTAGGAGTAATGTTTTTACATGGATAGAGAACTGGTTGGCAGATAGGAAACAAAGAGTAGGAATAAACGGGTCCTTTTCAGAATGGCAGGCAGTGACTAGCGGGGTACCGCAAGGTTCAGTGCTGGGACCACAGCTATTTACAATATACATTAATGATGTAGTATCTCCAAGTTTGCAGATGACACTAAGCTGGGTGGCAATGTGAGCTGTGAGGAGGATGCTAAGAGGCTGCAGGGTGACTTGGACAAGTTAGATGAGTGGGCAAATGCATGGCAAATGCAGTATAATGTAGATAAATGTGAGGTTATCCACTTTGGTGGCAAAAACAGGAAGGCAGAATATTATCTGAATGGTGACAGATTAGGAAAAGGGGAGGTGCAACGAGACGTGGGTGTCATGGTACATCAGTCATTGAAAATTGGCATACAGGTACAGCAGGCGGTGAAGAAAGCAAATGGCATGTTTACCTTCATAGTGAGTGGAATTGAGTATATGATATATTCAGAAGGGAGTTAGATGTGGCCCCTATGGCTGAAGGGATCAAGGGATATGGAGAGAAAGCAGGAATGGGGTACTGAAGTTGCATAATCAGCCATGATCATATTGAATGGTGGTGCAGGCTCGAAGGGTCGAATGGCCTACTCCTGCACCTATTTTCTATGTTTCTAAGTTTCTATAAGTGGGTGGGGGATGGGTGACCATAAGAAATAGGAACAGGAGTAGGCCGTTTGGCCCCTCGAGCCTGTTCTGCCATTTAATAAAATCATGGCTGATCTGGTCTTGGACTCAATTCCACTTTCCTGCTCGCTCCCCATAACCTTGACACCCGTGTCTTTCAAAAATATGTCTATCTCCACCTTAAATATATTCAATGACCCCGCCTCCTCAGGTTTCTGGGGAAGAGAATTGCAAAGATTCATGACCCTCTGAGTGAAGAAATTCCTCCTCATCTCTGTTTTAAATGGGCGGCCCCTTTTAAGTGAGGAGGGCAAGAACTGCTGAGTCTTTCCAGCATTTTCTGTTTATAATTGAGGTTTCCAGCATCCGCGGGTTTTTGATTCGGTATAAATGTAAGGAGTTGTTTTGTCCAACGAGGGCACCGGACTCTTATCACATTATCTTTTAAACACTTTTTAATTCGTCCTTCAAATTACTTACGTGCAAGTAAAAACTGACCTGAAATTGGTTCCTCACAACCATGGTATCTGTTAAACTAGTTCTCAGAAATTCACAGAACAAACCATGCAATCTCTTGACATTTACTGCTTCTTATTTTTTGATAAGCTGCTCTTCCCGGGACTGAATACCAGAGAAATATTGGTCCATTATCAGTACTGATAGAAGTAACTTGCTCAGGCAGCTTTCCAAAAACCCTGAGGATGGAAAATCTGCTGTGCCTATTTCACAGAACATTTCCCGCAGCACGAACGACCCTTCCCATTTATCAGTCATGTCCACAGTTCAATTCAAGGTACACCATTTTTTGGGGGGGGGCGACTTAAAAAAAAATGTTTCATAGAAATTTACAGCACGGAAGGAGGCCGTTTCGGCCCATCGAGTCTTAAGTACTCATTGCACAAATATTTTTTTTTGAAGATCTGCTGAGACTACAAATGATTTCATAACACGTTGATCCCTGATAGGAGCCAAAACACTTAGGGCCAGGAATGCGGCTCCATAGCGCTTGGTTTTTCAGCGCTACGGGTGCCGTTTTGTGTCCAAAATGGCATCCGCGCCACACGCGCACACTTCTGGTGCAGGCAGCGTCGAATGCCATCTTGGTAAAGGCCAAACAAGAGGTGTCCTTTACCCACATCTGAAGCACACGTTAGGTCATTAATATATGCAAATAATGGGCCTAACACCCGCTTCTGTTTCCTCTCGCAACTTTGGTTTGTGGCTGAAAGGATCACCCTGCTCTTCTTTTAAGATCGCCTCCGGGAAAATTAACGCTGAAGAGTATGGAATTAAAAAGAGGTGAGTACTTACCAGAAGCAAAGCCACTCCCGGTCTCAAGATCTCCGACTTCACTCCCGACCTCGACCTCCTATCCTCACAACAGCACCTCCGACCCCCATCGCAGCAATACTCCAGACCGCTGCGATCTTCCTACCTGACCCCCGACAGCCCTGCAATTGGACCAGCCCTTTCTCCTCCAGACCCCCGTAATCTTACCCAATCACTGAGCTGAGAATCGGCACAGGCACGTATGTGGGCCACCACCGCCGCACCATCTACATGCTAATGAGATCCGAGCATCTGGGGCCAAGAATCCTGGGCTTCTCGCTTCTCCCCATGTTAGCGTGGGCTGTTAGCAATCTACGGGCAAGGCACCCAAAAATTAACACGACCGAAATTCTAGGCTTCAGAATACCGTGCAGAGTTCTGGTTTCAATGTTACAAAAAGGATATAGAGGCACGGAAGAAGGATGATACCAGAACTGAGAGTTGATAGCCATCAGGAAAGACTGAACTGGCTGGGGCTCTTTTACCCAGAAAAGGGAAGGCTGAGGGGCGACCTAAGCAAGGCCTTTAAAATTATGAAGGTGATTGTTTGGGTAGATGTCGAGAAAATGTTTCTACTTGTGGGGGAGTCCCAAACTAGGGGCCATAAATATAAGATAGTCATTGATAAGTGCAATAAAGAGTTCAGGAGAAATCTCTTCACCCAGACACTGGTCAGAATGTGGAACTCACAACCACATGTAGCAGTTAAAGTGAATAGCACGGATGCTTTTAAGGGGAAGCAAGATATGTACATGAGGGAGAAAGGAATCAAAGGAAATGCAGATAGGGATAGATGATGTAAGGTGGCAGGAGGCTGTAGTGGAGCATAAACAGACCAGTTGGACTGAATGGCCTGTTTCTGTGTTGTAAATTCTATGTTAGAAGACCTCAAAGCTCTGGGCATTCTGAAGCAAGCCACAGGGAAAAAAATGCATGCAGGTCTATCAGTTGGACAATTCTATCTTAAAAAAAAATAATTGTTGCAAACATCGACCTTAAATGTTCCTCTACTAAGTGGCTGGGGGAATGTCAGAACCTGGAAATACAGGCGGTTTCATGCCACACTAAGCGGAGTGCACTTTAGGTGTGCTGCACCCGACCTTAGCCCAGGCAAAGGAGGAAAATCTAGCTCAACAATAACCCAAACCGATCCTAATAACGGGTCGAGACACCGAGGAACACCTCCACAACCTGGAGGAGGTGCTACACCGACTGGACTGGGTAGGCCTGCTGCTGAAGAAGGCCAAGTGGGTGTTTTTGGCCCCAGAGGTCGAGTTTTTGGGCAGGAGGGTTGCCGCAGATGGGATCCGGCCTACCGAATCCAAAATGGAGGCGATCTGTCGTGTGCCTCGGCCCGGCAACACATCGGAGTTGCGATCGTTTCTGGGACTTTTGAACTATTTCGGGAACTTCCTGCTGAACTTACGCACATTGTTAGAGCCATTACACGCGTAAGGGTTGCGAATGGTTTTGGGGGGACTGTCAAGAACAGGCTTTCAACAGGGCGCGGAACCTGCTTTGTTCTAACAAACTGTTAACGTTGTATGACCCCTGTAAAAAACTATTTTTAACATGCGATGCATCATCATACAGGGTGGGTGTGTGTTGCAGCAGGGTAATGGAGACGGAGAACTCCAACCGGTGGCTTATACCTCCAGGTCGCTCTCCCAGGCAGAGCGTGGGTACGGCATGGTCGAAAAGGAAGCACTCGCTTGCGTTTATGGTGTGAAAAAAATGCACCAATACCTTTTCGGCAGACCGTTCGAGTTAGAAATGGACCACAAGTCGTTAACTTCTCTGTTGTCCGACAGCAAGGCGGTCAATGCAAATGCGTCAGCTCGCATACAGCGATGGGCTCTCACGCTGGCTGCGTATGATTACACCATACGGCACCGGCCAGGCACTGAAAACTGCGCTATCGCGCTCAGCAGGCTTCCCCTTGCCACCACCGAGGGGATGGCAGAGCAAAGCGCTGAGATGGTCATGGCCGTTGAGGCTTTTGACACCGCAGGCTCCCCCATCACAGCACACCGGATCAAACTCTGGACCAACAGGGACCTCCACCTATCCATGATAAAGAAATGTGTCCTAACTGGGGATTGGGCACCCATGCACGAGGCGTGCCCCGAGGAGGTCAGACCGTTTCAGAGACGGATGGATGAGCTCTCCATCCAAACCAACTGCCTGCTATGGGGCAGCCAAGTGGTCATGCCCCAGAAGGGGAAGGAAGCATTCATCAGGGAACTCCACAGTGAGCACCCTGGCATTGTGTTAATGAAGGCCATTGCCCGGTCATATGTATGGTGGCCGGGGATTGACTCAGACCTGGAACACTGGGTTCACAGGTGCATGATGTGTGCCCAGCTGAGCAATGCCCCCAGGGAGGCCCCGCTAAGCCCGTGGACTTCGCCCACCAAACCTTGGTCACGATTCACGTGGACTATGCGGGCCCGTTCATGGGAAATATGTTCCTGATAATTGTCGATGCACACTCGAAATGGATCGAGTGCATCATATTAAACTCGTGCACGACATCCATCACCGTGGAGAGCCTGCGCACGGTTTTCGCGACCCACGGCTTACCGGACATTCTGGTCGGCGACAATGGCCCGTGTTTCACCAGCCATGAATTCCAGGAATTTATGTCGGGTAATGGCATCAAACTTGTCCGGACGGCGCCGTTCAAGCCGGCTTCCAATGGCCAGGCGGAACATGCGGTCCAAGTCATAAAGCAAGGCATGCTCCGCATCCAAGGACCCTCTCTGCCGTACCGCCTATCGCGCCTACTGCTGGCCTATAAGTCCCAGCTGCACTCGCTCACGGGAGTTCCGCCACGGAACTCCTCATGAAACGTATGCTCAAAATGAGGCTGTCCCTCATCCACCCAACCCTGGCAGACATTGTTGAGGGCAAGCACCAGTCCCAAACCGAGTGTCATGATCATAACTTAAGGGAGGGGTGTATAGAAATGGATGATCCGGTATTTGTAGTTAACCATGCATTGGGACCCAAGTGGCTGGAGGGCACCGTAATTGATAAAGAGGGAAACAGGGTCATAGTGGTCAGACTCAATAATGGGCAGATATGCCGCAAACACTTGGACCAAGTAAAGAAAAGGTTCAGCATAGACAGCGATGAACATGAAGAAGAGCATGAGATGTCAACCACACCACTGCCAGTGGAAGAGCAACAAGGACAATCACCAGCATGCACAGTCCCTGCGGCCAGCCCGGACAGGCCAGAATCACCTCAGGTGACAGAAATGCATGCCAAGGCTCAGCCACCAGAGCCTCAACTGCGGCGCTCCACGAGAGAGCGTCGACCACCTGATAGACTTAACCTTTGAGTCAAAAAGACGTGAGGGGGGAGGTGATGTCATGTATGTAACCAGCATACTACTGTAACCCTTATACAATTGTAACCCTCATGTACATACTGTACATACTTACTAGAAATGCACACCTTGACCACAGGGGGTGTACTTGTGGGAGACGCACCTTACCTGGAGATTCAGATATATAAGGGGAGGTCTCTCACAGGGCCAGCACTCCTTGGTCCAGGTAATAAAGGTGAAGGTCACAGAGTGACGGTGTCTGCAGTACGTGCCTCGAGTGATTATGTTTAAGAGTTAAGGACTCAACAGAAAGGACTTTGATTTAAAGTCTACCTTACTCAAGTGTCAGACAGGACCTGAGCACACAATCTAAGCTGGCACTTGAGTGCAGTGCTGAGAGTCATTGACTGCATTGTCAGAGATGCCGTCTTTCAGGTTAGACATGGAATAGTGGCCAGGACCCTCCTTGCAGGCGAATGTTTCAAGCATCTCATGTTACTATTTGAAGAACAGCAGAGTAGTTATTCCAGTGTTGAGAAACAACATTCCTCCCACCACCAGATTAAATGGTTATTTGTCGTGTGGCTCTTTGTGAAACGTTGCTGTATGTAAATTGTCATATTTGCCTAGAAAACCACAGTGATTACAATCCAGAAAGATGAAAGGTGCAATATAAGTGCAAGTTCTTTCCTTCTCACAACCTGGAGCAATCGAAACTATGAAGGGAATGACATGTTAATGAGCTCACCTGAGAGGTAATGAGTAACCATGGAAACCATTACCCAGCACGGTCTGAAACAATCGAGTAGTTGTTTGCTAATTTTGGATGCTTCCAGCAGACATTCGCATATGACAAAGGGCCTACACCTCAAACATTAACTTACCTGTTCTCTCTCCACAGAGGCTGACTCAGCTGTGTTTCCAATATTTCCTGCTTTTTGTTTCCGGATTTTACCCATCTCTGGGTGGGGTAGGGGTGCAGAGAACACAGGGAACAATGGGAGTGGAAGGCAGGCATGTTCAGGGTGAGTTCCAACAAGTGCTACCAAGTAAGGCAAAGAGGAGGCAAGTCTCTGACCAGAAAAATGCCGGCCTAGGCTTAGATAATTGGTCATGTAATGGAGAAAAGACTATTTTAGAAAAGGAAATGTTTTTTAGCCGAGAGTACAGAGTAATTTTTTTTTTAATGAAAAAGCATAAATGTTGGTCTTGACACTCGAAGAACTACTCTGCTTTTCTTCAAATAGTACCATGAGATGCTTAAAACATCTACATGCGAGGATGGATGTGGCCACAGTTTCATGTCTTACATTAAAGACGCCATGTCTGACAAGATCAAGTAATACTGAGGTGGTCATACTGTCTGTTGCCGAGTCCCTACGCTCTAGAATTCCCTCCTTAAACTTCTCCGCCTCCCTACCTCTCTTTCCTCCTTCAAGACGCTCCTTAAAACCTACCTCTTTGACCAATCTTTAGGTTGCCTGCGCTAATTTATCCTTATGTGACTTGGTGTCAAATTCTTTGTCTTTTCATACTTCTGTGAAGTGCCTTGGGACATTTTACTACGTCAAAGGCGCTATAAAGGAATGGTAGTGTAAGTGGTTAGGTTATTGATCTAGTAATCCAGAGGCCTGGACCAATGATCTGGAAACATGAGTTCAAATCCCACCATGGCAGCTGGGGAATTTAACTTCAGTTAAATAAATACATTTGGAACAAAAAGCTAGTATCAGTAATGGTGACCATGATTATTGTAAAAACCCATCTGGTTCACTAAGGTCTTTTAGGGAAGGAAATCCAGACCCACAGCGATGTGGTTGACTCTTAACTGCCCTCTGAAATGGCCCTGCAAGCCACTCAGTTGTTCAAGGGCAATTAGGGATGGGCAATAAATGCTGCCTTGCCTGCAGTGCCCATAGCCTGTGAACGAATACAAAAAATATATAAATACAAGTTTGTTGTTGATGGATTATAGCCCAAGTCGTATGGTCTAACATGTTATATTATCCAAAATTTAGGGTATACAAGAAGGTTTATGCTGTTTCCAGTGAGCTAGTTACAGTAATGAGGATATTCTATTTTATTCTGGGCAATGCATATGACCAGATATATCTGTGTGTATAAGGTTGCACTCAGTTCATAGGGAGTGAAGAGGGAGTGTGCTAACATTAATTACAGGTTCTTTCTGAGCGGATGAACTAAGATATGCCAAACGGCTATCTTCATTTGTAATTCTTCATCCAAATCTCTGCCCATGTCATATTTCGCAGCAAGTCACGTTTAACTATCACCCCTATACTCGCTGACCTATACTTGCACCTGGACTGGCAACGCTTCGATATTAAAATTCTCCTCCTTGTTTTCAAATCCCTCCATGGCCTCGCCCCTCCCTATCTCTGTAACCCCCTCCAGCCCAACAGCTCTCCTCGATCGCTGCGCTCTTTCAATTCTGGCCTCTTGCGCATTGTTGGATTGTAATCGCTCCACTATTGGCAGTCGTGCCTTCAGCGGCCAAGGGCCTAAGCTCTGGAATTCCTTCCCTAAACCTCTCTGCTTCTCTACCTCACTCTCCTCTTTTAAGATGCTCCTTAAAACCTACTGTGAGAAAGCCATGATCTTATTAAATGGTGGAGGGGGCTTGTGGCCTACTCCTGTTCCTATTTCTTATGTTCTTATGTTCTTATGTTTTCAGAGTAATGTAAACTCAGGGGATTATGATTGAGGTTTATAAGATAATGAAGGGAATAGACAGTGTTGCAGCTGAAAGTTTACATTTACCCAGCATGCTTTGGGACAATAGGCCAATTTGGACAGCAAATCTACCCGTACAACAGTTTTTAGCTGCCAAATCAACAGCTTTCACAGAAAGACAGGGCAGTCTGGCGTGTTATCCGTTCAAGGCCTGTTCTCTGTAACTGAACTCAATGAATACATTGTATAACGAGCAGAGCTTGTAGCTGTAAGGATCCATTGTCCTGGTGGGTGAGATCTTCATACCTCCAGACCCAGTACACAGAATTCCAGATAAGAATTAGAGCGAATATCTCCATTCTAAAGAATAACAATGTGTAGGTCCAAAACCAGGGTGGGTGCAGGTGGGGTGGAGGGGTGGGTAATTGTGTAAGCCATGAAGAAAAATCCAATATAAGCATCCCAGTTAGGCTGAGCTATCGGGCAATTTGTGACACTGGTGCCATTGGTAGGATGAAGATTACGAACATACAAACAATGACGGACGGGTAAAGACCATATGGTCCATCGAGCCTGTCCCACACAATTGCGATACCTTGTGTATCACAACTTATAACCTTTATCCCACGCGAAACCATGTGATCTCCTGGGAGAGGCAAAAATCAGATAAAAAACCCAGGCTACTTTGGGAAAAAAATCTGGGAAATTCCCCTCCGACCCATCTCGGTGATTGAAACCAGTCCAAGAGATCACTCTGGTCATTAAATTCCTTGTACTACCTACCTTCTGTGAGAGGAGATCCTTGCTGCAGCCAGAAACAAATCCAGCTTTGGCTTGAAGGAATTCAGCGAGTCTGCATCCACCACATGAAACAGCAGCTTGTTCCAGAGGTCTACTATTCTCTGGGAAAAGAACCGCCTCCTGATGTCTAACCTAGATCTAACCATATGCAACTTAAATTTGTGAGCCTCAGTCCTGCCTAACCTATTTAATTGAAATAAACTTTCAGCTGGAACACTGTCTATTCCCTTCATTATCTTATAAACCTCAATCATACACCCCTAAGTCTACATTACTCTGATAATATAAGAACATAAGAAATAGGAGCAGGAGTAGGCCACCTGGCCCCTCGAGCCTGCTCCACCATTTAATAAGATTATGGCTGATCTGATCATGGACTCAGCTCCACCTCCCTGCCCGCTCCCCATAACCCCTTATTCCCTTATCGCTCACTTGATAATTAAGATGCTTGTGACTTACGACTTGGAATTAGTCTAGTGGCCCCCTTTTGCACCCTTTCCAGAATCTCAATATCACCCACCATGTGAGGAGACCAAAACTGGACACTGTATTCCAAGTACGGCCTGACTTAACAGCATGCCTCACCTTATACTCAATTGTCCTATGGATAAACCCCAACACCCTATTTGGTCTAGCTATCGTTGCATGACATTGCTCATGTATCTTTAAGGATGTATGCACTAGAACGCCCAAATCTCTTTCTATCTCCACCATCTTTAATGTCTTTCCCTGGAGGGTGTACAAATGTTGAGCATTTGTCCTGCCCATATGCATAACACTGCACTTATCTAAGTTATTCATCATTTTCCAGTCTTGAGCCCAATCTCCCAACACATTAGGATCTGCTTTAAGCAGATGAGCATCTTCTACAGTTCTAACACTCGCACAGATATTTGAACTGATGACCTTTGAGTCTGAGGCACAGATGTTGAGCTTGTAGCAATGTCTACTTCTTTGACCAAGCTTTTGGTCACCTGCCCTAATTTTTCCTCATGTGGCTCGGTGTCAAATTCTTTGTCTTATAATACTTCTGTGAAGTGCCCTTTGGGACATTTTACTGCATCAAAGTCGCTATAAAGGAATGGTCGCATAAGTGGTTATTTTACGGGACTAGTAATCCAGAGGCCTGGACTAATAACCTGAAAACATGAATTTAAATCCTATCATGGCAGCTGGGGAATTTAAATTAAGTTAAATAAATAAATTTGGAAGTAAAGGCTAGTATCAGTAATCTTCAGATAACCTTCCGGAAATACTGGGGGGGCCGAGGGTCTAGTGAGAAGGAGGAACTGAAGGAAATCCTTATTAGCCAGGAAATTGTGTTAGGGAAATTGATGGGATTGAAGGCCGATAAATCGCCAGGGCCTAATAGTCTGCATCCTAGAGTACTTAAGGAAGTGGCCCTAGAAATAGTGGATGCATTGATGATCATTTTCCAACAGTCTATCGAATCTGAATCAGTTCCTATGGACTGGAGGGTAGCTAATGTAACACCACTTTTTAAAAAAGGAGGGAGAGAGAAAACAGGAAATTATAGGCCGGTTAGCCTGACATCAGTTTTGGGGAAAATGTTGGAATCAATTATTAAAGATGAAATAGCAGCGCATTTGGAAAGCAGTGACAGGATCGGTCCAAGTTAGCATGGATTTATGAAAGGGAAATCATGCTTGACAAATCTTCTAGAATTTTTTGCGGATGTAACTAGTAGAGTGGACAAGGGAGAACCAGTGGATGTGGTGTATTTGGACATTCAAAAGGATTTTGACAGATCCCACATGAGATTGGTGTGCAAAATTAAAGCACATGGTATTGGGGGTAATGTATTTTCGTGGATAGAGAACTGGTTGGCAGACAGGAAGCAGAGAGTCGGGATAAACGGGTCCTTTTCAGAATGGCAGGCAGTGACTAGTGGGGTGTTGCAGGGCTCAGTGCTGAAATCTCAGCTATTTACAATATACAATATATATTAATGATTTAGATGAAGGAATTGAGTGTAATATCTCCAAGTTTGCAGATGACACTAAGGTGGGTGACAGTGTGAGCTGTGAGGAGGATGCTAAGAGGCTGCAGGGTGACTTGGACAGGTTAGGTGAGTGGACAAATGCGTGGTAGATGCAGTATAATGTGGATAAATGTGAGGTTATCCACTTTGGTGGCAAAAGCATGAAGGCAGAATATTATCTGAATGGTGACAGATTAGGAAAAGGGGAGGTGCAATGAGACCTGGGTGTCATGGTACATCAGTCATTGAAAGTTGGCCTGCAGGCACAGCAGGCAGTGAAGAAAGCAAATGGCATGTTGGCCTTCATAGCTAGGGGATTTGAGTATAGGGGCAGGGAAGTCTTACTGCAGTTGTACAGGGCCTTGGTGAGGCCTCACCTGGAATATTGTGTTCAGTTTTGGTCTCCTAATCTGAGGAAAGACATTCTTGCTATTGAGGGAGTGCAGCGAAGGTTCACCAGACTGATTCCGGGGATGGCAGGACTGACATATGAGGAGAGACTGGACCGACTGGTCTTGTATTCACTGGAGTTTAGAAGGATGACAGGGGATCTCATAGAAACATATAAAATTCAGACGGGACTGGACAGGTTAGATGCAGGAAGAATGTTCCTGATGTTGGGGAAGTCCAGAACCAGGGGTCACAGTCTATGGATAAGGGGTAAGCCATTTAGGACCGAGATGAGGAGAAACTTCTTCACTCAGAGAGTTGTTAACCTGTGGAATTCTCTACTGCAGAGAGTTGTTGATGTCAGTTCGTTAGATATATTCAAGAGGGAGTTAGGTATGGCCCTTACGGCTAAAGGCATCAAGGAGTATGGAGAAAAAGCAGGAAAGGGGTACTGAGGTGAATGATCAGCCATGATCTTATTGAATGGTGGTGCAGGCTCGAAGTGGCGAATGGCCTACTCCTGCACCTATTTTATATGTTTCTATGTTTCTATAGGTAACCATGATTATTATAAAAACCCATCTGGTTCACTAAGGTCCTTTCGCAAAGGAAATCCAGACCCACAGCGATATAGTTGACTCTTACTGCCCTCTGAAATGGCCCTGCAAGCCACTCAGGTGTTCAAGGGCAATTAGGGATGGGCAATAAATGCTGGCCTTGCCTGCAGTGCCCATATCCTATGAACGAATTCGAAAAATATATCAACACAAGTTTGTTGTTGATGGATTATAGCCTTAAGTCGTATGGTCTAACATGTTATATTATCCAAAACTTAGGGTATACAAGAAGATTTCTGCCATTTCCAGTGAGCTAGTTACAATAATGAGGCTATTCTATTTTATTCTGGGCAATACATATGACCAGATATATATGTGTATAAGCTTACACTCAGTTCACAGGGAGTGAAGAGGGAGTGTCCTTACAGAAATAGTCCTTCTTTGCATTAAATATAATAACATTATATTTCTTCCTGCATCTAGTAAGGAAGAGGAACTGAGGGAAATCTTTATTAGTCGGGAAATTGTGTTGGGGAAATTGATGGGATTGAAGGCCGATAAATCCCCAGGGCCTGATGGACTGCATCCTAGAGTACTTAAGGAGGTGGCCTTGGAAATAGCGGATGCATTGACAGTCATTTTCCAACATTCCATTGACTCTGGATCAGTTCCTATGGAGTGGAGGGTAGCCAATGTAACCCCACTTTTTAAAAAAGGAGGGAGAGAGAAAACAGGGAATTATAGACCGGTCAGCCTGACCTCAGTAGTGGGTAAAATGATGGAATCAATTATTAAGGATGTCATAGCAGTGCATCTGGAAAATGGTGACATGATAGGTCCAAGTCAGCATGGATTTGTGAAAGGGAAATCATGCTTGACAAATCTTCTGGAATTTTTTGAGGATGTTTCCAGTAAAGTGGACAAAGGAGAACCAGTTGATGTGGTATATTTGGACTTTCAGAAGGCTTTCGACAAGGTCCCACACAAGAGATTAATGTGCAAAGTTAAAGCACATGGGATTGGGGGTAGTGTGCTGACGTGGATTGAGAACTGGTTGTCAGACAGGAAGCAAAGAGTAGGAGTAAACGGGTACTTTTCAGAATGGCAGGCAGTGACTAGTGGAGTGCCGCAAGGTTCTGTGCTGGGGCCCCAGCTGTTTACATTGTACATTAATGATTTAGACGAGGGGATTAAATGCAGTATCTCCAAATTTGCGGATGATACTAAGTTGGGTGGCAGTGTGAGCTGCGAGGAGGATGCTATTAGGCTGCAGAGTGACTTGGATAGGTTAGGTGAGTGGGCAAATGCATGGCAGATGAAGTATAATGTGGATAAATGTGAGGTTATCCACTTTGGTGGTAAAAACAGAGAGACAGACTATTATCTGAATGGTGACAGATTAGGAAAAGGGAAGGTGCAACGAGACCTGGGTGTCATGGTACATCAGTCATTGAAGGTTGGCATGCAGGTACAGCAGGCGGTTAAGAAAGCAAATGGCATGTTGGCCTTCATAGCGAGGGGATTTGAATACAGGGGCAGGGAGGTGTTGCTACAGTTGTACAGGGCCTTGGTGAGGCCATACCTGGAGTATTGTGTACAGTTTTGGTCTCCTAACTTGAGGAAGGACATTCTTGCTATTGAGGGAGTGCAGCGAAGGTTCACCAGACTGATTCCCGGGATGGCGGGACTGACCTATCAAGAAAGATTGGATCAACTGGGCTTGTATTCACTGGAGTTCAGAAGAATGAGAGGGGACCTCATAGAAACGTTTAAAATTCTGACGGGTTTAGACAGGTTAGATGCAGAAAGAATGTTCCCAATGTTGGGGAAGTCCAGAACCAGGGGTCACAGTCTGAGGATAAGGGGTAAGCCATTTAGGACCGAGATGAGGAGAAACTTCTTCACCCAGAGAGTGGTGAACCTGTGGAATTCTCTACCACAGAAAGTAGTTGAGGCCAATTCACTAAATATATTCAAAAGGGAGTTAGATGAAGTCCTTACTACTCGGGGGATCAAGGGTTATGGCGAGAAAGCAGGAAGGGGGTACTGAAGTTTCATGTTCAGCCATGAACTCATTGAATGGCGGTGCAGGCTAGAAGGGCTGAATGGCCTGCTCCTGCACCTATTTTCTATGTTTCTATGAATGCCAGACCGGTCCATCACAAGGCTAGAGCTGTGCCTTATGTGATGAGGGAAAAGATTGAAAACGAACTGGACCGGCTTCTGCGGGAAGGCATAATTTCTCCTGTGGAATTCAGCGACTGGGCAAGCCCCATCGTCCCCGTCATGAAGCCTGATGGATCCGTGCGAATCTGTGGGGATTACAAGTCTACCATATACAGAGTCTCCCTACAGGACCAATACCCGCTGCCCAGAGCGGAGGACCTATTTGCCACGTTGGCTGGAGGAAAACTTTTCTCGAAACTTGACCTCACGTCTGCGTATATGATGCAAGAACTAACCGAAGAGTCTAAGCTACTCACCACCATCAACACACATCGAGGCCTTTTTGTGTACAATCGATGCCCATTCGGCATCAGGTCGGCAGCTGCTATATTCCAGCGCAACATGGAACGTCTGCTCAAGTCCATCCCGGGGACGGTTGTGTTTCAAGGTGACATACTCATCACGGGCAGGGACACCGACTCTCATCTCCGCAATCTTGAGGAAGTACTAAGTCGATTGGATTGGGTAGGCTGAGGAGTTAAGAAATCCAAGTGGCTGTTTCTCGCGCCTGAGGTTGAATTTTTGGGCAGAAAGATTGCCGCTGATGGAATCCAAAACCGAAGCGATTCGCCTGGCACCCAGGCCCCGGAATGTCTCGGAACTGCGCACCTTTCTCAGGCTACTCAATTACTTTGGGAACTTTATGCAGAACTTGAGCATGCTGCTGGAGCCTCTCCATGTGCTACTCAGGAAGGGGTGCGATTGGTTTTGGGGGGACAACCAAGAACTCTCCTTCAATAAGGCACGCAACCTTCTATGTTCCAAGAGTGTTTTCGCCTTTTTTGACCCAGGTAAAAAGTTAGGCCTTACGTGTGATACGTCAGCGTACGGGGTCGGGTGCGTTTTACAGCACATCAATGATGCGGGTAAATTGCAGCCCGTTGCTTATGCCTCCAGGTCACTTTCGCGGGCGGAGCGCGGGTACAGAATGGTTGAGAAGGAGGCGCTCGCGTGCGTGAACGGTGTCAAAAAGATGCACCAATACCTTTTCGGGGCCAAGTTTGCGTTAGAAACCGACCACAAATCCCTCACGTCCCTACTATCCGAGTGCAAGGCAATCAACGCCAACGCCTCGGCGCGCATTCAGCGGTGGGCCCTCCTGCTAGCGGCTTACGACTACACGATAAGGCATAGACCAGGCACAGACAACTGTGCCGACGCGCTTAGCAGGCTACCCCTGGCGACCACAGAAGGGTCCGACGAACAGGACTTTGAGATGGTCATGGCAATCAATGCCTTTGAATCCACAGGTTCGCCCATGACGCTGGCCAAATCAGAGCCTGGACAACCAGCGACCCCACGTTATCTCTAGTTAAAAGATGCGTTTTAACCGGTGACTGGGCAGAGGCTCGTGATGCCTGCCCCGAGGAGGTCAAACCCTTCCATAAGTGCATGCATGAACTCTCACTACAGGCAGAATGCCTGATGTGGGGCAGTCAAGTAGTTATGCCCTTGCGAAGGTTCACCAGACTGATTCCCGGGATGGCGGGACTGACCTATCAAGAAAGATTGGATCAATTGGGCTTGTATTCACTGGAGTTCAGAAGAATGAGAGGGGACCTCATAGAAACGTTTAAAATTCTGACGGGTTTAGACAGGTTAGATGCAGAAAGAATGTTCCCAATGTTGGGGAAGTCCAGAACCAGGGGTCACAGTCTGAGGATAAGGGGTAAGCCATTTAGGACCGAGATGAGGAGAAACTTCTTCACCCAAAGAGTGGTGAACCTGTGGAATTCTCTACCACAGAAAGTAGTTGAGGCCAATTCACTAAATATATTCAAAAGGGAGTTAGATGAAGTCCTTACTACTCGGGGGATCAAGGGTTATGGCGAGAAAGCAGGAAGGGGGTACTGAAGTTTCATGTTCAGCCATGAACTCATTGAATGGCGGTGCAGGCTAGAAGGGCTGAATGGCCTGCTCCTGCACCTATTTTCTATGTTTCTATGTTTCTAATTACAGGTTCTTTCTGAGCAGATGAAGTAAGATATGCCAAACAACCTATTTCATTCATAATTCTTCATCCAAATCTATGTCCGTGTCCTAATTCACACCCAATCCCGTTACCCCTATGCTTGCTGACCTACACTGACACCTGGACTGGCAACGCCTCGATTTTAAAGTTCTCCTCCTTATTTTCAAATCCCTCCATGACTTCGCCCCTTCCTATCTCTGTAACCCCCTCCAGCCCAACAGCCCTCCGAGATCGCTGTTCTCTTTCAATTCTGCCTCTTGCGCATTGTTGTATTTTAATCGCTCCACCATTGGCGGCCATGCCTTCAGCGGCCAAGGGCCTAAACTCTGGAAATCCCTCCCTAAACCTCTCTGCTCTACCTCGCTCTCCTCTTTTAAGACACTCCTTAAAACCTACTCTGAGGAAGGAATCCATACCTTTACCCAGCATGCTTTGTGAAAATAGGCCAATTTGGACTGCAAATCTACCCATACAGCAGTTTTTAGCTGCCACCTCAGCAGCTTTCACAGAAGGACAGGGCGGTCTGTCGTGTTATCCATTCAAGGCCTGTTTTCTCGAACTGAACTCAATGAATACATTGTATAACTAGCAGAGCTTGTAGCTGTAAGGATCCATTGTCCTGGTGGGTGAGATCTTCATAGCTCCAGACCTAGTACACAGAATTCCAGATAAAAATTAGAGTGAATTTCTCCATACTAAAGAATAACACTGTATAAAGCTGAAAAACTGCGTGGGGCAGGGGGTGGGGGGGGTCGGTGTGCGGGGGGGGGGGGGGCGGGTGGGTGAATGGGGATGTAGAAACATAGAAACATAGAAAATAGGTGCAGGAGTAGGCCATTCGGCCCTTCTAGCCTGCACCGCCATTCAATGAGTTCATGGCTGAACATTCAACTTCAGTACCCCCTTCCTGCTTTCTCGCCATACCCCTTGATCCCCCAATGTAATTGTGTAAGCCATACAAAAATCCAATATAAGCGATAAGGGAATAAAGGGTTATGGGGAGCGGGCAGGGAAGTGGAGCTGAGTCCATGATCAGTTCAACCACGATCTTATTGAATGGCGGAGCAGGCTCGAGGGGCGATTTGTGACACTGGTGCCATTGGTAGGAGGAAGATTACGAACATACGAACAATGACGGACGGGTAAAGACCATCTGGTCCATCGAAGCTGTCCCACACAATTGCGATACTTTGGGTATCACAACTTATACACTCCGCTCCACCCAAAACCATATGCTCGCCTGGGAGAGGCAGAAAAACAGATAAATAAAACAGGCTGATTTGGGAAAAAAAAACCTGGGAAATTCCTCTCCGACCCATCTAGGCGATCAAAACCAGTCCAAGAGATCACTCTGGCCATTAAATTCCTGCCGTACCTACCTTCTGTAAGAGGTGATCTCCACCGCAGCCAGAAACAAATCCAGCTTTTGCTTGAAGGAATTCAGCGAGTCTGCATCCACCACATGAAACAGCAGCTTGTTCCAGAGGTCTACTATTCTCTGGGAAAAGAACCACCTCCTGACGTCTAACCTAGATTTAGCTGTATACAACTTAAATTTGTGAGCCTTAGTCCTGCCTAACCTATTTAATTGAAATAAACTTTCAGCTGGAACACTGTCTATTCCCTTCATTATCTTATAAACCTCAATCATATCCCCCAAAGTCTATGCTACTCTGAAAACATAAGCACATAAGAACATAAGAAATAGGAGCAGGAGTAGGCCACCTGGTCCCTCAAGCCTGTTCCGCCATTCAATAAGATCATGGTTGATCTGATCATGGACTCAGCTCCACTTCCCTGCCCGCTCCCCAAAGCCCCTAATCCCTTATCAGTTCAGAAACTGTCTGTCTCTTTCTTATATTTATTCAATGCCCTGGCTTCCACAGCTCTCTGAGGCAGCGAATTCCACAGATTTACAACCCTCTGAGAGAAGACATTCCTCCTCATCTCTGTTTTAAATGGGTGGCCCCTTATTCTAAGATCATGCCCTCTAATTCTAGTCTCCCCCATCAGTGGAAACATCCTCTGTGCATCCACCCTCTAAAGCCCCCTCATAATCTTATACGTTTCAATAAAATCACCTCTCATTCTTCTGAATTCCAATGAGTAGAGGCCCAACCTACTCAACATTGCCTCATAAATCAACCCCCTCATCTCCGGAATCAACCTAGTGAACCTTCTCTGAATTGCCTCCAAAGCAAGTATATCCTTTCCAAAATATGGAAACCAAAACTGCACATAGTATTCCAGGTGTGGCCTCACCAATACCCTGTATAACTGTAGCAAGACTTCCCTGCTTTTTTTCTCCATTCGCTTTGCAATAAAGGCCAAGATTCCATTGGCCTTCCTGATCACTTGCTGTACCTGCATACTAACCTTTTGTGTTTCATGCACAAGTACCCCCAGGTCCCACTGTACTGCAGCACTTTGCAATTGTTCTACATTTAAATAATAACTTGCTCTTTGATTTTTTTCTACAAATGCATGACCTCACACTTTCCAACTTTATACTCCAACTGCCAATTTTTTGCCCACTCACTTAGCCTGTCTATGTTCTTTTGCAGATTTTTTGTGTCCTCCTCATACATTGCTTTTCCTCCCATCTTTGTATCCTCAGCAAACTTGGCTATGTTACACTCGGTCCCTTCTTCCAAGTTGTTAACATAGATTGTAAATAGTTGAGGTCCCAGCACTGATCCCTGCGGCGCCCCACTAGTTATTGATTGTCAACCTGAGAATGAACCATTTATCCCATTTCTGTTAGTTAGCCAATCCTCTATCCATGCTAATATATTACCCCCAACCCCAATTGTGCTATGGATATACCCCAACACTCTATTTGCTCTAAGTATTGCTGCATGACATTGCTCATGTACCTTTAAGGATGTATACGCTAGAATGCCCAAATCTCTTTCTATCTCCACCATCTTTAATGTATTTCCCTGGATAGTTTACAAATGTTGAGCATTTTCCCTGCCCATATGCACAACACTGCACTTATCGAAGTTATATATTATTTTCCAGTCTTGAGCCCAATCTCCCAACACATTAAGTATATATGGACTTTAGCAAGGCTTTTGATCAGGTCTCACATGGTAGACTGGTCATGAAGGTTAAAGCCCATGGGATCCAGGGCAAAGTGGCAAGTTGGATCCAAAATTGACTTGGAGGTAGGAAGCAAAGGGTAATGATTGATGGATGTTTTTGTGACTCGAAGGATGTTTCCAGTGGGGTTCTGCAGGACTCAGTACTGGATCCCTTGCTTTTTGAGGTATATATCAACGATTTAGATTTGAATATAGGGAGTATAATTAAGAAGTTTGCAGACGATACTAAAATTGGCTGTGCTGTTGATAATGAAGAGGAAACTCATGGGCTGCAGGAGGATATCAATCTACTGGCCAGGTGGGCAGAGCAGTGGCAAATGGAATTTAATTCTCAGAAGTGTGAGGTGATGCACTTTGGGAGGGCTAATAAGGAAAGGGTATACACATTAAGCGGTAGGCCACTTAATAGTGTAGATGAACAAAGGGACCTTGGAGTGCTTGTCCACAGATCCCTGAAAGTAGCAGGACAGGTGGATAAGGTGGCTAAGAAGGCATACGGAATGCTTGCCTTTATTAGCCAAAGCATAGAATATATCAGCCGGGAGGTTATGCTTAAATTGTATAATACTTTGGTTAGGCCACAGCTGGAGTACTGCGTGCAGTTCTGGTCGCCGTATTATAGGAAGGATGTGAATGCACTAGAGAGGGTGCAAAGGAGATTTACTAGGATGCTGCCTGGAATGGAGAATCTTAGTTATGAGGACACATTGGATAGGCTGGGTTTGTTCTCATTGGAACAGAGGAGGTTGAGAGGAAACCTCATTGAGGTGTACAAAATATTGAGGGGCCTGGACATAGTGGATAGTAAGGGTCTATTTCCATTGGTGGAGGGGTCTATTACGAGGGGCATAGTTTTTAAGTGGTTGTTGGAAGGTTTAGAGGGGATTTGAGGGGGGGCTTCTTTACGCAGAGGGTTGTGGGGATCTGGAACTCGCTTCCTGGAAGAGTGGTGGATGCAGAAACCCTCACCACTTTTAAGAGATGGTTGGATGGCCACTTAAAGTGCAGTAACCTGCAGGGTTACGGACCTAGAGCTGGTAACTGGGATTAGACTGGATGACCTTTTGTTGGGCGGCGCAGATATAATGGTAAGTACTGCATGGAATAGAATACGGCCAGTGTGATCTCCTGGACTAGTGTCGATCGCCTCGATGGGTCGGACAGGAATTTTCCCAGATGCTTTCTCCATAAATTAGCCTGGGTTTTTATCTGGTTTTTGTTTCTCCAAGGAGGTCACATGGCTCCGGTTGGGGTGGAGTGTAGAAGGTTTCAGTATAAGGAGTGTTTTAGTTGTGTGAGGCGGATTGGTTGGGCTGGGTGCTCTTTGCCTTTCTGTCATTGTTCATCGGTTTATATGTAACCTTTAGCGCTGCTGACCAAGAGCCGTGTGGCTCTTTGTTGGCCGGCGCGGACAAGGTGGGCCGAAATGGCCTCCTTCTGCGCTGTAAATTTCCATTTTCTATGTTTCTATCTGCCTGAAGCAGATGAGCATCTTCTACAGTTCTACAGATCTTTGTACTGATGACCTTTCAGTCTGAGGCACAGATGTTGAGGTTATAGCAATGCATACCTCTTTGACCAAGCTTTAGGTTACCTGTGCTAATTTCTCCTTATGTGGCTCGATGTCAAATTCTTTGTCTTTTCATACTTCTGTGAAGTGCCTTGAGATGTTTTACTACGTCAAAGGCGCTATAAAGGAATGGTAGTGTAAGTGATTAGGTTACTAGACTAGTAATCCAGAGTCGTAAACCAATGAGCTGGAAACATGAGTTCAAAGCACACCATGGCAGCTGGGGAATTTAAATTCAGTTAAATAAATACATTTGGACTAAAAAGCTAGTATCAGTAATGGTGACCATGATTATTGTAAAAACCCATCTGGTTCACTAAGGTCCTTTAGGGAAGGAAATCCAGACCCACAGCGATGTGGTTGATTCTTAACTGCTCTCTGAAATGGCCCTGCAAGCCACTCAGTTGTTCGAGGGCAATTAGGGATAGGCAATGACTGCTGGCCTTGCCTGTGGTGCCCACAGCCTATGAACGAATCCAAAAAATATATAAATACAAGTTTGTTGTTGATGGATTATAGCCCAAGTTGTATGGTCTAACATGTTATATTATCCAAAGCTTCGGGGATGCAAGAAGGTTTATACCATTTCCAGTGAGCTAGTTACAGTAATGAGGATATTCTATTTTATTCTGGGCAATGCATATGACCAGATATATATGTGTGTATAAGGTTACACTCAATTCCTAGGGAGTGAAGAGAGAGAGTGCTTACAGAAATGCATTAAATATAATAACATTAATTACAGGTTCTTTCTGAGCGGATGAAGTAAGATATGCCAAACGGCCATCTTCATTCGTAATTCTTCATCCAAATCTCTGCCGCGTCCTAATTCGCACCAAGTCCCGTTTAACCATCACCCCTATACTCGCTGACCTACACTGGCACCTCTACTGGCAACGCCTCAATTTTAAAATTCTCCTCCTTGTTTTGAAATCCCTCCCTGGCCTCACCCCTCCCTATCTCTGTAACCCCTTCCAACCCAACAGACCTCCTCAATCGCTTGTGGTCTTTCAATTCTGGCCTCTTGCGCATTGTTGGATTGTAATCGCTTCACCATTGGTGTCTGTGCCTTCAGCGGCCAAGGGCCTAAGGTCTGGAATTCCCTCCCTAAACCTCTCTGCTTCTCTACTAGCTCTCCTCTTTTAAGATGCACCTTAAAACCTACTCTGAGAAAGGAATCCAGTACCTTTACCCAGCATACTTTGAGAAAATAGGCCAATTTGGACTGCAAAGCTACCCGTACAGCAGTTTTCAGCTGCCAACTCAGCAGCTTTCACAGAAGGACAGGACGGACTGACGTCTTAACTGTTCAAGGCCTGTTCTCTGTAACTGAACTCAATGAATACATTGTATAACTAGCAGAGCTTGTAGCTGTAAGGATCCATTGTCCTGGTGGGTGAGATTGTCATACTTCCAGACCCAGTACACAGAATTCCAGATAAGAATTAGAGCGAATGTATTCATACTAAAGAATAATACTGTATCGGGCCAAAACTGCTGGGGCGGGGGAGGGGGGGGGGGTGTGGTAGTGGGGCGGGGCGGGTAATTGTGTAAGCTGTTATATATGCAAACTTGTATTTACTCTGTACAGCCACCAGAAGGCTCATGGAGTCCCAAGGGATCCCATAATCTCTTGGGAGCACAGGTATTTAAGGAGGCCTCACAGGTCGGAGAGGCACTCTGGAGACCTGCAATAAAAGACTAAGGTCACACTTTACGTTGAGCTCACAGTGTTCAGTTTGACTCTTTCTCCATACATAACAACTGGCGATGAGATGCAAATAGCGAACCCAAAGATGCAGAGAACAGTGGGCATCCTGGAGAAATTCTTGGAGGGAGATGATTGGGAAACTTTTGTGGAGCGATTCAACCAATACTTTGTGGTCAACAAGCTAGATGGGGAAGAGAGCGCTGCCAAATGAAGGGCATTCCTCCGCACCGTCTGTGGGACACCAACGTATGGCCTCATGAAAAATCTGCTTACTCCAGCGAAACCCACGGAGAAATCATGCAATGAATTGTGTACACTGGTCCAAGAGCATTAGAGCCCGAAGGAAAGCGTTCTGATGGCGAGGTACCGGTTCTACACTTACAAAAGATCTGAAGGCCAGGAAGTGCCGAGTTATGTCGCCGAGCTAAGATGCCTTGCAGGATATTGCGAATTTGAAGGACATTTGGAGCACATGCTCAGAAACTTTTTCATACTTGACATTGGCCACGAAACCATACTTCGCAAACTTTTGATTGTAGCGACCCCAACCTTGAGTAAGGCCATAGCGATAGTCCAGGCGTTCATTGCCACCAGTGACAATACTAAGCAAATCTCTCAGCACACAAGTGCTGCTACAAGTACTGTGAACAAAGTGATGTTGTTTTCAAATCGCAGCGTACAGGGCAGGTCACACATACCTGCAGCTGCACGTCCACAGATGTCTCAGAGTCCACCATCAAGGGTGATGAGTGTAAGGCCATTAACACCTTGTTGGCGCTGCGGGGGTGATCATCGTTTCCATTCATGCCGATTCAAAGGATATGTTTGCAAGGGCTCTGGAACAGTGGGACATCTCCAACGTATGTGCAGTCAAGCTGCAAATCCTATTAATCCTGCAAACCACCATGTTGCAGAGGAGGACAGATCCACAGAGGATCGTGATGAACCAGAGCCTCAGACCGAGTAGGCAGAGGTTCATGGGGTGCATACATTGACCACAAATTTCCCCCGATAATGCTGAATGTTGAACGAAATGGACTCCTGGTGTCAATGTAGCTGGACATGGGCATGAGCCAGTCCATCATGAGCAAAAAGACTTTCGAGAAATTGTGGTGCATCAAGGCCTCAAAGCCAGTCTTAACTCTAATTCACACGAAACTAAGAACTTACACAAAGGAACTGATTCCCGTAATCGGCAGTGCTACCGTAAAGGTCTCCTACGATGGAGCGGTGCATAAGCTACCACTCTAGGTGGTACCAGGCGATGGTCCCATGCTGCTCAGCAGGAGCTAGCTGGGAAAGATATGCTGGAACTGGGACAACGTCCGAGCGCTATCACCCGCTGATGACACGTCGTGTGCCCAGGTCTTAAACAAGTTCCCTTCGCTGTTCGAACCAGGCATCGGGAAATTCCAAGGAGCAAAAGTGCATATCCACCTAATTCCGGGGGCGCGACCCATCCATCACAAGGCGAGAGCTGTCCCGTACATGATGTGAGAAAGCGTGGAGATCGAGCTAGACCGGCTGCAAAGAGAGGGCATCATCTCACCGATTGAGTTCAACGAGTGGGTCAGTCCTATTGTCCCAGTCCTCAAGGGAGATGGCACTGTCAGATTACAAAGTAACTATCAATTGTTTCTCCCTGCAGGACCAATACCCACGACCAAAGGCCGACGACCTATTTGCAACGCTGGCAGGAGGAAAGACGTTCACGAAGCTGGATTTGACTTCAGCCTACATAACGCAGGAACTGGAGGAATCATCGAAGGGCCTCACCTGCATCAACACGCACAAAGGTCTTTTCATTTATAAGAGTTGCATGATTGGAATTTGATCAGCGGCAGCGATATTCCAGAGAAACATGGAAAGCTTACTGAAGTCGGTCCCGCGCACCGTGGTCTTCCAGGATGATATCTTGGTTACAGGTCGGGACACAGTCAAGCATCTGGAGAACCTGGAGGAGGTTCTTAGTTGACGCAACCGCGTGGGGTTCAGGTTAAAACGCACAGAGTGCAATTTCCTGGTGCCTGAAGTGGAGTTCCTGGGGAGGAGGATTGCGGCGGATGGCATCAGGCCCACCGATTCGAAGACGGAGGCAATCGAGAACGCACCGAGGCCACAGAACGTGACGGAGCTGCGGTCGTTTCTAGGACTCCTGAACTACTATGTTAACTTCTTACTGGGTCTCAGCATACTGTTAGAGCCACTACATGTCTTACCGCAAAAAGGGGATGAATGGGCATGGGGCAAAAGCTGAGAAAATGCCTTTGTAAAAGTGAGAAAATTGTTATGCTCAAACAAATTACTTGTGTTGTATGATCCATTTAAGCATTTGGTACTAGCATGTGATGCGTCGTCATATGGCGTCGGGTGTGTATTGCAACAAGCTAATGATTTTTGGAAATTGCAACTGGTTGCCTATGCATCCAGGAGTCTGTCTAAGGCTGAGAGAGCTGACAGCATGATTGAAAAAAAAGCATTAGCGTGTGTCTATGGGGTAAAGAAAATACATCAAAATCTGTTTGGGCTAAAATTCAAATTGGAAACTGACCATAAGCCACTTATATCCCTGTTCTCCAAGAGTAAGGAGATAAATACTAATGCATCGGCCCGCATCCAGAGATGGGCGCACACGTTGTCCACATACAACTGCACCATCCGCCACAGGCCAGGCACAGAAAACTGTGCCGATGCTCTCAGTAGGCTGCCATTGCCCACCATGGGGGTGGAAATGGCGCAGCCCGCAGATTTAGCCATGGTTATGGAAGCATTTGAGAGTGAGCAATCACCCGTCACTGCCCAGCAGATCAAAACCTGGACGAGCCAGGACCCCTTTTTGTCCCTAGCCAAAAACTGTGTGCTTCCCGGGAGCTGGTCCAGTGTCCCAGTGGAAATGCAGGAAGAGATAAAGCTGTTTCAGCGGCGCAAAGATGAAATGTCTATCCAGGCAGACTACCTTCTGTGGGGCAATCGAGTAGTGGTTCCCAAGAAGGGCAGAGACACCTTCATCAGTAACCTCCACAGTACCCACCCAGGCATCGTAATGATGAAAGCACTAGCCAGATCCCACGTGTGGTGGCCCGGTATCGATGCGCACTTAGAGTCCTGCGTGCACAGATGTAATACATGCTCGCAGTTAAGCAATGCACCCAGGGAGGCGGCGTTATGTTTATGGTCTTGGCCCTCCAAACCGTGGTCTAGGTTACATGTCGACTATGCAGGCCCGTTCTTGGGTAAAATGTTCCTTGTGGTTGTAGATGCGTATTCCAAATGGATTAAAATGTGATATAATGTCAGCTGGCACGTCCGCTGCCACCACTGAAAGCCTGTGGGCCATGTTTGCCACACATGGCTTACCCGATGTCCTGATGAGTGACAACGGGCCATGTTTTACCAGTGCTGAGTTCAAAGAATTCATGACCCACAACGGGATCAAACATGTCACATCTGCCCCGTTTAAAACAGCATTCAATAGTCAGGCAGAGAGAGCAGTGCAAACCATCAAGCAGGGCTTGAAGAGGGTAACGGAAGGCTCACTGCAGACTCGCTTATCCTGAATCCTGCTTAGCTACCGCACGAGACCCCACTCACTCACTGGGAACCCACCCGCTGAACTGCTCATGAAAAGAGCACTTAAGACAAGGCCCTCGTTAGTTCATCCGGATCTACATGAACAGGTAGTGAACAGGCGGCTTCAACAAAGTATATACCATGATAGCACAAATGTGTCACGTGAGATTGAAATCAATGATCCTGTATTTGTATTGAATTATGGACAAGGTCCCAAGTGTCTTCCCGGCACTGTTATGGCCAAAGGGGGAAGGAGGGTTTTTCGGGTCAAACTTTCAAATGGACTCATTCACTGGAAAAACTTGCACCAAATCTGTAAAGTCCTTAATCAATACTATAAAACCACATAAGGCACATCCTGGGGACAAGGTCACACGCAGACTTCAACTCTTTATTTACAGCACTAAGACGACCCAATGCTGCGTGGGACCTCCCTTTATATACCTGGGTGTCTAGGTATGGGGCAGTCTCCCACAAGTGCACCTCTTGTGGTCAAGGTGTGCATCAAGGTCAAGTGTGTACAGTAATACAATGGTGTTACATACATGACATCACCTCTCCCCCAAAAGTCTTATTGGGATCATAGGTTTAGTCTTTCAAGTGGTCTACGCTCCCTCATGGAGCGCCGCAGTTGGGGTTCTGGTTGTTGGACACTAACATGAGTGTCTGTCACCTGTGGTGATTCCGGCCTGTCCGGGCTGACTGCAGGGACTGTGCATTCTGCTGATTGCTCTTGTTGCTCGTTCACTGGCGGTGGTGTGAGTTTCAACTCGTGGTCTTCTTCAGGTTCCTCCGTGTCGGAGCTGAACCTTTTTTTTACCTGGTCCAGGTGCTTGCAGCATATCTGACCATTGTTGAGTTTTACCACGATGACCCTATTCCCCTCTTTGTCAATTAAAGTACCCTCAAGCCATTTGGGCCCCATGGCGTGATTGAGGACGAATACGGGATCATTTATTTCTATACACCTCCCCCTTGAATTGCGGTCATGGTACTCATTTTGGGACTGGCGCTTGCCTTCAACAATGTCGGTCAGGACTGGATGAATGAGGGACAACCGAGTTTTGCGTGTCCATTTCATTAGTAGCTCTGCGGGCGGGACCCCCGTAAGCGAGTGCGGTCGGGATCTATAGGCCAGCAGGAGGCGCGATAGGCGGCATTGTTGGAAGGGCCTTGGATCCTGAGCATACCTTGCTTAATGATTTGGACCGCACGTCCCGCCTGGCCATTGGAGTACAGGGGCAGAGAGGTGTTACTACAGTTGTACAGGGCCTTGGTGAGGCCACACCTGGAGTATTGTGTACAGTTTTGGTCTCCTAACTTGAGGAAAGACATTCTTGCTATTGAGGGAGTGCAGTGAAGGTTCACCAGACTGATTCCCGGGATGGCGGGACTGACATATCAAGAAAGACACGATCAACTGGGCTTGTTTTCGCTAGAGTTCAGAAGAATGAGAGGGGATCTCATAGAAACGTTTAAAATTCTGACGGGTTTAGACAGGTTAGATGCAGGAAGAATGTTCCCAATGTTGGGGAAGTCCAGAACCAGGGGTCACAGTCTAAGGATAATGGGTAAGCCATTTAGGACCGAGATGAGGAGAAACTTCTTCATCCAGAGAGTGGTGAACCTGTGGAATTCTCTATCACAGAAAGTTGTTGAGGCCAATTCACAAAATATATTCAAAAAGGAGTTAAATGTAGTCCTTACTACTAAGGGGATCAAGAGGTATGGCGAGAAAGCAAGAAAGGGGTACTGAAGTTGAATGTTCAGCCATTAACTCATTGAATTGCGGTGCAGGCTCGAACGGCCGAATGGCCTACTCCTGCACCTATTTTCTATGTGACTATGGGGCCAAGTTTCGGCCTGAGTTGCTCCTGATTTTTTGGAGCAACTGGCTTTGAATGGAGTATCTTAGAAATTTGAATTCTCGACATTTAGTTTGCTCCCGTTCTAGTCAGTTAGAACAGTTTCACTTTGGAACAGAATTTGTTTTTCAAAAGGGGGCGTGTCCGGCCACTTACGCCTGTTTTCAAAGTTTAGGCAGTGAAAATTTACTTCAAACTAACTTAGAATGGAGTAAGTGAAGATTTTTGTACACTCGAAAAAACCTTGTCTACACTTTAGAAAATCAGGCGTAGGGAATGGGGGGTGGGGGGAGGTTTAAAGGGAAGTTTACAAACATTAAACACTTCAGTTTTACAAATAAAGAGCCATCATCAATAATAAATGACAAATACATCACTAAATCAACCAATAAATCAATCAAAAAAAATTAATTAAAAATTTTTTTTAAAAAAAAATCAATAAATAAAACATTGTCTACTTACCGACTGCAGCACCGGGAGTCCTCCAACAGCGTGCTGGGACGGCCCCCCCAGTGTGTCTCTGTCAGTGTCTCTATCTCTGTCTGTCTGTGTGTGTGTCTCTCACTCTCTGTCTGTCAGTGTCTGTGTTTCTGACAGCGAGGGGAGGGGAAAAAGGGTGGTGGGAGGGGGAGAAGGGGAGGGGGAGAAGGGGGATGGGGGAGAGAGGGAGTGGGGGGGAGAGGAGGGGGGGTGGGGGGTGGGGAGGAGGACGGGGGTGGGTGGGAGGAGGAAGAGGAGGGGGGTGGGGGGGAGGAGGAGGAGAAGGAGAGGGGTTGGGGGGAGGAGGAGGAGAGAGGTGGGGGGATGAGGGGGTGGGGGGAGGAGGAGGGGGAGAAGGAGGGAGATGGGGGGAGGAGGAGGGAGGGGGAAGGGGTAGGGCGGAGAGGAGGGGGAGGGGGGGAGAGGAGGGGGAGGGGTGAGAGGAGAGGAGGGGGGGAAGAGGGGGAGAAGGGGGGAGAGGAGGGGGGAGAGGGGTAGAAGGGAGAGAGGATGGAGGGAGGGAGGGAGGGAAGGAGGCTGAACGGCCGGGCCCAAGACTTTGGGTGGATTTATAGGTAGGTGGCGTCGGGTCTCGGAAGGGGGCCGCGGAGGTCCGGCGGGGGGGTTGGAGGGGGGGAATAGTCGCGGAGGTCCGGGGGGGGGGAAAGAGTCTCAGAGGTCCGGGGGGGTGGGGTGACGAGTTGCGGAGGTCTGGGGGGGGGTGGGCGGAAGAGAGAGAGTCGCGGGGGGGCGCGGAGGTCGGGTCGGGGGGGGGCGGGGGGAAGCAGAGGTCGGGTCGGGTCCAGTCGGGTGGGAGGAGCCTTATGCAAGCAGCCCCAGTGAGGCCATTCGGCCAGAGCTAGGGGCTGCGTGCTTCGGGCCCCTCCCACAGTTTTGGGCGCCTGGAGCTACTGCACATGCGCGCCCACTGTAGCGCGCATGTGCAGAAGTCCCAGCACTGTTTTCAGCGCAGGGACCTGGCTCTGCCCCCTACAGCTCGTGCTGCACCGCGCCCAGCTCCAGAGGGCCTGCAGGGAGCCGGAGAATAGGTAAGTTTTTTTTAGGCGCACTTTGTCGTGCGAAAAACGAGCATCCAGGTCTGGACTGCGCCGTTTAAGGCACAGCCCGAAACTTGGGCCCTATGTGTCTCTGGAGGCCGGCTTGAACGGCGCTGTCCTGACGTGGCTGATGCCATTACCCGACATGAACTCCCGGAATTCATAGCTTGTGAAACATGGGCCATTATCACTAACCAGGATGTCCGGCAAGCCATGGGTTGCAAAGTTCGCACAAAGGCTTTCCACGGTGGTGGATGTCGTGCATGAATTCAAAATGCTTGAAGCTATCATTAAGGAAGAAATAGCGGGACATCTAGATAGGAAAAGTGCAATCAAGCAGACGCAGCATGGATTCATGAAGGGGCAATCATGTTTAACTAATTTACTGGAATTCTTTGAGGATATAACGAGCATGGTGGATAGAGGTGTACCGATGGATGTGGTGTATTTAGATTTCCAAAAGGCATTCGATAAGGTGCCACACAAAAGGTTACTGCAGAAGATAAAGGTACGCGGAGTCAGCGGAAATGTATTAGCATGGATCGAGAATTGGCTGGCTAACAGAAAGCAGAGAGTCGGGATAAATGGGTCCTTTTTGGGTTGGAAATCAGTGGTTAGTGGTGTGCCACAGGGATCAGTGCTGGGACCACAACTGTTTACAATATACATAGATGACCTGGAAGAGGGGACAGAGTGTAATGTAACAAAATTTGCAGATGACACAAAGATTAGTTGGAAAGCGGGTTGTGTAGAGGAGACCGAGAGGCTGCAAAGAGATTTGGATAGGTTAAGCGAATGGGCTAAGGTTTGGCAGATGGAATAAAATGTCGGAAAATGTGAGGTCATCCACCTTGGGAAAAAAAACAGTAAAAGGGAATATTATTTGGATGGGGAGAAATTATAACATGCTGATGTGTAGAGGGACCTGGGGGTCCTTGTGCATGAATCCCAAAAAGTTAGTTTGCAGGTGCAGCAGGTAATCAGGAAGGCGAATGGAATGTTGGCCTTCATTGCGAGAGGGATGGAGTACAAAAGCAGGGAAGTTCTGCTGCAACTGTATAGGGTATTGGTGAGGCCGCACCTGGAGTACTGCGTGCAGTTTTGGTTACCTTACTTAAGGAAGGGGGTACTTGGAGGGGGTACAAAGACGATTCACTCGGCTGATTCCGGAGATGAGGGGGTTACCTTATGATGATAGATTGAGTAGACTGGGTCTTTACTCATTGGAATTCAGAAGGATGATGGGTGAGCTTATAGAAACATTTAAAATAATGAAAGGGATAGACAAGATAGAGGCAGAGCGGTTGTTTCCACTGGCCGGGGAGACTAGAACTCGGGGGCACAGCCTCAAAATAGGGGGGAGCCAATTTAAAATCGAGCTGAGAAGGAATTTCTTCTCCCAGAGGGTTGTGAATCTGTGGAATTTTCTGCCCAAGGAAGCAGTTGAGGCTAGCTCATTGAATGTATTCAAGTCACAGATAGATAGATTTTTAACCAATAAGGGAATTAAGGGTTATGGGGAGCGGGCGGGTAAGTGGAGCTGAGTCCACGGCCAGATCAGCCATGATCTTTTTGAATGGCGGAGCAGGCTCGAGGGGCTAGATGGCCTACTCCTGTTCCTAATTCTGATGTTCTTATAATCCATTTTGAGTATGCGTCCACCATGATGAGAAACATCTTTCCCATGAATGGGCCCACGTAGTCTACTTGAATGCGTGACCATGGCCTGGTGGGCCAGGGCAACGGGCTGAGCGGAGCCTCCTTGGGGGCATTACCCAGCTGGGCACACATCGTGCACCCGTGAACACAGTGTTCCAGGTCTGAATCAATCCCAGGCCACCAAACTTGTGACCGGGCAATGGCCTTCAACAGCACGATGCCTGGATGCTCGCTGTGGAGTTCCCTGATGAATGCCTCCCTCCCCTTCTGGGGCATAACTACCCGGCTGCGTCATAGTAGGCAGTCAGCCTGGATGGAGCGCTCATCCATCCATCTGTGGAACGGTCTGACCTCCTCAGGGCATGCTCCGTGGCCCAATCCCCAGTCAGAACACATTTCTTAATCAGGGATAGGAGGGGATCTCTGTTTGTCCAGATTTTGATCTGGCGGCTGTGATAGGGGAGCCTGCACTGTCGAAGGCGTCGACAGCCATGACCATCTCGGCGCTTTGTTCCGCTGCCCCCTCAGTGGTGGCCAGTGGAAGCCTGCTGAACACGTCAGTGCAATTTTCGGTGCCGGGCCGGTGCCGGATGGAGTAGTCATAAGTAGCCAGCGTGAGAGCCCATCGCTGTATGCGAGCTGATGTATTGGCATTGATAGCTTTGCTGTCTGACAACAGGGACGTTAATGGCTTGTGTTCTGTCTCTAATTCAAATTTCCTACCAAAGAGGTACTGATGCATTTTTTTCACACCATAGTCACATGCAAGCGCTTCTTTCTCAACCATGCCATATCCCCGTTCTGCTTGAGAGAGTGACTTGGAGGCATAAGCCACAGGTTGCAGTTGACCCTCAGCATTGCCCTGCTGCAACACACACCCAACCCCATAGGACGATGCATCACATGTCAGAACCAATTTTTTACAGGGGTCGTACAGGGTCAACAATTTGTTCGAACAAAGTAAGTTCCACGTCCAATCGAAAGCCCGTTCCTGACAGTCCTCCCAAAACCAATCACAACCCTTACACAGGAGCACATGTAGCGGCTCCAGCAACGTGCTCAAGTTCGTCAGAAAGTTCCCGAAATAGTTCAACAGTCCCAGGAATGAACGCAACTCCGATGTGTTGCAGGGCCTGGGCGCTCATCGAATCGCCTCTGTTTTGGATTCGGTGGGCCGAATCCCATCTGCAGCAACCCTCCTGCCCAGAAACTCAATCTCAGGAGCTAAAAACACATACTTAGACTTCTTGAGTCGCAGGCCTACCCCGGTGCAGTCGGCGTAGCACCTCCTCCAGGTTGTAGAGATGTTCGTCGGTGTCTTGACCTGTGATGAGGATTGTCTCCTGAAATACGATTGTTCCAGGTATGGATTTGAGCAGGCTTTCCATGTTTCTTTGAAAAATCGTGGCTTCTGACCGAATGACAAACGGGCACCTGTTATAAACGAACAGTCCCTTGTGCGTGGTGATGGTGGTCAATAGTTTAGATTCGTCGGCCAGTTCCTGGGTCCTTTAGGCTAAAGTGATGTCCAACTTGGTGAACAGCTTGCGGCCTGCCAGCATAGCGAAAAGGTCCTCCGCTCTCGGGAGGGGGTATTGATCTTGTCGGGACACCCGATTGATGGTGGCCTTATAGGCGCCACAGATCCTGACAGATCCATCCGCTTTTAGGATGGGAACGATGGGGCTCGCCCAGTCGCTGTATTCAACGGGTGAGATGATGCCCTCTCTCAACAGCCGGTCCAACTCGCTCTCGATTTTTTTATGCATCACATACGGCACCGCTCTGGCTTTGTGGTGCACCGGCCTGGCATTCAGGGTGATGTGTATCGCTACTTTAGTGCCTTTGAAAGTCCTGACACCAGGTTGAAAAAGTGAATCGAATTGTTGTAGGACTTGTGAGCACGAACTTCGCTCCACAGACGACATTATGTGAACATCCCCCCATTTCCAGTTCATCTCGCCTAACCAGCTCCTCCCCAACAGTGCGGGACCATCGGCCGGGACAATCCAGAGTGGCAGCCGATGCACTAGTCCATTGTGTGTGACAGCCAGCATTGCACTGCCTATCACCGGAATGATCTCTTTAATGTACGTCCGTATTTGTGTCTCAATGCGTTCTAGTTTGGGTCTACTGGCTTTGATGGGCCATAGTTTCTCGAATTGCTGAACGCCCATGAGTGACTGGCTGGCCCCCGTGTCCAGCTCCATGTGTACTGGGATGCCGTTTAGTAAAACCCTCATCATCATTGGTGGCGTTCTGGTGTATGCACTGTGAATATTCGCCACATGGACCTACTGAACCTCAGCGTCCATCGATTTGCCCCAAAAGTCATCCTGCCTCAAAGAACCCTCTTCTGGTTCATCCACCTCATATATTAGTCTGGTTGCAGGCTTCCTGCACATTCGAGCTAAGTGGCCAGAGAGGTTGCAGTTCTTGCAGACAAACTGTTGGAATCTGCAAGATCTGGCTGAGTATTTACCCCACACCTCCAGTATGAGTTAAAGTTTTCATTGCTGGGAATGAAAGGACTATGGCCAGGCATTCCGTGCTGAATGTCCCTTTGACTACTCTTAAGTATCCTATTAGTGGGTGTCAATGGCCCCATCCCGGGCCGCATTGTCCACTGTGATGGCGTGAATATCCGTTCAGCCTGCCATTGTCTCTGTGGAAGACCTACTCTGGGGTCTATGGCTGCCTGGGGGGTGACGGACTGCCCCTGCCTGCCTGCAGGGCACTGAGTCGCATTAATAATTTTGACTCCCTGATCCATCGCCGTATTGGGGGCAGAATTACGCGCGTATATCGTTTCCGTCTCTTCCTCCCCTGCCATGAAAGTTTGAGCCATCAACGCCGCCGCTTCCAAGGTCAAATCCTTGGTCTCAATTAATTTACGGAAAATTCCCATATGATCAATGCCCTCGATAAAGAAGTCACTTAGCATCTCCCCCCTACAGGCGTCTGTGAACTTACAGAGGCTGGCCAAATGCCGAAGGTCCGCTACAAAGTCCGGTATGCTCTGTTCTGCACAACGTCTGTGGGCGTAGAATCTGTGTCGGGCCATGTCTACGCTGCTCGCCGGTTTGAGGTGCTCCCCGATTAACTTGCTGAGCTCCTCAAAGGTTTTGTCCGCTGGCTTTTCGGGTGCCAGTAAGTCCTTCATGTGTGCGTAAGTCTTTGGTCCGCAGCTGGTCAAGAGGTGAGCCCTGTGCTTGTCAGCCGCTGCATCCCCCAGCCATTCCTTCGTAACAAAACTCTGCTGAAGCCTCTCAACAAAATCGTCCCAATCTTCCCCAACACAGTACCGTTCTTCTGTGCTACCGGTGGCCATTCTCGTGGGTCGTGAATTCCCGTTTCTCGTCGCCACTGTAAAGTCCTTACTCAATAGTATAAAACCACACGAGGCACATCCTGGGGACAAGGTCACACACAGACCTTAACTCTTTATTTACAGCACTAAGACAACCCAACCCTGCGTGGGACCTCCCTTTATATACCTGGGTGTCCAGGTATGGGCAGTCTCCCACAAGTGCACCTCTTGTGGTCAAGGTGTGCATCAAGGTCAAGTGTGTACAGTAATATAGTGGTGTTACATACATGACAAAATCAAACTCAGATTCACGGACTATCCTGAGCAACCCACCTTGGACCCTACCTTTTTTGATCCTCCAACATACACACCAGTGGCAACCGGCACCACGGTTGACCACGAAGCAGAAACCATCATCCACAGCAGCCCAGCAGGACCCACCACACCAAGCAACCCAGCAAGGCCAGCTGCACAGCAGCCTAGCGAGGGCCCAACAAATGATTCACCAACACCAGCTTTCATACTGAGACGATCAACCAGGGTAAAAAGGGCCCCAGATCGACTCACCTTGTAAATAGTTACACTGGTGACTTTGCGGGGGCAGTGTTGTTATATATGTAAACTTGTATTCACTCTGTACAGCCACCAGAGGGCTCATCTCCTGAGTCCCAAGGGATCCCATAATCCCTTGAGAGCACAGGTATTTAAAGAGGCCTCACAGGTTGCAGAGGCAATCTGGAGACCTGCAATAAAAGACTAAGGTCACAGTTGACTTTGAGCTCACAGTGTTCAGTCTGACTCTTTTCCCATACATAACATAATCCATGCAGAAATATCCAATACAAGCATCCCAGCTAGGCAGAGCTCTCGGGCGATTTGTGAGACTGGTGCCATTGGTAGGAGGAAGATTACGAACATACATAAAAACATAGAATCATAGAAAATAGGTGCAGGAGTAGGCCATTCGGCCCTTCGAGCCTGCACCACCATTCAACAAGATCATGGCTGATCATTCCCTCAGTACCCCTTTCCTGCTTTCTCTCCATACCCCTTGATCCCTTTAGCCGCAAGGACCATATCTAACTCCCTCTTGAATATATCCAATGAACTGGCATCAACAACTCTCTGCAGCAGGGAATTCCACAGGTTAACAGCTCTCTGAGTGAAGAAGTTTCTCCTCATCTCAGTCCTAAATGGCCTACTCCTTATCCTAAGACTATGTCCCCTGGTTCTGGACTTCCCCAACATCAGGAACATTCTACCTTCTACTCGCATCTAACCTGTTCAGTCCCGTCAGAATCTTATATGTTTAGATGAGATCCCCTCTCATCTTTCTAAACTCCAATGTATAAAGACCCAGTTGATCCAGTCTATCCTCATATGTCAGTCCTGCCATCCCGGGAATCAGTCTGGTGAACCTTCGCTGCACTCCCTCAATAGCAAGAATGTCCTTCCTCAGATTAGGAGACCAAAACTGAACATAATATTCCAGGTGAGGCCTCACCAAGGCTCTGTACAACTGCAGGAAGACCTCCCTGCTCCCATACTCAAATCCCATAGCTATGAAGGACAACATTCCATTTGCCTTCTTCACCGCCTGCTGTACCTGTATGCCAATTTTCAATGACTGATGAACCATGACACCCAGGTCTCGTTGCACCTCCCCTTTTTTTAATCTGCCGCCATTCAGATAATGACGGACGGAACAATGACGGACGGGTAAAGACCACCTGGTCCATCGAGCCTGTCCAACACAATTGCAATACCTTGGGTATCACAACATATACACTCCACCCCACCCGAAGCCATGTGATCTCCTGGGAGGGGCAAAAAAACAGATTAAAAACCCAGGCTAATTTGGGAAAAAAATCTGGGAAATTCCTCTCCGACCCATCTATGCGATTGAAACTAGTCAAGGAGATCACTCTGGCCATTAAATTCCTGCAGTATCTACCTTCTGTAAGAGGTGATCTCCGCCACAGACAGAAACAAATCCAGCTTTTGCTTGAAGGAATTCAGCGAGTCTGCATCCACCACATGAAACAACAGCTTGTTCCAGAGGTCTACTATTCTCTGGGAAAAGAACCGCCTCCTGACGTCTAACCTAGATCTAACCATATGCAACTTAAATTTGTGAGCCTTAGTCCTGCCTAACCTATTTAATTGAAATAAACTTTCAGCTGGAACACTGTCTATTCCCTTCATTATCTTATAAACCTCAATCATACACCCCTAAGTCTATGCTACTCTGAAAACATAAGAACATACGAAATAGGAGCAGGAGTAGGCCACTTGGCACCTCAAGCCTGCTCCACCATTTAATATCATGGTTGATCTGATCATGGACTCAGCTCCACTTCCCTGCCCGCTCCCCATAACCCTTTATTCCCTTATCGCTCACTTGATAATTAAGACGCTTTAGACTTGGAATTAGTCTAGTGGCCCTCTTTTGCACCCTTTCCAGAACCTCAATATCACCCACTATGTGAGGAGACCAAAACTGGACATTGTATTCCAAGTATGGCCTGACTAATGACATAACACCCCAACACCCTATTTGGTCTAGCTATCGCTGCACAACATTGCTCATGTACCTTTAAGGATGCATGCACTAGAACGCCCAAATCTCTTTCTATCTCCACCATCTTTAATGTGTTTCCCTGGAGGGTGTTCAAATGTTGAGCATTTGTTCTGCCCATATGCACAACACAGCACTTATCTAAGTTCGACTTCATTTTCCAGTCTTGAGCCCAATCTCCCAACACATTATGATCTGCCTGAAGCAGATGAGCATCTTCTACAGTTCTACTAACACTCACACAGATCATTGTACTGATGACCTTTGAGTCTGAGGCACAGATGTTGAGCTTGTAGCAACGCCTACCTCTTTGACCAAGCTTTTGGTCACCTGCCCTAATTTCTCCTTATGTGACTCGATGTCAAATTCTTTGTCTTTTAATACTTCTGTGAAGTGCCTTGGGACATTTGACTATGTCAACGGCGCTATAAAGGAATGAACATAAGAACAGAAGAAATAGGATCAGGATTCGGCCATACAGCCCCTCGAGCCTTCTCCGCTATTCAATAAGATCGTGGCTGATCTGATCATGGACTCAGCTCCACTACCCTGCCCGCTCCCCATAACCCCTTATCCCCTTATTGTTTAAGAAACTGTCTACATCTGTCTTAAATTTATTCACTGTCTCAGCTAGCACAGCTCTCTGAGGCAGCGACTTCTACAGATTTACAAATCTCTGAGAGAAGAAATTTCTCCTCATCTCAGTTTTAAATGCCCTCTAGTTCTAGTCTGCCCCATCAGTGGAAACATCCTCTCTGCATCCACCTTGTCAAGCCCTCTCATAATCTTATACATTTCGATAAGATCACCTCTCATTCTTCTGAATTCCAAGGGGTAGAGGCCCAACTCCTCAATCTTTCCTCATAAGTCAACCCCCTCATCTCTGGAATCAACCTAGTGAACCTTCTCTGAAACATAGAAACATAGAAACATAGCAAATAGGTGCAGGAGTAGGCCATTCGGCCCTTCGAGCCTGCACCGCCATTCAATGAGTTCATGGCTGAACCTGCAACTTCAGTACCCCATTCCTGCTTTCTCGCCATACCCCTCGATCACCCTAGTAGTAAGGACTACATCTAACTCCTTTTTGAATATATTTAGTGAATTGGCCTCAACAACTTTCTGTGGTAGAGAATTGCACAGGCTCACCACTCTCGGGTGAAGAAGTTTCTCCTCATCTTGGTCCTAAATGGCTGACCCCTTATCCTTAGACTGTGACCCCTGGTTCTGGACTACCCCAACATTGGGAACATTCTTCCTGCATCTAACCTGTCTAAACCCGTCAGAATTTTAAAAGTTTCTATGAGATCCCCTCTCATTCTTTTGAACTCTAGTGAATACAAGCCCAGTTGATCCTGTCTTTCTTGATAAGTCAGTCCCGCCATCCGGGAATCAGTCTGGTGAACCTTCGCTGCACTCCCTCAATAGCAAGAATGTCCTTCTTCAAGTTAGGAGACCAAAACTGTACACAATACTCCAGGTGTGGCCTCACCAAGGCCCTGTACAACTGTAGTAACACCTCCCTGCCCCTGTACTCAAAGCCCCTCGCTATGAAGGCTAACATGCCATTTGCTTTCTTAAGGCCTGCTGTACCTGCATGCCAACCTTCAATGACTGATGTACCATGACACCCAGGTATCGTTGCACCTCCCCTTTTCCTAATCTATCACCATTCAGATAATAGTCTGTCTCTCTGTTTTTACCACCAAAGTGGATAACCTCACAGTTATCCACATTATACTTCATCTGCCATGCATTTGCCCACTCACCTAACCTATCCAAGTCACTCTGCAGCCTTATAGCATCCTCCTCGCAGCTCACACTGCCACCCACCTTAGTGTCATCTGCAAATTTGGAAATACTACATTTAATCCCCTCATCTAAATCATTAATGTACAATGTAAACAGCTGGGGCCCCAGCACAGAACCTTGCGGTACCCTACTAGTCACTGCCTGCCATTCTGAAAAGTACACACTTATTCCTACTCTTTGCTTCCTGTCTGCCAACCAGTTCTCAATCCACGTCAGCACACTACCCCCAATCCCATGTGCTTTAACTTTGCACATTAATCTCTTGTGTGGGACCTTGTCGAAGGCCTTCTGAAAGTCCAAATACACCACATCAACTGGTTCTCCCTTGTCCACTCTACTGGAAACATCCTCAAAAAATTCCAGAAGAGTTGTTAAGCATGATTTCCCTTTCACAAATCTATGCTGACTTGGACCTATCATGTCACCTCTTTCCAAATGCGCTGCTATGATATCCTTAATAATTGATTCCATCATTTTACCCACTACCGATGTCAGGCTGACCGGTCTATAATTCCCTGTTTCCTCTCTCCCTCCTTTTTTAAAAAGTGGGGTTACATTGGCTACCCTCCACTCTATAGAAACTGATCCAGAGTCTATGGAATGTTGGAAAATGACTGTCAATGCATCCGCTATTTCCACGGCCACCTCCTGAAGTACTCTGGGATGCAGTCCATCAGGCCCTGGGGATTTATCTACCGTCAATCCCATCAATTTCCCCAACACAATTTCCCGACTAATAAGGATTTCCCTCAGTTCCTCCTTCTTACTAGACCCTCTGGCCCTTTTATATCCGGAAGGTTGTTTGTTTCCTCCTTAGTGAATACCAAACCAAAGTACTTGTTCAATTGGTCTGCCATTTCTTTGTTCCCTGTTATGACTTCCCCTGATTCTGACTGCAGGGGACCTACGTTGTCTTTACTAACCTTTTTCTCTTTACATATCTATGGAAGCTTTTGTAGTCCATCTTAATGTTCCCTGCAAGCTTCCTCTCGTACTCTATTTTCCCTGCCCAATCAAACCCTTTGTCCTTCTCTGCTGAGTTCTAAATTTCTCCCAGTCCCCGGTTCGCTGCAATTTCTGGCCAATTTGTATGCCACTTCCTTGGCTTTAATACTATCCCTGATTTCCCTGATAGCCACAGTTGAGCCACCTTCCCTTTTTTATTTTTACGCCAGACAGGGATGTACAATTGTTGTAGTTCATCCATGCAGTCTCTAAATGTTTGCCATTGCCCATCCACTGTCAACCCATTAAGTATCATTCGCCAATTCATGCCTCATACCTTCAAAGTTACCCTTCTTTAAGTTCTGGACCATGGTCTCTGAATTAACTGTTTCATTCTCCATCCTAATGTAGAATTCCACCATATTATGGTCACTCTTCCCCAAGGGGCCTTGCACAATGAGATTGCTAATTAATCCTCTCTCATTACACAACACCCAGTCTAAGGTGGCCTCCCCCTAGTTGGTTCCTCGACATATTGGTCTAGAATACCGTTCCTTTTGCACTCCAGGAAATCCTCCTCCACCATATTGCTTCCAGTTTGGTTAGCCCAATCTATATGCATATTAAAGTCACCCATGATAACTGCTGCACCTTTATTGCATGCACCCCTAATTTCCTGTTTGATGCCCTCCCCAACATCACTGGAGGTCTGTGCACAACTCCCACTAACGTTTTTTGCCCTTTGGTGTTCTGCAGCTCTACTCATATAGATTCCACATCATCCAAGCTAATGTCCTTCCTAACTATTGCATTAACCTCCTCTTTAACCAGCAATGCTACCCCACCTCCTTTTCCTTTTATTCTATCCTTCCTGACTGTTGAATACCCTTGGATGTTGAGTTCCCAGCCCTGATCATCCTGGAGCTACGTCTCTGTAATCCCAATCACATCATATCTGTTAACATCTATTTGCAGTTAATTCATCCACTTTATTATGGATACTCCTTGCATTAAGACACAAAGGCTTGTTTTTTTAACACCCTTTGTCCTTTTAGAATTATGATGTAGTGTGGCCTCCAAAGCAAGTATTTCCTTTCGTAAATATGGAAACCAAAACTGCACGCAGTGTTCCAGGTGTGGCCTCACCAATACCCTTTACAACTGTAGCAAAACATCCCTGCTTTTATACTCCATCCCCTTTGCAATAAAGGCCAAGATTCCATTGGCCTTCCTGATCACTTGCTGTACCTTTTGTGTTTCATGCACAAGTACCCCCAGGTCCCGTTGTACTGCAGCACTTTGCAATTTTTCTCAATTTAAAGAATAACTTGCTCTTTGATGTTTTTCTGCCAAAGTGCATTACCTCACACTTTCCAACATGCTACTCCATCTGCCAAATTTTTGCTCGCTCACTTAGCCTGCCTATGTCCTTTTGCAGATTTTTTATTTCCTCCTCACACATTGGTTTCCTTCCATCTTTGTATTGTCTGCAAACGTGGCTACGTTACACTCAGTCCCTTCTTCCAAGTCGTTAATATTGATTGTAAATAGTTGGGGTCCCAGCACTGATCCCTGTGGCACCAATCTAGTTACTGATTGTCAACCAGAGAATGAACCATTTAGCCCGACTCCCTGTTTTCTGTTCGTTAGCTAATCCTCCATCCATGTTAATATATTACCCCCAACGCGATGAACGTTTGTCTTGTGCAATAACCTTTTATGTGGCACCTTGTCAAATGCCTTCTGGTAGTGTAAGTGGTTATGTTACTGGGCTAATAATCCAGAGGCCTGGACTAATGATCTGGAAACATGAGTTTAAATCCCACCATGGCAGCTGGGGAATTTAATTTCAGTTAAATAAATACATTTGGAATAAAAGCCTAATAGCAGTATTGAAGATCATGATTATTGTAAAAACCCATCTGGTTCACTACGGTCTATTAGGGATGGAAATCCAGACCCACAGCAATGTGGTTGACTCTTAACTGCCCTCTGAAATGGCCCTGCAAGTCATTCAGTTGTTCAAGGGCAATTAGGGATGGGCAATAAATGCTGGTCTTGCCTGCGGACCCCATATCCTGTTCACAGAAATGGTCCATCTTTGCATTAAATATAAGAACATTAATTCCAGGTTCTTTCTGAGCGGCTGAACTAAGATATGCCAAACGGCCTACTTCATTCATAATTCTTCATCCAAATCTCAGTCTGTGTCTTAATTTGCACCCAATCCCGTTTAACCATCACTCCTATGCTCACTGACCTACACTGGCATCTGGACTGGTGTCCGTGCCTTCAGCGGACAAGGGCCTAAGCTCTGGAATTCCCTCCCTAAACCTCTCTGCTTCTCTACCTTGCTCTCCTCTTTTAAGACGCTCCTGTGAGAAAGGAATCCAGTACCTTTACCAAACATGCTTTGAGAAAATAGGCCAATTTGTACAGCAAATCTACCCGTACAGTTGTAGCTGCCAACTCAGCAGCTTTCACAGAAGGATAGGGCAGACTGACGTCTTAACCATTCAAGGTCTGTTCTTTGCAACTGAACTCAATCAATACATTATATAATGAGCAGACCTTGTAGCTGTAAGTGTCCATTGTCCTGGTGGGTGAGATCTTCATACTTCTAGACCCAGTACAAAGAATTCCAGATAAAAATTAGAGCGAAAATCTCCACAATAAAGGATAATACTGTATAGGGCCAAAACTGGGCAGGGGGGTAGGTGGGGGTAATTGTGTAAACTATGCAGAAAAACCAAATATAAGCATCCCAGTTAGGCAGAGCTCTCGGGCGATTTGTGACACTGTAGGAGGAAGATTACGAACATACGAACAATGACGCATGGGTAAAGACCATCTGGTCCATCCAGCCTGTCCCACACAATTGCGATACCTTGTGTATCACAACATATACACTCCATCCCACCTGAAACCATGTGATCTCCTGGGGGGGCGGAAAAAACAGATAAAAACCCAGGCTAATTTGGGGGAAAAATCTGGGAAATTCCTCTCCGACCCATCTAGGCGATCAAAACCAGTCCAAGAGATCACTCTGGCCATTAAATTCCCTGCAGTACCTACCTTCTGTTAGAGGTGATCTCCTTCGCAGCCAGAAACAAATCCAGCTTTTGCTTGAAGGAATTCAGTGAGTCTGCATCCACCACATGAAACAGCAGCTTGTTCCAGAGCTCTACTATTCTCTGGGAAAAGAACCACCTCCTGACGTCTAATCTAGATTTAGCTGTATACAACTTGAATTTGTGCCCCTGGTCTTGCCTAACCTATTTAATTGAAATAAACTTTCAGCTGGAACACTGTCCCTTCATTATCTTATAAACCTCAGTCATATCCCCCCCAAAGTCTATGCTACTCTGAAAACATAAGCACATAAGAACATAAGAAATAGGAGCAGGAGTAGGCCACCAGCCCCTCGAGCCTGCTCCGCCACTCAACAAGATCATGGCTGATCTGGCCGTGGACTCAGCTCCACTTACCCACCCACTCCCCGTAACCCTTAATTCCCTTATTGGTTAAAAATCTATCTATCTGTGACTTGAATACATTCAATGAGCTAGCCTCAACTGCTTCCTTGGGCAGAGAATTCCACAGATTCACAACACTCTGGGAAAAGGAATTCCTTCTCAACTCGGTTTTAAATTGGCTCCCCAGTATTTTGAGGCTGTGCCCCCTAGTTCTAGTCTCCCCGACCAGTGGAAACAACCTCTCTGCCTCTATCTTGTCTATCCCTTTCATTATTTTAAATGTTTCGAAAAGATCACCCCTCATCCTTCTGAACTCCAACGAGTAAAGACCCAGTCTACTCAATCCGTCATCATAAGATAACCCCCTCATCTCCGGAATCAGCCTTGTGAATCGTCTCTGTACCCCCTCCAAAGCTAGTATATCCTTCCTTAAGTAAGGTGACCAAAACTGCACGCAGTACTCCAGGTGCGGCCTCACCAATACCCTATACAGTTGCAGCAGGACCTCCCTGCTTTTGTACTCCATCCCTCTCACAATGAAGGCCAACATTCCATTTGCCTTCCTGATTACCTGCTGCACCTGGGCCAATTGTGGAGCAGTGGAGGCGTGGCCTAAACAGTTGGAGCTGTGAGCAGTGAGAGAAGGAGCTGCTGCTTTTGCTCCTGGCTGGGCCTGTGAATCAGCCCAGGAAGAGAAGGAAGGAAGGAAGGGGCTTCACCACCAACTTTCACCCAGAGGGAGAGGAGGAAAAAGCAGAAAACTTTAACAACTTCACCATTTCTACAAAGAGTTGGAGAGAGGGGGAAAGACCAACAACAACATCTAGTGTGGAAGGAGGGAGACTCTACCATTCTACAGGTGGGTGTATTGGTGCAGTCCCAAAAAGACTTTGCTGTATCGGTGGGGGGAGGAAAGAAGACCAGTGGGGGGCCGGAACATCGCGGGGGGTGTGTGTGTGTGGAAGTGTGTGTGGGGGCCTTGTTTACAACTAGGCCCCACACACCTTTGAAGCAACCTTCCCCCATTGCCGAGCCTGGGATAGCTGGAGCTACCAGGCTGAAGAAACAATTAATCCACCCTAATTAACATCGTTGGGAGTGTGTGCCTGTGTGGCTCCAGCTGCACCAGGTGAAGACATCTTCTCCCCTCACCCGAAGACCACCCCAAAGAATATTTTTTGTTTGCCATCTGGGGATTGCACCCACCCACAGCTGCGAGGGGAGACCTGCCCTCGCAGTTCCCCCCCCTTCCCACACCCCTTCCCACCCCCCTCTCTCTTTCTCTGTTACTCTCTGTCTCTCCCCTCTCTCTCTGAGAGCCCTTTCCTCCCAAATTGATTGGAAAAATATAAAACAATTAAGACAACTGAGCAGAGGGAGCAAGGCCCCTCCCCAATTGTCAACAAGGGGAGAGGTGTGCCTCGTTAAGAGCTCCTCTGCTCAGTCTATTAAACGAGGCCATTTAAAGACCATTAAGGCCTGTGACTTTGGGGTGGGTGTAGCCCGTAAAGGGACCCCGTGATGGCGACCCCATCTACGCCGGTGGCAGGGCCAGCTAGGACTTATGCGCAGGCGGCATCCACATCCACGGCACCTCCTGCGCCACCTGCTGCCCTGCCACCATTCAGACTTATAACTACGAAACACGGGGTCAAGAGCTACACTCACCCCACAATGATCATTGAGGAGTGCGTGCGGGCGATGGCTGGGGTAGTCGGCCCCTCGGCCATTGTCGCAGCCTCCAAGATGTCTGGGAAGGCCGTGTTCTTCCTGGGGTCGGAGCGGGCGGTGTCCCTGGCCATTGAAAAGGGGCTCACGTTGGGCGGGGCGTTCCTGCCGGTGGACCCTCTCGAGGCCACCGCGCAGAGGGTCATTCTATCAAACGTCCCGCCCTTTGTTCCCGCTGAGCTCCTCCTCCCTCACCTACACCAACTGGGGGAGGTAAGGTCGGGGATCAACCCCATACCGCTTGGCCTCAGGGAGAACAGCCTGCGCCATGTGTTCTCCTTCCACCGTCAGCTCTTTGTCCGGCTGGCGCGGGAAGAGACGACAGAGGGCAATTTTAATGTGGTGCACGAGGGAACTGCCTACCGCGTCTTTTGGACGTCGGACGGCGTGCGGTGCCATGCCTCCAAAACCGCCAAACCACCGAGGGCGGCCAAGGCTGGCGCCGCCGCCACCCCTCCCCCCAGTAGCGTCCGCGTGCCGGGAGCTGTGGGTGCGCGGGCATCGTCGGGGGCCTTTGTTTTCACGGCCTCCAGCGGGGGGGAGGGAGAGCGTCCGGCCGGAAAGAAGGCGCGGAAGCAGGCGAAACATCTAGAGGCGGGTCCCCTTAGTGCGCCAGACAAGCTGTTCACCGCGCTCGGCCCAACCCCGTCGCCGGCGAGCGCGGGGTGCCCTGAGCCCGTGCCCGAGCCCTGGACTAATACCGCAGAGGGGTTCAGGCGCGGGGAAGATAAGGAAAAGGGGGGAGTGGAGCGGGAGGCCTCGGCAGACACGGGTGTCTCCCTGTCTCCGTGCCCCCCCAGGAAAAAAAGGAGGCGCTGCTCCAATGAGGCGGGGGGGGAACAACATCCCTCCGCGGAGGAGTCGGTGCCCGCCGCATGTCCCGTGTCCCCCACCGGCACCCCCAAACTGCGCCGTAGGCACGAGGAATCTGTCCCCGGGGAGGGTGAGGCAGTCGAGGCTGCCCAGCCGCTGCCTCCCAGGGATGGCGTGAAAGATCTGCCTGTCGTGGGGGGCGTGGGGCCAGCGGAAGAATGCGTAGCCGCCGGGTCGAGCGTCCCGGGGACTGAGGCGGGCGGGGCCGAAAAGGCCGAAACTGAGCCCGCCCAGCCAATATCCAACTTCCCCCGGGATTTGCTCGACTCGGCAGAAACACAAAGTATTAGCACTTTTAATGAATCTGTTCACGCTGGGCCAGGGGGTGGCGGCGGGGAGAGGGAGGAACACCCACCCTCGCCCCCTACTTTGGAGCTGGAGCGCTTGGAGGGCCTGGGGATTTTCTATGGCCGGGTCTCTCCTTGTTCCCCGGTTCCTGGGGCGGAGGAGGAACCCCTTCCGCTGTCGCTTCCCGACCCAGCACCAATTCTAAAAGAGCCCAGTGGGGACTCCTCTGCCGACGATCCTGGGGGTGGGATCGGGGCAGAGCCAGGGCTGGATGGAGCGGCCGGGCCATTTGCCGTACCTCGTGCGGTTGACGGGCCGGCTGCTAGTGGCGACCTCCCGGAGGAGGACGGGGACTCGGTGGAGGATGCGGGAGAAGATCTAGAGTCCATCGCCAGTGAGGCGGTGGATCTCCTCGTGCCCGCCGCTGAGTCCCCCCTCATTCCCGTAGAGGATCTCCGGGACTTTTTGGTCGAGAGCCAGGGTCGCCGCAACCGAGACCATCTGGCCCAGGAAAGATGGTCCGAGCCGGGGCTGCTCATCGCTTCCGTCCGCGTCGCCGCTAAAACCATGGCCGCGGGCGGGCCCTTTTCACAGGCGCAAGGCCTTGAGCTGCGCCGGCTCAAAAAGTTCCTCGCTGGGCTGCTGAAGGAGTGGAGGTCAACGAAAGACTCCACTCCCTCCCCCGCAATAGGTTAAGGTAGAGGTTGCAGTATGCTTTTGCCATAAAGATAACCATAGCCAGCCTCAACATCAACGGCGGCAGAGGGGCACGCCGTAGATTTGACAATTTTTCGCTCCTGCGGGAGGGGAAATATGCGGTGTGCTTCCTGCAAGAAACCCACACCGTTCCGGGAGACGAAGCCCACGTGGCTCCTGGAATGGCAAGGAGAGGTCCGCATGAGCCACCTCACCGCCACTTCTAGTGGGGTGGCCATCTTGCTGGCCCCGCATTTTCAACCGGAGATCTTGGGGGTCGAGGAGCCCGTGCCAGGCTGCTTGCTGCAGGTAACAGTTTGCCTGGGGGACGCGACGCTCCATCTCGTGAACGTGTACGCCCCTCAGCCCGGCCCGCAGCAGGCGCGCTTCTTCGAAGAAGTGTCCGCTCTTCTTGGCTCCGTCGACGTCGGCGACTGCATTGTCCTCGGGGGGGATTTTAACTGCACCCTCGAGGCGAGGGACCGCTCCGGTGCCCCGCAGAGCATGACGGCGATGGAGAAGTTGAGGGACCTGGTCGGGTCCTTCGACTTGGTGGACGTCTGGTGAAATCTCCACCCCGACTCCAGCGCCTTTATTTGGGTGAGGCCTGGAGTAGGATGGTCCAGAGTCGACTGCCTTTACGTGTCTCGGGCGTACGTTTCCTGCGTCCCGGCGGCCTCCATGCGGCCGGTGCCGTGTTCGGACCACCACCTGGTGTGGGCGGAGCTCGCTTCGCTCCGCGCGAGGACGGGGTCCGCGTACTGGCACTTTAACAACCGGCTGCTGGAGGACGTGCGGTTCCAGGACTCGTTCCGTCGATTCTGGTCCGACTGGAGAAGGAAGCAGGGGGGCTTCCCCTCCTTGAGGCTATGGTGGGACGTGGGCAAGGCTCACGTCCGCGTCTTCTGTCAAGAGTACGCGAGGGGGTCGACCAAGAGGCGGGCGGCCGGAGTCGGGCGCCTAGAAAAAGAGGTGCTAGACCTGGAATCCCGTCTCGGTCAAGTCGTTGAGGACCCGACCCTGCGGACGGTGTACGAAGCTAAGAAGGCCGCGCTGAAGGACCTGCAGCTCGTCGGGTCCCGAGGCGCGTTCGTGAGGTCGCGGATCCGGTTCCTGCGGGATCTGGACCACGGCTTCCCCTTCTTCTACTCGCTGGAAAAAAGGCAGAGTGTCCGTAAGCAGCTCTTGACGCTGCTGGCCGACGACGGCTCTCTCGTCTCGGATCCGGAGGGCGTCAACAACGGGGCCCGTGAATATTACGGGGCTCTGTTCTCTCCGGATCCGTCCAGCGAGGAAGCGCGTCGAGTTTTGTGGGAGGACCTGCCGAAAGTCAGCCCGGAGGGCAGTGAAAATTTGGAAGCTCCGCTAAGCCTGGCGGAGCTGACCGGTGCCCTCGCCCGGCTCTCGAGGGGAAAATCCCCGGGGCTGGACGGGCTGACCGTGGAGTTCCACAGGGCGTTCTGGGACATCCTGGGGAGCGACTACGCGCGGGTCCTGGGGGAAAGTCTGGCGACCGGGGAGATGCCCCTCTCTTGGCGCAGGGCAGTCATCGTCCTGCTGCCTAAGAAGGGCGATCTCCGCCTCCTTAAGAACTGGCGCCCGGTCTCCCTCCTCAGCATGGACTACAAAATCTTCGCCAGGGCGATGTCTGCTCGCCTTGGCGCCGTGCTGGACCACATGATCCACCCCGACCAGTCCTACACGGTCCCGGGCCGGACAATCCACGACAACATCAATCTGGTCCGGGACCTCATCCATCATTCCCAGGAGGCTGGTCTGTCGGTCGCCTTCCTATCTCTCGACCAAGAGAAGGCGTTCGACAGGGTGGATCACGACTATCTGCTTGGAACTCTGCGCGCTTTCGGGTTCGGGACGCATATTGTCGCCCGGATCCGACTTTTGTACGCCACCGCGGAGTGTCTGATTAAGGTTAACGGGTCCTTGACGGCGCCCCTTTGCTTTAGGAGAGGGGTGTGCCAGGGATGTCCCATGTCCGGCCAGTTATACGCCGTTTGCGTGGAGCCTTTCCTGCGCCTCTTGCGGATGAGGTTGACGGGACTGGCTCTGCAAGGGCCGGGCGTGGAGGTCGTCCTCTCGGCTTACGCCGATGACGTGCTCCTCGCGGTAGAGGATCCCGCTGACCTGCGGAGGATGCGTGAGTGCCAGGAGATTTACTCGGCCGCATCTTCCGCCAGAATCAACTGGGAAAAATGTTCCGGACTCCTGGTGGGTCAGTGGCGGGTGGACTCCCTGCCGGAGGAGCTCAGGCCTTTTGCCTGGAGCACGACCCATCTCCTCTATCTGGGAGTCTACCTTAGCCCCGGCGAGGAAGCCTGGCCGGCGAACTGGCAGGAGCTGGAGGCCAAGGTCGCCGCTCGCCTAGGGCGCTGGACAGGACTGCTCCGAGTGCTGTCCTACAGGGGTCGAGCGCTAGTCATAAACCAGCTGGTGGCCGCAATGTTGTGGTACCGGCTGGTCACTTTGACCCCTCCCCCTGCGTTTGTCGCCAAGATACAGAAGAAGCTGGTGGACTTCTTCTGGAACAACAGGAAGCACTGGGTCTCTGCTGCGGTCTTGAGTCTCCCGCTTGAGGAAGGCGGTCAGTCGTTGGTGTGCGTCAGCGCCCAGCTCGCGACTTTCCGTCTTCAGACCCTGCAGAGATACCTTTACGTCGAGCCCCCTCCTAGGTGGTGTGCTCTGGCGAGGTATTAGTTCCGCCAGCAGCTCGACCTCAATTATGACACGCAGCTCCTGTTTGTGAATTGGGGGGTGCCAGGACCGCCCTCCGGGAGCTGCCTGTCTTTTACAGGGAACTCATCAGGGTCTGGAACAAAGTCTCCACCAAGCGCAGCTCTCCGCCGGCTGGAGTGGCGGCTGTCCTGCAGGAGCCGCTGCTCGGGAATCCGTACCTCCACGACCGAGGTTTTATGTGGCGGTCGGAAGAGAGGGCTGTGGCTGGTGAGGTGACCAGGGTCAGGGACCTGCTCGATGGTGGAGGAGCGGGCTGGATGGCACCAGGCACGCTGGCGCGGCGCCTAAATTCAGCCAACGTCTGCCGCGCGGCTGAAGCCATCGAGTCGCTAAAAACAGCTTTGGGCCCTGACTCTGTTAGGTGCATCGAGGAGGCTCAAGCACGTGGGGAGATCCCGTCCGAACTGACCCCCGTCCGGACGGAATTCCTCATCGGCGCCAAACCCTGAACCTCCCTCGGGAGCCGGCGCCTCACAACCTGAGCCGCCTCGAGGAAATCTTCTCCGTGTCTTTCAGTTCCGCGCGGAGGGGTTTCCTGTACGGGCTGCTCCTGCACACTCTCAACTTTGCCATCCTCGCCGGCCGTCCGGACACGCCATGGCGTACCATCTTGCCGTCCGGAGGAGGCGGGGGTCCCCGATGGAGGGCACTCTATGCGGGAGTCCTCCCACTATTCATCGGGGACTTGGCCTGGAGGGTGGTGCACGGAGCAGTGCCGTGCAACAAATTTTTAAGCCGATTCACGGACTCCCAGGCCGCCTGCAATTTCTGCGGTCTGGAAGAGTCCGTGTTCCATGTTTTTATGGAATGCACGAGGTTGCAGCCCCTGTTTTATTATTTAAAGGGGCTGCTCCTGAAATTCTGGCTGCACTTCAGTCCCACTCTCCTGATCTTTGGGCACCCTGTGCGGAGGGGAGCGGGTAGGTTCGAGGGCCTCCTCCAAGGGTGCCATCAGCCGGTCCACGCAGCGGGCGGTCGAGGGGGTCGTTCAACCTGACTGCCTGCCTCTCTTCCGCGCGTACATCCGCGCCAGGGTGTCCTTGGAGATGGAGCACGCGGTGTCCACCGGTACCCTCGCAGCCTTCCGCGAGAGGTGGGCACCGGAGGGACTGGAATGCAGCGTCACGCCCCGCAAACAAATTTTAATTTGATTTTATGTTTTAAAGTTTAATTTGTTTTAATTGCCGGTGCTTTTAGTGTCCCCCTCCCCTTTTATAGGGGGCACTGGAAAAAATGAGATTTTAGTGCCCAAAAAAAAAACCAAAAAGAAAAAAGTAAAACAAAAAAAAACACAAAAAAGAAAAAAAGGGCCTTGTAAATGTCTGGTGTGTCATCCAGGGCGGGTGGCACGGTTTAATGTTTTATGTTTTTCAGATAAACTCCAAAAAGAGTTTCATGCACAAGGACCCCCAGGTCCCTCTGCACTGCAGCATGTTGTAATTTCTCCCCATTCAAATAATATTCCCTTTTACTGTTTTTTTTCCCAAGGTGGATGACCTCACACTTTCCAACATTGTATTCCATCTGCCAAACCTTAGCCCATTCGCTTAACCTATCTAAACCTCTTTGCAGCCTTTCTGAGTCCTCTACACAACCCGCTTTCCCACTAATCTTTGTGTCATCTGCAAATTTTGTTACACTACACTCTGTCCCCTCGTCCAGGTCATCTATATATATTGTAAACAGTTGTGGTCCCAGCACCGATCCCTGTGGCACACCACTAACCACCGATTCCCAACCCGAAAAGGACCCATTTATCCCGACTCTCTGCTTTCTGTTCGCCAGCCAATTCTCTATCCATGCTAATACATTTCCTCTGACTCCGCGTACCTTTATCTTCTGCAGTAACCTTTTGTGTGGCACCTTATCGAATGCCTTTTGAAAATCTAAATACACCACATCCATCGGTACACCTCTATCTACCATGCTTGTTATATCCTCAAAGAAATCCAGTAAATTGGTTAAACATGAGTTCCCCTTCATGATTCCATGCTGCGTTTGCTTGATTGCATTATTCCTATCTAGATGTCCCGCTATTTCTTCCTTAATGATAGTTTCAAGCATTTTCCCCACTACAGATGTTAAACTAACCGGCCTATAGTTAACTGCCTTTTGTCTGCCCCCTTTTTTAAACAGAGGCGTTGCATTAGCTGCTTTCCAATCCGCTGGTACCTCCCCAGAGTCCAGAGAATTTTGGTCGATTCTAACGAATGCATCTGCTATAACTTCCGCCATCTCTTTTAATACCCTGGGATGCATTTCATCAGGACCAGGGGACTTGTCTTCCTTGAGTCCCATTAGCCTGTCCAGCACTACCCCACTAGTGATAGTGATTGTCTCAAGGTCCTCCCTTCCCACATTCCTGTGACCAGCAATTTTTGGCATGGTTTTTGTGTCTTCCACTGTGAAGACCGAAGCAAAATAATTGTTTAAGGTCTCAGCCATTTCCACATTTCCCATTATTAAATCCCCATTCTCATTTTCTAAGGGACCAACATTTACTTTAGTCACTCTTTTCCGTTTTATATATCTGTAAAAGCTTTTACTATCCGTTTTTATGTTTTGCGCAAGTTTACCTTCGTAATCTATCTTTCCTTTCTTTATTGCTTTCTTAGTCATTCTTTGATGTCGTTTAAAATTTTCCCAATCTTCTATTGTCCCACTAACCTTGGCCACCTTATACACATTGGTTTTTAATTTGATACTCTTCTTTATTTCCTTGGTTATCCACGGCTTGTTATCCCTTCTCTTACTGCCCTTCTTTTTCACTGGAATATATTTTTGTTGAGCACTATGAAAGAGCTCCTTAAAAGTCCTCCACTGTTCCTCAATTGTGCCACCGTTTAGTCTTTGTTTCCAGTCTACTTTAGCCAACTCTGCCCTCATCCCACTGTAGTCCCCTTTGTTTAAGCATAGTACGCTCGTTTGAGACACTAGTTCCTCATCCTCAATCTGTATTACAAATTCAACCATACTGTGATCACTCATTCCGAGAGGATCTTTTACTAGGAGATTGTTTATTCTTCCTGTCTCACCACACTGGCACCTGGACTGGCAATGCCTCGATTTTAAAATTCTCCTCCTTCTTTTCAAATCCCTGAATGGCCTCTCCCCTCCCTATCTCTGTAACACCCCCCAGCCTAAAATCTCTCATCGATCACTGTGCTCTTTCAATTCTGGCTTCTTGTGCATTGTTGGATTGTAATCGCTCCACCATTGGTAGCCGTGCCTTCAGCGGCCAAGGCCCTAAGCTCTGGAATTCCCTCCCTAAACCTCTCTGGTTCTCTACCTCGCTCTCCTCTTTTAAGACACTCCTTAAATCCTACTGTGAGAAAGGAATCCAGTACCTTTACCCAGCATGCTTTGGGAAAATAGGCCAATTTGGACAGCAAATCTACCCGTACAGCAGTTTTTAGCTGCCAACTCAGCAGCTTTCACAGAAGGACAGGGCAGTCTGGCGTGTTATCCGTTCAAGGCCTGTTCTCTGTAACTGAACTCAATGAATACATTGTATAACTAGCAGAGCTTGTTGCTGTAAGGATCCATTGTCCTGGTGAGTGAGATCTTCATACCTCCAGACCCAGTACACAGAATTCCAGATAAGAATTGGAGTGAATATCTCCATACTAAAGAATAACCTGAAGAATAACACTGTGTAGGGCCAAAACCGGGGGCGGGAGCGGGGTGGGGGGGAGCGGTAATTGTGTAAGCCATGAAGAAAAACCCAATATAAGCATCCCAGTTAGGCTGAGCTATCAGGCAAGTTGTGACACTGCTGCCATTGGTAGGAAGAAGATTACGAACATAGGAACAATGACGGATGGGTAAAGACCATCTGGTCCATTGAGCCTGCCCCACACAATTGCAATACCTTGTGTATCCTTGCCACAGCCAGAAACAAATCCAGCTTTTGCTTGAAGGAATTCAGTGAGTCGGCATCCACCACATGAAACAGCAGCTTGTTCCAGTGGTCTACTATTCTCTGGGAAAAGAACCACCTCCTGACTTCTAACCTAGATCTAACCGTATACAACTTACATTTGTGAGCCTTAGTCCTGCCTAACCTATTTAATTGAAATAAACTTTCAGCTGGAACACTGTCTATTCCCTTCATTATCTTATAAACCTCAATCAAATCCCCCCAAAAGCTGGATTTGTTTCTGGCTGCGGTGGAGATCACCTCTTACAGAAGGTAGGTACTGCAGGGAATTTAATGGCCAGAGTGATCTCTTGGACTGGTTTCGATCGCCTCGATGGGTCGGAGAGGAATTTCCCAGGTTTATTTCCCAAAATGGCCTGGGTTTTTTATCTGTATATGCTACTCTGAAAACATAAGAACATAAGAAATAGGAGCAGGAGTAGGCCATCTGGCCCCTCAAGCCTGCTCCGCCATTTAATAAGATCATGGTTGATCTGATCATGGACTCAGCTCCACTTCCCTGCCCGCTCCACATAACCCTTTATTCCCTTATCGCTCACTTGATAATTAAGATGCTTTATGTTGTGTATGCAATAACTCAATAGACTGAATACTGTAAACTCTGAACAGGTACAAAGCTGGCTCTACTTTATTCGGGCCCAAAGTGATTACATTACAAGATGGCTGGCCTTTTATACCTGGCCCGCACACACGTGCGTACAGCCCAATGACCTCTGACAGTGGCGCCACCTGGTGGCAAGTAAACCCAAGCATACATACATGACAATATCCCCTTTAAGATATTAGTAACGGTCCTTTTACAAGTTGAGAGAGTCCGGGGCTTTATATTCCCGAGTTGAACGTCTCAGTTCAACTCCAGCCTTGGGCGAGTGTTCTAAGTCTGTTATGACTGTGGGCTGTGCAGCCAATCTGATGAGAGTGGCCAATGACCACATCAGGGATTGAAAGTCTAAATTCATTGATGACAGCGGAGTCCTCTGATGACTGAGGGTAGGTTGGTTGGTCACTGATTGTGCCTTCCTCAGACTGTTCCGGTTTATCCGTGTGTCGGAGCTTTATCTGATCGACATGTTTCCTGCATATCTGCCCATTCTTGAGCTTAACGATAAACACTCTGTTACCCTCCTTGGCCATAACAGTACCGGCGATCCATTTGGGACCTTGACCATAATTCAGTAAATACACAGGATCATTCATAGATACCCTTGCTGACTTTGATGCCTGTATGTGACACGGTTATTTAAGTCAAGGTGAACAAGGGAGAGCCTGATGTTGAGACCGCTCTTCATCAATAGTTCAGCAGGGGAGACTCCAGTAAGCAAATGGGGTCTTGTCCAGTAACTAAACAATATTCGTGACAAGCGAGTTTGCAGTGAACCTTGAGTTACAGGTTTCATACTCTGCTTGATGGTTTGGACCGCACACTCTGCTTATTCATTGGATGCAGGTTTGAATGGTGCTGACCTCACATGTTTGACACCATTGAGTTTCATGAACTCTTGAAACTCCATACTGGTGAAGCAAGATCCGTTGTCGCTTACAACGATGTCAGGCAGACCATGCATAGCAAACATTACACGAAGGCTCTCAATGGTAGCTGTGGATGTACTGGATGACATGATTGTACACTCTATCCACTTGGAATAAGCATCCACCACAACTAAGAACATCTTTCCCAGGAAGGGACCTGCAAAGTCGATGTGGATCCTGGACCATGGTTTAGATGGCCACGACCACAGACTCAGCGGCAATTCTGCTGGTACTTTACTTAGCTGCATGCAAGTGTTGCACTGATGCACACATGATTCCAGATCAGAGTCAATTCCAGGCCACCATACATGAGATCTGGTAATGGCTTTCATCATGACAATACCGGGATGTGTGCTATGTAGATCATGTACAAATTTCTCTCTGCCTTTCTCTGCCTTTCTTGGGCATAACAACAGTATACAATCTGATTGAATGGATAGTTCATCTTTGTGACAGATGTAAAGTTTGGTCTCCTCATACATTTGCTTGCGTATGGCAGACCAGTCACCACTAAGGATACAACGTTTCACAACCGATAATATCGGGCCCTGGCTGATCCAGGTCTTAACTTGTTGGGACGTGATATGTGTTCCTTCACTTTCAAAAGCATCCGTGACTAACAGTAGGTCTGCCGGTTGTGGCGTTTCCGCCTCCGGTGTGGGCAACGGCAGACGGCTCAATGCATCGGCACAATTCTCAGTGCCAGGTCTATGGCAAATGACATAATCATAGGCAGATAATGTCAGCGCCCACCTCTGGATGCGGGATGATGCATTGGTATTGATACCTTTGTTTTCCGAAAACAATGAAATGAGTGGCTTGTGATCTGTTTCCAGTTCAAACCGAAGATCAAACAGGTACTGATCCATCTTTTTGACCCCTTATACACAGGCTAGTGCTTCTTTCTCTACCATGCTGTAGGCTCTTTCCGCCTTTGACAAACCTTTTGGAACATATGCAACAGGTTATAATTTGCCCGACTCATTAGCTTGTTGGAGCACGCAACCAACTCCATGTGGCAAAGCATCACAGGCCAATACTAGACACTTACACGGATCATAATGTACCAGTAGCTTGTTCGAGCAAAGAAGATTAGTAGCTTTCTCAAAAGCTCTATCTTAAGACACACCCCACACCCAGTTGTCACCTTTTCTTAGCAACATGTGCAGTAGCTCTAATAAGGTGCTCAATCTAGATCAGAAATTACCGAAGTAGTTGAGTAGACCAAGGAACGAAAGCAGCTCCGTCACATTCTGAGGCTTGGGTGCATTTTTGATGGCCTTGATTTTCGAGTCCGTAGGCCTGATACCATCAGCAGCAATTTTCCTCCCCAGGAATTCGACTTCCGGTGCCATGAGGATGCGCTTCAAGCGTTTCAGTCTGAGTCCCACTTTGTCCAGACGATATTGAACCTTTTCCAGGTTGTCCAGATGTTCGGTGGAGTCACGACTTGTGACCAGTATGTCAACTTGGAACATGACGGTTCTGGGGACGGACTTCAGTAGACTCTTCATGTTCCTCTGAAATATGGCTGCAGCCAAGCGAATTCCAAAAGGGCACCTGTTGTAAATAAACAATCCTTTATGAGTGTTGCTGCACGTAAGTTTCTTCGATGTGTCAATCAGCTCCTGTGTCATGTAGGCCGATGTCAGATCCAATTTTGTGAACAACTTCCCCCGGCTAGCATTGCAATCAGGTCATCAGCCTTCGGTAACGGGTATTGATCCTGTTTTGAAACCCTGTTGAGCGTAACCTTGTAGTCGCCACAAATCCTGACAGAGCCATCACTCTTCAACACAGGAACAATGGGGCTAGCCCATTCGTTAAATTCGACTGGTGATATGATCCCTTAATGCTAGAGTCTGTCGAGTTCGATTTCGACCTTCTCCCTCATCATGTACGGAACTGCCTGAGCTTTATGATGGACGGGTCTTGCATCCGACTCCACGTGGATCTGCACCTTGGCTCCCGTGAAATTGCCGATGTTTGGATCAAACAGTGAGGGGAACTTGCTCAGCACTTCAGCACATGGAGTATCCTCCTCCGACGACAACGCTTTGATCTCGTACCAGTTCCATTTGATTTTTTCTAACGGGTTTCTGCTGAACAGCGTTGGACCATTTCCTGTAACAATCCATCACGGTAAATCATGAACCGCACCATCATACGACACCTTGACTAGTGCACCTCCAATCACCGTTATGAGTTCTTTAGTGTATGTACGCAACTTGGCATTGACTGGACTCAGCTTAGGCCTCACAGCCTTAGTATCCCAAAGCCTATCGAATGTCCTCTGGCTCATTATTGATTGACTCGCCCCGTGTCCAACTCCATCGATGCCGGCACACCATTAAGTTTTACATTAATCATTATTGGTTGACTCTTTGTTAGGAATGAATACAGTCCATACACTTCCTCCTCTGGTATCTCGGATTGCATATCCTGATCTGTGCTAGACTGGTCATCATCCTCCACATGGTGTATCGCAGCACGCTTGCTCAGTTGCGGTCACATGTGCTGGAAATGCCCCACTCTCAAACAGCCTTTACAAATATACTGTTTAAACCGACACTGATGACGCCAATGATTTCCCCCACAACACTAACACGGTGATATCGGATTCATTTGCATTGGCGGACTTTGAGCAGCCACAGGTTTCGCGTTCGCAGTCAGGTAGGTCCTTCCAAATGCAGCTCTGCCAAAGGACAATACTATCTTGTTTAAAGTACTTGCCGAGTTCCGATTTTTCAATGATATCTGCTTTAAGCTTTTGTCCGTCGTCATGCATGATTGGGTAATCGTGATGGCCTTGCTTAAATCCAGCGTCTCCGCCGACAGTACTTTACGCAGGATCACTTCGTGGTTGATGCTGATTACAAAGAAGTCCTGCAGCATGTCTGCCAAAGCAATCCAGCTAGATGCCTTAGGTTGGCAACGAATTTTGATACATCCTGGCCCTCAGAACGAATGTGCGTATAGAATCGATATCGTGAGATGATGATGCCTTCATCTAGTTTGAGATGGTCACGTATCAGAACACACAATGTTTATTAGTCCCTGTCTGTTGGACTTAAGGGCGAGAGGAGATTCTTTATGAGTCCATAGATTTTCTGACCGCAAACCGTGAGGAGGACCGCTCGGCGCCAAACTGCGTCTACCTCTGCCTCCATTTTGTTGGCCACGAAGTACTGGTTCCAGCGGGCTACAAAGTCTGCCCAACCTTCTCCCTCCATGAATCGCTCCAGGATTCCAATTGTGCTCATTTTTGCATGTGAAGGTTCTTGTTACCCCGTCGCCAAATGTTGTGTATGTAATAACTCAATAGACTGAATACTGTAAACTCCGAACAGGTACAAACCTGGCTCCACTTTATTCGGGTCCAAAATGATTACATTACAAGATGGCTGGCCTTTTATACCTGGGCTGTACACACATGTGCACAGCCCAATGACCTCTGACAGTGGCGCCACCTGGTGGCTAGTAAACCCAATCATACATACATGGCACTTTAGATTTGAAATGAGTCTAGTGGCTCTCTTTTGCACCTTTTCCAGAGTCTCAATATCACCCGCCATGTGAGGAGACCAAAACTGGACACAGTATTCCAAGTACATCATGACTAAGGACTTGTACAAGGGCAAAACAGTATTCCTCGCCTTATACTCAATTAAGAACATAAGAAAAAAAATAGGAGCAGGAGTAGGCCATATAGCCCTGCTCCACTACCCAGTACGATCATGGATTCAGGTCCACTTCCCTGCACACTCCCCATAACCACTTGATCCCTTATCAATTACGAAGCTGTCTATCTCTATCTTAAATTTATTCAATGTCCCGGCTTCCACAGCTCTCTGAGGCAGCGAATTCCACAGATTTACAACCCTCTGAGTGTAGAAATTCTTCCTCATCTCAGTTTTAAATGGGTGGCCCCTTATTCTAAGATTATTCCCCCGAGTTCTATTCTCCTCTATTAATGGAAACATCCTGTTTGCATCCACCATGTCAGTCCCCCTCATAATCTTATACGTTTCGATAAGATCACTTTTCATTCTTCTGAATTCCAATGAGTAGAGGCCCAACCTACTCAACATTGCCTCATAAATCAACCCCCTCATCTCCGGAATCAACCTTGTGAACCTTCTCTGAATTGCCTCCAAAGCAAGTATATCCTGTCCTAAATATGGAAACCAAAACTGCACGCAGTATTCCAGGTGTGGCCTCACCAATACCCCGTTTTTGATGGCCTTGGTTTTTGAGTCCGTAGACCTGATACCGTCAGCAGCAATTTTCCTCCCCAGGAATTCGACTTCCCGTGCCATGAGGACGCACTTCGAGCGTTTCAGTCTGAGTCCCACTTTGTCCAGACGATGTAGAACCACTTCAGGTTGTTCAGAAGTTCGGTGGTGTCACGACCTGTGACCAGTATGTCATCTTAGAACATGACGGTCTGGGGATGGACTTCAGTAGACTCTCCATATTCTTCGGAAATATGGCTGCAGCTGAGTGAATTCCAAAAGGGCACCAGTTATAGATAAACAGTCCTTTATGAGTGTTGATGCACGTAAGTTTCTTCATCGTGTCCACCAGCTCCTGTGTCATGTAGGCCGAGGTCAGATTCAATTTTGTGAATGAATACCCCCCCGGCTAGCGTCATCAGTCTTTGGTAACGGGTACTGATCCTGTTTTGAAACCCTGTTGGTCGTAACCTTGTAGTCTCCACAAATCCTGACAGTGCCATCACTTTTCAACACGGGAATAATGGGGCTGGCCCATTCGTTAAATTCGACTGGTGATATGATCCCTTCATGCTGGAGTCTGTGCAGTTCGATTTCGACCTTCTCCCTCATCATATACGGAACTGCCCGAGCTTTATGATGGACAGCTCTTGCGTCCGAGTCCACGTGGATCTGCACCTTGGCTCCCGTGAAATTGCCGATGCCTGGTTCAAACAGCGAGGGGAACTTGCTCAGCACTTCATCACATGGAGTATCCTGCTCCGACGACAACGCTTTGATCTCATTCCAGTTCCATTTGATTTTTTCTAACCAGTTCCTGCCGAACAGCGTTGGACCATTGCCTGGAACAATCCATCACTGTAAATCATGAACCGCACCATCATACGATACCTTGACTACTGTACTGCCAATCACCGTTATGAGTTCTTTAGTGTACGAACGCAACTTGGCATTGACGGGACTCAGCTTAGGCCTCACAGCCTTAGTATCCCACAGCCTGTCGAATGTCCTCTGGCTCATTATTGATTGACTCGCAACCGTGTCTAATTCCATCGATACCGGCACACCGTTAAGTTTTACATTAATCATTATCGGTTGGTTCTTTGTTAGGAACGAATACAGTCCATACACTTCCTCCTCTGGTATCTCGGATTGCATATTCGGATCTGTTATGTATCTGGACTTGTATATACTCTGTACAGCCACCAGAGGGCTCATCCCCTGGAGTCCCAAGGGATCTCATAATCCCTTGGGAGCACAGGTATTTAAGAGTGCTTCACAGGTTGGAGAGGCACTCTGAAGACCTGCAATAAAAGACTAAGGTCACACGTTACTTTGAGCTCACAGTGTTCAGTCTGACTCTTTCTCCATACACTACAACTGACGATGAGATACAGATAGCGAACCCAAAGATGCAGAGTACAGTGGGCATCCTGGAGAAATTCTCGGAGGGAGATGATTGGGAAACTTTTGTCGAGCGACTCGACCAATATTTTGTGGCCAACAAGCTAGATGGGGAAGAGAGCGCTGCCAAACATAGAGCGATCCTCCTCACCGTCTGTGGGGCACCAATGTATGGCCTCATGAAGAATCTGCTCGCTCCAGCGAAACCCACGGAGAAATCGTATGACTAATTGTGCACACTGGTCCGAGAGCATTTGAACCCGAAGGAAAGCGTTCCGATGGCGAGTTACTGGTTCTACACCGACAAAAGATCTGAAGACCAGGAATTGGCGAATTATGTCGCTGAGCTAAGACGCCTTGCAGGATATTGAGAATTTGAAGGACATTTGGAGCACATGCTCAGAGAAAGGGTAGAAATCGAGCTCGACTGGCTACAAAGAGAGGGCATCATCTCGCCGATCGAGTTCAGTGAGTGGGCCAGTCCTATTCTCCCAGTCCTCAAGGGAGACAGCACCGTCAGAATCTGTGGCGATTACAAAGTAACTAACAATCGTTTCTCCAATACCCACCAATACCTACTTCCAAAAACCAATGACCTCTTTGCAATGCTGGGGGGAGGAAAGACGTTCACGAAACTGGATCTGACCTCAGCCTGCATGACGCAGGTACTGGAGGAATCATCGAAGGCCCTCACCTGCATCAACACGCACAAAAGTCTTTTTTTTAATAACAGATGCCCATTTGGAGTCTGATCTTCCAGAGAAACATGGAAAGTTTACTGAAGTCAGTCCCGCAAACCGTGGTCTTCCAGGACGACATCTTGGTCACAGGTCAGAACACAGTCGAGCACCTGCAGAACCTGGAGGAGGTTCTTAGTCGTCTCAACTGCGTGGGGCTCAGGTTAAAATGCTTGAAGTGTGTTTTCCTGGCGCCTAAAGTGGAGTTCTTAGGAAGAATAATTGCGGCGGACGGCATCAGGCCCACCAACGCGAAGACGGAGGCAATCGAGAACGCACCGAGGCCACAGAACGTGACGGAGCTGCGGTCGTTCCTGGGACTCTTGAACTACTTTGGTAATTTCTTACCAGGTCTCAGCACCCTGCTAAAACCACTACATGTCTTACTATGAAAAGGGGGCGAATGGGTTTGAGGCAAAAACCAAGAAAATGCCTTTGTAAAAGCGAGAAAATTGTTATGCTCAAACAAATTGCTTGTGTTGCATGATCTATGTAAGCGTTTGGTACTAGCATGTGATGCATGTTCATATGACGTCGGGTGTGTATTGCAACAAGTTAATGATTTCGGGAAACTGCAACCGGTTGCTTATGTATCCAGGAATCTGTCTAAGGCTGAGAGAGCCTACAGCATGATTGAAAAAGAAACGTTAGCGTGTGTCTATGGGGTAAACAAAATGCATCAATACCAGTTTGGGCTAAAATTCGAATTGGAAACTAACCATAAGCCACTTATGTCCCGGTTTTCCGAGAGCAAAGGGATAAATACCAATACATCGGCCTGCATCCAGAGATGGGCGCTGACATTGTCTGCATACAACTATGCCATCCGCCACAGGCCAGGCAGAGAAAACTGCGCCGATGCTCTCAGTAGGTTGCCATTGCCCACCACGGAGGTGGAAATGGAGCAGCCCACAGATCTAGCCATGGTTATGGAAGCATTTGAGAGTGAGCAATCACCCGTCACTGCCCGGCAGATCAAAACCTGGACAAGCCAGGACTCCTTATTATCTCTAGTCAAAAGCTGTGTGCTTCACGAGAACTGGTCCAGTGTCCCAGTGGAAATGCAGGAAGAGATAAAGCCATTCCAGCGGCGTAAAGACGAAATGTCTATACAGGCAGACTGCCTTCTGTGGGGCAATCAAGTAGTGGTCCGCAAGAAGGGCAGAGACACCTTCATCAATGACCTCCACAGTACCCACCCAGGCATCGTAATGATGAAAGCGATACCCAGATCCCACGTGTGGTGGCCCGGTATCGAGGCGGACTTAGAGTCCTGTGTTCACAAATGTAATACATGCTTGAAGTTAAGCAATGTACCCAGGGAGGCGCCGTTAAGTTTATGGTCCTGGTGCTTCAAACCGTGGTCTAGGGTACACGTCGACTATGCAGGCCTGTTCTTGGGTAAAATATTCCTTGTTGTTGTAGACGCATACTCCAAGTGGATTGAATGTGAGATAATGTTGGCCAGCACGTCCGCTGCCACCACTGAAAGCCTGTGGGCCATGTTTGCCACACACGGCTTACCCGATATCCTGGTGAGCGACAACGGGCCATGTTTTACTAGTGCTGAGTTCAAAGAATTTATGACCCGTAATGGGATCAAACATGTCACATCTGCCCCGCCTAAACCAGCGTCCAATGGTCAGGCAGAGAAAGCAGTGCAAACCATCAAGCAAGGCTTGAAGAGGGTAACTGAAGGCTCACTGCAGACTCGCCTATCCCGAGTTCTGCTTAGCTACCGCACAAGACCAAACTCACTCACTGGGATCCCAACTGCTGAACTGCTCATGAAAAGAGCACTGAAGACAAGGCTCTCGTTAGTTCACCCTTATCTACATGAACAGGTAGAGAGCAGACGGCTTTAACAAAGTGCATGCCATGATAGCGCAAATGTGTCACGCGAGATTGAAGTAAATGATCCTGATTTTATATTAAATTATGGGCAATGTCCCAAGTGACTTCCCGGCACGTCAAAGAGCAGGGTTTTTGGGTCAAACTTTCAAATGGACTCATTCACAGGAAACACTTGGACCAAATCAGATTCACGGACTACCCTGAGCAACCCACCTTGGACCCTACCTTTTTTGATCTCCCAACACACACACAGTAGTGGCAACCGACCCAGCAGGGCCCAACACACCAGGCAGCCCAGCAAGGCCAGCTGCACAGCAGCCCAGCGAGGGCCCAACAAATGATTCAACACCAGCTTTCACACCGAGATGATCAATCAGGGCAAGTAGGGCCCCAGATCAACTCACATTGTAAATAGTTACACTATTGACTTTGGGGGGGAATGTTGTTATGTATCTGGACTTGTATTTACTCTGTACAACCACCAAAGGGCTCTTCCCCTGGAGTCCAAGGGATCTCATAATCCCTTGGGAGTACAGGTATTTCAGAGTGCTTCACAGGTTGGAGTGGCACTCTGGAGACCTGCAATAAAAGACTCAGGTCACACTTTACTTTGTGCTCACAGTGTTCAGTCTGACTCTTTCTCCATACACTACAGGATCCATGCTATACTGGTCATCATCCTCCATGTGGTGTGTCACAGCACGCTTGCTCAGTTGTGGACACATGCGCTGGAGATGCCCCACTCTCGAACAGCCTTAACAAATATACTGTTTAAACTGACACTGATGATGCCGATGATTTCCCCCACAACACCAACATGATGATATCGGATTCATTCCCATTGGTGGACTTTGAGCAGCCACAGGTTTTGCGTGCGCAATCGGGTAGGCCCTGCCATATGCAGCTCTGCCAAACAACGATACTATCTTGCTTACAGTACTTGCCGAGTTCCGATTTTTCAATGATATCTGCTTTAAGCTCTTGTCAGTCGTCATGCATAATTGGACAATCGTGATGGCCTTGCTCAAATCCAGCGTCTCCACCGCCAGTAGCTTACGAAGGATCACCTTGTGGTTGATGCCGATTACAAAGCAGTCCCGCAGCATGTCTGCTAACGCAGTTTCGAACTTACATGGTTCAGCTAGATGTCTTAGGTCGGCAACGAATTCCAATACATCCTTGCCCTCAGAACGAACGTGCGTATAGAATCGATATCTTGAGATGATGATGCCTTCATCTGGTTTGAGATGGCATGTACCAGAGCACACAATGTTTCATAGTCCTTGTCCGTTGGACTGAAGGGTGAGAGGAGATTCTTTATGAGTCCAGAAATTTTCGGACCGCAAACCATGTAGAGGACCTCCCTGCGCCGAAATGCGTCTACCTCTTCCTCTATTTTGTTGGCCACGAAGTACTGGATTAAGCGGGCTACAAAGTCTTCTCCCTCCATGAATCGCTCCAGGATTCCAATTGTGCTCATTTTTGCAAGCTAAGGTTCTTGTTACCTCGTCGCCAAATGTTGTGCATGCAATAACTCAATAGACTGAATACTGTAAACTCCGAACAGGTACAAACCTGGCTCCACTTTATTAGGACCCAAAGTGATTACATTACAAGATGGGTGGCCTTTTATACCTGGGCCGCACACACGTGCGCACAGCCCAATGACCTCCAACAGTGGTGCCACCTGGTGGCTAGTAAACCCAATCATACATACATGACACTTTAGACTTGGAATTAGACTAGCGGCCCTCTTTTGCATCCTTTTGAGCCTCAATATCACCCACTATGTGAGGAGACCAGAACTGGACCCAGTATTCCAAGTACTGCCTGACTAAGGACTTGTACAAGGACAAAACAGTACGCCTTATACTCAATTAAGAATATAAGAACATAAGAACTAGGAGCAGGAGTAGGCTATACGGCCTCTCGATCCTGCTCTGCCACCCAATACGCTCGTGTCTGATCCAATCATGGACTCAGGTCCACTTCCCCGCCCGCTCCCCATAACCCCTTAATCCCTTATCAGTTGAGAAGCTGTCTATCTCTGTCTTAAATTTATTCAATGCCCCGGCTTCCAAAGCTCTCTGAGGCAGTGAATTCCACAGATTTACAACCCTCTGTGAGAAGAAATTCTTCCTCATCTCAGTTTTAAATAGACGGCCCCTTATTCTAAGATCCTGCCCCCGAGTTCTATTCTCCCCTATCAGTGGAAACATCCTCTCTACATCCACCTTGTCAATCACCCTCATAATCTTATACGTTTCGATAAGATCACCTCTCATTCTTCTGAATTCCAATGAGTAGATGCACAACCTCCTCAATCTTTCCTCATAAGTCAAACCCCTCATCTGCGGAATCAACATGATGAAGCTTCTCTGAACTGCCTCCAAAGCAAGTATATCCTTTCGTAAATATGAAAACCAAAACTGTACGCAGTATTCCAGTTGTGACTTCACCAATACGCTGTATAACTGTATAACTTCCCTATTTTTATACTCCATCCCTTTGCAATAACGGCCAATATTCCATTGGCCTTCCTGATCACTTGCTGTACCTGCATACTAACCTTTTGTGTTTCATGCACAACTACCACCAGGTCCCGCTGTACTGCAACACTTTGTAATTTTTCCAAATTTAAATAATAACTTGCTCTTGATTTTTTCTGCCAAAGTGCATGATCTCACACTTTCCAATATTATACTCCATCTGCCAATTTTTTACCACTCACTTAGCCTGTATATGTCCTCTTGCAGATTTTTTGTGTACTCCTCATACATTGCTTTTCCTCCCATCTTTGTATTGTCAGCAAACTTGGCTACGTTACACTCGCTCCCTTCTTCCAAATCGTTAACATAGATTGTAAATAGTTGGGGTCCCAGTGCTGATCCCTACGGCACCCCACTAGTTACTGATTGCCAACCTGAGAATGAACCATTTATCCCGACTCTCTGTTTTCTGTTAGTTAGCCGATTCTCTATCCATGCTAATATAGTACCCCCAACCCCATTGTTCTATGGATACATCACATCACCCTATTTGCTCTAGCTGTCACTGCATAACATTGCTCCTGTACCTTTAAGCATGTATGCACTAGAACACCCAAATCTCTTTCTATCTCCACCATCTTTAATGTTTTTCCCTGGAGGCTGTACAAATGTTGAGCATTTGTCCTGCCCATATGCACAAAACAGCACTTATCTAAGTTATACATTATTTTCCAGTCTTGAGCCCAATCTCCCAACACATTAAGATCTGCCTGAAGCAGATGAGCATCTTCTACAGTTCTAACACTCGCACAGATCTTTATATTGATGACCTTTGAGTCTGAGGCACATATGTTGAGCTTGTAGCAACGCCTACTTCTTTGACCAAGCTTTTGGTCACTTGCCCTAATTTCTCCTTATGTGGCTCGGTGTCAAATTCTTTGTCTTTTAATACTTCTGTGAAATGCCTTGGGAGGTTCTACTACGTTTTACTAAAGTAGTTATGTTACTGGACTAGTAATCCAGAGGCCTGGACTAATGACCTAGAAACATGAGTTTAAATCCCACCATGGCTGCTGGGGAATTTAAATTCAGTTAAATAAATAAAAGGAAAGTATTAGTAATGGTGACTATGATTATTGTAAAAACCAATCTGGTTCACTAAGGTCCTTTAGGGAAGGAAATCCAGACCTACAGCGATGTGGTTGACTCTTACCTGCCCTCTGAAATGGCCCTGCAAGCCACTCAGTTATTCAAGGGCAATTAGGGATGGACAAAAGTGCTGGCCTTGCCTGCGGTGCCCATATCCTGCTCACAGAAATGTTCCTCCTTTGCGTTAAATATAAGAACATGAATTAGAGGTTCTTTCTGAGCAGATGAACTAAGATATGCCAAATGGCCTACTTCATTCATAATTCTTCATCCAAATATCTGTCCGTGTCCTAATTCGCACCCAATCCCGTTTAACCATCATCCATATGCTCACTGACCTACACTGGCACATGAACTGGCAACGCCTTAATTTTAAAATTCTCCTCCTTGTTTTCAAATCCCTCCATGGCCTCGCCCCTCCCTATCTCTGTAACCCCCTCCAACCCAACAGCCCTCCAAGATCGCTGTGTTCTTTCAATTCTGACCTCTTGCGCATTGTTGGATTTTAATCGCTCCACCATTGGTGACCGTGCCTTCAGCCGCCAAGGCCCTAAGCTGTGGAATTCCCTCCCTAAACCTCTCTGCTTCTCTACCTTGCTCTCCTCTTTTAAGACGCTCCTATGAGAAAGGAATCCAGTACCTTTACCCAGCATGCTTTTGGAAAATATGCCAATTTGGACATAAAATCTACCGCACAGCAGTTTTTAGCTGCCAACTCAGCAGCTTTCACAGAAGGACAGGGCGGTCTGTCGTGTTAACCGTTAAAGGCCTGTTCTCTGTAATTGAATTCAATGAATACATTGTATAATTAGCAGACCTTGTAGCTGTAAGTATCCATTGTCCTGGTGGGTGAGATACTTCTAGACCCAGTATACAGAATTTCAGATAAGAATTAGAGTGAATATCTCCATATTAAAGAATAATATTGTATAGGGCCAAAACTGCGGGTGGGGTGGGGGGTAATTGTGTAAGCTATGCAGAAAACCCCAGTGTAAGCATCCCAGTTAGGCAGAGCTCTCGGGCGATTTGTGACACTGGTGCCATTGGTAGGAGGAAGATTACGAACATGTGAACAATGACGGACGGGTTAATGCCATCTGGTCCATCAAGCCTGTCCCACACAATTGTGATACCTTGGGTATCACAACACATACACCCCAACACCCTATTTGCTCTAGCTATCGCTGCATGACATTGCTCATGTACCTTTAAGGATGTATGCACTAGAATGCCCAAATCTCTTTCTATCTCCACCATCTTTAATGTCTTTCTCTGGAGGGTGTACAAGCGTTGAGCATTTGCCCTGTCCATAAGCATAACACTGCACTTATCTAAGTTATACATCATTTTCCAGACTTGAGCCCAATCTCCCAATACATTAATATCTGCCTGAAGCAGATGAGCATCTTCTACAGTTCTAACACTCGCACAGATCTTTGTACTGATGACCTTTGAGTCTGAGGCACAGATGTTGAGGTTGTAGCAAGCTTTTGGTCACCTGTCCTAATATCTTCTTAAGTAGCTCGGTGTCAAATGTTGTCTGATAACGCTCCTGAGAAGTGCTGTGGGATGTCTTACTATGTTAAGGGTGATATATGGCAAGTTATTGTTGTATTGTAATTGTCTTGTGATGTGGACTAGCCCAAAAATTTTGACTCAAGCTCCCATCTGCCTATTCAAATGGCCAATATAGATCTCACGGTGCTATTTAAAAACTGAGATAGAGTTTCTCCTGCTGTGCCCAATACTATTACTCCCTCACCTCCCAAAGCCACGACCTCGACCACCTAGAAGGACAAGGGCAGCTGGCGCATGGGTGCACCATTACCTCCACGTTACCCTCCAAGTCTCCACACCATCCTGACTTGGAAATATATCACCGTTCCTTCATCATCACTGGGTCAAGATCCTGGAACTCCCTCCCAAACAGCACTGCAGCGGTTCAAGAAGGCGGCTCACCATCACCTTCTCAAGGGCAAATAGGGATGGGCAATAAATGCTGACCTCGCCAGCGACAGCCACATCCCATGAACGGATAAAAAAATAGATGAACTCATGGTTCGTCTCAGTTCTGTTTGCACAAAAATGGCTGCTCTGTTTCCCAAGAAAGAATGGTCACTCCCTAGGAAGAAAAGTAATTAATTGTGTGAGTTACTTTGAGACATTTCCACAATGATAAGGTGTAAATATCCATTTACTTGCTTTGTAAAACAAAACACATCATGGGAGCACTGGTTTCTGAAAAAAGTTTATTTGCATAAATTATACAGCAAATTATTTACAAATACATGTACACTGTAAATTGCACGTTAATCACCGACTCAGCTTGCGTATTATTCAAAATAGGACAAAATACAATAGAATTCACTTTATAATATATTTCATGCAATATTAATTCTATTTATGAATCTGTTATAATTATACACAAGTGAAGAAATATTTTAATTTCAGTGTTTGGCTGATGTACGAGACAACATTCCAAAAATCTTTGCCTCAAAAAGGTTTTCACATATAAAGTACAGGCGAGAAGAACACCTCTTCAGAAATACTCAGTATCTGCAATATAAACGTACTGAAAATATTACGTCATGATTGAACTAATGCAGCATCAAGATGATACAGCTGTACTCACCATTACAGAAATGGTGTAGCTTATGAATGGCAATGTCCTATTGGCACATAGTCATTTTACAACACGTAGTTACATTTTTAGTATCATTTCAGTGCATTGTCATACATCTTAGGAAACCCAGCTGCAGAGCACATCAAGATAACAGACTGAGCTGGAATCATGCATGCTCAGCTGAGCAACTGTGCCCGAAGCAGCAAATGCTTAATGCCTTCAGTTGGCCTACATTTCTGTGCGGGATCATTCATGTTGATTAACATTAACGTTTTAAGTCATTTTAAGCCATTAGCGGGCAGTGATCACTGTCCCCCTCAAAACTTCAAGAACACAGTTTGGATGCAAGTCTATTTGGCAAATGCTTGACATGATTAATGTTATGTTGCACTACACTGTGTTGCTAATCACTACAACTGGAAGACCGTAGAGGTTTATAACCCAGGGGAAGGACATTCGGTCCATTACATCTCTGCCGTCTCTTTGTCCGAACAATCCCAGATTAATCCGCTGCCTCGTGCTCGCCCCATTCTGCTTCAAGTTTTTGAAAATCCACTCTTTTCCTTAAAAAGCGCAATAATCTCTGTGTCAGGCGTTCCCTGTGGCAAAGTACTCCATAATTCCAACAACCGTCTGCCTCAAGACATTGCTCCCATCCTTTCCAGGTTAAACACCCGCTATTGTTGTGTTGTCTCTTTGAACTGTTTGAAAATCTCCCCACCAATCTCGTCTCCACTGTTTGACAGCCCATAATGCACCCCGAGAATAGTAGCATATCCTTTCCAATTCCTATGTAACTATCCATAAGGATTCTGTTTTAACACAAACCCCGAGAGCATTCCTGATGTTCTAGCCCTGTGATCGAATCCGTCATTGATAATGCTCCCACACTTCCCTCGTTTCTCTCCAGCTCGATAAGAAAGTGCGCAACTGCCAAATTTGAGTTTGGGTATTCAGTCAAACCTAATAGCTGATCAGCGCCCACCTACACTCCTCCCCATTCGGGACTGGCAACGGTTTATTTTTCTGAATTGATGAGTTGGGATGGTCAGAATGGCTTTTTCTCATCTTGTGATCGTATCACTGATAAACACAGACATAAGAGCAGGAGGAGGCCATTCAGCCCCTCGAAACTGCTCTGTCGTTCAATGAGATCGTGGCTCATCGCCACAGAAAACGCCCATGAAAACGCCAAAGGCAATATGGCAGGAAGCGAGCAAATCCTCCACTGCGATTTTAACTCCGCTACCCTCCTGTTTCCACCGGGCCACCACGGCTATCGTGACTCCATCTACTGGGCCTTGGCTCCATAAACATCTGAGATCAGAAGGGGGGCTGGGGGGGGGGCAGGGGGAAGGGGGAATTTAACTGATATCTGCGATGGAAGGCCTGGTCTGTTTTGAGGGCTGGGCTTGATTAGCATATATCCGACAAACTGCGTGATTCGAAGGCTGTCCCACCTTAGCCCTCGCTGGCACAACATCGGGCAGCTCCGTGCCCCTTGTGGCAGACAGAAAAGTAGGTCCGGAGAGCTGGTGGCGGGATAATGTTCCCCTAAGGGAATACTGGGAGGTCCAGCTCAGGCTGCTCATCAGGTGCTGTCGCTGGAAAAGATACTGTGGCAAATTTAAAGGGAACATTGGGCCGGGGATGACTCTGCGTAGTGGTGGGTGAAGGGGGAGGGGGTGGCGGTGCAGAAGCAGTTCATGTTATGCTTGCGGATTTGGAAGACCACTCATGCTCCTCCCAGCCATGCAAAAACAATTTTAACACTCAACCTGCTCAAGCCTCTCCCTCTTGCCGGCCAAGTTTTACTGAACGAGCGCCAGTAGGCCGCTAAAATTGCATCAGGAGTCCACGCGCATCACCAGACCCTGATTTGCATAAATTCGTGAGGCTCCCATCTGATTCAGGCGGTCTGCCCGGGCGCCCATGAAAACACCAAAGGTAATATGGCAGATGGCGGGAAGCGAGCAAATCCTCCACTGTGATTTTAACTCTGCTACCCTCCTGTTTCCACTGGGCAGAGGGAGTTTAAATCGCCCCTCACCTTATTGGGGCTGAATCCAACTTGCAATGAACCAGTTCCAGGTGAACTGATTTGTGACATGCCGGGTCACCATAGCTCCCTCAGTTCATTATGTTCCAGCTCAACATACCTGAAGCTGCTAAAGTCACTCGGGTCTTCGCAATGCCCTATTGGCACCTCATCATTTTACGACACGCAGTTACATTTTCAGTATCAATTCAGTGCATTGTCATACATCTTAGGAAACCCAGCTGCAGAGCACATCAATATAACAGACCTCCCAATTCCTCCACTACTGAGCTTTGTAATTTTTATCCCCGTAAAGGTAAATGACTGGGGTACGGTATCATAGTGGTTATGTTCCAGAGGCCTGGACTAATGATCCGGAGACATGAGTTAAAATCCCACCACAGCAGCTGGGGAATTTAAATTCAGTTAATTAAATACATTTGGAATTGAAAAGCTAGTATCAATAATGGTGAGCATGAAACTATTGGATTGCTGGAAAAACCCACCTGATTCACTGATGTCCTTTTGGGAAGGAAATCTGCTGCCCTTACCCGGTCTGGCCTATATGTGACTCCAGATCAATATGGTTGACTCTTAAATGCCCCTCTGAAATGGCTCAGCAAGCCACTCAGTTGCACCAAACCTGCTACGACAAAGTCAGCACTGTGGGAGTACCTTCATCCTTCTCAAGGGGGCAATAAATGAATAAAAAATATCTCTTTAAATCCACGCATTACCCTTTAAGAGCCATTGATGCAAGGGCTCCCAACATGGGCTGGAAACTCACCCGCCCGACCTAAATGAAGATGACTTTGCAAAAATCAAGTGGGGTCAGCACATAACAGTCAGATGGATGCTAATAATGAACTTCCCGAATTAATGTCCATTCAGAAAACTTACCCAATCATACAGGCAACTAAATATAATGCGACAAAAAAGGCAATAATATAAAATTATGCAACTGTTCCGTGATGAAATTAGATTATGTCGCGTACAAGATTTTCAGAGTTAAAAATAATTCACACTTGGTTAAAAACATTGATAAAAATGTTATCAAACACATTACATTAATCTATTGCTGCAAAAGACTTTCCACCACTGTGGCTTGAAGTTTTGAGGATTGGGTGTCCACCTAAATGGCCGAAGAAGGAAGACAACTGGTCTGCAGAACTTGCACATTCTTTCTCCTATAACATTATTGCTAATGCATTGCAAACATTTCTGTCCAGTTTTCTTTATACCCGCCCCATACTTAAGAGTAAGGGCGAAGGAAGATACCTCTGCAGCAAGTTTGCGTTCGTGACATTAAGGTGAAGGCCCCCGCTCGCTCAAGTGCCACCCAAAGGACCCATGGCCGCCGAGGTACCTGATGGTACTTTGGGCGGGGCCTTCATCAAAAAGGTCCTTCAAAGGGCGGCGGGCGGCAAATGAGGGACTTACGCCGCCAATCTGGGCGGCAGTGGGCGGTGAGTGCATCAATTTTGGGCCCTAAATCTGAAAACTGCCAGAAATACACAAAAGGTGAGTCAGCACTTGAAAGAGTATGAGAGATTAGCAACGCAGGTGTCACCTCCATCAGAACTGGAGCCGTGTCTGGCTCATCCCTTTTTGTTTTTCTCTCCATTTATCTGTAACCCCTACTTTACAGGAACATGGGATCAGGAGCCGGCCATTCAGTTCTGCGGGCCAGTTCCGTCATTCGGTGAGATCACGGCCGATTTGTATCTTATCTCCATCCACCTGCCTTGGCTCCGTATCCTTATATACCCACTGGCTATCAAAAGAAAATCTTCCTATCTTTTTCCAGCATTTAAGGGAGAGCCTCCGGGAAGGAGCGTGGGCCAGAGAACTGGGGTTGAAGCTCTATCTCCAATCAATGGTTCCTCCTGTCTTCCCTGGCGGGAGAAGCAGATTGTGGAATATTGTATAACTCATGAAGTGTTTCTAAGGTTTCCCCTTCCCCTTCCCCACACTTTGTTCTTTTAGGCCTGCCCTTACTTTGTCAGTCCAATGACAAATAGGACTGCCAAGAGATTTCATCACATGACCTCTTGCCTGCAGCTGCACAGCCCAGTCAAACAGCTTCTTTCCCATCATTCCCCCCACTCTGTTCCAATCTCCAATATTTTCGTAACTGATGGACAAAATATTTAAAGAAAATTTTTAAAAAACGCACACACTTTTTTTTCCGTGCCTTTACGAGTTTTCTTCTTGGTTGCTCTGGGACATTAATCTTTAATTCCTGGCAGGTCTAATAACAAGGGCTTTTCCAGTCACAGCATCTGATGAACGGCCACACCACAAACATTAACCAATCTTTCTCTTTGCGCTGTTGATTTCCCCTGTTGTACAGTTCCAGTTTCTGTTTCTGACCTCCAGCATTTACACGTGTTGCTAAATCTATGCCGCAAAAAAAAAAACCCAGGCCTTTTCAACATAATCGTTCCTTTATCAATGCACGATTTATCGCTTCTGTAAGTAAGGATTATGGTACCAGATGCACAAGTGCGTTTATTGTAGCCAAGTACAGGCAAGCTTAATGAAGACCGGTGGCCCCGGAAATCTGCGCGGTTAATGGAATTCTCTTACAAAATCTTACAAAGAGATGAATACTTGTCTGGTGAATGTATCGTGAGCTAACCTTCAGAAAAGCAATCAGGAAATTTCTAAAGCTGCAAAACACTCTTGGATAATAAATCCCTATCGAGTGATTCAGCAGCAGGAAAATGATACTGTGTGATATTACTGAACGAATGCCCAAAGCTTTTGTCTCGAATTCCTTCCCCCCCACCCCGCCTGCAATTTTAAGATTTATTTTTAATGGTGCGACACATCATAGAAATCGCAGCTCAGCGGGAGACCATTTGGCCCATCGTGCCCACATCGGTCTAAGCTATTCGCTTAATCCCATTTCCGTTCCCTTTCCCTTTTTAAAATACCGGAATTTGATACAAACAAGGCAAGTGTTTGTCACGCAATATTGCACAGTATAATTTCCACACAGCCTAACGCGATACAAATGTCTTGCTTTCAACTGCCAGAAAGTATATTTGTTTCAAAAAGCGTTTCCTCGCACACGGTGCGATAAGCGGTGTAACAGACATTTGTTAAGCGGTTGTTTTAAATTCTCACGAAGAAGGTACCGGTTACTGATTGACCTCCAATAAGAAAAAACATGCAACATCCAGAGAAATATATGAAGTAATTGTGGAAAAGTCTGTTCTACTTTAAAAGACACCTCGCGGCTGTAGAATTTAGAAAAGAAAAATCTCTACTTGTTTTTTGCTTATAAATTTCAGACTGCTCGTCAAACCGTTATAGGAAGATTCATCTGTTTTGTACATATTTTGTTCCCTTAAAAGTAAAAAGTGTTTCCACACCTGCAAGAACTATGGGCACACCGGCCTGCCAATACGGAGTTCTAAGGCTTGACTTCAATCAGACCAGGGGTGCTTTTACCTTACAAGAGTCCGGCTGGCTGGAGGCCTATTTATAAACCATGGGGCCTGCAGGGTGCATGGCAAGAGAGCAGCCTTCATGAAAATGTGATTCTATAATTCCTTCATCACGTAAAGGCCTCTTGTTCAAGGAAAGTAAAAGGCAGGAGCCTTTTTCTTTACGTTTACACTCTGGGAAGGGGATAATTTTGACTTTGGGTTCAAATCCTACTCCAGGGACTTGAGCACATAAATCCAAGCTGACACTCCAGTGCAGTGCTGAGGGAGTGCTGCACTGTTGGAGGTGCCGACTTTCGGATGAGACGTTAAACCGAGGCTCCGTCTGTTCTCTCAGGTGGACATAAATGATCCCACGGAACTATTTCGCAGAAGAGCAGGGGAGTTATTCCCGGTGTTCTGGCCAATACTTAGCTCTCAATCAACATAACAAAAAACAGATTATCTGGTCATTATCACATTGCTGTTTGTGGGAGCTTGCTGTGTGCAAATTGGCTGCCGCGTTTCGCAAGTGACGACACTCCAAAAGTATTTCATTGACTGTAAAGCGCTTTGAGATGTCTGGTTGTCGTGAAAGGCGCTATATAAATGCAAGTCTTTCTTTGGGTGAAAGTGCAAAATAGGCAAAATGAACCAATATATCTCTCCCAATTTTAATTTCTGTTGGTTTCCATCAAAATGAATACCGGGAGAGATATATAAGCAAAAAAAAAGACTTGCATTTATACAGTGCCTTTCCCAACCACCGGATGTCTCAAAGCATTTTACAACCAATGAAGTACTTTTATTTGAAGTGTAGTCACTTGCAGGAAACGCGGCAGCCGATTTGAAAACAGCAATGTGATAATGAGCAGATAATCTGTTTTAGTGACTTTGATTGAGGGATAAATATTGGCCAGGACATTGGGATAACTCCCCTACTCTTTGAAATAGTGCCGTGGCATATTTTATGTCCACCTTAGAGTGCAAACATGAGGCTCGGTTTCACATCTCATCCGAAAGATGATATCTCTGACAGCACAACACTTCCTCAGCACTGCACTGGAGTGTCAGCCTAGATTTTTGTGCTCAAATCTCTGGAGTGGGACTTGAACCCACAATCTTGTGACTCAGAGGTGAGAGTGGTACCCACTGAGCCATGCCACCAGCCACCCATCCCCCCCCTTGGGTCTCTCTATATTACACAGCACATATGATTAGAAACCGACTCCCAGAACCAAGTGTGAAAATTGGAGGGCGGTGCTTGGAGTTCGCTCTCCCTAAACAGTAAAACCCCGGTAAGTGGTAAAAGTGCCGCTGATTACACTCCTGCAACATCTTTTCGTTGTGGCACCCGAAAGCACTTTATTGTGGATCTGACTCATCAATAACTTTTGAGAAATGCTACGTGAGCTGGAATGAATACTCCTCAAGTGTTTCCCCAAATATTGTCCCATTTTTTTTGAGCTTCCCAAATAAGCTTCTATTCTTGCATATCTCACCCCATCAGGTGGAATGGTTACATCACTTGCTTCAGGTCTTGAAGCCAGCACCACCGCAGCAGTCAGGAATGTCGTGGGCTTGGCCAATGGCTTTGGTCGCACAGCCCAGGCCTTGTGCAGCTAACGTCTTTGTTAACTTTTTAAAAAAAGCATCCACTTCTTTCGCCTTCCTCAACTGGTGCGAAGGTGGGCGGTGACAATGTAAGCCAGGTATAAATGAACAAAATGAGACTCATGGGCAAGGTCCTGTTCATTATCACCGTTACCGCCCACATATGCAAAGCCGAAGAACCAGCAATGGATAACAGTCTGAAGTTACCTTGTGTCATTGACTATTTTAATCAGGAGCGCAGATAGTAAAACAGGAGCGGTTGGCGCCACTGAATGTATTACACCGTTACAGCATGTAGTACATTTTACTTTAAAGAAAAAAACTGCGTCACCATAGTTAAGTTGCAAGGCTGTAAAATTGCATGTGCTGGTGGTTATAATAGAAAATTTGCCTTGTGTAATCGGATATTATTTGCAGATGGTTTAGGAGCTCATCCAGCATTTTCACGTGATCGCAGGGAGTACTTTCCTGTACCCTTCCCCTTTCCTAACAGTGCCCATCCAAAAAATAAATACTTTTATGCAATGTACAAAAAAAAATGTAAAACAAATACATCCTTACTCTGCTGAAGTCTAGATTCATCTCACTGTCTCCTGTTCTCACTCATTCTTTCCCAGGATCCCAAAATTATTGACCCCTTCATCTCCTTCAGCCTTCCCTATGACCTACAATCCTCTTCAAACTCAAGATTTGTGCCTTCCTGCTTTATTTTGCTTTCTCTCCTCCCACGCCCCCCCCACCCCCTTCCCCCCTCTCCAGCCTTCGTGCTATAGCGCAATGAGCCTTGACCCGTGACTCAGCTTTCTCAATTAAAAGAAAACAAAACTCTATTGGGAGATGCACACAATGTGCCACAAATTTCACAGATCCCTTTTCCCCTGACTGTTCTTTGTTGCTGAGAATTTGCCCTTTAGGGATTGTAATGAGTCGGATTGATCTCATTCCAGGTCTGTTGTAGTGTTCTAATCTTTCTCCTTAAATAGATGTCCAATGATAATTTGGCACAGGTCAGAGCTGGGAGATCTTAAAGCTCGCTGACTACTTGTTGGCCAAGACTTTTTTTTGATTCCATTTACATCGCGTGTTTGCTTAACAGAGAATTACTTCAATCCAAAAAAAAGAACCCCACCCCCTACCTCCCCCTCCCCTCACCCCCCCTCCTGCCCCCCACCCCCCACCACCGCTGCATCACCAACAATAGAATTCAACACTGTCAAAGGTGAAGAGTTCATTAGTCGGACAGAGAAGAACTGTAACAAGAGATGCAGAAAAAGGGCGAAGGGGAGGAATTGGATGGGTGAACACGTACGCTATCTGTCAGCTGGAAGTTGCTTCCCACCCCTTGGTTCGAAGTCAATTTGGCAGATAAAAAAAAAAGATGGGTTATGACTGGAAGATATACCATGAGCTTCCAATGACCTGCTCTCTCCCAGATAATTGTATTTTCCAGAACAGTCTCCGCTCATGTGTTGGCAGCAATTTCTTTATTGCTATCTTCAAATTGGAAGCAGTCAACTCAAAACATGAAACAAGAAAGGAGAACCATTACCATGGAAACATCGAAATCTACGGCACAGAAGGAGGCCATTTCAGCCCATGGTGTCGTCGCCGGCCGACAAAGAGCCACACAGTCCTCGGTTAGCAGCCCTGAAGGTTATATATAAACTTATGAACAATAAACAATGGTGGAAAGGTACAGAGCATCCGGCCCAACCAGTCCGCCCCACACAACTGCGACACCCCTTGCAAAGTATTTCACTTTATCAATCACATTTTCACCTATGTGAGAAATCCCTTCCCGAGTACTCTGTGCGATGTGAAAAATGCAGGAAGCATTGGACAACTAATTTACTGTTATTCATTTGGGTTCCTGTTTAGATTTGCATAGACCATCCAATATCACTGTTCGGTGCATTAAAGATGAATTCTGGCCTAATATGACCACCTTATCAGACTAGGATTCCTTGCAATGTTACTTTTGTTACTGACATATGCTGTAAATGATGGCTGGTTGAGACCGACAACTATTGCTGTTGGTGCATGTCCTCGTGTCTCAGGATTTTGTAGATGACCCAATAAAAAATATTGAAAATTAAAAAGGCTAAAGGGAAACCAGCTCGGGCTACGGTGTCGATCTTCTTGGCTCTGTCAACGAAGAGTTTCCTCATGTCGTCGTGGCTTTTTGGTGCAGACTGGGATGTATTGATTGCCCCTTTGGCAGTGACTCCGCCTTTCACTTGTAGGCAAGGACCCTCCCCATATGCCGTGAAGCTGAAGCGGCTTTCTCTCACCTCATCGTCCTGTGAAGATAGCAAAGTGTTAAAGTTAACTGCAGATAGCAGTGTGCAACAAGAACAACATCATTGCGGCCACAATTCTACAATTCTAAGCTAATTTTTCTTCCCCAACCGAAATGCAGAAATATCCAAATAATATATTCATATTTCATTTGCAATTCAGTCCATCGACAATACAAACTGTGGAACATTTTCCCCCCATGTTAAAGCCTGTAATGTATAATATGCACGAGTCATTTAGCCACTGTATTCTTGCAAAGTACACTTTCCTGTCATGTTTGCTCTTCTGGTCCGTAATCTTCATTTTATTTTCCATCATTTTTCTCAATGGCATATTTCACTTTATTTTAAGGGGGGCGTGGGTTTATATTCCATTTAACCTTTGATAATGTTTATTATATTTGTTCCGTCGGATTTGTTCAGTAACCTCAATATTAGACAGCGGTTAGATGGGCACCAGACAATCTTAACAAGCAGATGAAATATTGATTTTTTCCAAATTTCTTGAGTGTATTTACACTCAATACAGATGAAACCCTGTGAAAAATTCATTGCTAAATGAGGAAAATGATTCCCAAGGCTAGGTACAGCACAGTTCAGATGCAATGTAGACATTACCCTGAAAATGCACCTAAAACCCAGACAGAGAAGAGTATCTCCCAACTGCACAGCATTTTCATCTCGCCTACTTTAGTAGAGTGGCTGGAGAGGCGAGAACTAAGGGGCACAATCTCAGGATAAAGGGTCGGCCATTTAAGACAGAGATGAGGAGGAATTTCTTCACTCAGAAGGTTGTGAATCTTTGGAATTTTCTGCCCCAGAGGGCTATGGATGCTGAGTCTCTGAATATATTCAAGGCTGAGATAGATAGGTTTTTGGAGTCTAGGGGAATCAAGGGATATGGAAATCGGACGGGAAGGTGGAGTTGAGGTTGAAGATCAGCTATGATCTTACTGAATGGTGGAGCAGGCTCGAGGGGCCGTGTAGCCTACTCCTGCTACTATTTCTTATGTTCTTATGTTCTTTAGATACACTCATATAACCTCTCTTGAGTGAGACTGGCAAGTAGTGCCTACGGAGCCATGTTATAAGGCACTCCAGCACTGGCCTGAGACTCATTTCATCGAGGATGTTTAACAGCCACTAGAGAAACACGATGGGGCATAACCTTAAAATCCAAGCTATGCCTTTCAGGGATGATGTCAGGAAGCACTTCTTCACCCAAAGGATAATGAAAATCATGAAATCTCTTCCCCAATGTTGTTGAGGCTGGGTCAACTGAAAATTTCAACACTGAGATTGATAACTTTTTGTTAGGCAAGGGTATTGATGGAGATGGAACCAAGGCGGGTAGTTGGAGTTTAGATACAGATTAGCCATCTGTCTTGCCTTGATTGTAACCAAGTTTGCAGATTCTTGTTATATGTGATTTAAAAAAAAAATGAACAGATTTAATTAATAATCAGGATTATTAGGCAAATCTACAAGGCACTGCGATATTGATAACAGATTATTCCTAAATCTAATATCCTGTAGAGTTGAAGTAGGTTTTTGTCATTTCTAAATAGTGCAGGTATCTCTTTTCTCCCCCTTTAATTTTAACTTCCATTTATCTCCTGATGGCACCAACTCATTCAAGTTTACTGGTTCCAAGGCAGTGACAGTCCCATGACAGTTTGCCCATTGGCCAGTCTTCATATCGTCCTGGCTAAACTCAGCACAGACCAGGGGTCAAATCAGGCTCCTTCCTGGTGCTATATACATGTGGGCCATTTAATCAATTTAACAGGCCCCGAGGGCTATGATAGTTCACAAAGAGAAACAAATAATCACCGAGCTATCGAGATTACTTCCAAATGTTGGTGCAGTTGGATATTAAAGACAGCTGGAGCTCTTTTCTCTGGAAAAGGGATGACTGAGGAGTGACCTATTTGAGGTCTCTAAAATTATGAAGGGGTTCGATTGCACTTGTGGGGGGAGTCCAAAACTAGGGGATCCTAAATATAAGATAGTCACTAATAAATGCAATAAGGAATTCATGAGAAATTTCTTTACCCAGTGAAAATGTGGGACATGCTACTACGTGCAGTAGTTGAGGCGAATAGCATAGATGCACTTAAGGGGAAGCTAGATAAGCACATGAGGGAGAAAGGAATAGAATGATATGCTGATGGGGTGAGATGAAGTAAGGTGGGAGGAGGCTCGTGTGGAGCATAAACACTGACACGGACCAGTTGGGCCCAATGGTCTGTTTCTGTGCTGTAAATTCTATGCAGTGGTTTATTACATCGTTCTGCTACATCACAAGATGGCATGAGGAATATCCACAGATATCATCCAGATGATTCAAGGAATGAGGGACTTCAGTTACGTTGATAAACTGGAGAAGCTGGGTTTGTTCTCCTTGGAGCAGTGAAGATTGAGAGGAGATTTGATAGAGGTGTTCAAAATCATGAGGGGTCTGGACAGAGTAGATATAGAGAAACTGTTCCCATTGGCGGAAGGGTCGAGAACCAGAGGACACAGATTTAAGGTGATTGGCAAAAGAACCAAAGGTGACGTAAGAAAAATGTTTTTTACGCAGTGAGTGGTTAAGATCATGGAATGCACTGACTGAAAGGGTGGTGGATGCAGACCCAATCTTATCTTTCAAAAGGGAGTTGGATCAGTATCAGAAGGAAAAACATTCGCAGGGCTACGGGGAAGGGGCGGGGGAGTGAGACTAGCTGAGAGTCGGCACAGGTTCGAAGCACCGAATGCCTTCTTCCGTGCTGTATCTATTCTATGATTCTATGACTGTGCTGATCAGGCCAAGTCATTACGGAGGGAGGGGAAGAGTTTGATGAATATGTTTCTATGTTTCTATGACCTAACAATACTCTTGTGTACCTCCTACCATCCAGTTACAGAGTGGGCAGGGGGAGATGAACTGTCTGCCCTCTTGCATTGAGAATGGTTTCTGGCACAAACAGGGTGTAAAGGGAGATAAATAAATGGATAGGGTGGAGGGGGAAAGCAATGATGTGGAGGTTGAAATCCAGCAGTGCGATATAATAGTGAATGCGTTAACACATCCCCATGAATTATGAATTCTAAGTTATTTTAACTTCTTGATATCAACAGGTTCTTTAAAATAACAGACAAAAAAAATTATTGCGAAGATATCATTATCTCACAGTGCGATTTCAACCCAAAAGTCCTTTCCACACAGATGATTCACTGTTCACATTTCCAGAGGCTTTGTTGCCCAGACCTAATGGCAACAGCTCTATGTTGATTTAAGCTCACCAGAAATGATTGTATTGATGCTAACTAAAATTAAAATGAGTCTGATGTGGGACAAAAGAGTACTTTATATAAGGGGAAGAATTAGACTAGGCCTATATCCCCTAGAGCTTAGAAGAACGAGAGATGATCTCATTGAAACATACAAAATTCTCAAGGGGCTTGACAGGGTAGATGCAGGGAGGATGTTTCCCCTGGCTGGGGAGTCGAGAACATGGGGTCACAGTGACAGAATAAGGGGTCGGCCATTTAGGATTGAGATGAGGAGAAACTTCTTCACTCAGGAGGTTGTGAATCTTTGGAATTCTCGACCCCAGAGGGCTGTGGAGGCTCAGTCGTTGAGTATATTCAAGACAGAGAGTGATAGATTCTCGGCTACTAATGGAACCAAGGGATATGGTGATTGGGTGGGAAGGTGGAGTTGAGATAGATCAGCCATGATCTACTGAATGGTGGAGCAGGCTCAAAGGGCTGAATGGCTTACTCCTGCTCCTAATTCTTATGTTCTAATTAAAATTATTTTAAGAGAACTACCTGTTTTGATTTTAATGATTGTTGTATCAACAGGATTCTTATAATATTTGTCAGAATTGATGCCAAGTCCTGTTATGTTACTGATCACAGCACACTGAACCATACTCTATACAAAAGCACTTTCAACTTGGAAGCAACTGCAAATTTTGCATGAAATCAGTAACAACAGTCACACAAATCGAACAGCCCATGCAAAATCGGCAGAGTTCCAGTGAGATAGCAAAACGATTTGATAGTATAAAATGAGTTATTATTGACATTGAGACATTCAACAGCGACAAATACAGAACAAGTGACACAGGGGGTGCACCACATAGTTCACATTGGGTAAAAATCTCATATTTTGCTCCTTAAATCAGACACAATTCTAAGGTACCTCTCCTGTCATCAAAAAAAAAGTTGGCCCCAATGCAGGGTTCTAACTATATTTACCGATGACTGCAAATTCGAGCACTTTTTCCACACTGAGTGATTTTTTTTTTTAATCGGCCTTAGATTTTAGGGAGCTGCTTGCTGCCTCTTTTGGTTATATTGATCTCGGAGAAAGCTACAGCGCCCTCTAGTGATCCCAAATAAAATCTTCCAAACACGGAGAGACGCAATGAGGGGGAAAAAAATTCATTCAGAACTAGGAAGTCTTTGAGCGAGCTTTTAGTTTCAAATTTATGCTACATATTTTAAAATAGAAATAATTAAATGAGTAGAAATAACATTTTAGATTGCGTGTGACTCATCTTAGATTGCTCTCTAATTCCAACATCTAATTACTTTTTGAAGATAAAACAGAATTCGGACTTAAAATTATATTGTTTGAATTCAGCATGCAAATGCTTAGCTTGTTGGTGTGAATATTTGATATCAGCATACAAATGCTTAGTGTGTTGTGTGACCGTTTCACTATTTTAACAGAAGGGTTCATTCATTTATTTTGCATAAGAACTCAAGAAAATCAAAAATGCGTAAAGGCCATTTAGCTCTTCAAGCCCCCTCTATCCAAAACAGGTGCTGAATTATTCTAACATGGAGTCTCCCGCCCACAGCTCCCGCATCACCTGCTACTGACCCATCACTAAAGCTCACCCTCGAGAACCCAGAACCCCCCCGACTCAACAGATATCGATCCAGCTCTCTTTGAAAAGGTGCCACGTGACCCCAAATTAACTAATACAAAAGCAAAATATTGCACAATGTTGGAAATCTGAAATAAAAACAGAAAGTGCAGGAAATACTCAGCAGATCAGGCAGCGTCTGTGGAGAGAGAAACAGAGTTAACATTTCAGGTCGATGACCTTTCGTTGGACGACCATTCTGACAAAGGGTCATCGACTTGTTTCTCTCTCCACAGATGCTGTCTGACCCGCTGAGTGTTTCTAGCATTTTCTGTTTTTATTTCCGCATTAGCTACCTTCTCCGGGAGTCTCTTAATATTTTGTGCAAAGTCAGGGTCTTTGAGACATTTCTTGGCTTCTTACTGTCAATGTATTCATATTTGAAGATCTGCCCTGACTGATTAATTTAAGATTGGAGCAGGCCCCGAGAGATTTTTATACACAGTTCACTTAACAGGTATGAACGATCACTGAAAAAAATAGGGGGAATGACACATTAAATTTTTACTAATCCATACTCTACCACATTGCAGGTTGTTAGACAGTGCAGGGGGTAAAACAATGGGACTGTGACCATTCCATTTTTGTTATTGAAATCAGAACTCAGTAAAATGAAGAAGTCTAGCAGCAATTACAATTTAAATCCCCTTAGTTTGAAGTGTAAAAACAGCTATGAAATCCAGTTCCTTAGACTGTTATGCTGATAGGGTGAGATGAGGTAGGGTGGGAGGAGGCTTGTGTTGAGCATAAACACTGGCATTAGACCAGTTGGTCTGACTAGCCTGTTTCTGTGCTGTCAAATTCTGTGGAATTCTACTGGCTGAGTAATCTTCATGAACTGATTAGAATTCAGTGCCGATGGGAAATCTCAGTCAGAGGCCATAAGGATGGCTAGTGTTGGGAAATAGGATAGATTCACACTGGGGCAGTAAAGTTGCACCATCTGGGAGTGGGGTTAAAGCCCAATTTGAGGATCGAGTAAAGGAAAATTTAACCTTGTACTTACCGCTACTACATCTGACCTGGGAGTGCTCAATGCACCAAAAGTGAAAAAAGGCTTAATTCCCCGGCACTGTCAGAAACTCACCTCGATAAGCAGGAGAATCGCCAAAAAATATGAAGTAGATAGAAGAATTCAAGTTAACAGCTCCGAGATGCCAAATCTGATCTTCTTTACAGTGTTACATTAATGTACAGTTTGCCTCTAGTGCTTGTACTTCCTCCTTATAGATGCGATTACAACATGGCCACTCTCAAAGAGGACCAAAAAAGTTTGGTTTAACTCTTAAAGGTGTTGCAGTCACAATCCCATCCATGCGGGATTGAGCTTCTGTTGCTTGAGATACCTTTCCAGCTCTTCGCGATTTGACGCGAAAAAGAAGAGATCAAATATTGGCTTAATGGCATCCACGACACAGATTAAATCAGTCTTTGGAGTTCCGCCAATCAACTTGCTAGTTGATTCTCAACGAATCATTGCCATGTGCGTCCCAGCTTCAGAACAGAGCAGAGGACCCAACAACTTTAGAAAGAAAAGTAAGAAAAAAAACAGTGCGATCTTCCCCCGATGGCTCAGGGAGTTTAGGCTGAGCCATGCCGGGCTAAAAGGGTTACATTATAGTGACCGCTTGCATAAACTTGGCTTGTATTGTCTTGAGTTTTGACAGTTGAGGTGGGTGATTAAAATGACAACGGGGATGCGATAGGGCAGATACAGGGATTTGTTCTGCTGGGGGAACCCAGAACAAGGGGCATAATTTTACAATTAAAGCTATGATGTTTTTAGGAAAGAAATCAGGAAGTGTTTTTTTTTCACATAATGGTTAGAAGAAATTTGTAATTTTCTTACATAAAAGACTGTGGGTGCTGGCGGTCTATTGAATCTAGACTGAATTGATAAATTTTGGTTGGGGAAGGGCATCAAGGGATATGGAACCAAGACGGGTAAATGGCGTTGAGGTACGAATCAGCCGTGATCTGACTCAATGATGGAACAGGTTCAAGGGGCTGAATGCCCTCCTCGTGCTCCTTTGTTCCATGCACACTAGAATGGCTCAGGTTCTTCCTGCCAGTGCTGAGTTCCCTGATACCCTCATCAGAGGTCTTACAATTAAGAACATAAGAACATAAGAACTAGGAGCGGGAGTAGGCGATTTGGCCCCTCAAGCCTGCTCCACCATTCAATGAGATCATGGCTGATCTCCGATCTCAACTCAACCGTTTGTGCACTATCCCCATATCCCTTGGTTTCCTTAGTATCCCAAGATCTATCAATTGGTGTTGGTGTTCCTGGATTAGGTGGGACTGTTCAGCCACCTAAGGACTCATTTTTAGAGTGGAAGCAAGTCTTCCTCGATTCTGAAGGACTGAAGGGCAGAGGGTGGGGTTGGGGGTGGGGCGCGGGGATGGGTGTAGAAAATCAGCCAGAGTTCAACTGCTGCTTCATGCTGGCAATGAATGTGTGAAGGCAGCACCAGCTCAGACGTGATGCTCTCCTGTGGTTGACTGACCTATCGAACATCACTAGTGAGGCATGGTTATGAAAAATGATCAGGGTGCCGATGGAACCGTGTGCCAGTGAGGAGTCAGTGTGTCTTCAGGGGAGATGGAGGGGAAAGCAAAACATTGAAAGAAAACAGAATAGTTAGACGAGAATATATTCATCAGAGATTAGGTAAAATTCAAAACAATAATACATAGAAGAGAGATAGAATGTGAGGGAAGAGATAATGAAGGGAAAAAGGCAATCAGGACAAGTGAAAGTATTCAACAGTTCTATTTACATCTGTTTTTCGTATTTAGCTCTGTTAACATAAGAACATAAGAATTCAGAGCAGGTGTAGGATATACGTCCCCTCGAGCCTGCTCCGCCATTCAATAAGATCATGGCTGATTATCGACCTCAACTCCACTTTCTCGCTCAATCTCCATAACCATTGATTCCCCATCAGTTCAAAAATCTATTTATCTCAGCCTTGAATATATTCAATGACTGAGCATCTGACTTTGGGTAGAGAATTCCAAAGAATCACAACCCTCTGAATGAAGAAATTCCTCCTCATCTCAGTCTTAAATGGCCGCCCCCTTATTCTGAGACTGTGACCCCTGGTTCTAGACTCTCCAGCCAGGGGGAAACATCCTCTCAGCATCTACCCTGTCAATCCCCTTCAGAATCTTTGTTTCAATGAGATCACCATTCATTCTTCTAAACTCCAGAGAGTATAGGCCCATGCTACTCAATTTCGCTGTTAAGTCGGATTAAGCTGTTGCTGAGGCCATACAATGTGAACAGAGTGCAGTAAAAGGTGACGATAAAGAGGCTGTTTGGTCGTCATCAGGACTGCAGATGGCAGTGAGAAAATACCACCTGAGAAGACAGAAGACGTCAAGAAGCAAACCATTCGTAGAGCACGGGTCTGAGCAATCCTCCCTCTTGAGCGCTGAAACGCTCCATTTGATTAACTGTTTGATAACCGAAACCACACATTCGCAAAAAACATTGCTAAATTTTAATGAGAGAATTGGCTTGCGTCAATGTCTGAGCCTAAAAAGACTTAAGGAGAAAAATCGTACAAAAGCCAACAGTTTTCCATCCGTGCTGAAGATGCAAGTTATCCCCGCCTTCCCCGCCGACCCCCACTACCCCTCCCGAATTTGTCTAAAATTCCTTTCTGTGCTATTTGATGGGAAGAGTTAATTATTTAAAGGAAAAGGCTCAACAACTTTGCTAAAGTAGTGGAGAGAGGAATTTCCAACAAATGTATTATGCATTTGTTTGCGAGTATCCCACAGCATAATTTCAGGACCCATGAAGAATTGTAAAACAAAATCCCATTGCCAGCCAAATGGCTGGTGCAGAGTCCTGCGCAAAGAACAATAATTGTTTGACACTACTGAACAGTTCTCACAGAGTTATACCTGTGAGTCTGCTTGGTAATATTGGCAGAAGTATAGGTTGATTTTACTGGCATTGGTTTATCTACTTTAGAATAGTTTATTACAGAACTGAAGGAGGCCATTCAGCCCATCAGTCCTTTCGAAGAGCAATCCAGTTAGTACCAGTTCCCAGCTCTTTCCCCATATTCCTGCAACTTTTTCTCCGTCAAGTATTTATCCAATTCCCTTTAGAAAGCTACTATTGAATCTGTATCCACCACCCCGTCAGGCAGTGCATTCCAAATCCTAACCACTCCTTGCGTAAAAAGGTTTTTCCTCATGTCGCCTCTGGTTCTTTTGCAATCACCTTAACTCTGTGTCCTCTGGTTATTGACTCTTCAGCCATTAGGATCAGTTTCTCTTCATTTACTCTATCTAAACCCTTCATGATTTTAAACACCTCTATTAAATCTCCGCTTAGCCTTCTCTGCTCCAAGGAGAACAACCCCAGCATCTCTAGTCTATCCATGTAACTGTAATCCCTTATCCCTGGAACCATTCTAGGAACTCTATTCTGTATCCTCTCCAAAGCCTTCACATCCTGAAGTTTGGTGCCCGGAATTGGATACAATACCTGCCTTGGTTCCATAACACTTAATATCCTTGCCTAACGAAAATCTACCAATCCCAGTTTTGAAATTTCCTCGTGTCCTCCAGCATCCACAGATTATGTAGGTAGAGTTCCAGATTTCCACTCCCCTTTTTGTGATGAGTTGCTTCCTTACATCAGCCCTGAATGGCTGAGCTCTAACTTTAAGGTTATGTCGTCCCTCCCTGCCCCCACCCCCATCTTATCATTGGAACCAGAGAAATGTGCAGATAAAAGGGTAGAATCCAAATGTGTCAGTGTCCCTGAGGACTCAGTGGGTAATACCCCATATGGTACTGAAGCATAAAGACTCAGCCTGATCAATGCTTTGTCCTCGGGTGCAAGTTGGGGCCCTTAGAACCGGCTTTAAGACCCCCGATTTAGAGAGAGGTAAAATTAGCTGGGGTTCTCACTCCCGATCACCCCTGCTGTAAAGAGCTTTGAGTGCAAATCTTATCAAGCTTCTTTGACAGCACCTCCGAAACCCACGACCCCTGCCACCAAGATGGACAAGGCGAACACCATCGCCTCCAAGTTCCTCACCAAGTCACGCCCCATCCCGACTTGGAAATGTATCGCTGTTCCTTCATCGTCGCTGCGTCAAAATCCTGGAACTCCGTACCAAACAGCATTGTGGGAGCACCTTCAACACATGGAGTGCAGCAGTTCCAGGAAGCGGCTCACCACCACCTTCTCGAGGGCAACTAGGGATGGGCAATAAATGCCAGCCTTGCCACCGACATCTATATGCCGAGAACGAATTAAAAATAAAGCTAGGCTGTGATGCCCGCCCATGGAGGAATAATTTGCGAGCACATCACTCTCTCAGCTCAAACTCAAAGGACTGCTACTTGGGCGAGCTGCTGAGATTCTGTTAATGCCTGTGGAACCATAAACCGGTAGCACTTTCGGGAGAGGATGAGAGAAAGCTGGGTTGATGAATAAATTCCAAAGTACTCAGCCACCTCCCTTTCCCTCCCAGTGCACAGAGTTTCTGATCAAAATATGCCAGCAATACAATCGGATCCAAAACCTGTAACCTAATGATCTGAAAGAATCATAGAATGATTACTGCACGGAAGGAGGCCATTCGGTCCGTCGAGCCCATGCCGGCGCTTTGCAAGAGCACCTCAGCCAGTCCCATAGTTCAAACACATTTTTTTCTTTCAGGTACTAATCCAATTCCCTTTTGAAAGCCATGATTGAGTCGACCACCACCACCCTTTCAGGCAGTGCATTCCAGATCATAACCACTCTATGCTTAAAAAAGATTTTTCTTATGTCGCCTTCTGCTGATCACCTGAATATTTAAGGAGCGACTTGGCTCTCCCAGAGGAGAGCCGTGCTCAATGGGAAAGTGGGTCGGATATTGTTGCCTTGATTCTCTGCCTGGCGCTCCCATTGACTGAGGCTCCCAGCCGATAGTGCAGAATCAACAGTTTAATTCTCAACTCATTAATTAATTAACTACCAAAGTTCACCTCACAATAACTCTAAACTTTCTTATTTAACCAATCACAGCAAAAGTGTACAAGAATTATTGCCTGTACTTTCCAATCGATCCTGTTTCTCGAAAGAGACTGTACATGGTGACATTATAAAATTAATATTGTTTTTACATTCAAACAGTGTCAGCCGTGGTTCAGTGGGTAGCACGCTTGCCTCTGAATCAGAAGGTTGTGGGTTCAAGTCCCACTCCAGGAACTTGAGCACATAAATCTAGGCTGACACTCCAGTGCAGTGCTGAGGGAGTGCTTCACTGTCGGAGATGCCGTCTTTCAGATGAGACGCTAAACCGAGGCCCCATCTGCCCTCTCAGGTGGACGTGAAAGATCCCATGGCACAATTTCGAAGAAGAGCAGAGGAGTTATCCACGGTATCCTGGCCAATATTTATCCCTCAATCAACATAACAAAAACAGATAATCTGGTCATCATGACTTTGCTGTTTGTGGGCATTTGCTGTGCACAAGTTGGCTGCCGTGTTTCCCACATTACAACAGTGACTACACTCCAAAAATACTTCATTGGCTGTAAAGCGCTTTGTGGCGTCCGCTGGTCATGATAGGCGCTATATAAATCCAAGTCTTTCTCTCTTTCAAACTGCATTTTTTCCAAGGCTATTTGATGGGTAACACTCGATACGCAATTATTTTATTTACATAAATGCCTTCCAGCAATTTTCACAATCAGTTAATACATCGACATGAAGATGTAGGCCCTGAAAATAATGACGTGGGGCATTCGCACATCAACGTACAACCCGCTCATCTGGAATTCTTCTGCCTGCTATTTAAGCAGAGGAGTGAAACCACTCACATCTCAAACTGGTTAATGCCTTGCCTAAAAATATCAGAGAGAGGAATTTCTGCTGCACACAGTATGGGTTCTGTGCATTAGTGCCCCACAGTGTCATTGCAGGGCCCCCCAATTTCATTCCAGGTCAGAACAGAATAGAGACAAATTGTCGGAGCAAACAGACGAATAATTTGCTGAGGAATACTGAACCTATTTCACAGATTCTAAGAATCAGAGAAGATTTATTTGATTCCAGCAGACATGCACCTTCACAAAACGCCTATTATTGCACATCTTTCAGTTTTGAGAAGAGAGGTTCATAGATAACGCCGAGAACATGAAAATGACGCTAGACACGGTAATGGACGTTCCGCTAAAGCTGGGAGTTTCTTTTCTGGCTGCATTGACAAGGTTCATTCAAGGAAGCTGGATGCTGGAGGAAAAGATGGCAGGATGTGACCTTATTGAAACTTATTAGATAATGAGGGGGCTCGACAAGGTGGATGCAGGGAGGATATTTCCACTCATAGGGGAAACTTAGAATAAGGGGCCGCTCATTTAAAACTGAGATGAGAAGGAATTTCTTCTCTCAGAGGGTTGTAAATCTATGGAATTCTCTGCCCCAGAGAGCTGTGGAGGCTGGATCATTGAATATATTTAAGGCGGAGATAGACAGATTTTTGAGTGATAAGGGAATAAAGGGTTATGGGGAGCGGGCAGGGAAGTGGAGCAGAGTCCATGATCAGATCAGCCATGATCTTATTGAATGGCGGAGCAGACTTGAGGGGCCAAATGGCCATCTCCTGCTCCTATTTCTTATGTTCTTAAATGGGCCAAACCGATCTTGTGATCTGCTGGGTGCTGTAGTTTATCCACATTTTCACAGGTGTTTGATATGGTGGCCAATGCGAAACTGGGTGTCCCTCCCACTGCCCTCAGCAATGAACATTTAACCCTTTAAAGACCACGACCATGGGTCAATGGGATTGAAATGAGTCCCGGGCAGCAGTACAAACAGGCGACAACGCTCCTTTTAAAATCAGCCCGATTGCCATTTCCATTGAAGCCAATGGAAATGTAAAATTTAAACTGCACCTATCGTGCCCGCTCACACCAGTACTTCTCGCACACACCTTCTGCAATGACGCTTGATGCACAGTGATCAACTACAAGCCTCTCCTACATTGTCTTTTCCCTTTGCAGGACCCAATGGCACACAGTGCCCATAAGAAGCAATCTACCGGATGTTGGGGTGGGGCGGGGGTGTAGGCGGAAGGTTTGCCATCCACAAACCTGATAACCCCCCCTCCCCACTTTTTGAAGTAAATGCCATTCAGCTCCTGGGCTGTGACAGTCAACACACTAAAGTAGGTGTCATCTGGCCACAGCCAGATACTTACCGTATATACTCGCGTATCATGCGACTTTTGAAGACCTAAATTGTAACCTAAATTTGGGGGGTCGCATGATACGCGAGATACAAAATTTACGGGTGTGAAGTGCTGGCCAAGATTAGGCTGTTAGTCTGTTAAGCAGACCGTATCCACGCTGAATCTCGGCAGGTATCTCCTGGCTGGATTGCAGCCTCTATTGTCGCTTGTACTGTATCGGGGGGGATGAGAGAGAGTCGCGGAGGTCGGGGGGGGAGAGAGAGTCGCGGAGGTCGGGGGGGGGGGGGAGGAAAGAGACCGGACCGGATCCGACCTGACCCCCGCTCTCCCTACCCCGGCGACCCGACCTCCGCTCCCCCAACTCCCCCCCCACCCGGCAACCCGACCTCCGCTTCCCCCCGGTGACCCAACCCGACCTCCTCTTCACCCCCCCCCCACCCCCCCGGCGACCCGACCTCCACCACCCACAACTCCCAAACACAGTAGAGGCTGTGGCTGAACGACGCTAGTCAAGCCAGCTGGAACGATTGCTGTATCGGTGTTCGATTCGCGAACAGCTTTCGCAGCAGAATCCACTCGATGTTTCATGTTAAGGTCTGTATTCGATCTCAAAAAAGTGACTCGCATGATACATGAGATATATGGTAAAATCATGTTTTGGGGACGAAAATTTAGGGGTCGCATGATACTCGAGATCGCAGGATACGCGAGTATATACGGTACTCAAGCTCCTATTGTCTCTCCGTGGCAGCGCTCCGCACCGATACACACAGCCGGCCTGCCACCCTCTTCTCAATATATACTGCATCCCCAGGGTGACGTGGTCAATCGTTTTTTTTTTCCTGCGCATCCAAGGTAGCAGCAGGGAGCAATTGAGGAGGAGGGGCAGCAACTTCAGATGGAGAGGAAGGTGGCCTGGCCCTGCACCTTTCAGAAGGCCTACATGAAGAGGATGATGAGAAGGAACCTGAAGACCATGGACTCTACACTTCTGTGCTCCTCTGAGAGCGTGGCATCCTTGAGAACATAAAGGCGACACCCCACCCCACCCACCACCCCAGGTGCATCACTCGTCCCATCTGTTCTAGTCACAGGTGCAGAGACTTACATCAGGGGCCGGGGCGGGCGGGGGAGAGAGGAAATGTTGGGGGCGGAGGGGGCGGGGGGTGACCCAGTTATCTGGATCCAGAAAAGCTCACCGGGTGCGACGCAAAGCAGCAGAGGACCTGGAAGAGTGGCAAGTGTGGGAGATTTGGCCACTTCTCCACCAAGACTGGGTAGAAGGCAAGCCAGTGACTGGGACCTAGGCCTCATGGACTCAGGCACCTCAAAAGATGCATGTAGCAGGACCTGAGTGCCCTGGAGACGATCGCCCATGAGTTGCAGCATCTCACCGGTGAGGTTGCGGAGTCCATGGCTGTGTTGGCGGCAACACGATGGAGGCATTGTCTGCTTTGCAGGAGCCAATACAGAGAGTATTGGCTGTCACATTCCGGACTGCAGTAGGTCCACAGGTAAGGGGCGGCCATGGACCAACCTCAGCTGTGGCTCAGTGGGCGGCACACTCACCTCTGAATCAGAAGGTTGTGGGTTCAAGTGAGCACATAGGCTGACCAGTGCCGTGCTGAGGGAGTGCAGCACTGTCGGAGGTGATATCTTTCAGATGAGACATTAAACCGAGGCCTTGTCTGCTCTCTCAGGTGGATGTAAAAGATCCCGTGGCACTATTTCGAAGAAGAGCAGGGGAGTTATCCCCGGTGTTCTGACCAGTATTTATCCCTCAATCAACATAATAAAAAAACATATTATCTGTTCATTATTACATTGCTGTTTGTGGGGGCTTGCTGTGCGCAAGTTGGCTGCCGCGTTTCCTATATTACAACAGTGACTACACTCCAAAAGTACTTCATTGGCTGTAAAGCATTTTGAGACGTCCGGCGGTCATGAAATAAATCCAAGTCTTTCTTTCTTTTTTATTTCAGCTCCATAGCAGCATAACTAAAACTTTGGTGACATTAGGGGACATATTGGGGGGCACATTTAATCGTGTCTTCCAGTCCTTGGCTAATTCAGTGGCTCAAGGGCTCCCGGGGTTTGCGATTGGTGGCTGCCATCACAGCGGATGAGCGGGGTCCACAGATCCAGGATCAAATGGAAGGGGCTGTGGTTGCCATCCAAGTGCCTGATGATGCGATCTCTTGGGACAGCAGCCCATTCCAGGACTCTGGCCTTGCCCCTCAGAGCACCATGCCCATGGAATCTGGCCGGAGAGACCAGGCTGCCAAGGAGCTCCCCCACAGCTGCAGCCAGCAGCCGCCCCATGACAGCACCCAGCTGCCGTGAGTCGAAAACCAGCCCATGAGGAGCCCACCACTTCCCACCTTACTGACTCACGTGGAGCCGTTAGATGGTACACTAGAATAGCTGATAGGAAGGCATGTCTAAGCAATGGTTTAAAGACACAGTAGGTTGACTGGTTGATAGAAACATAGAAATTTACAGCCCAAAGGAGGCAATTCTGGCCCATCGTGTCCGTGCCGGCCGACAAAGAGCCACACGGCCCTTGGTCAGCAGCCCTAAAGGTTACATATTAACCTATGAACAATGACGGAAAGGCAAAGAGCACCCAGCCCAACCAGTCCGCCTCACCACAATTGCGACACCCCTTACACTGAAGCATTCCACACTTCACACCAATCGGAGCCATGGGATCTCCTGGGAGAGGCAAAAACCAGATAAAAACCCAGGCCAATTTAGGGAGAAAAAAATCTGGGAAAATTCCTCTCCAACCCATCCAGGCGATTGAAACTAGTCCAGGAGATCACCCTGGCTGTATTCTATTCCCTGCAGTACTTACCATTATATCTGTTCCATCCAACAAAAGATCATCCAGTCCAATCCCAATTACCAGCTCTAGGTCCATAACCCTGCAGGTTGTATTTAACCATTGATCTCGTCAAGGTTAAAGTGCACTTCATTTGCTCATAGTTATACATGGAGGCTGCATTGTACATTGTCTGACAGTTAACTGTGCGCTTAATCTGTTCTGAGTTATTGATGGAGGATTAAGGGGGTCAGAGAGGAATTATCCACATTTCTTTCCCTAATTGGCCTGGGTTTTTATTTGGTTTCTTGCCTGACCCAGGAGATTACATGGCTCTGGTTGGGGTGGGAAGTATGCATTTTGATGCACAACTGCGTGGGACAGACTGGATGGACCAGAGGGTTGTTTTTGACTCTAATTTTTCATTTGCTCATACGTATCAGCCGTGGGTAGCACTCTCGTCTCTGAATCAGAAGATTGTGAGTTCAAGTCGCACTCCAGAGACTTAAGCACTATTTCTAGGCTGACACTCCAGTGCAGTGCTAAGTCTTTGGGATGAGACGTTAAACCGAGGCCCCGCCTGCTCTCTCAGTGTGGATGTAACAGATCCCATAGCATTATTTCGAAGAAGAGCAGAGGAGTTATCCCCGGTGTCCTGGCCAATATTTATTCCTCAATCAACACAACAAAAACAGATGATCTGGTCAGCATCACATTGCTGTTTGTGGGAGCTTGCTGTGTGCAAATTGGCTGCTGCATTACAACAGTGACTACACTGCAAAAGTACTCCATTGGCTGTAAAGCATTTTGAGATGTCCTGAGTTTGTAACAGGCGCTATATAAATGCAAGTCTTTCTTTCTTTGTTTTTGACCATTTCTTTATTCAGGCACAACATCCATTTATACTGTTTTATGGAGCCTGGTTTGTATTTTGCCATTAATATAGTCAGCTTGAAAGTGATTTGTTAATCATGGAGATCACAATCATGCAGGAAAGGGAGCACTCATTAGATGCAGGTTATTTACTCAGGTGGTGATAGCTGGCATAGTCACGTTGGGACAACATGGGCCGATGTGATGTTGTTTGCTTGGGTGGCTGTTGGTTTCAGATAATCTATATTGGCAAAGTGGGAGGCAGAAGGTGGGCAAGCAACAGTCTAGGCTGGAGGCAATCAGCAGCTGAACACTGCTGTAGCGAGCTTCCCTCTGACAGTCCTGGCAGCTTCAAGCAACAATACTTCTGAACGGATATCACCCATAGCTTCCACAGCCTGGATCTCAGAATCTTCTGCTGCAATGGCCTCCTCGCCAGTTAAGTCCAGACTGAGCCCTTCCTGTAAAGCCAAGTGCAGAGCAGGCCAAAGTTATTTTATTGCCACTCTCTCTGGCGTGTAACTGTAAGATATCCTCTGACTTAGCCAGGTACAACAACAATAACAACTTGTGTTTATATAGCGCCTTTAACGTCATATGAGATAACAAATTTGACATCGAGCCACATAAGTAGAAATTAACGCAGGTGACCAAAAGCTTGGTCAAAGAGGTATGTTTTAAGGAGCGTCTTGATGGAGGAAAGAGATGCGGAGAGGCTTCGGCAGGGAATTCCAGAGCTTGGGGCCTTTGTAACAGAAAGCACGGCCACCAATGGTGGAGCAATTACAATCAGGGATGCTCAAGAGGGCAGAATTAGAGGGGCGCAGACATCTCGAGGGTGGGGGGGGAGGGAGAATTTATCGGGCTGGAGGAGATTACAGAGATATAGAGAGGCGAGGCCATAGAGGGATTTGAAAATAAGAATGATAATTTTGAAATCGAGGCATTGCTTAACCAGAAGCCAATGTAGGTCAAGGAGCACAGAGGTGATGGGTGAGCGATGTCAGACGCCCTCCAGTTCTCCCCAGCATCCGGCCTGGTCCCTGTGTCGGCCCGACTGTACCGCTCCTCTGTTTCATCGTAGGTCACATGGAATGGCGTCAGCAAACCATGCCAACCGGGTGAGGGCCTTGTCCACCAGGTTCCACCCGTCGATTCAGCTCTCCTCCCTGAATAGCTGTGGGATGGTCGGGTCCCGCAGGATGAATGCGTTGCGCTGGGCAGCCCAGACAGTCTGCGCGTTCATCGAACGGGATTCCCCCTTCCCTGTCGAAGTGTGGCAGCGGGTTCCGAGTTGGCGCCTTCTGAGTCACGTGGATTGATAGCTCCCCCTGCACCCTAAGGAAGCCAACAAGCCTGTAGAATTGAATGGCTCTGTCTCTCTGCTCTGCGTGGGTCACGCTATGCTTGCAGAAGTCAGGTGTCCTCCAGAACAAGGGGAATCTCTCACCGGCCGAATGCTAATCCCAATAGGAATGCTTCGCTGGTGATATTACAACATCAACTTGCAACCCACATCACAACTGTGACTACACTCCAAAAGTACTTCATTGGCTGTAAAGCACCTTGAGACATCCGATGGCCATGAAAGGCGCGATATAAATCCAAGACTTTCCTTCTTTTCTTTCTGTTTATATAACACCTTTAATGTAGTAAAATGTTCCAAGGTGCATCACAGGAGTATTATACCGAGCCACATAAAGAGATGTTAGAACTAGTGACCAAAAGCTTGGTTCACGAGGTAGGCTTTATGGAGTGTCTTAAAGGAGATGAGAGAGAAAGGCAGAAAGATTTAGGGAGAGGGTTCCAGAGTTTAGGGCCTCAGCAGCTGAAGGCACAGCCGCCACTGGTGGGGCGATGGAAATTGGGCTTGAGTAAGCGGCCAGAATTGGAGGAGTGTGGAGATGTCGGAGGGCTGTAGGGCTGGAGGAGATTACAGAGATGCACTGGTCTCCAGTGTTTGATGGGATGGATCTGGAGCCATAAAAATTCAGGGCCATGGTGACCTTCATCGCTCTGCGGGACATTGAGTGTGGCTGAGGTTTTAATGTCAGACAGGTGGCCGATAGCTTCCTTGGAGACCTGGCGCACAGCTCCTCAGAAAGGCCTTGGTATGGCCTTTGTATGCAAACTCTCTGGGTGGGGAGAGGGGGCGGGAGGGGAACAGCGAGTGGGCTGGTTTCATCTGCTATGATGCCTGAGGATCGTAGCCTTTTGGGCTCATCATCCTCCTTAGAGACATGCCCATTGGATAGCCCATACCCGCTGCCTAGTCATTCTGAACACGTGGATGGAGGGTGTATGAAAGATATCATGTGCAGTGACAGTACCGTAGCAACGTATAGAGCACTAGAAAGGGTGCAGAGAAGGTTTGCGAGGAGGTTGCCAGGACTGGAAAACTTTAGTTATAAGGAAAGATAGGATAGGCTGGGTTTGTTTTCCTTGGAACAAAGGAGACTGAGGGAAGATTTAATTGAGGTGTATAAAATTATGAGGGGCCTGGATCGAGTGAATAGGAAGCAACTATTTCCTTTAGCTGAGAGGTCAATAATCAGGGGGCATAGATTTCATTGGTAGAAGGATTAGAGGGGAGATGAGGTAGAATTTCTTCAGCCAGAGGGTGGTGGGAGTCGAGAACTCACTGCCTGAAAGGTAGAAGAGGCAGAAAGCGACACCACATTTAAAAAGTACTTGGATGTGCACTTAAAGAGCCGTAATCTACAGGGCTACAGGCCAAGAGCTAGAAAGTGGCATTAGGCTGGATAGCTCTTGGTTGGCCAGCGTGGACATGATGGGCCGAATATCCTCCTTCTATGTCGGAATTTTTCTATGATTCTGGGATTCTATGACTCGGTGAGAGAGTTAAAAAAAAAACACGCTAATGTATTTACAAATTATAGATATCCAGTTCAAAACAAATGGGGACTTTCGGTGCTCTTATGTTCTTATGTAAACTTCTCAGATACGTTGAAATGAGAGGACGGGATCCTGTGCTGCATCTGTGAGCTTAAATCTATGCCCACGCATTGATGGCGTTATTGCAGGAAAGGTGTGTCAGCTGCGGTATTGGATGGGGGTGCAGAGCAATGGAAATGAGTGGCAGAGGGTTTCAATAGGCGGTTGGTGGCCAAGTGGAGTGAGGGAGCTTGCGTGCAGTGATTTTTTTTTAAGCACAAAATGCGACGCAAATCACTTACAATCGAGTTTCCTCGCTAATAGCCGGCACTACAGCGCTCATGCACCAAATTCACGGTGAGAAATATAAGAAGAATCTGAGTCAATGGGCTCAATTTTCCCCAGTGATTTGTGGCGGTATTTTTTTGAGCAAGCTGCTTTTTTTTGGCCGAAGTTTAAAAAACACAGTTTCCCCAATCAATTTGCACCAGTGTAACTCAGTTAGTTATGATTTTTTTTAGGCACTTTTTCTTCAGCCAAAAGGGGTCGTAACCTGCCACCCGCATCAATTCTGACCAGTTAAGCAAGTTTGACCAGCTCAGAGTTACTCCAGTTAGGCTACATATGTGGCCTCTGCAGAAAAACCTTCTGGAGAGTTAAGGATATCGGCGCAGGTAAGTGCAGCCCGGACAGCAGCAGCAGGAGAGGTAAGAGTCGGGGGGTGGGGGGCGGCGGGGAAGCCTCTTTCAGTATAGTTAGGTGCGGGGACCGGGAGGGAGGAGGCCATTCGGCCTGGGCTAGGGCAGGGGAGCAGACCGGGAGGCCACTCGGCCTGGGCTAGGGGCAGGGGAGCAGACCAGGACGCCACTCGGCCTGGGCTAAGTGTGGGGGGTTGGACCGGGAGGCGACTCAGGGCCAAGGTCGGGCTAGGGAAGCAGACCGGCAAGCCCTTCGGCAAAGGCTCGAGGCAGGGGAGCGGGACCGGCAAGCTACTCACGGCTTGGGACAGGCTAGGGAAGCAGACCGGCAAGCCCTTCGGCCTGGGATAGGGGCGGCGATCGGCACCGGCATCGGGAGGTGGCTGGGGTGGTGGGGGGCGTGGGTGGGGGGGGGGGAGAGGGGAGGGAATTTAATAATTGGAGCTAGATTGCTGCAATGTATTTTAATGTGTTTTTAATTGATGCCATTATTTATTTAACTCCTTATAACCTGTATTACATTACCACCAGAGGGCCTACCTGTTGGAGTCCCAAGGAATCCCAGCATCCCTTTGGAGCACGGTATATAAGCAGGCCACCCACAAGGTATCTGCACTCTGGAATCTTATTAAAGGAGCTAAGGTCACATTTGCTCATTGGACTCAGTACTCAGTTTCATCCTTTATTATGAACGTATCAATTGGCGACGAGGTAACGAACAACCGCGCAAAAATGCAAAGAACAGTTGGTATCCTGGAGAAGTTCTCAGAAGGGGATGATTGGGAGGCCTTCGTGGAGAGACTCGACCAATACTTTGTGGCAAACGAGCTGGAAGGGGACGAGAACGCTACCAAACGAAATCCACTCCTCCTAACTGTCTGTGGGCAACAACCTATGACCTCATGAAGAATCTCCTAGCTCCGGCAAAACCAACAGCTAAATCCTATGAAGAATTGTGTACGCTGGTCCGAGAGTATACCTAAATCCTAAGAAAAGCGTTGGATGGCGAGATATCGGTTCTGCACATGTCAACGGTCAGAGGGCCAGGAAGTGGCGAGCTATGTCGCCGAACTAAGGTGCCTCGCAGGACATTGCGAATTTGAGTGATTCCTGGAACAAATGCTTAGAGATTTTTTTGTACTGGGCACTGGCCATGAGGCAATCCTTCGCAAACTGTTGACTGTTAAAACCGCCAATCGAAGTAAAGACATAACGATAGTCCAGGCATTCATGTCCACCAGAGACAACACCAAACATATTTTGCAGAGTAAAGAAGGTTTGTCCAGTACTGTGCACAAAGTAACATCGTTTACGAGCAGAAATATACATGGCAGAATGTGCACGCCGGCTACTGCTGCCCGACTTCAGATGACCCAGAGTCCGCCATCAATCGTTAATGCAAGGCGGTTAACACCCTGTTGGCACTGTGGAGGCGATCATCGGCCCCATCAATGCCGCTTCAAGCAGTATGCGTGCAACGGTTGCAGAACAATGGGACACCTTCAGCGAGTGTGCAGACGAGCTGCAAACACTGCAAACCGTGCAAACCACCATGTTGCAGAGGAGGATCGATCCACTGTGGATCAGGCTGAATTGGAGAGTCGTACCGAGGAGACAGAAATGTACGTGGTACACACATTCACCACGAAATGTCCACCAATAATGTTGAAAGTTGAACTGAACAGAATTTCAGTATCGATGGAACTGGACATGGGTGCAATGAGTAAAAAGGCCTTTGACAGGCTGTGGGGAAAGAAGGCACACAGGCCCAAGCTCAGCCCCATTCACACCAAACTAAGGACTTACACCAAGGAACTAATCCCTATAATTGACAATGCAGAAGTCAAAGTCTCCTACGATGGAGCAGTACACAAACTCCCGCTGTGGATTCTGCCAGGGGATGGCCCCACATTGTTTGGCAGAAGCTGGCTGGGAAAAATCCGCTGGAACTGGGACGACATCCGAGCGCTTTCGTCCATCGATGACGCCTCATGTGCCCAGGTTCTGAGCAGGTTTCCATCGTTGTTCGAGCCAGGCATTGGAAGCTTCTCGGGGGTGAAAGTGCAGATCCATTTGGTTCCCAGTATGCGACCCATCCACCACAAGGCATGGGAGGTACCATACATGATGCGTGAGAAAGTGGAAATTGAGCTGGACAGGCTGCAGCGAGAAGGCATCATCGCACCGTTGGAATTCAACGACTGGGCCAGTCCGATTGTCCCGGTATTTAAAGAGGACACCACGTTCAGAATTTGTGGGGACTATAAAGTAACGATTAACCGTTTTTCGCTACAGGACCAGTACCCGCTACCCAAGGCAGACGACTTATTTGCGACCCTGGCTGGAGGGAAGACGTTCACCAAGCTGGACCTGACCTCGGCCTACATGACCCAGGAGCTGGAGAAGTCTTCGAAAGACCTCACCTGCATCAACACGCACAAAGGTCTGTTCATCTATAACAGGTACCCGTTCGGGATTTGGTCAGCCGTGGCACTCTTCCAATGGAACATGTAGAGTCTGCTAAAGTCGGTTCCTCGCACTGTGGTTTTCCAGGACAACATACTGGTTACAGGTCGGGACACCATTGAGCACCTGAAGAACCTGGAAGAGGGTTCCTAGTCAGTTGGATCGCGTGGGGCTCAGGTTGAAACGCTCGAAGTGTGCTTTCTTGGCACAGGAGGTCGAGTTCTTGGGAAGAAGAATCGCAGCAGACAGCATCAGGCCCACCGACGCCAAGACGGAGGCCATCAAGAACGCGCCGAGACCTCAGAACTGTGGTCGTTCCTGGGACTCCTTAACTATTTTGGTCATTTCCTACCTGGGTATGGGGCACCCTGCTAGAACCCCTACATGCGCTCCTGCGCAAGGGAGACGACTGGGTATGGGGGAATTCATAGGAGGCTGCCTTTAAGAAAGCCAAAAATCTGTTGTGTTCAAACAAACTGCTTGTCCTGCATGATCCTTGTGAAAGATTAGTGCTAGCTTGCGATGTGTTGTCATACGGGGTCGGGTGTGTGTTACAACAGATTAACGAATCGGAGATCTTGCAACCGGTCGCTTATGCGTCCAGGAGTTTGTCCAAGGCCGAAAGGGCCTACAGCATGATTGAAAAGGAGGCTCTGGCATGCATTTGCGGGGTAAAAAAAATGCACCATTACTTATTTGGCCTCAAGTTTGAGCTTGAAACTGACCACAAGCCGCTCATATCGCTGTTCTCTGAGATCAAAGGCATTAACACCAATGCCTCTGCCCACATCCAAAGATGGGCGCTCACGCTGTTGGCATACAACTATGTAATCCGCCACAGACCGGGCACAGAGAACTGCGCAGATGCTCTCAGTCGGCTACCATTGCCCACCACTGGGGTGGAAATGGCACAGCCAGCGGACTTGCTTATGGTAATGGATGCATTCGAAAACAAAAAGTCCCCCGTTACGGCCCACCAGATCAGGACCTGGACCAGCCAGGATCCTTTACTGTCCTTGGTAAAAAACTGTGTCCTGCATGGGAGCTGGCCCAGCATCCCAGCGGAGATGCAGGAAGCGATTAAGCCGTTCCACAGGCGCAAAGACGAAATATCCCTGCAGGCGGACTGTCTTTTGTGTGCTCAAGAAAGGCAGAGATATGTTCATTTGTGAACTGCACAGCACCCATCCAGGCATTGTAACGATGAAAGCCATAGCCAGATCCCATGTGTGGTGGCCTGGCATCGACTCAGATTTAGAGTCATGCGTGCGCCAGTGCAACACTAGCTCTCAGCTGAGCAATGCACCCAGAGAGGCACCGCTAAGTTTGTGGTCGTGGTCCTCCAAACCGTGGTTGAGGATCCAAGTGGACTATGTGGGCCCATTTCTGGGCAAAATGTTTTTGGTTGTTGTGGATGCTTACTCAAAAGGGATTGAATGTGCGATAATGTCTGTAAGCACGTCCACTATTGAAAGCCTACGAGCCATGTTTGCCACGCACGGCCTGCCTGATGTCCTAGTCAGCGACAATAGGCCATGTTTCACCAGTGCTGATTCAAGGAATTCACGACCCGTGATGGGATCAAGCACGTCACATCTGCCCCATTCAAGCCCGCATCCAACGGCCAGGCAGAACAGGCAGCAAAGCTTGAAACGCGTGTCGGAAGGCTCCCTGCAGACGAGCTGTCCCGAGTGCTGCTCAGCTACTGCACCAGACCCCACTCACTCACCGGAGTTACCCAGCCGAGCTGCTCATGAAAAGGGCATTCAAAACAAGGCTCTCTCTTGTCCACCCTAATCTCCATCATCACGTGGAGGGCAGGCGGCATCAACAAAGTGTGCACCATGACCGCGCAAATTTGTCACGCGATAGTGAGATCAATGATCCTGTGTTTGTACTCAATTATGGACATGGTCCCAAATGTCTCACTGGCACGGTCACAGCCAAAGAGGGGAATAGGGTGTTTCAGGTCAAATTGGCCAATGGACTAACGTACAGAAAACATTTGGACCTAATCAAATTGCGGTTCACCAACAGCTACGAACAACCCGAAGAAGACACCACCAACTTTGACCCTCCAACACACACACAAGTGGCAACTGACATCATGGTTGACCACAAAGCCGAACTCACCATCCCCAGCAGCCTGGCAAGGCCAGCTGCCCAGCAGCCCAGTGAAGAACTAACCAACTCACCCACACCCGCATTTGCACCGAGACGATTCTTTTTGGCGTACTTGGGCCTGAAAAAACAGGAGTAACTCTTCAAGTATGCCAAAAAAAAGCTTTGGGGAAAATTGAGCCCCATGTGTTGGCGGCCACAAGGCAGCAAAGCTTCGTACATTCCTGCCTGTGATAAGAAACAGGATGAAGGAAGGCTGGTGGCAACAGGAGACCTAAAGAAAGAGAGGAAGCGAGAGCGAGAGAGAGCGGAAAAAATATCACCAAAAAAATATAACAATGCTTCGAACAATATTTGAATCAAGAATTGTTCTTCCTGGTCTCCTGCCAAATCTCTTGCTTCCAATTGATAAATGCTCAGCCAATAGGTGAGGTCAACGTAAGGCCTGTACTTACCGTCAACACTCGACAACTCAACATCTGTCAGAGACCACACAACAGCTGCCTGGGAGCAAGCAGCGATGAAGTGGGCTTTGATTTGAATGAATAGAGACGCCCCATCACTACTAATGAGAATCATCCAGCTACCAGGCATGGAACGTGGACCTTCAGAACATGACCTGAACCTCGTGTTATATACCTTTGGGCATTCACCAAATGCTGTATTAATGTGTCAGTGTGGGTTTTTTTTAAAATCATGCACCAGACTAATGACTTCAAAAGCAAGGATTACAGAAAATGCTGGGTTGCTTGAAGAAGCTTACAATCTGTGAGTGAAGCATTAGAGAAAACGAGAGCAAAGAACAGTTTAATCCCCAAAGAGAAAGGGGCTGGTGTTGGAGAAATGTTTCCTTGAATGCATTTTTAGTGCGCAGTTTTTTAAGTTAATTTTTCCAACGCATCAATCTTCATATAAATGTGCTTTTTTTTTTGGAGTTTGTAAAACAAATTAAACACAGGACAGTTTGAAGTGATAGATCATTTGAATTAGACTCCCGTGTACAAGTGAATAGTACTGTAAACAAATATGTTCCACACAACCGCATTGGCAAAAATATAAGAGGAGGCTTGCCCAGGGCTAATATAAATAGAAGAAAAATATTATATGTCAAATATATAATCAGTTTCAATACTGAGAAATAAACACACCATCTGTTCACAGTATGTGGTAGTTACTTAAGGCTGCTTCCAGTGGAACAGTTTGCATAGGTAAAGATTCCCTACATAAATTGATTTTGTGATCCTTCAAAAATGTTATAAAATATGGAACATTCCAGAACAAATGACTGCAGCAAATGCAGTAGCGCAATCATTCTTTCTGGTGTTCAGTTTATAGCTTTTGCAAGATGAATCGTTCGGGCTCAATAAAAAATTGCCTGTAAACCTTTCCTGCAGTATCTAACTTATTTCCTTAAACCATTCTCCTAAATTAGTTATTTTTCAATATGTAAAATCCATCTGACTGAGCCTCTGGATGACCTTATCTGAGATGATCACAAATGTCAATTTATATGACGCAAAGATTTCACAACCAACTGTAATGATAGTAGACAGAAAGATATAGATCAGATACGTTGGAGGCAAAATTGGGTTCCTTTCCACCTCCGGTTAGCATCCCCGGGGGGGTTCTAGTGGGGCGCAAATGGCTTTGCGACTGGGCGCAATGCTGACATTGACTCCTGCCATATTCGGCGGACATTTGCGGTGGTGCGAGGGGAGTTGCGCCTCGATCTCCTTCGCCCAGAGAGCGTGACGTCATCGCCATGCGCATCACCCCGGTAGCGCATCAGACCCGAAATTGATTTCCGCCCCCTGCAGCAGCGCCGGGCGAAATCACTGACAGCAGCATCAGGTGCACATCGGGCGGCTGGCTGCTTCGGGAGTGAGAATTAAAGGCGAGGTGGCTGAGGTAAGTTAAAAAAAATTACCTTTTTTCTTTCAGTTTTTTCCCCCCTGAGTTCCTGGCCGCTATCGTTCGGCCCGGCACTATGCTGTGCTGGTCCAGGTAGGTACTTTTTATTTGCAGAGACTGCAGAAATGGCCCTTCCTTTAAGGGGGGGATGGAGCCTTTGAACGTGGCAGCGCTGCACGACCCAGCGGATAAGGTCACCACCCCACGTGAGACCGATTGTTCTCCAGGAAGGAAGTGGACCACTTGATTTAGCCCTCCACTTCCTTCTTGGAGCGCAAGCAGCAAATTTTGAAAAAATGTTAGTACCTGGCACTAACTTTTCAAGCTTTAAAAGATTAGCGCCCTAAATGGGGCGATAGTGAATTTCTCCCCCATTAACTCTATTTGGACAGGTTAGGTGAGTGAGCAAATGCATGGCAGATGCAGTATAATGTGGATAAATGTGAGGTTATCCATTTTGGGGGCAAAAACACGAAGGTTGAGTATTATCTGAATGGCGGCAGATTAGGAAAAGGGGAGGTGCAACGAGACCTGGGTGTCATGGTACGTCAGTCATTGAAGTTTGGCATGCAGGTAGATCAGGCGGTGAAGAAGGAAAATGGTATGTTGGCCTTCATAGCTAGGGGATTTGAATATAGGAGCAGGGAGGTCTTACTGCAGTTGTATAGGGACTGGGTGAGGCCTCACCTGGAATATTGTGTTCAGTTTTGGTCTCCTAATCTGAGGAAGGACCTTCTTGCTATTGAGGAAGTGCAGCAAAGGTTCACCAGACTGATTCCAGGGATGACGGGACTGACATATGAGGAGAGACTGGATCGCCTGGGCCTGTATTCACTGGAGTTTAGAAGGATGAGAGGGGATCTCATAGAAACATATAAAATTCTGATGGGACTGGACAGGTTAGATGCAGGAAGAATGTTCCCGATGTTGGGGAAGTCCAGAACCAGGGGACACAGTCTAAGGATAAGGGGTAAGCCATTTAGGAGAGAGATGAGGAGAAACTTCTTCACTCAGAGAGTTGTTAGCCTGTGGAATTCCCTACCGCAGAGAGTTGTTGATGCCAGTTCATTGGCTATATTCAAGAGGGAGCTAGATATGGCCCTTACGTCTAAAGGGATCAAGGGGTATGGAGAGAAAGCAGGAAAGGGGGACTGATTTGAATGATCAGACATGATATTATTGAATGGTGGTGCAGTCTTGAAGGGCCGAATGGCCTACTCCTGCACCTATTTTCTATATTTCTATGTTTATCTATCTATCTGTGGCAGTGGGTAGCACTCTTGCCTCTGAATCAGAAGGTTGTGGGTTCAAGTCCCACTCCAGGGACTTGAGCACAAAAATCTCGGTTGGCACTCCCAGTGCAGTGCTGAGGGAGTGCTGCACTGTCAGAGGTGCCGTCTTTGGATGGAAACTTGCACCGAGGCTCCGTCTGCTCTCTCAGGTGGACGTAAAAGATCCCATGGCACTATGTCGAAGAAGAGCAGGGGAATTCTTCCCGGTGTCCTGGCCAATAATTACCCCTCAATCAACATCACTAAACAGATGATCTGGTCATTCTCACATTGCTGTTTGTGGGAGCTTACTATGTGTTTCCTACATTACAACAGTGACTACATTTCAAAAAGTATTTCATTGTCTGCAAAGTGCTTTGGGATGTCCTGAGGTCATGAAAGGCGCTATATAAATGCAAGTCTTTCATTTTTTCTTTTATCTATCTCTATTAATCTATCTATGTATCTATCTATGTATCTATCTATCCATCTATCTATCTGTCTATTATGATTCCTAATTAGATCTATGACTCATTTTCCTCAAACTGTAAGTGGGGAAAATTACGGTCGGAGGCTTTCTTCGTACGAATGCCTCTGACCTGGCAAAAAATCTACGGAGTACCTGGGGGTCCCAGAAGAACGTAGGATTCCAGTCGGAGGCCTAGATCGCTGCGCAGTGCACGGGGAGATATCTTTCAGGTATGTACATACATGCTGGAGTCATGTGGGCTTGGACCACCAATCACTATGCAGTATTCTCATTGATAAAAATGGGAGCTCTGTTTGTACAAGTTCCCATTACTATCAATGAGAAACAGTCCTAAAACCTCGAAACACAGCATAATAAATAAAACACCTCACATATTTAAAATTAATTAAAATTAAATGTAATTAAATGTTTTAAAAAATATATATATTTTTGGATTTTTTAATGTGCTTTAATAGGGTTAAACATAAACTTACATAATGGACTGGGTTTTTAATATAAAAATGAGTGTTTAAATTCTATTTTTATATGTTTTAAAACTCTTACGCTGGTAAAAGTAAGCTATGCGCCTGCTTTTACCAGGCGTAAAAGTTTGAAGGAAATTCGCTGGGCAAGAGTCGGGCAAATAGCCCAATTTCTCCTGCGCGAATGTCCTTTTCCCGGGGATGTGGAGTATCTGTTGAGAGAAATCTTGACAGATCGGAAAAGCCGGTATGCGGCTCATGTGCATAGCGCCCCGAGCACCATCTTTTGCGAGGCTTTGCCGGGTCCGTGTACATTTCATATGGATTCGACGAGGTCGGAATTTTCGGTTCTAAATGTTATATTCCTTTATTTGCACTTTTCATATCTCCAATAAATCAATGTAAATGAAGTGAAGTAGAATAATTTCCTTTTACATTTTATGAGCAATTCATTTACTATAAACCACACGTTTTATTTATGAAGACTTTGGCTAACAGTCTCCTAAATGGTTAATTTTCAATTTGTAACATCCACCTGACTGGGTCACTTAATGCCTATGATAGGGGTCAACTGATTTATTTTTTTATTTTCCTAGTTTCCCGTCCCAAAGCTAAACCAATCGCATTCACATTCAATGATTTGGATGAGGGAACCAAATGTAATATTTCCAAGTTTGCTGACGACACAAAACTAGGTGGGATTGTGAGTGTGAGGAGGATGCAAAGATGCTGCAAGGTGATTTAGGTAGGTTGAGTGAATGGGCAAACACATGGCAGATACAGTGTAATGTGGATAAATGAGAAGTTATCCACTTTGGTAGGAAAAATGTAAGGACAAAGTATTATTTAAATGGTGATGACTTGGGAAGTGTTGATGTACAGAGCAGTTAGGAAGGCAAATGGTATGTTGGCCTTCATTGCAAGAGGATTTTAGTACAGGGGCAAGAATGTCTTACTACAGTTATACAGGGACTTGGTGAGACGGCACCTGGAGTATTGTGTGCAGTTTTGGTCTCCTTACCTAAGAAAGGATATACTTGCCATAGAGGGAGTGCAGCGAAGGTTCACCAGACTGATTCCTGGGATGGCAGGACTGTCATATGAGGAGAGATTGGGTCGATTAGTTCTGTATTTACTAGAGTTTAGAAGAATGAGAGGGGATCTCATTGAAACGTATAAAATTCTGACTGGGTTGGGCAGACTGGATACGGGGAGGATGTTTCCCCTGGCTGGAAAGTCTAGAACAAGGGGTCACAGTCTCATGATACGGGGTAGGAAATTTAGGACCGAGATGAGAAGAAATTTTTTCACTCAGAGAGTGGTGAACCTGTGGAATTCTCTACCACAGAAGGCTATGGAGGCCAAACCACTGAATATATTTAAGAGGGAGATAGATAGATTTCTAGAAACAAAAGGTATCAAGGGGTATGGGGAAAGAGTGGGAATATGGTTTTGAGATAGACGATCGAAGGACCGAATGGCCTACTATTGCCCCTATTATCTATGTTTCTATGTTTCCATTACTCCTGATTGAGAAAATGGCAGACTCCAGAAATGAATCACCTCTATGCACCCACCACAACAGTGTTATCTTCCTTGGTTGGAGTTGGAGTGTCTAGTCCTGTGGATCCACCACTTTATCTTCTTCAATTGGGAGGGTTGGAGCGTCTCGTCCTTGGTCTCACCACATTAGGCTGGATTTTCGGTTGAAGGCTTTTTTGGACGATAATGGCGGCGGGCCGTAAATTTTGCACCGGGAAATGGTTTGCGTCTGCAGCCACAAAATTCAGCAGCTGGGCCCTGAGTGTGGAGCGTTCCACATCTCTCTTAGGGCGCTAGGCCGGCTGAGCATGTGAAAATCCCGAGCTAATGAGCCGGCCTTGGATTGCCCTGAGAGAGGCTTCCCTGGAAATAAACAATCACACTAACCTCTTGTTGTCATTCCTTCCCTCGCCGTCGCCGGAACAAATTTCCTGCCGATCCTATCCTATTTTAACTGGCTTGTTTTCATTCCACAGGTTTACAAAATGCCCATTTTTTGTGAATGGCAACTCACATCTGCAAATCCACTCAGTTTTGATGACGCCGCCTAACATTTTTGCATTCATTCCTGCATTTTCATTCATGAAAGCTCGGACCACCCGTTTTCCCAGGTGGTCCCACTACTGTGCGCTACATGGTGGTACAGGGTCAGCGTGAAACTAAAATCATAGCGCTGTGGAAACCGGTGACGTTGCACACCGGCTCGATGCTCCCGGGCGGGAATGGGCAGTGCCCCCGCAAAACCGGCACCAAATTTCTTGGCGGGGTGCTGGAAGCTGGCTGCCCGGTCGGAAATCATTTGCATACCAATTACCGCCGCTCTGGGGTGCCAATAGAGGCGCACACCCAACAAAAATCCAGCCCAATATCTTCCTCATTCAAGGGAGATGGATGTCCAATCATATGGATTCACCACATTGTCTACCTCAGTCAGGAGAGCTTTTACGTAATATGGAGACATCATTATATCTTCTTCAGTCATGACAGTTGGAATGTCCAGGTCTTTGACCTATGATGTTATTTTCTTCCTTTGTAACATAGATGCTTGCACATATATTAACCACCTAGAAGATGCATTTGTGCAGTGCCTCCTTGGCTAACCTTTCTATAAATTACTTGGCCTAAACTACAATTCATGGCCTGGACTCCTTTTTGGAACTAATACTCCAGTGATGAGTATAAATTTTAATTCATTTTAGATATTTTCAATAAATGTTTTTTTTTTCTTCTTTCACTGTTGTTTCTAATGTTCATGACCTTTTCCCTTTTATCCGATGCTTTCCTCCTTTAAGACGCTCCTTAAAAGCTATCTCTGTCCTAATACCTCCTTATGTGGCTCGGTGTTAAATTTTGTTTGATAATGCTCCTGTGAAGCGCCTTGGGACATTTTACCATGTTAATGGCGCTATATAAATACAAGTTGTTGTTGTTGATGATATATTCCAGATATTCGCTGAATTACTACCAAACCTGAACAAAATGCCCGGTTCCAGAAAATAGGGCAGCTTCAATTCCTAATTTATTTTTTGCTCAACCATTGGTGGCCATGCCTTCAGCTGCCTGGGCCCCAAGCTTTGGAATTCCCTCCCTAAACCTCTCCGCCTCTCGACCTCTCTCTACTCCTTTAAGACACTCCTTAAAACCTACCTGCCCTAATTTCTCCTTAGGTGGCTCGGTGTCAAATCTTGTGTCTTATAATCCTCCTGTGAAGCGTTTTGGGATGTTTTATTATGTTAAAAGCACTATTAAATACAAGGTGTTGCTTTCCCCCCCAAAAAAATTGCATTTAAAGTCTACTCCATACTTTCTGGATGTATTTTAATTCTGATAAAGAATTATATCGGAAACACTAAACGGTGCCTCTTTCAGTTGCTCTGCATTTCCACCAACTCCTGATCTTAATTTGTTTTGCAGTCCATCAAAGTAATGTATTTACTTTTGGTTGGTTGGAAAACGTTAAATGCAACTTATTTTTGTTTTACAGTTGTAAAACTTTTTATTTCGAGGCGGGGGAGTAGATTTCAAATGATCTAAATCAGTGTTGCAACAAGACAGGTACCTTAAAATGAGACTAGATTTCACCACATAGGAACAGTAAACAGACTACAAAGGATGACAAGTTCCTACTCAGTACAGACAAGAGGTAAAACAGAAGGACAACTCCTCTACTCATGACTGCTGATCACATGACAAATGGGACAGCTGCTTGTCATTTTACCCCGAAATTTGAACTGTAGATTTGAGCCAAAGTCCCGTATATTGGTTCGCTGCTTCTCAAGCCATTGCTACGTCGCATCGTTTCTATGTTTTCATTTCCATCAAGCACCCCCTCAACATTCTTTCATCAAAATGGATGAGCAAACAAGAGAAACAAAAAGTAATTTATTAAGATAATACACAAGTACAACCACAAGGGCTTCACTGACCTCTAAAAAATCTTTAAAAAAAAATAAAAGTCCAGCTCTTTACATTACACCAGAGAAAACTTTTTACAAAAGTCGTACTTAAGTTCGTTAAATAGGGGGGGGTCTTAAATATGAGACTTTCCACCAATGTTTCCTACGTGCTGTCTTTTGAGTTGTGACGTCCGCTCTAACCACATTCGCGGGACTGCTCAGAACTTAAAAATGCAGCAGCCAAGCCAAAGACAGAAGATGCCAGCGTAAAGGGGACTGTGCCGTCAACATTCAGCAGTGCGCGCCGTGTGTTTTGAGAGTGCGCTCTGTGTGGATACAGTGCAAACAGCAATGAACAGTCGAGGCCGCGATATATCCGAACGTGTTATAACGAGGGGCTACTGTGTGCGACCTTATCCAGCCTCAAGTGAAAAAGATGGTTTCTAACCTTCCGTTTCCTCTTGCGAAGCCGGAGTAGCTCCTTGTGTTGTCTTGACACAAAATTCACAGCGGCATACTCCAGGAGAGCAGAGAAGACAAACAGCAGGCAAACTGCCATCCAGATATCAATGGCCTTAACATAGGACACCTGCAGTGAACAGAATGAAATGTCAGCCTATTAGCAGTGGAACAAGCTGGGGATGACAGTCCGTGGACTATCATTAAATGACACAAGAAAAAACTTTACTTGTGACAAAAGATGGACTAAAGTTCATTAAATATTGGTCTTAAATAAGAGACTTTCCTACGTGCCTTATCCCTGTAACCTCCTCCAGCCCTACAACCAAGACCTCGCCACTCCTCCAATTCTGGTCTCTTGAGTATACCCGATTTTAATCGCTCCACCATTGGTGGCCGTGCCTTCAGCTGCCTGGGCCCTGAACTCTGAAATTGCCTCCCTCAACCTCTCTGCCTCTCTACCTCTCGCTCCTCCTTTAAGACGCTTCTTAAAACCTAATAACTTTGATCTGTCCTAATGTCTCCTTATGTTGCTCCTTATGGGGGGAGGGATGGGGGAGCTTGGGGGAGTGGGAGGTGGGGGGGGGGAGGGGGCAGAATGGGGAGAGTTTGGGGGAGGGGCAGGTGGGGGGAGGGGCAGGATGGTGGGAGTTTGGGGGAGGGGAAGGTAGGGGGGAGGGGGCAGGATGGGGGGAGGTTGGGGGAGTGGGAGGTGGGGGAAGGGGGAGGGATGGGGAGTTTGGGGGAGGGGCAGGTGGGGAGGAGGGGGAGGGATGGGAAGGTTGGGGAAGGGGCAGGTGGGGGGAGGTGGGGAGGAGGGGGAGGGATGGGGAGGTTGGGGAAGGGGCAGGTGGGGGGAGGTGGGGAGGAGGGGGAGGAATGGGGAGGTTGGTGAAGGGGCAGGTGGGGGGAGGTGGGGAAGGATGGGGAGGTTGGTGAAGGGGCAGGTGGGGGGAGGTGGGGAGGAGGGGGAGGGATGGGAAGGTTGGGGAAGGGGCAGGTGGGGGGAGGTGGGGAGGAGGGGGAGGGATGGGGAGGTTGGTGAAGGGGCAGGTGGGGGGAGGTGGGGAGGAGGGGGAGGAATGGGGAGGTTGGGGAAGGGGCAGCTGGGGAGGAGGGGGAAGGATGGGGAGATTGGGGGAGGGACAGGTGGGGGGGGAGGGGGAGGCGGGGGTAATCTCCCGCCCAGGTCTTGCAAGATGGGGCGCAGGATCGACCGATATTCAGGTCTTGGATTTTTTTTGGTCGGGTTGGATGTTGGGTCGGCTGCGCGGCGGCAGAGCCGGTGGATTGGGTTGGCTGATGAAAGGAGCCATCTGCCGCGCTGATAACGTCAGTGCTACGTGGACATGCGGCGTCACGCTGATGCGTCACAACGTCCCTCCCCTTCAGTTAAAGGGGCGAGCCGCTGGGAGCTCTGCAATAAGTTTAGTTAGGCCCACTGGGCCACCGGTGAAGGTTTCGGCCAGGCCCATCCAAGAGTGGCTGCCGGGCTGCCTGTTGGCCGACCGGCCGAACCCGTGGCCACCATTGTCGGGCCGACCTCGGAGTCGGCGACAATTGAAATAAAATGGTGGCGTCGGCAGCGCGCCCTCCCCTTTAAGGACAGACACACCGTCCAGGCACACACAGTTTCCCGCTGTCGGGGGCACCGACCAGTGGTCGCTCCATTCCCACGTGGCAATTCCCCGTGGGGTTTGGAAAGACGGCTGCCATCGGTCGGTGGGGGATCGGCGCAGTGCCCGATGGGGGTGAAATTTCCCCCCCTCCTTAAAATCTATTAGAGGCGGTAATGGAGCTTAAGGATAGAGGTAATTTCGGCCCCAGAGTGTTTCCACTTGTGGGGAAGAGCAAAACTAGAGGCCATCAATATAAGATCGTCACTCAGAAATCCAATAGGGAATTCAGAAGTAATTTCTTTACCCAGAGAGTGGTGAGAATGTGGAACTCACTACCACAGGGAGTGGTTCATGCGAATAGTGCAAATGCATTTAAGGGGAGGTTAGAAAAGCATCTGTGGGAGAAGGGAATAGAGAGTAATGCTGATAGATTTAGAGGAGGAAAGACAGGAGGCTCGAGTGAAGCATAAATGGCGTAATCTTTCCTTGTAATTTAACCCTTGGAGTCCAGGTATCATTCTGGTAAACCTATGCTGCATTAACTCCAAGGCCAATATATCCTTCCTAAGATGTGATGCCCAGAACTGACAGTACTCCAAGTGTGGTCTAACTAAAAGAAAGAACATAAGAATTAGGAACAGGAGTAGGCCATCTAGCCCCTCGAGCCTGCTCCGCCACTCAACAAGATCATGGCTGATCTGGCCGTGGACTCAGCTCCACTTACCCACCCACTCCCCGTAACCCTTAATTCCCTTATTGGTTAAAAATCTATCTATCTGTGATTTGAATACATTCAATGAGCTAGCCTCAACTGCTTCCCTGGGCAGAGAATTCCACAGATTCACAACCCTCTGAGAGAAGAAATTCCTTCCCAACTCGGTTTTAAATCGGCTCCCCCGTATTTTGAGGCTGTGCCCCCTAGTTCTAGTCTCCCCGACCGTGGAAACAACCTCTCTGCCTCTATCTTGTCTATCCCTTTCCTTATTTTAAATGTTTCTATAAGATCACCCCTCATCCTTCTGAACTCCAACGAGTAAAGACCCAGTCTACTCAATCTATCATCATAAGGTAACACCCTCATCTCCGGAATCAGCCTAGTGAATCGCCTCTGTACCCCCTCCAAAGCTAGTATATCCTTCCTTAAGTAAGGTGACCAAAACTGCACACAGTACTCCAGGTGCGGCCTCACCAATACCCTGTACAGTTGCAGCAGGACCTCCCTGTTTTTGTACTCCATCCCTCTTTTGTACTCCATCTAAGAAAGACTTAGATTTATATAGCGCCTTTCACGACCACCGGATGTCTCAAAGTGTTTTATAGCCAATGAAGTACTTTTGGAGTGTGGTCACTGTTGTAATGTGGGGAACGCGGCCGCTAATTTGCGCACAGCAAGCTCCCACAAACAGCAATGTGATAATGTGCAGATAACCTGTTGATGTTATGTTGATTGAGGGATAAATATTGGCCAAAACACCAGGGATAATTCCCCTGCTCGTCTTCGATATAGTGCCATGGAATCTTTTACGTCCACCTGAGGGGGCAGGCGGGGCCTCGATTTAATGTCTCATTCAAAAGACAGCACCTCCGACGGTGCAGCACTCCCTCAGTACTACACTGGAGTGTCAGCCTGGATTTATGTGCTCAAATCCCTGAAGTGGGTCTTGAACCCACAACCTTCTGACTCCGAGGCGCGAGTGCTACCACTGAGCTGACACGAGTGCTTTCGATAACTGTAGTATAACTTCTACCCCCTTGTATTCTCATCCTCCAGATATAAAGACCAGCATTCCATTAGCCTTTTTGATTATTTTCCGTACCTGTCCAAAACATTTTAATGATCTATGTATGTTGGCCCCTAAGTCTCTTTTGCCCTCCACTATTTGTATAATGATCCATTGTTTACTATTTAAACAGTGGCATTAACCTGGTTATTCATACAAATGAATGCTTCTATTAAAATTATGGACAAAGGATTATCATGCAATATTGCAAGAGTTTCGATTCTAATATTGTGCAGCGCAATTGGTTTCAAGGTCCACCTGCACAGAGACCGGTATCTATGGTAAATCGCCCAATGTCCAGCTCAAAAATAAATTATTTGGATATATATTTGAAGAGAGGAAAAATCACAAGGCTATGGAGAAAGAGCAGGCAAGTGAGATTAATTGGATCGTTCTTTCAAAGAATTGGCACAGGCACGATGGGCCGAATGGCCTGCTTCTGAGCTGTAAAATTGTATAATTCTATAATAAGGCTCAAATGAAAATGTGTTAAATCCCCAAGGTTATTATTGTAGACAGCGGGCATGGACAGTATTAAGAACTATTAAGACTAGATGGAGAATGAGTTAAGTAAAAACTAATTTGAATGCTACATTATCAGCAGAATTAGCTGATGTCTGTAGCTGGTTGCTCATCTTCAAATGTAATTTTATGATGAACTTTGTGCTAATCAGAGTAATGGACGTGATTAGTGAAGAATGGTTCAATTTTGGAACAAGCGAGGTAATTCTGCGACATTCCATTCCTGACACGGAGCTTTGCTGGCAGCCAGTGAGAGGGTCCAGTGTTTTTGCCCCGCTGGCAGTGAGGATCAGCACCATGATCAGTGCCTTGCAAAACCACCTCGCAGGTGTCAGTACTGGGTAAACCGAGTTCCACTATAGCACAGAATAAAGTCTCCTCTACTCGACTTCAATGGAAATGAAAATCAGGAGAGGTGTTTAACGGGTGGCCTAGCCGCCATCGCACGTCTGACTTTAATGCCAATAGCTTTAATTACTCCGACATTTATTCAGTTCGAATGCGGCTCCATTAACAAATGCCACTTTAAAGGAACACTGCATCATCAGCGACCAAGTCCTGGCGCGGTATGTGTGGCGCGTGTAGCCAGGGTACGCCAGAATGGGACAAGCCCGAGGGCCATCCTAAATTGGTCCTCGGGCCTCATCATCAATATTCGGGTGAGCCCACTGATGCTGACATGCCACCAGCAACTAGGAGCTGTTCTGAGATTAGCTTAATCCTGCTCTCACCTCACCGTGGGGGTGTGCTGGGCCTTTGTTAAATGCTTCCACTCAGCCAAGCTGGGGAACTTGCCAAGCAGGGCAATCACAGGCACACGTGCACCAGCTCACTAACCATATGTCCATTTTCAGTGTAGCTATTAGTTAATTCTCAGCAAATGATTCAGCCTCCTACCTTCGGGAGTGAAGCTCGAGATCCAGAGCTTTGTGTAGTCATTGTAAGCACTGTTGTAATACCTAAAGCTACCCTGGCAGGAGCTGCGTCCATGTTTATCCAAAATGACACCCAGGACAGAATCACAATAAGGAGACTTGGAATGTACATCTGAATTAAATAATAGCCCATTTGCCTCTCAAGGTGAAACCTTACTTCGATACATGTAAATTTTCCTGCAAAAGATATAAAATGGAAACAAAGAAAGAGGGGAAAGCGTGTTAGATCTAGTCTGCATAATGTTTCAAACATTGTCTGTATTATTTCAGCAGGTTATAGTGCATGCCATTGTATAGGGGCTAATTTCCTGTGAATGGGTAACTGCGAAACTCTATTGATGTATCATTTTGTGCATTAGCCTTAATGCAAGGGTGGGGGGTCATTTTTTCTTACAGTTTCAAAAATTGTCCCAAATTGTCCAATCATGTTAATGCACTGACCCTGCGCCTTTTATTTCTCATTAAGCAGCATATGAAAGGTCGGCCTCAAATTTAAAAGTCTTGCTATTGAAAAACTAATATGTTATTGACTCCTGCTCAGAGTAAGCACCTGCTTCAATCACTCTAACACATGTATGCCATCAGGCTGCTGATTGTTAGCCTCATCCTCCAATGGCACAACAGTGGGATGCAAGGGACACACGTTTAATCCGATATCAATGACATCATTTAATGATCTATTTGTTGTTGTCCTTACATAAGAACATAAGAACTAGGAACAGGAGTAGGCCATATGGCCCCTCGAGCCTGCTCCGTCATTCAATAAGATCATGGCTGATCTGATCATGGACTCAGCTCCACTTCCCCGCCCGCTCCCCATAACCCCTTATCCCTTTATCGTTTAAGAAACTGTCTATCTCTGTCTTAAATTTATTCAATTACCCAGCTTCCACAGCTCTCTGATGCAGCGAATTCCACAGATTTACAACCCTCTGAGAGAAGAAATTTCTCCTCATCTCTGTTTTAAATGGGCGGTCCCTTATTCTAAGATCATGCCCTCTAGTTCTAGTCTCCCCCATTAGTGGAAACATCCTCTCTGCATCCACCTTATCAAGCCCCCTCATAATCTTATACGTTTCAATAAGATCACCTCTCATTCTTCCGAATTCCAATGAGTAGAGGCCCAACCTACTCAACCTTTCCTCATAAGTCAACCCACTCATCCCCAGAATCAACCTAGTGAACCTTCTCTGAACTGCTCTCCAAAGCAAGTATATCCTTTCGTAAATATGGAAACCAAAACTGCACGCATTATTCCAGGTATGGCCTCACCAATACCTTACATAGCTGTAGCAAGACTTCCCTGCTTTTATACTCCATCCGCTTTGCAATAAAAGCCAAGATTCCATTGGCCTTTCTGATCACTTGCTGTACCTGCATACTATCCTTTTGCGTTTCATGCACAAGTACCCCCAGGTCCCACTGTACTGTGGCACTTTGCAATCTTTCTCCATTTAAATAATAACTTGCTCTTTGATTTTTTTCTGCCAAAGTGCATGACCTCACACTTTCCAACATTATACTCCATCTGCCAAATTTTTGCCCACTCACTTAGCCTGTCTATGTTCTTTTGCAGATTTTTTGTGTACTCCTCACACATTGCTTTTCCTCCCATCTTTGTATTGTCAGCAAATTTGGCTACGTTACACTCAGTCCCTTCTTCCAAGTTGTTAATATAGATTGTAAATAGTTGGAGTCCCAGCACTGATCCCTGCAACACCCCACTAGTTACTGGTTGCCAACCATTTATCCTGACTCTCTGTTTTCTGTTAGTTAGCCAATCCTCGATCCATGCTAATATATTACCCCCAACCCCGTGAACTTTTATCTTGTGCAGTAACCTTTTATGTGGCACCTTGTCAAATGCCTTCAGGAAGTCCAAATACACCACATCCACTGGTTCCCCTTTATCCACCCTGTTCGTTACATCCTCGAAGAACTCCAGCAAATTTGTCAAACATGACTTCCCCTTCATAAATCCAGGCTGACTCTGCCTGAACAAATTTTGCTTTTCCAAATATCCTGCAACTGCTTCTTTAATAATGGACTCCAACATTTTCCCAAACACAAATGTTAGGCTAACTAGTCTATAGTTTCCTGCTTTTTGTCAATCTCCTTTTTTAAATAGGGGTGTCACATTTGCAGTTTTCCAATCTGCTGGGACCTCCCCAGAATGCAGGGAATTTTGGTAAATTACAACCAATGAATCCACAATCCCTGCCGTTACTTCTCTTAAGACCCTCGGATGCAAGCCTTCAGGTCCAGGGGATTTATCTGACTTTAGTTCCATTATCTTACTGAGTACCACCTCCTTAGTGATTGTGATTGTGTTAAGTTCCTTCCCTTCTATAGCCCCTTGGTTATCCACTGTTGGAATATTATTAGTGTCCTCTACCGTAAAGACTCCTTCTTAGGTAGTCTCCCGGAGTCGAGGATAACTTGCTTCCACACTAATATGAGCTCTAAAATGACTGATGAGTCTGATGTGGGACCGACAGACTCTGTCACAGGTGGAGCAGACGGTGGTTGGAGGGACGCGGGATTTGTTATGCGCTCCTTCTGCTGTTTGTACTTGGCTTCTGCCGAAGAGACTCAAAGTGTTCGGCGCCTTCTCGGATACTTCTTCTCCACTTTGAGGGTCTTGGGCCAGGGATTACCAAGAGTCGGTGGGGATGTTGCATTTTTTCAAGGAGTCTTTGAGGGCGTCCTGGAAGTGTTTTCTCTGCCCTCATGGGACTCGTAGACTGCTTGTGTCAGGCATGCGGACAAACATAGAAACATAGAAAATAAGTGCAGGAGTAGGCCATTCGGACTTTCGAGCCTGCACCGCCATTCAATAAGGCCATGGCTGATCATTCACCTCAGTACCCCTTTCCTGCTTTCTCTCCATACTCCTTGATCCCTTGAGCCATAAGGACCATATCTAACTCCCCCGGAATATATCCAACGAACTGGCATCAACAACTCTCTGCGGTAGAGAATTCCACAGGTTAACAACTCTCTGAGTGAAGAAGTTCTCCTCATCTCAGTCCTAAATGGCTTACCCCTTATCCTTAGACTGTGACCCCTGGTTCTGGACTTCACCAATATTGGGAACATTCTTCCAGCATCTAACCTGTCCAGTCCCGTCAGAATTTTATACGCTTCTATGAGATCCCCTCTCGTCCTTCTAAACTCCAGTGAATACAGGCCCAGTCGATCCAGTCTCTCCTGCTATGTCAGTCCTGCCATCCCGGGAATCAGTCTGGTGAACCTTCGCTGCACTCCCTCAATAGCAAGAATGTCCTTTCTCAGATTAGGAGACCAAAACTGAACACAATATTCCAGGTGAGGCCTCACCAAGGCCCTGTACAACTGCAGTAAGATCTCCGTGCTCCTATACTCAAATCCCCTAGCTATGAAGGCCAACATGCCATTTGCCTTCTTCACCGTCTGCTGTACCTGCATACCAACTTTCAATGACTGATGTACCATGACACCCAGATCTCGTTGCAACTCCCCTTTTCCTAATCTGCCGCCATTCAGATAATATTCTGCCTTTGTGTTTTTGCCACCAAAGTGGATAACCTCACATTTATCCACATTATACTGCATCTGCCATGCCTTTGCCCACTCACCTAACCTGTCCAAGCCACCCTGCAGCCTCTTAGCATCCTGCTCACAGCTCACACCGCCACCCAGTTTAGTGTCATCTGCAAACTTGGAGATATTACACTCAATTTCTTCATCTAAATCATTGATGTTTGTTGTAAATAGCTGGGGTCCCAGCATTGAGTCCTGCGGCACCCCACTAGTCACTGCCTGCCATTCTGAAAAGGACCCGTTTATCCCTACTCTCTGCTTTCTGTCTGCCAACCAGTTCTCCATCCATATCAGTACATTACCCCCAATACCATGTGCTTTAATTTTGCACATCAATCTCTTGCGTGGGAACTTGTCAAAAGCCTTTTAAAAGTCCAAATACACCACATCCACTGGTTCTCCCTTGTCCACTCTACTAGTTACATCCTCAAAAAATTCTAGAAGATTTGTCAAGCATGATTTCCCTTTCATAAATCCATGCTGACTTGGACTGATCCTGTCACTGCTTTCCAAATGCGCCGCTATTTCATCTTTAATAATTGATTCCAACATTTTCCCAACTACTGATGTCAGGCTAATTCCCCGTTTTCTCTCTCCCTCCTTTTTTAAAAAGTGGTGTTACATTAGCTACCTTCCAGTCCATAGGAACTGTTCCAGAGTCGATAGACTGTTGGAAAATGATCGCCAATGCATCTACTATTTCTAGGGCCACTTCCTTAAGTACTCTGGGATGCAGACAATCAGGCCCTGGAGATTTATCGGCCTTCAATCCCATCAATTTCACTAACACAATTTCCTGACTAATAAGGATTTCTTTCAGTTCCTCCTTCTCGCTAGACCCTCGGTCCCCTAGTATTTCCGGAAGGTTATTTGTGTCTTCCTTCATGAAGACAGCACCAAGGCATTTGTTCAACTGGTCTGCCATTTCTTTGTTCCCCATTATAAATTCACCTGAATCTGTTTGTCTTCACTAATCTTTTTCTCTTCACATATCTATAGAAGCTTGAGTAGTCAGTTTTTATGTTCCCAGCAAGCTTCCTCTCATAATCTATTTTCCCCCTCCTAATTAAACCCTTTGTCCTCCTCTGCTGAATTCTAAATTTCTCCCAGTGCTCAGGTTTGCTGCTTTTTCTGGCCAATTTATATGCCTCTTCCTTGGATTTAACACTATCCTTAATTTCCCTAGTTAGCCACGGTTGAGCCACTTTCCCCGTTTTATTTTTACTCCAGACAGGGATGTACAATTATTGAAGTTTATCCATGTGATCTTTAAATGTTTGCCATTGCCTATCCACCATCAACCCTTTAAGTATCATTCGCCAGTCTATTCTATCCAATATTTGTTAATCCTGTATTTGCCTCCTTCCAAATATCTTCCCTTTACCACTTCGTGATATGACATTTAATAGCTAACTGTAGAATAAATTATCTTTCATTCGAAGGGTCATTGGAAAGCCAGATACTCTCAATGGTTCCATTCAAACTGAAAGGTCTCTTATCCATTGCTTCCCCTCATCCACAGTGCAAGTGGATTCCATTTTTCTTTAATATATTCATTCCCAGAATATGGGTATCATTGGCAAGGCCAGCATTTATTTCCCATCGCTCGTTGCCCAGAGAAGGTGGAGGGCATTTTTCCTGAACCACCGGTAGCTGCTTTTGAGACAACTGAGTGGCTTGCTTGACCACGTCAGAAAGCAGTTAAGAGTCAGCTAAGGGTAGCAGGCTTAGCTCCATAAAGGACCTTTTGTGAACCAATTGGGTTTAGTGCGACACTCTGACAAATTCATGGTCACTTTTACAGATAACAGCTTTATTAAATCAAAGTCAGACTGGCGTGGTGGGAATTGAAGTCGCATTCATCAGAAATGATTAGCCTCTGGATTTCTAGTCAAGTAACATAGCCACTACCCTAGTGTACCCCGTTACTGGAAAGCTCTGCTGAGGAACTCTTAACACGGCACGAGTCAGTGTCACAGAGGAGGGGAAGGAGACAAAATTGGAAAATGTAACCATCTAACTGAAGCAACTTCAATTATCCAAAGTAAGGCAGCAATAGCACACACAGGCCGACTGATAATTATGTATCTCAGAGTGAATGATGCCAATGCTGCAGATGGAGACAAGGTATATTTTAACAGACTGTTTCAACAATCCACAAAGCTAACGTGGGATATGATCGAGATTTTCTACAGTGGTGGTAAAAATGAGGTGTGAAATGCCAGATTTATTGGGTAAGAGCTTCATACATTATGCAAAACGTTCCAGTACGCAAGGTTATTGCTGCCTGTGCCACCTGAAATTCTTGTGAGAAGATTTATACTCACCGAGGGTTTTGTGGACTGCACGTTTAATAATTTAAAATTGGTGTATCTGGGCTGTAAACAAAATCGATTTAAACTGCGTGTGGCTGTCGAAAAAATGCTCAAGGTTCCTTTGATACTTTTGCACGCAGAACAAGCTCTTTATTTTATCTGCAAACATCAACTTCCTCGAGCCCCGTGTCCAAATTATTGATGTTCACAGTGAACAAAAGAGGTCCCAAAACTCAACCCTGTAGAACTTCCAACCACTCGGAGGGCTCAATTTTGGCCTACCCCTTTTTTCGGCGCATTTACCGGAGATGCTCCGCTTTTTTCCATTAAGAAGTGTGCCGAAAAAATCGCTCCCCACTTTGGCCGCTGTCCAGCCTCTCCTTTTAACTTTTTTTACATTTTTTAAAAGGAATCATAGCTGTTTGTGTTTTGCTGATTGGTGAGTTTTCTTCCTGCAGCCTGTGTGTGCTCCGATGTCGGCAGTTCCCGCCCCTATCCCTGGCCGAGTGGTCTCCCGGTTGTCCCACCCCTATCCTTGGCCGAGTGGTCTCCCGATCGTCCTGCACCTATCCCTGGCTAAGTGGTCTCCCGGTTTTCCTGCCCCTATCCCTGGCTGAGTGGTCTCTCGATCGTCCTGCCCCTATCCCTGGCTAAGTGGTCTCTCGATCGTCCTGCCCCTATCCCTGGCTAAGTGGTCTCTCCATCGTCCTGCCCCTATCCCTGGCTAAGTGGTCTCTCGATCGTCCTGCCCCTATCCCTGGCTAAGTGGTCTCTCGATCGTCCTGCCCCTATCCCTGGCTAAGTGGTCTCTCCATCGTCCTGCCCCTATCCCTGGCTAAGTGGTCTCTCGATCGTCCTGCCCCTATCCCTGGCTAAGTGGTCTCCTGGTCGTCCTGCCCCTATCCATGGCTAAGTGGTCTCTCGATCAACCTGCCCCTATCCCTGGCCGAGTGGTCTCCCGGTTGTCCCGCCCCTATCCCTGGCCAAGTGGTCTCCCGGTCGTCCTGCACCTATCCCTGGCTGAGTGGTCTCCCGGTCGATCCGCTCCTATTCCAGGCCGAGTAGCCTCCCACACTGGCCGGCCTGCTGTTGAAGTAGCTGCTTGTGTTTTGCCCTTGGTGCAGCCTATTGCAGACTATCCGGTGAGTTTGCTTCCTGCAGCCTGTGTGTGCCTTCTCAGTCCGAGTTTTCAGATGAAGTTAGGACTTAGTTCTATTTTTTATTCTTCTTGAATGCTTATTACTTTGTTTAGTGCTTTGTAAGTCTTGGTGCAAGATCCTCTCCACTTCCCTTCCCGCCCCTATCCCAGGCCGAATGGCCTCCGATATACCTACCTGCGCTGATTTATTAACTCTCCACAAAGGTTTTCTGAAGTGGCCACATATACTGGCCTAAGTAGATTTGGAGTAGCTATTAGCTGGCCAAAGTGGCCGAAATGGCCAAAACTGACGTAGGTGGCTGGTAACGCCCCATTTTGAGAAAAAAAACTAAACTAAAAAAATCCTAACTAACTCACTTACACTGGTGCAAATTGAATGTGCAAAATGAGGATTTTTAAGATACTCCAGAAAAATCAAGTTGCTCCAAAAAAAACGGAGCAACTCTTGGCCAACACTGAGCCCTATTCTGTTTAGGAACAGGAGTGGGTCATTCAGCACCTCGAGCATGGCTGATCCGTATCTTAACTCCATCTACCAGCCTTGGTTTCATATCCCTCAATTACACTTGCCTAGTAAAAATCTATCAATCCCAGTTTTGACATTTTTATTTGACTCCCAGCCTAAACAACTTTTTTTGGGGGGTGGGGGTGTGGCAAGAGTGCCAGATTTCCAGCCCCCTTTGTGTGAAGAAGTGCTTCCTGACATCATCCCTAAATGCCCGTGCTCTACTTTTAAGGTTATGCCCCCTTGTTCTGGACTGCCACCACTCCCCCACCCCCCAACCCCCCGCCCCTCATCGTTGTGTCAAAATCCTGGAACTCCCTTCCGAACAGCACTGTGGAAGTACCTTCATCAAATGAACTGTAGCGGTTTAAGAAAGCGACTCACCATCACCTTCTCAAGGGAAATTAGGGATGGGCAATAAATACCGGCCTTGCCAGCGACGCCCACATCCCGGAACGAATAAAAAAAAGAGGAAGTAGTTTCTCTCTATCCTAATCACCTTGAACACCTCAATTAGATCACTGCTTAATCTTCTAAACTCAAAGGGAATACAAGCCGGGTCTATGCAACCTGTTCTCATAATTTAACCCTTTTAACTCCGACTCTCTGTTTTCTCTCTTGGAACTGTTTTTTTAATTCCAATTTGGTAGCCTCTCTCGAATTCCATATGGCTCAATGCTTCCCAATAGTCTCCTGTGTGGGGTTTACTGACCAGTTGAGGGAGGAATGTTGGTCAGGGGTCTAGGAGAACTCCTTACTGTTTTTCTATGCTGCCATAGCATTTTAATGTCCATTTGAACACACAGACAGGGCCATGGTTTAAGTGGCAACATCGATTATTTGTTCAAATCCTGGGATGGGATCTGAGCTCACAACTTTGTGACTTGGAGGCAAGATTGCTACCTGTTTTGTCATTTGAGTTAAGGGCAGTTTTTTTTTCATGTTTCTGTGATCCGTCCTAACTAGGATCTGGATTGAAGAGATCCAAGATCATTTACCATAGGCTGAATTTTAAAGCTTTGTACATTTCTAATGCAAGTTGATGATTTAGAGTAAACTTCTTATTTCAACACTGCACACTTGCACTTGCTGGTCCTTGGTGAGGGATAAGGCCTTACCTGTATTGTAATGTTTTGTACAGTATCGTAAATCTTTCTCTTCTTTAAGAAGAAACTGCGGTAAGGTGAGCCCTTCTGCAATTTGCACTGGTCCATTTTCTTGCCATTCAAAGATAAGATCATTCATTGTGTAGCCAACTGCAAAAAGGATGTAAGAGTGAAATTTCAATGCTTGCAACCCCAGTCGTTTAACGTACTTCAATGCTGAGTGTATATCACGCACAGTTGGACAACATGTTGGCCCCTATCCAGTACGTATATATAGAGAGCTCTTAAAAATAACACAATTACAAACTGCGATCGTATGTTGTCTGTCAAATCTGGCCTGTACCTCTCTGGTGGCAGATATTGAACAAGGACAACTGAAACGGAAATTGGAAAGAACACAGGACAGAGGTAGGAATTGAAAGAAAATGTCAGAGAAAACTGAAAGATACTAAAATCAGGGTGGGGGAAAACAAATAGAGAGGGAGAAGAAACACTTGAAGAAGCTTAAGACAATTTACACCAATGGAAGAGATAGAAGATACCACTGATGGGACAACCAGACAGATTATTTTCCAACATTCTTCCTTTCCCAAGTAAACACTGGCATGGGCATGATGGACCCTCGGTTCCCCTTTTCCGCATTTCTTTTCAAATTTTTGTTTTTCAAGTATTTATCCACTTCCATTTTACAAGTTATTATGGATTCTGCATCCAGCACTGATTCTGATTGGGCAATCCATTTCATAGAAACATAGAAAATAGGTGCAGGAGTAGGCCATTTGGCCCATCGAAACTGCACGACCATTCAATAAGATCATGGCTGATCATTCACCTCAGTACCCCTTTCCTGCTTTCTCTTCATACCCTTTGATCCCTTTAGCCAAAAGGGCAATACCTAACTCCCTCTTGAATATATCCAATGAACTGGCATCAACAACTCTCTGCGGTAGGGAATTCCACAGGTTAACAACTCTCTAAGTGAAGAAGTTTCTCCTTATCTCAGTCCTAAATGCCTTAGCCCTTATCCTTAGACTATGTCCCCTGGCTCTGGACTTCACCAACATCGGGAACATTCTTCCTGCATCTAACCTATCCAATGCTGTCTGAATTTTATAGTTTCTATCAGATCCCCTCTCAACCTTCTAAACTCCAGTGAATACAGGCCCAGTTGATCCAGTCTCTCCTGATATGTCAGTCCTGCCATCCCGGGAATCAGTCTGGTGAACCTTCGCTGCACTCCCTCAATAGCAAGAATGTCCTTCCTCAGATTAAGAGACCAAAACTGAACACAATATTCCAGGTGCGGCCTCACTAAGGCCCTGTACAACTGCAGGAAGACCTCCCTGCTCCTATAATCAAATCCCCTAGCTATGAAGGCCAACATACCATTTGCCTTCTTCACTGCCTGCTGTACCTGCATGCCAACTTTCAATGACTGATAGACCATGACACCGAGGTCTCGTTGCACCTCTCCGTTTCCTAATCTGCCGCCATTCAGATAATATTCTGCCTTCGTGTTTTTGTCACCAAAGTGGATAACCTCACATTTATCCACATTATACTGCATCTGCCATGCATTTTCCCACTCACCTAACCTGTCCAATTCACACTGCAGCTTCTTAGTGTCCTCTTCACAGCTCACACCGCCACCCAGCTTAGTGTCGTCTGCAAACTTGGAGATATTACACTCAATTCCTGCATCCAAATCATTGATGTATATTGTAAAGAGCTGGGGACCCAGCACTGAACCCTGCGGCACTCCACTAGTCACTGCCTGCCATTCTGAAAAGGACCCATTTATCCCTATCTCTGCTTCCTGTCTGCCAACCAGTTCTCTATCCACGTCAATATATTACCCCCAGTACCTTTTGCACATCAATATGTTGTGTGGGAACTTGTCAAAAGCCTTTTGAAAGTCCAAATACACCAAATCCACTGGTTCTCCCTTGTCCACTCTACCAGTTGCATCCTCAAAACATTCTAGAAGATTTGTCAAGCAGGATTTCCCTTTCATAAATCTATGCTGACTTGGACCGATCCTGTCACTGCTTTCCGAATGCATTCCTATTTCATCTTCAATAATTGATTCCAACATTTTCCCCACTACTGATGTCAGGCTAACCGGTCTATAATTACCCATTTTCTCTCTCTCTCCTTTCTTAAAAAGTGGTGTTACATGAGCTATCCTCCAGTCCATAGGAACTGATCCAGATTCGATAGACTGTTGGAAAATGATCACCAATGCATCCACTATTTCTAGGGCCACTTCCTTAAGTACTCTGGGATGCAGAGTATCAGGCGTCGGGGATTTATCGGCCTTCAATCATATCAATTTCCCGAACACAATTTCCCACCGAATAAGTATTTCCTTCAGTTCCTCCCTCTCACGAGACCCTCTGTCCCCTAGTATTTTCAGAACGCTATTTGTGTCGTCCTTCGTGAAGACAGAACCAAAGTATTCGTTCAACTGGTCTGCCATTTCTTCATTCCCCATTATAAATTCACCTGAATCTGACTGCAAGAGACCTACCTTTGTCTTCACTAATATTTTTCTCTTCACATATTTAGAAGCTTTTGCAGTCAGTTTTTATGTTCCTAGCAAGCTTCATCTCATACTCTATTTTCCCCTCCTAATTAAATCCTTTGTCCTCCTCTGCTGTATTATAAAATTCTCCCAGTCCTCAGGTTTGCTGCTTTATCTGGCCAATTTATATGCCTCTTCCTTGGATTTAACACTATCCTTAATTTCCCTTGTTAGCCATGGTTGAGCCACCTCCCCGTTTTATTTTTACTCCAGAAAGGGATGTACAAGTGCTGAAGTTCATCCATGTGATCTTTAAATGTTTGCCATTGCCTATCCACCATCAACCCTTTAATATCATTTGTCAGTCTATTCTTGCCAATTCACGTCTCATACCTTCAAAGTCACCTTTCCTTAAGTTCAGGACCCTAGTCTCTGAATTAACTGTGTCACTCTCTATCTTAATAAAGAATTCTACTATATTCTGGTCACTCTTCCCCAAGGTGCCTCGCACAACAAGATTACTAATCAGTCCTTTCTCATTACACATCACCCAATCTAGGATGGCCAGCTTTCTAGTTGGTTCCTCGACATATTGGTCAAGAAAACCATCCCTAATACACTCCAGGAAATCCTCCTCCACCGCATTGCTACAAGTTTGGTTAGACCAATCAATATGTAGATTAAAGTCGCCCAATATAACTGCTGTACCTTTATTGCACGCATCCCTAATTTCTTGTTTGATGCTGTCCCCAACCTCACTACTACTGTTTGGTGGTCTGTACACAACTCCCACTCGCGTTTTCTGCTCTTTGGTATTCCGTAGCTCCACCCATACCGATTCCACATCATCCAAGCTAATGTCCTTCCCACTATTGCGTTAATTTCCTCCTTAACCAGCAACGCCACCCCACCTCCTTTTCCTTTCTGACTATCCTTCCTGAATGTTGAATAACCCTGGATGTTGAGTTCCCAGCCTTGGTCACCCTGGAGCCATGTCTCCGTGATGCTAATTACATTCTATCCGTTAACAGCTATCTGCGCAGCTAATTCGTCCACCTTATTACGAATACTCCTCGCATTGAAGCACAAAGCCTTCAGGCTTATCTTTTTAACACATTTTGCCTCTTTAGAATTTTGTTGTAATGGGGCCCTTTTTCCTTTTTGCCCTGAGTTTCTCTGCCCTCCGCTTTTACTTTTCTGCTTTCTATCTTTTGCTTCTGCCTCCATTCTACTTCCTTCTGTCTCCCTGCATAGGTTTCCATCCCCCTGTCATATTAGTTTAACCCCTCGCCATCAGCACTAGCAAACACTCCCCCTAGGACATTGGTTCTGGTCCTGCCCAGGCGCAGATCGTCCGGTTTGTACTGGTCCCACCTCCCCCAGAACCAGTTCCAATGTCCCAGGAATTTGAATCCCTCCCCTCTGCACTGCTCCTCAAGCCACTTTTCATCTGAGCTATCCTGCGATTCCTACTCTGACTAGCACGTCGCACTGGTAGCAATCCTGAGATTACTACCTTTGTGGTCCTACTTTTCAGTTTAGCTCCTAGCTCCCTAAATTCATTTTGTAAGACCTCATCCCTTCTTTTACCTATATCATTGGTACCTATATGCACCACGACAACTGGCTGTTCACCCTTCCTCTTCAAAATGTCCTGCAGCCACTCTGAGACATCCTTGACCCTTGCACCAGGGAGGCAACATACCATCCTGGAGTCTCGATTGCAGCCACACAAATGCCTATCTATTCCCCTTACAATAAAATCCCCTACCACTACAGCTCTCCCACACTTTCTCCTGCCCTCCTGTGCAGCAGAGCCATCCACGGTGCCATGAACTTGGCTGCTGCTGCTCTCCCCTGATGAGTCATCCCCCTCAACAAAGCAGTGTATCTGTTTTACGTTATAGCAGCAAGGGTAGGCCATTCAGCCCCTCAAACCTATTCTGCCATTCCATGTGTCAGCTGTGGCTCAGTGAGTAACACATTTGCCTCTGACTCAGAAAGTTGTGGGTTTAAGTCCCACTCCAGGGACTAGAGCACAAAAATCTAGGCTGATGCTCCAGTGTAGTGCTGAGAGAGTGCTGCACTGTCGGAGGTGCTGTCTTTTGAATGAGACATTAAACCAAGGCCTCATCTGCTCTCTCAAATGGACATAAAAGATCCCATGGCACTATTTTGAAGAAGAACAGGGGAGTTATCCCCGGTGTCCTGGCCAATGTTTATCCCTCAATCAACACAACAAAAACTGATTATCTGGTCATTATCATATTGCTGTTTGTGGGAGCTTGCTTGTGTGCAAATTGGCTGAAAGTTTCCAACATTACAACAGTGACTACACTCCAAAAAGTACTCCATTGGCTGTAAAGCGCTTTGAAATGTACAGTTGTACAGGGCCTTGGTGAGGCCACACCTGGTGTATTGTGTACAGTTTTGGTCTCCTAACTTGAGGAAGGACATTCTTGCTATTGAGGGAGTGCAGCGAAGGTTCACCAGACTGATTCCCGGGATGGCGGGACTGACATATCAAGAAAGATTGGATCAACTAGGCATGTATTCAATGGAGTTCAGAAGAATGAGAGGGGATCTGATAGAAACGTTTAAAATTCTGATGGGTTTAGACAGGTTAGATGCAGGAAGAATGTTCCCAATGTTGGGGATGTCCAGAACCAGGGGTCACAGTCTAAGGATAAGGGGTAAGCCATTTAGGACCGTGATGAGGAGAAACTTCTTCACCCAGAGAGTGGTGAACCCGTGGAATTCTCTACCACAGAAAGTTGTTGAGGCCAATTCACTAAATATATTCAAAAAGGAGTTAGATGTAGTCCTTACTACTAGGGGGATCAAGGGGTATGGTGAGAAAGCAGGAATGGGGTACTGAAGTTGCATGTTCAGCCATGAACTCATTGAATGGCGGTGCAGGCTCGAAGGGCCGAATGGCCTACTCCTGCACCTATTTTCTATGTTTCTATGTGATCGTGGAAGTCATAATATAAATCCACGTCCTTTTTTCTTTCTTTCATTCAATTAGATCATGGCTGATGTGGATCTGATCTCCATTTACCGTCCGTGGTTCCGTAACCCTTAAAACCTTTCCTTTTCAAAGTTGTACCAATTTCAGTTTTGAAATTTTCAATTGACCTGGCCTCAAATCTCTACGTAACTCTCAATCACAATTCTTCATAATTTTGCTCATCTATCAGATTGCCTCGTTATTCTTTAATGAAAAGAACCTCAGATTCTCCAATCTCTCTTCAGAAGTAAAGCCTCTCATTCCTGGTATCACCTTGTCCAATCGTTTCTGCTGCACCTCTCGCCATGACTTTGACATCCATCCTAATGTAGGGCACTCGAAACTGGGCACAATATTCTAACTGCTGCCGACACAATGATTTATGCAGATTTACGATTACCTCTTTTTCAAACCAAGAATGCTGTATGCTTTTTTTTTTAAAGCGTTTTATCAATGTGTCCTCTCATATTAAAGAATTGTGTATCTGAACCCCGAGGTGCACCTGCTCTTCTACTCTTTTTAATGTGTTACCATTTTGTGGATGTTTCATTTCCTTTTCTCTTCCACCTAAATGCATCATGTCACATTTCTCTGCATTAAATTTCATAGGCCTTCAATGTGCTCAATCTATTAACCTGTCTACATCCCATTGAAGTCCTGTATAGTCCCCTTCTCATGTAACACAGAAATTTGCATGTGCGATACCTGAAGTGTGAGGGACATATCTCCAAATTGTCTATATGTTCGAATTGAGTGAAAACTGAGCTGTCGTAAGTCCAGGTATTTGTGTTATCATTGATTCACTTGAATAGAAACTTTTCTAAATACAGACTGAACCTCTCTGGTCCACCACCCTCGGGGCCGGACCAGTGCTGAAACAGATAATTTTTTGAACCAAGGGAGGTCAGTGCTGGTGATCGCTGAGTGAGGGAGGGGAGGCGGGGAATGTTGGTGATTGGTCATTTCTCTGTCTGGGTCAGGTCTGACGCCCCTTCACTGCACCATCAAGTCCTACAAGACCACAATGAGGAAGCAGAGTGAGATGCTGAGCATCACGGAAGCGCTTAACAGCGAGCTCCAAGTCCAGGCCCAGGAAAGCGGCAGTCCTGCAAACTAATGCCGAACCACAGATGTTTCCGGACCAGAGAGTCCCAGACCAGAAAGTTTCAACTTGTAGAAAGAACAACTGATGAGAAAAAGATTTTTTGGAATGAAGATCAGAGATTTGAGCTTAAAACAGCTTCAGATAAATAGATACATGTGCAGACTGATGCTCAAATTGTTGACTGGTAAAGTCAATAAAAACAATACAAAGATGGGTGGGAAAGCAAATTGTGAGGAGGACACAAAATATCTGCAAAGGGATATAGACAGGCTAAGTGAGTGAGCAAAAATTTGGCAGGTGGAGTATAATGTGGGAAAAGGCAAGGTTATCTACTTTGGCGGAAATAATAGAAAAGCAAATTATAATTTAAATGGAGAAAAATTGCGAAGTGCTGCAGTACAGAGGGATACGGGGGGTACTTGTGCATGAAACACCAACAGTTAGTATGCAGGTACAGCAAATAATCAGGAAGGCAAATGGAATGTTGGCCTTTATTGCAAGGGGGATAGAGTATAAAAGCAGAGAAATCCTGCTACAACTGTACAGGGTATTGTTGAGGACACACCTGGAGTACTGCTTGCAGTTTTGGTCTCCGTATTTAAGGAAGGATATACTTGCATTGGAGGCTGTTCAAAGAAGGTTTACTAGGCTAATTCCGGAGATGAGGGGGTTGACTAATGAGGATAGGTTGAGTAGGTTGGGTCTATACATGTTGGAGTTCAGAAGAATGAGAGGTGATCTTATTGAAACTTATAAGATAATGAGGGGGCTTGACAAGATGGATGCAGAGAAGATATCTCCATTCATAGGGGAAAGTAAAACTAGGGGACATCGTCTTAGAATAAGGGGCTGCATATTTAAAACTGAGATGAGGAGAAATTTCTTCTCAGAGGGTTGTATATCTATGGAAATCTCTGCCCCAGAGAGCAGTGGAGGCTGGTTCATTGAATATATTTAAGGCAGAGATAGACTGATTTTTGAGTGATAAGGGAATAAAGGGTTATGGGGAGCGGGCAAGGAAGTGAAGCTGAGTCCATGATCGGATCAGCCATGATCAGCTATGATAGACCCCCAAACAGTGGGAGGGAGATAGAGGAGCAAATATGTAGGCAAATTGCTGTGGAGTCCAAAAACCATATGGAAATAATAGTAGGGGATTTTAACTAGCCAAATATTAATTGGGACAAATATAGCATGAAGGGTATAGAGGGTGCGTAATTCTTAAAATGTATTGAAACAGCTACTTGTGGGTAAATCAGTGTCAGTACAGTGGGAGGCATTCAAGGAGGAGATCCAGAAGGCTCAGGCCAAACATGTGCCCTTTTTTAGTCAGTATGTAACAAGTCCAACACGCGAGGGGTTTTTGGATTTAGTTTTGGAGAATGAAGCTGGGCAGGTTGAAAGGATATTAGTGGGAAAGCACTTGGGTGCCAGTGACCATAATTCAGTCAGATTCAAGTTAGTTATGGATAAGGACAAGCATAGGCCTGGAATAAAATTCCCAAATTGGGGAAAAGCTAATTTTGCTAAGTTAAGGAGCGATTTGACCACCATGGACAGGAAACAGCTACTTGTGAGTAAATCAGTGTCGGAACATTGGGAAGCATTCAAGGAGGAGATCCAGAAGGCTCAGGCCAAACATGTGCCCTTAAAGAAAAAGGGTGGGAACAACAATTCGAGAGCCTCCAGGATGTCGAGGGGAGGATAAAGAAAAAATGGGAAGCTTATGTCATATACGAACGGCTAAATACTATAGAATCTTTGGAGGAATATAAAAAGTTAAGAGGCAAAATTAAAAAGGATATTCGGAATGCTAAGAGAGAGCATGAAAAATTTTTGTCTCGTAAAATTAAGGAAAATCCAAAGATGTTCTATAAATATATTAAGATTAAGAGGGTAGCTAAAGAAATGGTAGGGCCTATTAGAGACCATGAGGGTAATCTTTGTGTGGAGGCGGAAGATGTTGGTAAGGTTCTTAATGAATGTTTTGCATCTTGTTGTGCGAGGTCCCTTGGGGAAGAGTGACCATAATATGTTAGAATTCTTTATTAAGTTGGAGAGTGACACAGTTAATTCAGAGACTCGGGTCCTGAACTTAAGAAAAGGTAACTTTGATGTATGCGACGTAAATTGTTTAGAATAGACTGGCGAGTGACACTTAAAGGGTTGATGGTGGATAGGCAATGGCAAACATTGAAAGATCATATCGATGAACTTCAACAATTGTACATCCCTGTCTGGAGTAAAAATAAAATGGGGAAGGTGTCTCAACCGTGGTTAAAAAGGGAAATTAAGGACAGTGTTAAATCCAAGGAAGAGGCATACAAATTGGCCAGAAAAAGCAGCAAATCTCAGGACTGAGAGAATTTTGTAATACAGCAGAGGAGGACAAAGGGTTTAATTAGGAGGGGGGAAATAGAGCATGAGAGGAAGCTTGCTGGGAACATAAAAACTGACTGCAAATGCTTCTATAGATATGTGAAAAGAAAAAGATTAGTGAAAACAAACATAGGTCCCTTGCAGTCAGATTCAGCTGAATTTAAAATGAGGAAAAAGAAATGGCGGATCAGTTAAACAAGTACTTTGGTTCTGTCTTCACGAAGGAAGACACGAATAATATTCTGGAAATACTAGGGGACTGAGGGTCTAGTGAGAAGGAGGAACTGAAGGAAATCCTTATTAGGAGGAAATTGTGTTAGGGAAATTGATGGGATTGAAGGCTGATAAATCCTCGGGGCCTGATAGTCTGCATCTCAGAGTACTTAAGGAAGTAGTCCGAGAAATAGTGGATGCATTGGTGATCATTTTCCAACAGTCTATCGACTCTGGATCAGTTCCTATGGACTGGAGGGTAGGTAATGTAACACTACTTTTTAAGAAAGGAGGGAGAGAGAAAACAGGTAATTATAGACTGGTTAGCCTGACATCAGTTGTGGGGAAAATGTTGGAATCAATTATTAAATATGAAATAGCAGCACATTTGGAAAGCAGTGATGGGATTGGCCCAAGTCAGCATGGCTTTATGAAAGGGAAATCCTGCTTGACAAACCTTCTAGAATTTTTTAAGGATGTAACTGGTAGAGTGGACAAGGGAGAACCAGTGGATGTGGTGTATTTGGACTTTCAAAAGGCTTTTGACAAGGTCCCACACAAGAGATTGGTGTGCAAAATTAAAGCACATGATATTGGGGGTAGTGTACTGATGTGGATAGAGAACTAGTTGGCAGACAGGAAGCAGAGATTCTGGATAAACGATCCTTTTCAGAATGGCAGGCAGTGATTAGTGGGGTACCGCAGGACTCAGTGCTGGGACCCCAGCTATTTACAATATACATTAATGATTTGGATGAGGGAATTCAGTGTAATATCTCCAAGTTTGCAGATGAGACTAAGCTGGGTGGCAGTGTGAGCTGTGAGGAGGACACTAAAAGGCTGCAGGATTACTTGGACAGGTTAGGTGTGTGGGCAAACGGGTGGCAGATGCAGTATAATATGGATAAATGTGAGGTTATCCACTTTGGTGGCAAAAAAACGAAGGCAGACTATTATCTGAATGGCGGAAGATTAGGAAAAGGGGAAGTGCAACGAGACCTGGGTGTCATGGTACATCAGTCATTGAAAGTTGGCATGCAAGTTCAGCAGGCGGTGAAGAAGGCAAATGTTGGCCTTCATAGTTTGGGGATTTTGAGTATAGGGGCAGGGAGATCTTACCTCAGTTGTACAGGGCCTTAGTGAGGCCTCACCTGGAATATTTTGTTCAGTTTTGGTCCCCTAGTCTGAGGAAGGATGTTCTTGCTATTGACGTAATGCAGCGAAGGTTCACCAGACTGATTCCCAGGATGGCAGGACTGACATATGAGGAAAGACTGGATCGACTGGGCCTCTATTCACTGGAGTTTAGAAGGTTGAGAGGGGATCTCATAGAAACTATAAAATTCTGATGGCTTTGGACAGGTTAGATGCAGGAAGAATGTTCCTGATGTTGGGGAAGTCCAGAATCAGGGGACATAGTCTAAGGATAAGGGCTAAGCCATTTAGGACTGAGATGAGGAGAAACTTCTTCATTGAGAGAGTTGTTAACTCGTGGAATTCCCTACCACAGAGAGTTGCTGATGCCAGTTAATTAGGTATATTCAACGGGGAGTTAGATAAGGCCCTTAGGGCTAAAGGGATCAAAGGGTATGGAGAGAAAGCAGGAAAGGGGTACTGAGGTGAATGATCAGCCATGATCTTATTGATTGGTGGTGCAGGCTCGAAGGGCTGAATGGCCTACTCCTGCACCTATTTTCTATGTTTCTATGTTTCTATCTATTTTCACAAAGGAAAGGGGCAATGCAGATACTGCTATCGAGGAGGAGTGTGATAATCTGGATGAAATAAACATAGCGAGAGAGGAAGTATTAAAGGGTTTAGCAGCATTGAAAGTGGATAAGTCCCCAGGCATTAGAGTGAAGTAAAAGAGGAAATAGCAGAAGCCTTGACCATCATTTTCCAGTCCTCTTTGGATTTGGGCATGGTGCTGGAGGATTGGAGCCTTTGTCCAAAGAGTAATTACAGGTCTGTCAGCCTAACCTCAGTGAAAATTATTGAAAAAATTCCTGAAAGACAGGATAAATCTACATTTGGAAAGGCAAGGATTAATTAGGGACAGTCAGCACGGATTTGTTAAGGGACATAGTTTTTGACTAATCTGATTGAATTTTTTGAGGAGGTAACCAAGAGGGTCGATGAGGGTAATGTGTACAATGTCATGTATATGGACTTTAGCAATGCTTTTGTTCATGTCCAACATGGTAGACTGGTCATGAAGATTAAAGCCCATGGAATCCAGGGCAAAGTGGCAAGTTGGATCCATAAATGGCTTAGAGGTAGGAAGCAAAGGGTAATGGTTGATGGATGTTCTTTTGATGGGAAGGATGTTTCCGGTGTGGTTCCGCAGTGCTCAATACTGGGTCCCTTGCTTTTTGTGGTATATATCAACGATTTAGATTTGAATATGGGGAGTATGATTAACATTTTTGCAGACGAGACTAAAATTGACTGTTTGGTTGATAATGAAGAGGAAAGTCATGGACTGCAGGAGGATATCAATCTACTGCCGTTGATTTCTCTGCCTGCCACTCTTGCTTTTCTCCTTCCTACCTTTGGCTTCTGCCCCCGTTTTTTTCCCTTTGCTTCCCTGCATAGATTCCCATCCCCCTGCCATTTTATTCTAAACCCTCCCCAACAGCATGAACAAACACTCCGCCTAGGACATCGGTTCCGGTCCTGCCCAGGTGCAGACCATCTGGTTTGTACTGGTCCCACCTCCCCCAGAACCGGTTCCAATGTCTCAGGAATTTGAATACCTCCCCCTTGCACCATACTTCATTCCATGGACTCTGGTTCAGTTCCTATGGATTTGAGGGTAGCTAATGTAACTCCACTTTTTAAAAAATGAGGCAGAGAGAAAAGAGGGAATTTTGACATCGGTGGTGGGGAAAATGCTGGAATCAATTATTAAAGATGTAATAGCAGCGCATTTGGAAAGTAGTGACAGGATCGGTCCAAGTCAGCATGGATTTATGAAAGGGAAATCATGCTTGACAAATTTTTTTGAGGATGTAACTAGTAGAGTGGACAAGGAAGAATCAGTGGATGTGGTGTATTTGGACTTTCAAAAGACGTTTGACAAGGTCCCACACTGGAGATTAGTGTGCAAAATTAAGGCACATGGTATTGGGGAGAATGTATTGACGTGGATAGAGAACTGGTTGGCAGGCAGGAAGCAAAGAATGGGAATAAATGGGTCCTTTTCAGAATGGCAGTCAGTGACTAGTGGGGTGCCACAGGGTTCAGTGCTGGGACCCCAGCTATTTACATTATACATTACTAATTTAGACGAAGAAATTGAATGTAACATCTCCAAGTTTGCAGATGACACTAAGCTGGGTGGCAGTGCGAGCTGCGAGGAGGATGCTAAGAGGCTGCAGGGGGACTTGGACAGGTTAGATGAATGGGCAAATGCATGGCAGATGCATTATAATGTGGATCAATGTGAGGTTATCCACTTTGCTGGCAAAAACAGGAAGGCAGATTAATATCTGAATGGTGACAGGTTAATAAAAGGGGAGGTGCAACGAGACCTGGGTGTCATGGTACATCAGTCATTGAAGGTAGGCATGCAGGTACAGCAGGCAGTAAAGAAAGCAAATGGCATGCTGGCCTTCATAGCGAGGGGATTTGAGTACAGGATCAGGGAGGTCTTACTGCAGTTGTACAGGACGATGGTGAGACCACATCTTGAATATTATGTGCAGTTTTGGTCTCCTAATCTGAGGAAGGACATTCTTGCTATTGAGGGAGTGCAACGAAGGTTCACCAGACTGATTCCCGGGATGGCAGGACTGACATATGAGGAAGGACTGGATCGACTAGGCTTATATTCACTGGAATTTAGAAGAATGACAGGGAATCTCATAGAAATATATAAAATTCTGACGGGATTGGACAGATTAGATGCAGGAAGTATGTTCCTGATGTTAGGGAAGTCCAGAACCAGGGGTCACAGTCAAAGGATAAGGCGCAAGCCATTTAGAACCGAGATGAGGAGAAGCTTCTTCACTCAGATAATTGTGAACCTGTGGAATTCTCTACCACAGTGAGTTGTTGAGGCCAGTTCGTTAGATATATTCAAAAGGGAGTGAGATGTGGCCCTTACGGCTAAAGGGATTAAGGGGTATGGAGAGAAAGCAGGAATGGGGTACTGAAGTTGCATGATCAGTCATGACCATATTGAATGGTGGTGCAGGCTCGAAGGGCCGAATGGCCTACTCCTGCATCTATTTTCTATGTTTCTATGTTTACTGGTCAGGTGGGCAGAGCAGTGACAAATGGAAATAAATTTAGAGAAGTGTGAGGTGATGCACTTTGGAAGGGCGAATAAAGAAAGGATATACACATTAAATGGTAGGTCACTTAATAGTGTAGATGAACAAAGGGACCTTGGAGTGCTTGTCCACAGATCCCTGAAAGTAGCAGGTCAGGTAAATAAAATGGTTAACAAGGCATACGGAATGCTTGCCTTTATTCGCCAAGGCATAGAATATAAGAACAGGGAGCTGATGCTTCAATTGTATAATACTTTGGTTAGGCCACAGCTGGAGTACTGCGTGCAGTTCTGGTTGCCTTATTATAGGAAGGACGTGATTGCACTAGAGAGGGTGCAGAGGAGATGTACGAGGATGCTGCCTGGAATGGAGAATCTTAGTTATGAGGACAGATTGGATAAGCTGGGTTTGTTCTCATCGGAACAGAGGAGGTTGAGAGGAGACCTCATTGAGGTGCACAAAATATTGAAGGGCCTGGATATTGTGGATAGCACGGGCCTATTTCCATTGGTGGAGGGGTCTATTATGAGGGGGCATAGTTTAAGGCGGTTGGTGGAAGATTTAGAGAGGATTTGACGGAGGGAGCTTCTTTATGCAGAGGGTTGAGGGGATCTGGAGCTCAATGCCTGGAACCCTCACCACATTTAAAAGATGGTTGGATGGGCACTTAAAGTGCCGTACCCTGCAGGGTTACGGACCTAGAGCGCTAATTGGGATTAGACTGGATAACCTCTTGTTGGCTGGCGCAGATATGATGGTAAGTACTGCAGGGAATCGAATATGGCCAGGGTGATCTCCTGGATTAGTTTTGATCGCCTGGATGGTTCGGAGAGGAATTTCCCAGATATTTTTCCCCAAATTGGCCTGGGTTTTTATCTGGGTTTTGCCTGTCCCAGGAGATCACATGGCTCCGGTTGGTGTAGAATGTTTCAGTGTAAGGGGTGTCGCAATTGTGTGGGGTGGACTGGTTGGGCTGGGTGCTCTTTACCTTTCCGCCATTTTGTACACTGTTCATCAGTTTACATGTAACCTTCGGAGCTGCTGACCCAGGGCTGTGCGGCTCTTTGTCGGTCAGCGCGGACACGTGGGTCGAAATGGTCTCCTTCTGTGCTGTAAGTTTCTATGTTTCTATCTTATTGAATGGCGGAGCAGGCTCAAGTAGTCAAATGGCCTACTCCTGTTCCTAGTTCTTATGTTCTAAAACAGGTTATATAAAAGGAGCTTTGAATAATACCAGCAATAAGTTAGGAACAAAGCCAATATCGAGAAGGTCATGGATGATCATGAAAATTAATTCAAATGAAATGTAAAGAAATTGAGAAGTAACATTTTAGTTCTATTCAGAGATAGAAGAAGAATAAAGAGCAAGCTGATTCTTTGAAGAATGAAGAAAATGCAAACTAATCATTCAGCAGTAAGAGCTAGCTGGGGCTGTCAATTCAATTCTTCACAACACTTTTAATGAGAGCAGCGTGGGAGGTTTTTTTCATTCTGTGAGCAAGGTGTCTGAGCCATAATATGAGCTTTAATGACTATAGATGTTAGTGAAAGAAGTCAAAAGGAAGAAGTGGGATTTGAAGGTCAGCTGCAGTCGGTCTGGGCCTCTTCTGAAATGTTCGAGGAGGTAAAGGAAGGATATGATGCCCCTTGAGAGACGATACTGCTAATATATTTACAAGCAACAGAAGGCGAGAAACGTTGGGGGCAAAATTGCCCCTCTTTTAGAGGCCCTTTAGCGCCACCGATGTGCAGAAGTCACTTTTTGCCCGAGGGAGGGGGAGGGTGCTACAGGCTCCCGAGAAACTGCCCAGGATTTTGCGATGGCACATGCCATCGGTGTGCGCGGCGACCCCTTACCGCCTCATGGTTGGCACGAGCGGATGCCAACGCCAGGTTTGCGGGTCGCCAGGCTGGCTGACATCTGCTCTCGGGGCAGTAGTTAAAGGGGAGGACACCAGCGCTCTGTGCCGCCATCTTTTCTGGTTTGCCGACTCTCGGGTCGGCTCCTGTGCGGCGGCCCTAGCGTGGTCCGGGCCGCCAGCGTGCAGCCCGATGCTCCGTTTTGTGTGCCGGGCTGTCGGCCCAGTTCCACAGCTGGTCCGGTGGCCTTGCAGAGGCCATCAGAGGCCTTGTAGAGTGCGCAGCGGCCCTCCCCACTAAGCGAAGTGGAGGGGCGTTGAAGCAGGTCAACGCTACGCAGAGCATCCGCTTAGCGCTTGATGCACCGCCCCAGTATCGCTCCGGGAACCACCCCCAAAGGAAGTGGAACACGCGAGATTGCGCTCCGCTTCCTTTGAGGAGCGGTAAACCCAATTCAGCAGCAGAAATGGGCCTCTGCGCGGCCGCAGAAAGTCCTGGCCCCAGCTGGTTACCGTCCCCACTCGGGACGCAGGACAATTTCGCCTCCAAAACCCCTGGTAAACTACGTTTGTTACCTTCTGTTGTTTGTTAAGATATTAGTAGTGTCGTCTCTCACGGTGGAGCCATATTCTTCCTTGACCTTGTGGGACTGCACCCTACTAATTACTGTATGCGGTGTTAACGCAGGAGAGCTTAATGTGACATTAGTGTGTCCCTTTTAACCCATTTAAAATAAAACAGCTTCATACCTCCAGTAAAATACCAGGGGAAGTAACATGAGAGCATGAAGTATTCACAGCAACTACTGACAGCCCCGTGTTGTGGTTTAGTTGCTGACAGCCCTGGTAGACTTCAGATGAGAATAGATCAGGCTCGGGTGTGATTCCCTCCGCCATCAAATAAACTGCCAACACTCACTGTCAAGCCTCACACGAGAATAATGGTCACTTGAGTAAGATCCCTGTGAAGATGAACCCAGCAAGGAAGAGGTGATTCGGAGGGGGTTGGAAAGAGAGAAGCTTTTCATAATAGAAATGATACAGGAGCAAGGAGACAGTGGGTAAGTAATGAAAAGAAAATCTTAGGATTTAATGCATGTTATTGTAACTGCCCCTCCCCCCCACCACTCTCCGTATCCTCTATTAGGGCTCAATTCAAGCTGGCCCATAGGTCAAATAAATGATCTGGATTGAAGACGTGGCAGATTGACTTTTATGTGAGGACATAAGAACGTAAGAAATAGGAGCAGGAGTTGGCCATTTGGCCCCTCGAGCCTGCTCTGCCATTCAATAAGATCATGGCTGATCTGATCGTGGACTCGGCTCCACCTCCCTGCCCGCCCCCCATATCCCTTCACTCCCTTATCGTGCAAAAAATCTCCACCTTAAATATATTCAATGTGCCTCCACAACTCTCTGGGGCAGAGAATTCCAAGGCTTTACGACCCTCTGAGAAGAAATTCCTCCTCATCTCAGTTCTAAATGGGCAACCCCTTATTCTGAAACTATGCCCCCTAGTTCTAGATTTCCCCACGAGGGGAAACATCCTCTCTGCATCCATCCTGTCCAGCCCCCTCGGTATTTTATATGTTTCAATAAGATTACCTCTCATTCTTCTAAACTCCAATGAGTCTCGGCCCAACCTGCTCAAGCTTTCTTTGTAAGTCAACCCCTTCTTCTCAGGAATCAACCTCGTGAACATTCTCTGAGCTGCCTCCAATGCAAGTATATTCCTCCTTAAATAAGCCGGCACACAATTCAAATACATGATCTGGATTGAAGACGTGACACATCGGCTTTTATGTGAGCTGGGCACTCCCTTTCCTACAAACCGGCTGCTGGACTGACAACCATCAAAGATCAGACTGTCTACTTAATAGCATCTCTTACACTGAAACAGGCTTGTAGAAAGTGCCACGTCAAGCACATTCTGTGCACAATCAAATGGTGATTTCACCGCCTGCCTGTTAATGCCTGTTGACCTCGTGTGGTTTGATATTCATCTATTGCAAGAATTTCTGTCCACTTCACCTACAAACACTTCATATAAACTGCCTGCTCTGTAATGCAAAACCATCGACAAATATTACTGTGGGGCTGCAGATTAAATACAGGTGTATGTGTAATCAGCTGTGCCTTGTTTCCACAAAGCTTTACTGAACCTACAAACATGTAATTCATTTTCCTGCTATTTGAAGACAAAAACTGCACTCTTACTGGCCCGTAAAAAAAATTGCAAATACATGTTTCTTAAGTATAGCAGCACAATACAGAGAGCGAGAGAGAGACATTACTCATGGAGGCTTCTTCCATTAGGTATGAAATGTCTGTTGGGGACTGTGCTGATCCTTGGTTTCAATCCCAATCAGCCAAAAGATACCACACTAGCAGGCAAGCACTGCACAGTTCCTGCAGTGTCCCCACAGTCGAAGGTGATTCATCCACCTTGGGATGAAGGGCTGAGTGACCCTGTCTAAATTCGACATCAAGACCGACTGACCCCGCATCTGCCGCTCAATTGGCAGAGCCAGCGTTGCCACGGACTACAAGGCTCATGTCAGTACTGCGATGGAATATTCAGTACTCATCTGGCTGGGTGTCGCTGCAACCACACTCAAGGAGCTTGACATAATCGAGAACTGAGCATTCTGCCCCTTCTATTGGACTCAATGTCCAACTCCGCCATCACTGGTGCATTGTGGCTGCAACATGTACTATCTATAGGATGCCCAGCAGCAATCTGCACAGCTAACTTCCACAGCACCTCCCAGCCCTGTGACTGCGACACAAGCAGCAATATTCTGTAAACACCATATCACCTTCAGGTCCCTTTCTTGCCCGTGTTAAGATTTTGGAATTCCTACCTAAGTTCCCACTCCAGGGACTTGAGCACAAAAGTCTAGGCTGACACTCCAGTGTAGTACAGAGGGAGTCATCATCATCATCATCATAGGCAGTCCCTCGAAATCGAAGACTTGCTTCCACTCTAATAGTGAGTTCTCAGCTGACTGTACAGTCCAGTACAGGAATTTCAGTCTCTGTCACAGGTGGGACATCCAGTCATTGGAGGACAGGGTGGGTGGGGAGTCTGGTTTGCCGCACGCTCCTTCTGCTGTCTGCGCTTGGTTTTTGCATGCTCTCGGCGACGAGACTTGAGGTGCTCAGCGTCCTCCCGGACGCTCTTCCTTCACTTTGGCCGGTCTTGGGCCAGGGACTCCCAGGTGTCGGTGGGGATGTTGCACTTTATCAAGGAGGCTTTGATGGTGTCCTTGAAACATTTCCTCTGCCCATCTGGGGCTCGCTTGCCATGTAGGAGTTCCGAGTAGAGCGCTTGCTTTGGGAGTTTCGTGTCGGGCATGCGGGCGATGTGGCCCGCCCAACGGAGCTAGTCGAGTGTGGTCAGCGCTTCGATGCTGGGGATGTTGGCCTGAGCGAAAACACTGACATTGGTGCATCTATCCTCCCAGTGGATTTGTACGATCTTGCGGAGGCAGTGCTGGTGGTATTTCTCCAACGCTTTAAGGTATCTACTGTATATGGTCCATGTCTCTGAGCCATATAAGAGGGCGGGCATCACTACTGCCCTATAGAGCATAAGCTTGGTACCAGATTTGAGGTCCTGGTCTTCAAACACTCTCTTCCTCAGGCGACCGAAGTTTGCACTGGCACACTGGTGGTGGTGTTGGACCTCGTCATCGATGTCTGCCCTTGCTGATAGTAGGCTCCCGAGGTATGGAAAATGGTCCACGTTGTCCAAGGCTGCGCCGTGGATTTTGATGACCTGGGCGGCAGTGCTGTGTGGCGGGGTCAGGTTGGTGGAGGACCTGCACTGGAGTGCTGCACTATCAGAGGTGCCGTCTTTCGGACATTAAAACCGAGAGAGCCCCTTTTGCTCTCTTAGGTGGACGTAATTAGATTGGAGTGCTCAAGAAAGTTCTGAAACACAACACTCGATGAAATCAAAATAATACCAACTATGGAGCACCGTAGCGCTACAGGGCTACAGACCAAGAATGTGGGATTAGGCTGGATAGTTCTTGGTCGGCTGGCACGGACATGATGGGTCAAAATGGCTGTTATGTATGTAAACACTGTAACTGTGTCAGACTTGCCACCAGTGGGCACAACTTTTGGAGGCCCAAGGGTCACCTGCACACCTCGTACAAGGGAGTATAAAAGGTTGTCTGCCATGCTGCTCAGGCACTCTGGAGTTGTATTAAAGAGACTAAGGTCACATTAGTTTTAGCTCACAATACTCAGTCTTGTGGAGTTCATTTATACTTAACAAGGACCTCCTTCCGTGCTGTAAATTTCTATGATTCTATGATTCTATGGAGAAGAATTACTAAAACCTTTTTCAGGTCAAAAAAACCTTTTTTAATTGAACACCTCAAATCATTGTAGGGGGTTTTATTTACTTTGCTATCAGGATATGGGCAATGCCATTGTTAAACATACATAAGAACATAAGAAATAGGAGCAGGAGTAGGCCATTTGGCCCCTCGAGCCTGCTCCGCCATTCAATACGATCATGGCTGAAATGTCCACCCTTGGTGGCCCTGAGACGGTTCTTCTTCTTGAACCACTCCAAGTCTTGTGCTAATGTTCCTGTGATAACATTGTTAGAAAGAAAGACTTGCAATTACATAGCACCTTTCCCAACCTCAGGATGTCCAAAAGCGCTTTACAGCCAGTGAAATACTTATGAAGTGTAGTCACTGTTGTAATGTAGGAAACACAAATTTGCACAAAAAAATGCCCACAAATAGCAATGTGATAATGACCAGATAATCTGTTTCAACGATGTGGAAGTTGTGATTGTTATGTATGTCAACATTATAACTGTGTAAGACTTGCCACCAGAGGGCGCACTTGTTGGAGGCCCAAGGGTCACCTGCACACCTCATGCAAGCGAGTATAAAAGGCACTCTGGAGTTTTATTAAAGAGACTAAGGTCACGTCAGTTTAAGCTCACAGTACTCAGTTATGTGGAGTTATTCTAAACATAACAATTGGCGATAAGTAACAGATCATGAACTTTCACGCAGTTATGCCATTGGTATTCTTGAGTGATCTGTCGAGGTTGATGATTGGGAAGTCTTTGTTGAACGTTTCGACCAGTACTTCATGGCCAACGAGCTGGGTGAGGACAATAAAGCAATCCAGCGCAGGGCGATTCTCCTCACCGTTTGTGGGTCTACAACATATGGCCTCATCAAGCATCTGCTAGCACCGACGAAACCAATGGAAAAGACATATGCAGAGTTGTGTACGCTGGTTCGGGAACACCTCAAGCTGAAGGAGAGCATCTTAATGGCCAGGTATCGCTTCTATACGCACCACCGCTCCGAGGGCCAGGACATGGCGAGTTATGTCACCGACCTGAGACGCCTTGCAGGAACTTGCGATTTTACTGGATATTTGGGGGAAATGCTGCTTGGAATCGGCCATGAGGTCACTCTTCGCAAGCTGCTGGCCGCCGAATCCCTAGACCTGAGCAAGGCCATCACGATAGCCCAGGCATTCATATCCACGAGCAATAATACTAAACTGATATCTTCTCAGCATCGAAGCTTACTGGCAAGTACTGTGCATTAAATAACACCGTTAGCAGGCAGAACTGTACATGGCAGAGCCTACACGTCTGAAGCTGCAAGACCTAGGATGACCCAGAGTCCGCCGTGGGGCGTGAATGCGAATCCATTAACACCATGTTGGCGCTGCGGGGTTAATCATAGAGTGCATCAATGTCAATTCAAGCACTACATGTGCAAAGACTGCGAAACAATGGGGCACCTCCAGCGAATGTGCAAACGTGCTGCGACTCACCACGTGGCAGAGTCAGCAGAAGATGGTCGATCTGAAGCGGATCACACAGAACAAGTAAGAGAGGCAACTCCTCCCGAGGCCGAGGAAGAAGTGTATGGGGTACACACTTTCACCACCAAGAGCCCTCCTATAATGCTGAAAGTCAAATTAAATGGCATTCCAGTTTCCATGGAGTTGGACATGGGGGCAAGTCAGTCAATTATGAGCCAGAAGACTTTTGAGAAACTGTGGGGCAACAAGGCACAAAGGCCCAAAGTGAGCCCGATTTATACAAAGTTGCGCACTTACACCAAAGAACTCATACCAGTCATTGGCAGTGCGGCAGTGAAGGTATTGTACGATGGAGCTGTGCATGACTTATCACTGTGGATTGTACCAGGCGATGGCCCAACGCTGTTTAGCAGAAGCTGGCTAGGAAAGATACAATGGAACTGGGATGACATCAAAGCACTATCTTCAGTGGATGACGCCTCGTGTGCTCAAGTGCTGAGCAAATTTCCGTCGCTACTTGAACCAGGCATCGGCAACTTCACAGGCGTCAAGATGCAGATCTATTTAGTCCCTGATGCACAGCCTGTTCATCACAAGGCTCGAGCGGTTCCACATATGATTAGGGAGAAAGTCGAGATCGAACTGGACAGACTTCAACGAGAGGGAATCATATCGCCAATTGAGTTCAACGAGTGGGCCAGCCCAATTGTCCCAGATTTGAAAAGCGAAGGCATGGCCAGAATCTGCGGAGACTACAAGTTAACAATCAACCGAGTCTCATTACAAAACCAGTATCCACTACCCAAGGCGGATGACCTGTTCGCAACGTTAGCAGGAGGGAAGTCGTTCACCAAATCGGATCTAACCTCCGCTTACATGACATAGGAGCTGGCTGAATCTTCGAAAAGATTGACGTGTATCAACATGCACAAAGGACTGTTTATATACCACAGATGCCCTTTTGGGATTCGCTCGGCTGCTGCCATTTTCCAGAGGAACATGGAGAGTCTGCTGAAATCGGTTCCGCTCACCGTTGTGTTTCAAGACGACATCCTGATCACCAGTCGTGACACCATCCAACACCTGCGCAACCTGGAAGAGGTTCTAAGTCGACTAGACAGAGTGGGACTCGGGCTGAAACGCTCCAAGTGTGTTTTCCTGGTGTCAGAGGTCGAATTTTTGGGGAGAAAGATTGCGGCAGACGGCATCAGACCCACGGACTCAGAGACGGAGGTCATCAAGAACACACCCAGACCACAGAATGTGACAGAGCTGCGTTCATTCCTGGGACTCCTCAACTATTTTGGTAACTTTCTACCCGGGTTGAGCACTTTGCTGGAACCATTGCACATGTTGCTACGTAAGGGTGACAACTGGGTTTGGGGTTAATCTCAAGAGACAGCCTTTGAGAAGGTCAGAAACCTGCTATGTTCTAACAAGTTACTTGTATTGTATGACCCGTGTAAATGTTTAGTGCTAGCTTGTGATGCACCTTTGTACGGGGTCGGGTGTGTGTTACAGCAAACCAATGTATCAGACAAACTGTAACCGGTTGCATATGCGTCGAGAAGTCTATCTAAAGCTGAAAGAACCTACAGTATGGTCAAGAAAGATGCGTTAGCATGCTTTTACGGGGTTAAGAAAATGCACCAATACCTATTTGGATTCCGGTTCGAGCTTGAAAATGACCACAAACCACTCATTTTGCTGTTTTCAAGGATGGGCACTAACATTGTCCGCTTATGACCATGTTATCCGCCACAGACCAGGCACGGAGAACTGTGCTGATGTCCTCAGTGAGCTACCATTGCCCACCACCAGGGTGGAAATGGCACAACCCACAGATTTGTTTCTGGCCATGGATATTTTTGAGAGCGAGGGGTCACCTGTCACGGCTCGCCAGATCAGGACCTGGACGAGCCTGAACCCTGTGTTATCACTAGTAAAAAGTTACGTCCTCAATGGGAGCTGGTTGGCTGATCCCGGGGAAATGCAAGATGAAATTAAGCCATTTTACCAATGTAAAGATGAAATATCATCCAGTCGGATTGTCTCTTCTGGGGCAATCGCGTAGTTTTGCCAAAAAAAGGCAGTGAAACGTTTATACATGACCTACACAGTACCCACCCAGGCATAGTCATGATGAAGGCTATTGCCAGGTCGCACGTTTGGTGGCCCGGCATTGACTTGGATTTGGAGTCACGCATACTTCAATGTAACACTTGCTCACAATTGAGCAACGCACTAAGGGAGGCTCCACTGGGTCTGTAGTCATGGCCCTCCAAACAGTGGTCCAGGATCCACGTAGATTTCGCTGGCCCCCTTCGAGGAAAGATGTTAGTAGTAGTAGTGGACGCTTACTCTAAATGGATTGAATGAGTAATCATGTCATCCTGCACGTCCACTGCCACCATTGAAAGCCTCCGGGCCATGTTTGCCACCCACGGCTTGCCCGACGTCCTTGTCAGTGACAATGGACCATGGTTCACCAGCTCGGAATTCAACGAGTTTATGACCCGCAATGGCATTAAGCATGTCAGGTCTGCCCCGTTTAATCCCGCATCCAATGGTCAAGCGGAACGGTCAGTCCAAACTATCAAGCAGAGCCTGAAACATGTGATGGATGGCTCCCTGCAGACCTGTTTATCTCGGGTTCTGCTCAGCTACCGGACGCAACCCCACTCATTCACTGGGGTTCCCCCGGCGGAATTGTTAATGAAGAGAGCACTCAAAACCAGGCTCTCCCTTGTCCACCCGGTTCTTATTGATCATGTGGAAACCCGGCGTCACCGGCAAAACATGTACCACAATCGCACCGCTGTATCGTGTGACATTGATGTTAATGACCCTGTGTTTGTCCTTAATTATGGTCATGGTCCCAAATGGGTTGCTGGCACTGTCTTGGCCAAGGAGGGGAATAGAGTGTTTATTGTCAAACTATTGAATGGACAAACGTGCAGAAAGCATTTGGATCAGACCAAACTGCAATTCACTGACAATAAGAAACAACTTGAAGAGGACATCACCATCATTGATCCACCAACACACACCCAACCAGCAATTGACCTCACCGTTAATCAAGAGAATGAAACCACCATGCCCAACAGTCCTGTCAGACCAGCTGCGTTGCAGTGCAGCAATGGTCCGACCAACTCACCATGCCAGGGTTCAAACTCAGGCGTTCAACCAGGGAGCGAAGGGTCCCGGGCCACCTCAACTTGTAAATATCTTGTATCAAAGACTTTGGGGGGGGGAGGGGGGAGTGATGTTATGTATATAAACATTATAACTGTGTAAGACTTGCCACCAGAGGGTGCACCTGTTGGAGGCCCAAGGGTCACCTGTACACCTCATGCAAGCGAGTATAAAAAGTTGTCTGCCATGTTGCTTCGGCACTCTGGAGTTTTATTAAAGAGACTAAGGTCACATCAGTTTAAGCTCACAGTACTCAGTCTTGTGGAGTTATTCTTAACATAATAGGGATAAATATTGTCCAGGACACCAGAAAGATCTCCCCTGCTTTTCTTAGATATAATGTCAGCTATAGCTCAGTGGGTAGCATTCTCGCCTTTGAGTCAGAAGGTTGTAGGTTCATAGTCCCACTCCAGGGACATGAGCACAAAAAATTATAGGCTGACACTCCAGTGCAGCGCTGAGGGAGACTGCACTGTTGGAAGTGTCATCTTTCAGATTAGATGTTAAACTGAGGTCCTGTCTGCTATCTCAAGTAGATGTAAAAAATCCCATGGCACTATTTTGAAGAAGAACAGGGGAGTTATCCCCAGTGTCCTGTCCAATATTTATTCCTCAATTATAATTACAAAACAAAACAAATTATCTGGTCATTATCACATTGCCGTTTGTGGGAGCTTGCTGTGCACGATTTCAACATTAGAACAGTGACTACACTTAGAAAGTACTTCATTGGCTTTAAACCTCCCTGAGACATCCAGTGGTTGTGAAAGGCGCTATATAAATGCAAGTCTTTCTTTTCTTTAATTTCCTTTGCTTACCATTTTAAATGAGCTGGTTGCATCAGTGCCTTTTGGGGGCCATTAGCAACCTGGGTGAACAGAAAACTCATTTTCTTCATGAGATGTTGCAGTCATATCATATGCAAGTGATGCAACGATACTATTTTATTGTTGCAATGTTTTATGATACTGCTGTGTTTTTGCATTGTTGCGGCATTTTGTTCAAATTTGCTATATTTTCTAACATGACGCTGCATTCTTTTGCAATGTTTTTTCAAGCCGATTATGTCTTTGCAACATGGCATCATTATGCTGCACATTATATTCAATGGGAGAGAGCATTTCAAGCAGCTTAACCACAACTATTAGTTATATAGTGCACTTACCAAAGAAAAAAGGTGCTTCACAGAGGAAGCATTTGGAAATCGGATGCTGAGCCAGAAAGAGAGAGATTAAGAGGGGAGACCAAAAACTTGATAAAAGGGTTGCGGAGGTCATTGCTGATGTTCTTCGTGTCATTCGTGGCTCAGTGGGTGGCACACTCAACATCCTGGGGGTCACCATTGATCACAAATTTAACTGGACCAACCACGTAAATACTGTGGCAACAAGAGTAGGTCAGAATCTAGGTATTATGTGGCGAGGACAGACCTCCGAATTCCTAAAGCCTTTCCACCATCTACAAGGCACAAGTCAGCAGTCTGATGGAATACTCTCCAATTGCCTAGATGAATGGAGCTCCAACAACACTCAAGAAGCTCAATACCATTCAGGATACAGCAGCCCGCTTGATGGGTACCCCATCTACCACCTTCAACATTCACTCCCTCCACCACCAGCACACCGTGGCTGCAGTGTGTACCATCTACAAGAAGCACTGCAGCAACAAGCCAAGGCTTCTTCGGCAGCACCTCCCAAACCCATGACCTCTACTACCAAGAAGGACAAGGGCAGCAGGTGCATGGGAACACCATCACCTACAAGCTACCCTCCAAGTCACACATCATCCTGACTTGGAAGTATATCACCGTTCTTTCATCGTCGCTGGGTCAGACTCCCAGAACTCCCTCCCTCGCAGCACTGTGGGAATACCTTCATCACCAGTGTTCCTTTTAAGCTGTGTGGCCACACAACATTCTGGAGCTCTCGCGCAGCTGGCTCGTTGGCTATTGAATGGAAAAAAAAAACGCGCATGCGTGGAATTTAGAATTTTGAAAAAAAAGTCAGAGGGAACATTGTTCACCACACGGACTGCAGCGGTTCAAGAAGGTGGCTCACCACCACCTTCTCAAGGGCAATTAGGGATCGTCAATAAATGCTGGCCTCGCCAGCGATGCCCACATGCTGCGAATGAATTAAAATCTTTTGGTTTGTTCTAATGTTGCTTTTGGGACAATCACTGAAGCTGTTGCCTCTTCGGGCTCCGGTTCGTAGATCATTTGCACAGCAACACTTGAGCTAATTGCGGTAGGTCAATTGGGATTACAATTGATGTGCCGCACCCAAATTAAGGTGAATAAGATTGAAGGCACTTGCGCAGGTAAGCTGACTCCCATTCATCTGATAGAGGACTGCATCTTCAGAGAGGATACAAATTGAGAATATGTTTGGATTTAGAATAAACCGATATTAATCCTATACGTCATCAATGAGCAGGAATTTGAAGCAAGCTGTAATTTAGCTCCCAGGGAGTCTGATAACTGATTGATGCTTCCACAAATATAGCCTAGGGAAACAACTAAGTCATTAGTCAGGGAAAATGGACTCTTCATGTTGAAGGCGTATGTAATTATTCTCCACAGATTGTGTTAATACCATTAATTTTAATTCATCTTTATAATTAAAATGACTAATTATTTCACAACATATTTTATTTCACAAAACCTGCAAGCATAAAAAATTATAGAGTATTAAGTAAAGGCATTTTAGACAGTTTTCTTCGTTTAACTGCGTGCGCTCACTGACAAGCCATTGGCAGTCAGGCAAGAATCTTAATCAGAGGAAAGCAGCAATAATTAACATTTAGTATCTGAACATGTTCACTTACTAAAAGGTTACTGCACAAGATAAAAGTTCACAGGGTTGAGGGTAATATATTAGCAAGCATAAAGCATTGGCTAACTAACAGAAAATGGAGAGTTGGGATAACTGGTTCATTCTCGGGTTAGCAATCAGTAACTGGAGGGGTGCCGCAGGGATCAGTGCTGGGACCCCAACTATTTACAATTTATATTAACGACTTGGAAGAAGGGACTGAGTGTAACGTAGCCAAGTTTGTTGACAATACAAAGATAGGAGGAAAAGCAATGTGTGAGGAGGACACAGAAAATCTGCAAAAGGATATAGACAGGCTAAGTGAGTGGGCAAAAATTTGGAAGATGGAATATAATGTGGGAAAGACTGAGGTCATGCACTTTGGCAGAAAAAAATCAAAGAGCAAGTTATTATTTCAATGGAGAAAAATTGCAAAGTGCTGCAGCACAGCGGGACCTGGGGGTACTTGTGCATGAAACACAAAAGGTTAGTATGCAGCTACAGCCAATGGAATCTTGGCCTTTATTGCAAAGGGGATGGAGTATAAAAGCAGGGAAGTCTTGCTACAGTTATACAGGGTATTGGTGAGGCCACACCTGGAATACTGCGTACAGTTTTGATTTCCATATTTACAAAAGGATATACTTGCTTTGGAGGCAGTTCAGAGAAGGTTCACTAGGTTGATTCCGGAGATGAAGGGGTTGGAAAAGGTTATCATAGAAACATAGAAATTTACAGCGCAGAAGGAGGCCATTTCAGTCCATCGTGACCATGCCGGCCGACAAAGAGCCAAAGAGTCAGCAGCCCTGAAAGTTACACATAAACCTATGAACAATGATGGAAAGGCAAAGAGCACCCAGCCCAACCAGTCCACCACACACAACTGAGACACCCCTTATACTGAAATAATCTACACTCCACCCCAACTGAAGCCATGTGATATCATGGGAGAGGCAAAAACCAGATAAAAACCCAGGCCAATGTCGGGAGAAAAAATCTGGGAAAATTCCTCTCCAACCCATCCAGGTAATCGAAACTAGTCCAGGAGATCACCCTGGCCGTATTCGATTCCCTGCAGTACTTACCATTATATCTGTTCTGTCCAACAAAAGGTCATCCAGTCTAATCCCAATTATCAACTCTAGATCTGTAACCCTGAAGGTTACAGCACTTTAAGTGCCCATCCAACAATCTCGTAAAAGTGGTGAGGGTTTCTGCATCCACCTCTCTTCCAGGCAGCGAGTTCCAGATTCCCACAACCCTCTGCATAAAGAAGCCCCCCGCCTCCTCAAATCCCCTCTAAACCTTCCACCAACCACCTTAAAACTATGCCCCCTCATAATAGACCCCTCCACCAATGGAAACAGGCCCTTACTATCCACTATGTCCAGGCTCCTCAATATTTTGTACACCTCAATGAGGTTTCCTCTCAAACTCCTCTGTACCAATGAGAACAAACCCAGCCTATCCAATCTGTCCTCATAACGAAGATTCTTCATTCCAGGCAGCATCCTAGTAAATCTCCTCTGCACCCTCTCCAGTGCAATCATGTCCTTCCTATAATACGCCGACCAGAACTACACGCAGTACTCCAGCTGTGGCCTAACCAAAGTATTATACAATTTAAGCATAACCTCCATGCTCTTATATTTTATGCCTCGGCCAATAAAGGCAAGCATTCTGTATGCCTTCTTAACCACCTTATCCACCTGGCCTGCTACTTTCAGGGATCTGTGGACAAGCACTCCAAGGTCTCTTTGTTCATCTACACTATTAAGTGGCCTATGGCTTAATGTGTATAACCTTTCCTTATTAGCCCTCCCAAAGTGCATCACCTCACACGTCTCTGAATTAAATTCCATTTGCCTCTGCTCTGCCCATCTGACCAATAGTTTGATATCCTCCTGCAGCCCATGACTTTCCTCTTCATTATCAACCACACAGCCAATTTTAGTCTCGTCTGTAAACTTCTTAATCATACTCCCTATATTCAAATCTAAATCGTTGATATATACCAGAAAAGCAAGGGACCCAGTACTGAACCCTGCGAAACCCCACTGAAAACATCCTTCCAGTCACAAAATCCAGTCATCAATCATTACCTTTTGCTTCCTATCTCCAAGCCAATTTTGGATCCAACTTGCCACTTTGCCCTGGATCCAATGGGCTTTAACCTTCGTGACTAGTCTACCATGTGGGACCTTATCAAAAGCTTTGCTAAAGTCCATATATACTACATCGTATGCACTACCCTCATCGACCCTCTTGGTTACCGCCTCAAAAAATTCAATCAGGTTAGTCAAACATGATCGTCTCTTTACAAATCCATGCTGACTGTTCCTAATTAATTCTTGCCTTTCCAAATGTAGATTTATCTTGTCTTTCAGGATTTTTACAATAATTTCCCTACCACTGAGGTTAGGCTGACAGGCCTGTAATTACTTGACCTATCCCTTTCTCCTTTCTTAAACAAGGGTACTACATTAGCAGTCCTCCAATCCTCCGGCACCATGCCCAAATCCAAAGAGGACTGAAAAATGAAAGTCAAGACCTCTGCTATTTCCTCTTTTACTTCGCTCAACAGCCTGGGATGCATTTCATCTGGGCCTGGGGACTTATCTACTTTCAAAGCTGCTAAACACCTTAATACTTCCTCTCTCACTATATTTATTTCATCCAGAATATCACACTCCTCCTCGACAGCAGTATCTACATTACCCCTTTCCTTTGTGAAAACAGATGGAAAGTTTTCATTAAGAACCTTACCAACATCTTCCACCTCCACACAAAGATTACCCTCATGGTCTCGAATCGGCTCCACCCTTTCTTTAGTTATCCTCTTACTCAATATATTTATAGAACATCTTAGAGTTTTCCTTAATTTTACTGGCCAAGAATTTCTCGTGCTCTCTCTTAGTATTCCTAATATCCTTTTTAATTTTGCCTCTTAAGTTTCTATATTCCTCTGAAGATTCTATAGTATTAAACCATTGGTATATGACATGAAGCATCCCTTTTATTTATCCTCCCCTGTAAGTCCCTAGACATCAGGGGCTCTAGATTTATTTTTCCCAACCTTTTCTTTAAGGGCACATGTTTGGCCTGAGCCTTCCGGATCTCCTCCTTGAATGCCTCCCACTGTTCTGACACTGATTTACCCACAAGTAGCTGTTTCCAGTCCACTATGACCAAATCACTCCTTAACTTAGCAAAATTAGCTTTTCCCCAATTTGGGATTTTTATTCCAGGCCTATCCTTGTCCTTATCCATAACCAACTTGAATCTGACTGAATTATGGTCATTGGCACCCAAGTGCTCTCCCACTAATACCCCTTCAACCTGCCCAGCTTCATTCCCCAAAACTAAATCCAAAGCCGTTCCCTCGTGTTGGGCTTGCTACATACTGACTAAAAAAGTTCTCTTGAATGCATTTCAAGAATTCCGCACCCTCTATACCCTTCACACTATATTTGTCCTAATCAATATTTGGAAAGTTAATATCCCCTACTATTACTACCCTATGATTTTTGGATTTCACAGCAATTTGCCTACATATAAAGGAGTTAGATGAAGTCCTTACTACTAGGGGGATCAAGGGGTATGGCGAGAAAGCAGGAATGGGGTACTGAAGTTGCATGTTCAGCCATGAACTCATTGAATGGCGGTGCAGGCTAGAAGGGCCGAGTGGGCTGCTCCTGCACGTATTTTCTATGTTTCTATGTTTGATCCTCTATCTCCCTCCCACTGTTTGGGGGTTTATAATGCACGCCCAGCAGTGTGATCACCCCTTTTTTATTTTTCAATTCGACCCACATGGCCTCATTTGATGATCCCTCCAGCATATCATCCCTCCTCACCGCTGTAATAGTTTCTTTAATCAGTACCGTGACCCCCCCCCACCCCATTTTTACCCCCCTCTCTCTTGCCTAAAAATCCTGGAGCCAGGAATATTGATCTGCCAAACCTGCCCCTCTCTCAGCCATGTTTCTGTAATGGCTATAATGTCATACTCCCAAGTGTCTACCTGTGCTCTTAGCTCATCCGCCTTATTCGCTATACTCCTTACATTAAAGTATATACCATTTAGCACAGGAAGACCTCCTTGCTTACTACTTATTAAGCCTTGTTTCCTCTGTCTTACAGATCACTTTCTATATTCTTGCTGTTCAATTTCTGCTTTACTTCCTTCGCTATTGAATTTTTTCTCAGGTTCCTATCCCCCTGTCAAACTAGTTTAAACTCTCCCCAACAGCGCCAGCAACCGCCCCCCCCCCCCCACCCCCACGAGGATATTGGTCCCGGCGCTGTTGAGGTGCAACCCGTCCGGTTTGTACAGGTCCCATCTCCCCCAGAAGTGGTCCCAATGCCTCAAGAATTTAAAACCCTCCCTCCGACTCCAACTTTCCAGCCACATGTTCATCCTCTCTATCCTTCTATTCTTGTACTCATTAGCACATGGAACCGGTAGTAACCAGGAGATTACTACCTTTGAGGTCCCACCCTTTAATTTCTTAATCGATAAGGGGATTAAGGGGTTATGGGGAGCGGGTGGGGAAGTGGAGCTGAGTCCATGATCAGATCAGCCATGATCATATTAAATGGTGGAGCAGGTTCGAGGGGCCGTATGGCCTACTCCTGCTCCTATTTCTTATGTTCTTATGTTCTTATGTAAACCTCTCCGCCGCCACCTCGCTCTCCTCCTTTAAGGCGCTCCTTAAAACCGACCTCTCATGTTCTTTGGCTTGGTGTCAGTTTTTGTCTGATTATACTCCTGTGAAGCGCCTTGGGATGTGTTACTACTTTGACGGCACTATGCAAATGCCAGTTGTTGTTGTAAGCCAAGCCTACAATCCCTTCCTGCTTCTGTAAGTAAAGCCATCGGCAAAACTGATCAGTTCGCAACTGGAGGGGACAAATTTAGGAAGCCAAGATTTAGGAAGAAAGGGACAGCCTTGTTCTGGGCAGGTCATCAAGAAACAGGAACAAACTATCTTCATCCCACCAACCAGAATTGGTGCCTTGGAGGATTGGAATGGAGAGTAGCTAAAATTAAGGTTAGGCCCGGAGGGAGGGAAATAGTGATGGCGGACAAACAAGAGGCAAGAAGGGAAAGAAAGAATGAATGCGGGTGATCTCACTGAATGGTGGAACAGGCACGAGGGGCCAAATGGCCTTCTCCTGTTCCTGTGTTCCGATTGAGTGGACAAGTAATGTGTCCTGTGGGGATAAAGAGAACTAAAGCTGAACATGCTGAAAAATCTGAAGCAAAATTTGAAAATGTCTTTCCCCTTTTCCGATGCTGACAGATCTAATGTGTATTTAATTTGATGGTTGGTACCTAGGTCTGGGCTAATACTCATTATTTGGAGATTGGTTAACAGGTAGAATGCATTCTTTGCCGCCACTTAAATGCTGCAGGTATGGAGTTGTGTTTCACTTCACCTCTGTCTCGTTGAAGATTTTTCAGGAGTAAAGTTGAGGCCGCAACCCTTACAGGTGATGCGTGCATATATACCGAAGTATCTGCCCGCAAAATTCTAAATAAGCATCCTCAAAGCCACTGTCTCGGATATCTCTTGAACTATCCAATACACTTGGTCAGCCTGACTAGCCAAAGTATCTTTCAGGATCTTCAACAAGACCTGGCAGCGATTGTAATGAACAGTTTGTAAAGTCGTCCCACCAGGCAAGTATCAGAACAATTTAACTCTCCATCCCTCTGCCACTCTGCCACTCTGACCTCGGCCTCCCACACTGTTCCAATGAAACTCAAGGAACAACACTTCGTCTTTTGACCAGGCACTTTACAACCTACCGGACTCAACGCTGAGCTCAAGAACTTGCTATCATTACCACTGCTGCCAGATTGCCGGACAGCGGGTGCTGGTAATGGTTCTGCTGTTGCCATGTACACCTCCTCTGGGCCCATCTTTTGTTTCTTGACTTGTCCCATTACCACCCCCTTTCGTCATTTCATCACTCCAGCCCTCCACTCCCTCACAGACTTTCTCTTTTCTTCTTTCCTCCACCACCCCACCATCCCCTGGCTCTGCACTTGATGATAAACTCTCGGACCGCTAACTTCTCCCAGTTCCGACGAAAAGGTCATCAGCCTGCACAGTTAACTCTGTTTCTCTCTCCCCATTGATCCTGCCTGACCTGCTGACTGTTTGCTAGCATTTACTGTTTTTATTGGTATCAGACCAGGACTGGGAATAAAGATCAGCTTTGAGACAGCAGAAAATAACAACTAAATACACGAAGGCTTACTCTACAAATCAATTTTGATTTGGAATAAGCTGCTGGCAGTGGTTCTCCGCACACATCCCCAGACTGAAGCATCAAGGCACTTAAGAATTTACAAGAGACATTTTCTGCTCTTCTTCTCGCTCTAGGGCACATGTCACATTCCTCATTTGCAATCCTCAGCATAGAATCTTACAGCATAGAAGGAATATCAACCTTCATGGATCAGCACTGAGTCTTAAATGTGCAGAATTCCTTTTAAAAATGAGGCACATTTCTGTCAAACTGTTTAGCAAATCGAGACCCAATGTGATAAACACAGAACAATTTTTCACAAAGCATGTCACAGTCTGGGCAGCATGTTTACATAGGATTACATAGGGTATACAGCACAGAAACTGGCCATTCGGCCCAACCAGTTCATGCCGAAAGTTTATGCTCCACTTGAGACTCCTCCTGTCTTTCCTGATCTAAATCTATCAGTATAACTCTCTATTTCCTTCTCCCTCATATATTTGTCCAGCCCCCACCCCTCCACCCCTTAAATGCATCTATACTATTCGCTTCAACCACTCCCTGTGGTAGTGAGTTCCACACTCTCACCGCTCTTTGGGTAAAGAAGTTTCTTCTGAATTCCCTATTGGATTTCTTGGTGACGATCTTATATTGATGGCCTCAAGGTATGTTCTTCCCCACAAGTGTAAACATTCTCTCTGTATCCACTCTATCAAAACCTTTCATAATTTTAAAGACCTCTATTAGATCACCCCTCAGCCTTCTTTTTTCAAAAGAGACCCAGCCTGTTCATCCTTCCCTGATGTTCATTCGATGGGATATCTGAAGAAATATTTAAGCAATTAATACATTTTTGAATAAAGAATTCCAGTCAGGATCAGATTATGTTTAACATTCAGTGCAAGGAGCGTTATAACCATTTAACGATGTGAGTTAATCACAGATGTTAAACAAAGTACCCAAGTAGATAATCAGCTCCCAAATCCAATAATTAAAATGTAAATCTCCGCAAAATAATCAAGCGATAAACTTTGAGGGCTAATTCTGGGTGACATTAAGGCACATTTGAAATAGATTTTAAAGTCTCCTCTGTCCAAGAAATGGCAAGACACAAATCTGTCATTTAAATAGCTGTTGATGAAGATGTCCCAGATTGACATCCTCCTGAGGCTAATTCAAGATCGACAGAATGACCCAGGGGTACGAGACCGACTGGGGAACCACAAGCCTGAGAGGTTCTATATCAGATCTGGAGCAAGGCAGGGAGGCATCCTGACTCCAACCCTGCTCTACCATACAATGGGCTGGATCCACGACCATGTCTCTGCACTACCGTCGATCAGATCACTTTTTCCGACCTCTGCCCTGCCGTTGAAGACTGAATGTTGATATAAGAACTTAAGAAATAGGACAGGAGTAGGCCATTTGGCCCCTCGAGATTGCTCCGCCATTTAATACGATCATGGCTGATCTAATCATGGACTCAGCTCCACTTCCCCGCCACTCCCCATAACCCTTTACTCCCTTATCGCTCAAAAATCTGTCTATCTCCGCCTTAAATGTATTCAATGACCCAGCCTCCAAAGCTCACTGGGGCAGAGAGTTCCATAGATTTACAACCCTCTGAGAGAAGAAATTTCTCGTCATCTCAGTTTTAAATGGGCGGTCCCCTAGTTTTAGTTTCCCCTATGAGTGGAAATATGCTCTCTGCATCCACCTCTGTAACCCCCTCATTATCTTATAAGTTTCAATAAAATCACCTCTCATTCTTCTGAACTCCAATGTGTATAAGCCCAACCGATTCAACCTATCCTCATAAGTCAACCCCCTCATCTCCGGAATCAACCTAGTGAACCTTTTATTAACAGCCTCCAATGCAAGGATATCCTTCCTTAAATATGGAGACCAAAACTGTACGCAGTACTCCAGGTGTGGCCTCACCAATAACCTGTACAGTTGTAGCATGACTTCACTGCTTTTATACTCTATCCCCCTTGCAATAAAGGCCAACGTTACATTTGCTTTCCTGGTTACTCTGCTGTAGCTGCATCCTAACTTTTTGTGTCTCGTGCACAAGGACCCCTAGGACTCTCTGGACTGCAGCACTTTGGAATTTTTCTCCGTTTCAATTATAATTTATTATATGGCGGGTCCTGTTAAGCTTCCAGTCAGTGTTGATAGTGTGGGCATTCATAAGAACATAAGAACATAAGAAATAGGTGCGGAGTAGGCCATATAGCCCCTCGAGCCTGCTCCGCCATTTAATACAATCATGGCTGATCCGATTATGCACTCAAGTCCACTTCCCTCCCCGCTCCCCATAACCCGTTAATCCCTTATTGGTTAAGACACTGTCTATCACTGTCCTAAATTTATTCAATGTCCTGGCTTCCATAGCTCTCTGAGGCAATGAATTCCACAGATTGACAACTCTCAGAGAAGAAATTGCTCCTCATCTCAGTTTTAAATGGGTGGCCCCTTATTCTAAGATTATGCCCCCTAGTTATAGTCTCCCCTATCAGTGGAAATATCCTTTCTGCATTCTACCTTGTCAAGCGCCCTCATAATCTTATATGTTTCGATAAGATCATCTCTTATGAATTCCAATGAGTATAGGTCCAACCTCCTCAACCTTTCCTCATAAGTCAACCCCCCTCATCTCCGGAATCAACCTTGTGAACCTTCTCTGAACTGCCTCCAAAGCAAGTATATTCTTTCGTAAATATGGAAACCAAAACTGTACGCAGTATTCCAGGTGTGGCCTTACCAATACCTTGTATAATTGTAGCAAGACTTCCCTGCTTTTATGTAGTAAAGGCTAAGATTCCATTGATCATCCTGATCACTTGCTGTAGCTGCATACTAACCTTTTGTGTTTCATGCACAAGTATCCCCAGGTCCCGCTGTACTGCAGCACTTTGCAATTTTTCTCCATTTAAATAATAACTTGCTCTTTGATTTTTTTATGCCAAAGTGCATGACCTCACACTTTCCCACATTGTACTCCATCTGCCAAATTTTTGCCCACTCACTTAGCCTGGCTATGTTCTTTTGCAGATTTTTTGCGTCCTCCTCACACATTGCTCTTCCTCCCATCTTTGTATCATCAGCAAACTTGGCTACGTTACACTCGGTCCCTTCTTCCAAGTTGTTAGTATATATTGTAAATAGTTAGGGTCCCAGCACTGATCCCGGCGGCACCCTACTAGTTACTGATTGCCAACCTGCGAATGAACCATTTATCCCAACTCTCTGTTTTCTGTTAGTTAGCCAATCCTCTATCCATGCTAAAACATTATCCCAACCCCGTGTAATGTTATCTTGTGCAGTAAACTTTTATGTGGCACCCTGTCAAATGCCTTCTGGAAGTCCAAATATACAACATCAACTGGTTCCCCTTTATCTACCCTGTTCATTACATCCTCAAAGAATTCCAGCAAATTTATCAAACATGACTTCCCCTTCATTAAATCCATGCTGACTCTGCCTGACCAAATTGTGCTTTTTCAAATGTCCTGCTACTGCTTCTTTAGTAATGGACTCCAACATTTTCCCAACCACAGATGTTAGGCTAACTGGTCAATAGTTTCCTGCTTTTTGTCTGCCTTCTTTTTTAAATAAGGGTGTTACATTAGCAATTTTCCAATCTCCTGGGACCTCTTCTGAATCCAGGGAATTTTGGTAAATTACAACCAATGCATCCACTATCCCTGCCGTTACTTCTCTTAAGACCCTAGGATGCATGCCATTTGGTCCAGTGGATTTATCAAAACTTACTTACTGAGTACCATCTCCTAGTGATTGTGATTGTGTTAAGTTCCTCTCCCCCATAGCCCCTTGACTATCCACTGTTGGGATATTATTTGTGTCCTCTACCGTAAAGACTGATACAAAATATGTGTTCAGAGTTTCTGCCATCTCCATGTTCCCCATTACTAATTCCCTGTTCTCGTTCTCTAAGGGACCAACATTTACTTTAGCCACTCTTTTCCTTTTTATATACCTATAGAAACTCTTGTTATCTGTCTTTATATTTTGTGCTTGTTTACTTTCATAGTCTCTCTTCCCTTTCTTAATCATTTTTTTAGTCATTCTTTGCTGACTTTTAAAAGCTTCCCAATCTTCTGTCCTCCCATTAGTTTTGACCACTTTGTATGCCCTTGTTTTTAATTGGATACCGTCCTTTATTTTTTTCATTAGCCACGGTGATGATGCTGGTGCTGAAGGTCAGGGGGAGATCGACATCACCTGCCACCTATGCAACACGAATGTATGCAGACCAAAATTAGGGGCCAGATCATCACCAAAAGCAATGCAATAGAGAATTCAGGAGAGAATTCTTCAGCCAAAGATTGGTTAGAATGTGGAACTCGCTACCACAAGGAGCAGTTGAGGTGAATAGCATAGAAACATTTAAGGGGGGGGCGGAGGCTAGATAAGCACATGAGTGAGAAAGGAATAGAAGGATATGTTGATCGGGTTTGATGAAGGGGGGTGGGAGGAATATCATGAGTGAGAAAGGAATAGAAGGATATGTTGATAGGGTTTGATGAAGGGGGGTGGGAGGAATATCATGTGGAGCATAAACACCGGCACAGACCCATTGCACCGAATGGCCTGTTTCTGTGCTGTAAATTCTATGCAACATGTAATATGAATGCTGTCTTTCACTCGACAGCCCAAGACCGGATGTTATTCAGATCCTGCTGTAGGCTGTCTTGGGCAGTTTCATTACCGGAGGAGGGTGTGAGTGGACCTGAGCACTGCGGAGTTGAATGCTATTCCAGTCGGATTTCCAGCTTGCCGATCAGGAGTGGGAATCCGATCTGATTTTCCGCTCCATAACCCAGAGATGTCAAGGCCAATTGTAGCAACGCTGCTGCCGCCCTGGCTGAGATTATTCGGCTTACCATGGGTTCGAATCTAGGATAAGCAGAAGTTCCGATCTGCCCCAGATCTGCCCCCAGGAGGCTGCCACAAGAATTTCTCGGTCTATCTCTTTACGAAGAAAGTGGTTTGCACTTAGAATTCTCGGCCGCAAATCACTGGTCATGGAAAGGTTCATCAATATTTTTAGACGGAATGAGAAGGGTGCTTGTATACGAAGTGTTACAAGGGTTTGAGGAGCGAGTAGGAAACTATGTGGGACAAACCTGATGGGCCAAATGGCCTGTTTCTGCCCTGCAAACATTCTCTGATTCTAGATCTGATTTGACTGAAGGGCTTCATTTTTAATTGTTCTACCGCTGGCTGAAATAATTCATTCTCGGTTCCTTTTTAATTTAAATCGAGATAAAAGATGTTGAACTCCATTACTAGCTCAGTGGACAAATACATCACAGTTCCGAAACATCCCAGGATTGTTCTCTGGTCTGTACAGAGATAGCGTACAAGCTAGGGCACTCAATTTGAGTTCAGTATCTTTGGATAACACTCAGGTGTGGTTCAATTCATGTTAGGGAACACTGACTTAGGAAAGGGTCAGTCTCAGTTGTGATTCCCCCTGTGGTTGAAAAGCCCAGGCTCAGACATGAAAAGGGGATAGTTGAAAGAAAGACTTGCATTTATACGGCGCCTTTCACAACCACCAGATGAGCCAAAGTGCTTTACCGCCGATGAAATACTATTTTTGGAAGTGTAGTCACTGTTGTAGTGTAGGAAATGCGGCAGTCAATTTGCGGCACGGCAAGCTCCCACAAACAGCAATGTGATAATGACCAGTACAATTCTGGCCACCGTATTAAAAAAAGATATAGAGGCACTGGAGAGGATGCAGAGAAGATTTACAAGGATGATACCAGAAATGTGAGGCTATACCGATCAGGAAAGGATGAACAGGCTGGGTCTCTTTTCACTTGAAAAAAGAAGGTTGAGGGGTGAACTAATAACATTATGAAAGGTTTCGATAGAGTAGAAACAGAGACTTCCCCACTTATGGGGAAGAGCATAACTAGTCACCAAAAAATCAAATAGGGAATTCAGAAGAAACTTCATTACCCAGAGAGTGGTGAGAATGTGGAACTCGCTACCACAGGGAGTGGTTGAGGCAAATATTATAGATGCATTCAAGGGAAGGCTAGACAAGCATATGAGGGAGAAGGGAATAGAGGATTATGCTGACAGAGTGAGATGAGGAAAGACAGGAAGAGGCTCGAGTGGAGCACAAACGCCGGCATGGATTGGTTGGGCCGAATGGCCTGTTTCTGTACTGTACATCCTATGCAATGCTATGTAATCTGTTTTTAGTGATGTTGATTGAGGGATAAATATTGGGCAGGACACTAGGGATAACTGTCCAGCTCTTCGAAATAGTGCCATGGGACCTTTTATGTTCACCTGAGAGAGCAGATGGAGCCTCGTTTTAGCGTCTCATCTGAAAGACAACATCTCCAACTGTGCAGCTCTCCCTCAGCACTACACTGGAGCGTCAGCCTAGATCATGTGCTCAAGTCTCTAGAATGGGGCTTGAACCCACAACCTTCTGACTTCTTGAGCAAGGTACAAGTGTGCTGTGCCCCTCATTGGACCATACCCTAGAGTGAGTCACCGCCTTTGAGAGATGATGGAGAGAAATAGGGTTACAGTTCTCTAGTTAAATCTGTACTCCAGTGTTTGTAAGTCACAATTTCAGCAGAAGCTCTGTTTAAATAATCAAATCAAACATGCAACTTGCTCACAGTGGGTAGCTTAACATCAAGTCAATTAATTAACTGTAAAAAGGTTATGCGTGCCAATAGCATATATGTGTATCAGTGAGGTGTATTAGGAAGTTTCAGTGGGAGGAGTTAGATGAGCATCCAATTTTGATTTGGTTCAAGGTGACTGGCCGTCCAGTATTGAACTGGACAGTCCAGTTTCAAGGGTGACCCCCGGTAATTTTGCGGAATTAATATCGGGACAGCCCCTGTCCACGTTTCAACGAATGCAATTCAAAGAAATACTCATGAGCGTCAGCAAACGATTTGAGTTGACACGAGTGGGACAATCTGCACCTGCATGATTGGACTCAGTATTTTTTCCTTACGATGGTACACCACGTCAGGTTTTCCACCAGGCAAAGAGTAGCAGCGAGCAGAGGTTTGCTACCCGGTAAAGAGAATATCCTTAACTTATCGCGCCGCGCAGCTAAGGAGCAACAATGGTAGAGGCTTCGGAGCAGGTCACTCCCATTCCCCCATCCCTCTCAGCTCGGAAACAAAGTGGGGCAGGCCTTGACTTTGTGCGATGTTGCAAAAACGGACAATAGCGAGTCGGCAGCCCAGCCTAACGTCTCTCCCCATTTGACATTTACGTCAACGCAGATGGAAATCTGGAAGGGAACGTTAAAGCAGGCTGCCGAGGCCTCTGCCATCGTTGCTGGCTAGCTGCAAAGTCAAGATCTGTCCCAGTCTCTGCAGAGGTAGAGGAAGCCAAAACAAATAGAGTAAAACCACTGCATCTACAGAATGCTTTACTCTGATAATATTTTTGACACACTCTTTCAACAGAACATGTTAGCGTCCCCCATCTCTGTAATCACCTCCAGCCCCCACAACGCCATCCCCCCCCACCCCCCACCCCCACGATGTCTGCGTTCCTCTAATTCTGACCTCCTGAGCATCCCTAATTATAATCGCTCAACCATTGGTGGCTGGGCTTTCTGTTGCCTCGGCCCCAATGTCTGGAACTCCCTGCATAAACCTCTCTGCCACTCTACCTCTCTTTCCTCCATCAAGATGCTCCTTAAAACATACCTCTTTGACCAAGCTTTTGGTCTTCTGACCTAAATTCTACTTATGTGGCTCAGTGTCAAATGTTTTATCTCAAAAGTGAGAGTTTTATTTCCAGTGAGAAGGAGAAACTGAAGGATATCTAGTGAGAAGGAGAAACTGAAGGATATCCTTATTAGGCGGGAAATTGTGTTAGGGAAATTGATGGGATTGAAGGCCGATAAATCCCCGGGCCTGATAGCCTGCATCCCAGAGTACGTAAGGAAGTAGCCCTAGAAATAGTAGATGCATTGGTGATCATTTTTCAACAGTCAATCGACTTGGGATCAGTTCCTATGGACTGGAGGGTAGCTAATGTAACACCACTTTTTAAAAAGGGAGGGAGAGAGAAAGCAGGTAATTATAGACCAGTTAGCCTGACATCAGTGCTGGGAAAAATGTTGGAATCAATTAATAAGGATGAAATAGCAACACATTTGGAAAGCAGTGACAGGATTGGTGCGAGATTTATGAAGGGGAAATCATGCTTGACAAATCTTCTGGAATGATGTAACTGGTAGAGTGGACAAGGGAGAACCAGTTGATGTGATGTATTTGAACTTTCAAAAGGCTTTTGACAAGGTCCCACACAAGAGATTGGTGTGCAAAATCAAAGCACATGGTATTGGGGATAATATACTGATGTGGATAGAGAACTGGTTGGCAGACAGGAACCAGAGAGTCAGGATGAACGGGTCCTTTTCAGAATGGCAGGCAGTGACCAGTGGAGTGTCGCAGGGCTCAGTGCTGGAACCCCAGCTCTTTACAATATACGTCAATGATTTGGATGACGGAATTGAGTGTAATATCTTCAAGTTTGCAGATGACACTAAACTGGGTGGCGGTGTGAGCTGTGAGGGGGACGCTAAGAGGCTGCAGGGTGATTTAGACAAATTAGGTGAGTGGGCAAATGCATGGCAGATGCAGTAAAATGTGGATAAATGTGAGGTTATCCACTTTGGGGGCAAAAACACGAAGGCAGAATATTATCTGAATGGTGGCAGATTAGGAAAACGGGAGGTGCAACGAGACCTGGGTGTCATTGAAAGTTGGCATACAGGTACAGCAGGCAGTAAAGAAGGCAAATGGTATGTTGGCCTTCATAGCTAGGGGATTTGAGTATAGGAGCAGGGAGGTCATACTGCAGTTGTACAGGGCCTTGGTGAGGTCTCACCTGGAATATTGTGTTCAATTTTGGTCGCCTAATCTGAGGAAGGACGTTCTTGCTATTGAGGGAGTGCAGCGAAGGTTCACCAGACTGATTCCCGGGATGGCCGGACTGACATATGAGGAGAGACTGGATCAACTGGGCCTTTATACATTGGAGTTTGGAAGGATGAGAGGGGATCTCATAGAAACATACAAGATTCTGACGGGACTGGACAGGTTAGATGCGGGTAGATTGTTCCCGATGTTGGGGAAGTCCAGAACCAGGGGACACAGTCTTAGGATAAGGGGTAGGTCATTTAGGACTGAGATGAGGAGAAGCGTCTTCATTCAGAGAGTTGTTAACCTGTGGAATTCTCTGCCGCAGAGAGTTATTGATGCCAGTTCATTGGATATATTCAAGAGGGCGTTAGATATGGCCCTTACAGCTAAAGGGATCAAGGGGTATGGAGAGAAAGCAGGAAAGGGCTACTGAGGGAATGATCAGCCATGATCTTATTGAATGGTGGTGCAGGCTCGAAGGGCCGAATGGCCTACTCCTGCTCCTATTTTCTATGTTTCTATGTCTCTATAATACTCCTGTGAAGCACCTTGGGATATTTCACTACGCTAAAGGCGCTATATAAATACAAGTTGTTGTTGTTGCGTAACAATTGGCTCAAAAATAATTCACCACGTGTGAAGCACTTAGAGATGTTTGTGAGGAACATGGTCAGGTGCTACCTAAATGAAGTAACTTTCTTCCTGAAATAAATGTAAATACAGCGTTTCCGAAAGCAACAAAAGCAAGCTGAGATGGTTACTTTCTGCGTGTTTTAGCCTTTTCAACTACACATCACTGCTTAAACATTATCCAACAGATGCTGGTTACAGGAACAAATATGAGAGTGATAGTGGTCTGGTGCGCATGCGAATTCATTTCAAATCCACCCTTTCGCCCAGGCACCTAATGTCAACCCATAACCCCGCCACAGGCTACAGCCTCTATACATCAAGCGCACAAAGAAAGAGGTTTTGAAAGACGTTGGAGCTGCCTGTCATGTGTTGTTAGTTTATCAGATACAAAAAGTATCTCTTTTCACGCATGCAGGCAGCAGTAGAAAAGAATGACCTTAGTCGTCAAGGACAAAACTTCTCCCAAGCCCAATTGTCAAGGGAGTCTCCGATGGGTTTGAGGCTACGAAAAGTCCTAATTAATAACCACCAGTCTTTGAGATTTAAGGTTTTGTTATTGTGACTGAGGGGGCCTGCCAGTAAGTTCTCTCACAGCAGAATAAAATAACACAATAAAATCTACAGAGATGTCTATGAAATATTAATCCAAGCCGCAAGGGTTTGCATATATACTGCTCTTTAAAACAAGAAACCGCTGATAGCTACCTTGAATAAAGTAATTTTGTTGAAAACATGTCTCGACTTGGGCAGTTGGCACGGTTTACCACTGTGTGGGTAAAATATGCTCATTGAATTAATTCCTAGATGTATTTTACATGACTGTAAAGTGCACAGTACATAACAAATGCGTTTTAATCATACCTTTAACAGTGCATTTCTATAGCGCCTTTCACAACCACTGGATGACCCAAAGCACTTTACAGCCAATGAAGTACTTTCTGAAGTGCAGTCACTTGTTGTGATGTAGGAAACACAGCAGCCATTTTGCGCACAGCAAGCTCCCACAAACAGCAATGTGATAATGACCAGATAACCTGTTTACAGTGACATTGGCTGAGGGATAAATATTGGCCAGGACACCGTGGGGAACTCCCCTTGCTCTTCTTAAAATAGTGGCTATGGGACCTTTTACTTCAAACCGGACAGAACCTCGGTTTGGATTGTATGCTCAAGTCTATGGAATGGGACTTAAAGCTACGATCTTTTGACTCAGAGGCGAAAGTGCCACTGAGCCAAGACTGACATCGTGAAAAATTGCAGAGAAATACTGGAAGCTAGATTTTATAACTGCTGTGATTCAACTCCAAATTAAGCCCGTTTAATTTAAATGGCATAAACATTGGTATTAAAATATCATGATTGGAAAATTAAGGCTTAGATATCTCTTGATGGATTACAACTCGACGAAAGTAAGAGGTACCCAGGTATGCATAGCTACCTGTTCTGAGTTAGCATTCCTGCTGTGAACCCTGTTTGATGGAAGGGCTGATCGTCAATCAGGAACAGAGGTCATCACGTTTGAATCCTAATGCCCATCCAGATTTCAGTAAAAATGTTTTGTTTTAATTAACTAACTTTTTTTTGCAGAGAGGGTTATTAGGACATGAGCAGGAGTTTCCACCTGGTTGCGCTGGTTCTTTCTGTGCAATTTGCTCGAAACCGTGCAAACCCGTGCAAAAGACGACAGAATTTTAAGCGCAAAATTGCATTCAGCATTTGCACTAGTTTAAAAAACATGGTGCTGGAAGCCGGCCCCGCCCACAAAACTGGCCACGCCCTCAGATTGAATTAATCACCATGGCAAGTTTACGCTGATTGAACCTATTTGCGGGCCTTTGAGGAGGCTCTTACAATAAGGTTTTTTTTTAGGCGCAAGGATACCAATCGACATGCGTTAAAAGCTTTTAAATATATGTTTTTTTAATTTACTAACAAGCTGACTATTGGATACCAATGTAATTAGCAAATGGATTTGGGTTACCCACAGGTGATGGATGCGACACTGATTGAAAATGCTTATTTTTGTGATAAAGCCATTCTCAGCGGTGTTAAATGAGCTGTAGCAGGTTAATACTCTTAATTACATCAAGGAATATCTTTTAATGCAAAAGATTTTTTTTAAATTTACAGTTTAAAACGTGTTGGTTCATGGCAGATTTTACGTTCGACAATATGCAAACGAGTTTGAGCGGAAAATTGAGAAAAACAGACACTTCTCAAAATTAGCCCAATTTTGAGTGCAACTTGCGCCCAGACCACCGATTGTGCCAATTGTGCCCAGTTGTGGAAACCTTCGGCCTGAATGTTTTACCACAGGTGGTGATTGGAGCAAAGGCTGTACCATCATTTAAAAGGTAATTGGAGAAGTACTTGAAAAGGAAGAATATAAAAGGGTGCAGGGGGATGAGATTAGAAGCAATAGGTAGAATTTGCATTTGTCTTTATGCAATCCTGTGGAGGCTTGCAGATATATTGATATTCAAAACAGGAAATTGGGGATCGCTAATGAATAAAGTGGCAATATTGAAGAGGGGGGAATGGAAAGCCGGGCAGGAATTGGCACTATTTGGGTGGATGGGGCAGACAATTGGGCAGGAAGTGAGATTACTGGAGTGGGAAGGGATGAAAATTGGGTGGGATGTCCTAATTGATACATGTTTATCTATTTTCAGTGATTCCTTACTGGTTAACTATCTAATGCTTTCAGTAGTAACCTAATGGTTAGATGTCTACCTAACTTACAGTGTTAGCTGTGGCTCAGTGGGTAGCACACTCACTTCTGAATCAGAATGGTTGTGGGTTCAAGTCCCCTTCCAGGAACTGGAGCACATAAATCTAGGCTGACACTCTAGTGGAGTGCTGCACTGTTGGAGGTGCTGTCTTTTGGATGAAGTTTTAAACTGAGGCCCTGTCTGCTTTCACAGGTGGACATAAAAGATCCTGGTGGCACTAGTTCAAAGAAGAGCAGGGGAGTTATTCCTGGTGTCCTGGCCAATATTTATCCCTCAATCAACATAATAAAACAGTTTATCTGCTCATTATCACGTTGCTGTTTGTGGGAGCTTGCTGTGTGCAAATTGGCTGCTGCGTTTCCCACATTACAACAGTGACTACACTTCAAAAGTACTTCATTGGCTGTAAAACACATTGAGATGTCCGGTGGTTGTGAAAGGCGCTATATAAATGCAAGTCTTTCTTTTTTTCAAATCAGTTCCAGTTTTCCAGTGGCACTTCTGCCAGATCCTGGAAGTACCCCCAAAAATATGGGCAGTTTCATACAAATGAGACAATAACGGCAGAAAAATATCATTGGTTACTTTCTCTATCATTGTTGCTTTGAACTTGAGCAGCTCCAGCACAGAAGCCTGATGCATCAGATACTTTCAACTTTCAAGGCAGAGAGTTGAATCGATGCAGGGGCCCAACAATGAAAGACATCCAGATCGGTAAATCGCTAGCAGCCTCTTGGAACCAACAATATTTGTTCACGGGTTGTGGCTGTCTGACCCTTTAAGCTGCTGCAGCAGTCAGTTGCTCTCCTTCCCCCAAGAGTGAGCTCTGAAATTCAGGTGGAAATACTGCCAAGAGCCCTTGCAAAAAATTGTAATCAGACTGATTCTGGAAACCTCATCGGGGAGAGTAGTAGGTCACTCGGGCAGGTGGAAGTCTTACTCTACCGCTTTTAGGCTGGAGCTACAATGTCCTAGTTAGGCAGGTGAATGTCAGTCGGAGCTCCTCCTTGCTATCCAGTGTTTATATATGGAGAGTGAATGCGAGGAGGATCAGGAGTGGCTGGGATGGCCAGTGACAGAACAGCCTGTCGATAGTCAAGATCAAGGCGTACAGTCGAGTGAAATGCCAGAAGGTCAGATGGTTGCTGGACCCTGGAACCATAGCCCACCATGGTAGAACCTCCTTCAGAAGAGGAGGGCCAGAAATGTGATAAGTGAAGACCAAATGCACCTATATTACACTCGTGTCTTGTGCTGCGTCCAACCCTGTGGTATCATTCGCACACCATACATGAACTAGTCTCATTGGCCTCTTTGACATTGTTACATTTGAGTTGAGGATTGAAGTGAACAAAGAGGCTCACTGCATTTGTTGTTAGAGGGAGAACATTCTTCATCAAACACAATGAGAGGTCAGATAACTACTGATAACGGAGCAGGCTACTTACAGCTCTCCAGCTGCATTATGCAGGTTTGAACATCCATCGGGAAGTTTTTAAGATCCATTGGGCATGAAAGAATTAAAGTCAATCTGAAAAAGATTAGATCAGTAATATTGGACAGCATTATTTCACATGTTCAGCGAGTTCAGAAAATGAAAATGGTTTTGGCAAAACAAACCGGTTTGAAAATGAAATTCAAGAGATTTAAGCCTAATAAATACAATGTGTAATATTAGCATGCCACCACTTAATGCATTTTTGTGGCATTGCACAAAGTAATTTCTCGGCCACAGTTGGTTAACTATAGTAATTAATTGATGCACAGAGTGCTCCTTCTGCTCATTTAAATAATATAATAGGGTATAATATCATTCATTTGCTAATGAGTAATTTGGGTAAAAACGATATAACTGGAAGACTGGTCACTCATTATATTAGTGATTTGTCTTCGTTAAGTTATGATCAAGTTGATTTCTATTTTGTAGGCACATTTTTCCTTAATGTTCAAACATTATGCAGATTTGTCGAGTTCGTTAATCACTGAGGAGATCACAAGAACGTTACATCAACAGAACACTTTGTGCATATACAAAAACAGAGTTCAGCAGAAAAGATATCCATCACAACCCAAATAAATTCTTAACTTGAACCGCTTGTGCAGTCCCTCAAAGGAACCAAAACCATTGCACTAACGGCAGTCTTGGAGAAATGCACAATTCAGACCATCCTGCACTCTCAGGCAAGGCTTAACCTGCGTACTTCTCCACAGCTGCATCCAATAAATCCTCAGCACGGTGGAAGAACATTAAGCAGTAGACATATGCAGGTACCAGATTTATGGGCATCGATTTAGGTTATAAGGGGATAGAGTTTCCGCTCGGTGGCATTGGTTTTTCCAGTGTTATTTGCCCCAAATCAGCCAAACCAGCGTAAAAGATCGAGGACCTTCAGGTGCAAGTTACGTTCAGCGCAAGCTGAGTTTCCGCGATCTTTAACACTGGTTTGAAAAGCATCATGCTATAAGCTGGCCTTGCCCACAAAAGTGACCACGATCCCAGATCGAATTAATCACCATGGTGAGTTTCCACTAAAGCCGGACCTTTGAGGAGGCTCCTAAAATGAAGCTTTTTTTTAGGCGCAAGGTCACTAATAGGCACACACTCGAAGCTTTTAAATATTAAAATAGACATAATTTACTAAAAAACTGACTACTCTACAGTAAATAAACTAGTAAATGGTTCTTTATAGTTCTTTTAAAGATATTTTCAATGATTTAAAATTGGCTTGCACACAGGTAGTGGAGTGGATACACTTATTGAAATATTAATTTTTTTGTGATAAATCCATTTTCAGCTGTATTAATAAAACTACATCAAGTTACCACTCTTAAATATATCAAGGAATATATTTCAATGCAAAAAAAAACTACTTACGTTTCCAAAATGCTGGTTTATGGAAGAGTTTACATTTGTGATTATGCAAATGTCTTCGAGCTGAAACTTGAAGCATAAAAAGCAATTCGAAAACTAGCGCAATTCTGAATGCAATTTGTGTCCGGATTGCTGATTGCGCCCAAAGCGGAAACTCTAGCCCCAATGTGTCCCTTCGGAAGAGGGGAGGGTAAGGGGGGAGGAACGAGACCAATGTGTACAGCCTATTCCATCCCCATCCTGGAAGACTCCTGAGGTTGTGCAGGGAAACTGCATGTTTCAAAAGGGCTCTAAATCGTTAAGAATGATTCTCTCTTTGATACAACCCTGAGCAAAATGTGTTCTAAAGCCTTCTAGTTTGACACAGTCAGAGTCAGGTTTATACCCTAACTCTTCTATTTTTTTTAAAACAAGAGGCCAGGTGGATAGCCTGTTCCCATGCTGTTGCTAATATCCCGTGTACCAACCAGGGATGCCGAAGGGTCAATCTCCCCTCTAACTTTCCCTGGCACCCCCCCACCCCCTAAAGAGGCACTGCAATCTCTTCTCAGCAGCTCCTCACTTGGCATTGGTTCCAATTGAAAACTAAGCAGAGCAGGACCTGAGCTTGTCCGCTTGGCGACGCAGAGCACGAGTGCTCCGATGATCGGTGCCACCATGCCAGCCCTCTTGAAGCCTTATGGATGAGATGAGTCACCAGCAGGAGGCCGAGACTGGCTCAAGAACGGGGGCTGTACAGACCACCAAAGGCCCCCACCCCCACCGTTGCACAGCGGACTGGGACACAGGGGAACATTGGGACAGGGGTAAACCATTCAGCCCCTCGAGCCTGTTCCGCCATTCAATGTAATCATGGCTGATTGGCATATTTATTCACCTTGGTTCCTTATCCGTTAAGACCCTTGCCTAAGGTATTAATTCTGCAGAGTGTGCATCGATCCCTCACACTTATTATACTTACAGGGACTTACAGATTCCGTTAACATAAAGTTACATAAGAAATAGGAGCAGGAGTAGGCCATTTGGATCATAGCTGACCTAAGCTTGGCCTCAACTCCACTTCCCTGCCTGCTCGCCATAACCCTTGACTCCCTTACATAGCGTGTAAGAAATTCTCTACTTTGAAATGGAGGCCAGTCTGTTTGTGGCTAAACAATCATCCTTTATTTATCGGATCTATAGCTCTTAGTATCATTTCTGTCATGTCTGTGGGTAAGGGTTGATTGTGGGTTGGGGGTGGGGGGGGGGAAAGAGAGATTTAACCAGTGTTTTGCTTGGTGTAGACCTTAATCACAAAGTCTGTTTATCCCAGTAGATGAACTGGTAATGTATGGTGTGATTGCTAAACCTTTGTTAATAAACCAACTAGTTTTTAATAGCAATGTGTTGCTATGAATTCTTAAGCAAATAACCTATCAAGGAAATACATTACAATCCCCAAGCATTTACTCAGAAGGAATCTGGGTGTCTGCCTTTGGTTCTGCGGAATATGACGGAATCGGTCCGGCAGGGTTGACAATAGCTCGGATAATCCCAGAATCAATGCGGCTTCCCCTCCGCCCCTCCCTTAAAACGAAGTCGCAAGTGCAGTATAATACCTCCACATGGTTGAACTTGTGATGTCTAAGTCGAAAGCTGAATTCTGTCTCCTGTCGGTCACATTTGCATATGCTTGGATAAGCTTCCAAGGTTATCAGATGATTGTCAGATAGACGTGCTCCATTATCAGTGAGACGTTGGGAAGCTAATACTGATCAGTGTGAACCACTTGTGTCTCGAGGGAATACAAACCACTGCGCTGATGGTAATCGTGAAGCGATGCGCAGCTCTGAGCGTCGCACACTCCCAGCTATATCCCAAGTACTGCCTCCCGCTGCCTTGTGCCTCTCACTGCAAAATGCTTCCCATTATGAAGTGTCTCCAGCTGCTGAGTGCCTTTTGTTGCTATGTGCACCCTGCTGCTTAATGCCTCCTATCCCGACGTCTCTTGCTAGTCAGCTTTATGGCACTGATTGACTTTTAAGTTTTGTGAAGGGCCAGTTGTCACGTTTCCTGCAATTTTCCAGTGATTGAAGTTTTGCTGGGATTTGGCAAATGCCTACGGTCACCCAGACCTATTGTGCAATAAGGGTGTCTTCACGTTTTCCCTATTTAATTCATTTTTAATAAAGTATTACAACAACAAAAGCTTCCACGTACAGAGTGCCCTCAGCACCATGGAAACACCAGCATCATTGCATGGAGAGGGGAGCTGCCATCATGGTCAGCTGAACCAATCTCTCCAGGCCAGTTAAAGACAACCTGACCCAATTAATAACGAGCAGCTCCAACAGGGCACGGCTTGGATAATGGCAGGCAGTATCCAACTGCATTCTGGGGGGAGAGTGGGGGCGGGGTGTGGAGGGAGAGCGGGGGAGAGCAGGGGAAGGAGTGTCTGGGGGAGAGCGGGGGAGGGAGTGTCTGGGGGAGAGCGGGGGAGGGAGTGTCTGGGGGAGAGCGGGGGAGGGAGTGTCTGGGGGAGAGGGAGGGGACGGTCTTGGGGAGAGTGGGGGATGGTCTAGGGGGAGAACGGTGGTGAGGTGTGGAGTGAGAGTGGGAGGGGGGATGGAGAGCAGGGGAGGGTCTGGGGGAGAGCGGGGAAGGGTCTGGGGAGAACGGGGGAGGGAATGTCTGGGGGAGAGTGAGGGAGTGAGTGTCTGGGGGAGAGTGGGGGAGGGTCTGGGGAGAGCGGGGGAGGGAGTTTCTGGGGGAGAGTGGGGGAGGGAGTGTCTGGGGGAGAGCGGGGGAGGGTCTGGTGGAGAGTGGGGGAGGGAGTGTCTTGGGGGAGAACAGGGGAGTGTCTTGGGGGGAGAACAGGGGAGGGTCTGCGGGAGAGTGGGGAGGGAGTGTCTGGGGGAGAGCAGGGCAGGGTCTGGGGAAGAGCGGGGGAGGGTCTGGGGAGAGTGGGGGAGGGAGTGTCTTGGGGAGAGAACAGGGGAGTGTCTTGGGGGGAGAACAGGGGAGGGTCTGCGGGAGAGTGGGGAGGGAGTGTCTGGGGGAGAGCAGGGCAGGGTCTGGGGAAGAGCGGGGGAGGGTCTGGGGAGAGTGGGGGAGGGAGTGTCTCGGGGAGAGCGAGGGAGGGGAGAGCGAGGGAGGGTCTGGGGGAGAGCGAGGGAGGGGAGAGCGGGGGAGGGCCTGGGGGAGAGTGGAGAGTGGAGGGGGGAGGGTCCGGGGAGAGTGGGGCAGGGTCTGGGGGAGAGAGCGGGGGAGGGCCGGGAGGGAGAGTGGGTGAGGGTCGGGAGAGAGAGCGAGGTGGGTCGGGAGAGAGAGTAGGGGGAGGGTGTGGAGGGAAAGTGGGGGAGGGTCTGGATGGAGGATGGGGGAAGGTGTAGATAGAGAATGGGGCAGGGTTGGGAGAGAGATTGGGGGCAGGGTCTGGTGCATGTTCTTTTGCAAGTCACATTCTCAGCAATCACTCTGATGACGTCGAAGGACTGCTTGCCACCAGTGGACAGAAACCTAGAAGCTGCACTAAGATGTGCCAGATTTTCAAACTTTGGCGAAAGAGAAAGGCTGCATAGTTTCACACTGAATGGTGGTAGGTGTTTGCTCGGTGAACATACACATGAAGTGCATTCACCTGAACTGTGTGTAATGCGTTTCCTGATAAATGTAGTGCACGTGGTTAAAACATTGTCACTGTAGATATCACTGACCTCTAACATGTCCCTTCTCCTTTTCAAACATTTGTTCAGTTGAGCCTCCCTTTATGATGTGGATCCCAAAGTCCTGGCATCAACCTGGTGTGTCAATATTAATTGTATGTATGGGGGCCCGAAACTGGACATAATGTTCTAAATATCATCCAATCAATAAGGTAAGCCTTAAAATAATTTTTAAAAATCGAATCTATAATTAAATGTTGGCAATATACTAGATAATAGCTGTACGATCACTGTGCTTCCAGTAATTTCAGAATTAGATCCATATGCATTTTCCATTTTGCCTCTGCTAATGGACTTGCACTCATTGTGTATAAACACTTCAAGCTTCATGTTTTCTGGTCTTAGCTGCTTTACCGTCCATTTGTGTACGACACTGTCTTTCCGACTTTGCTATGTGGACCCCCCCATTCCCCCTGGCAAATATCGACGCACTCTTCGGGACAACCCTGTTCTAATATCACAGATATGCAACGGAAAACAGTGCGGTAAATATTTTTTCTTCAGTACGTAGACATCAGCAGAAACAAGAACCCAGTAAGCCAACAAGTTTAAAAAAAAATTGGAAATTCTGACGACTGACAGATATCTGAAGATCGGAGGGCCCCTCTGGCAGCCACTTGCATCGGCCCTAGTGTGGAGAACCCAGTTTGAAAACCTACGGCCTGCAATAATAGTCATCTGTCATTCACTTATTTTGTGCAAGCGCTTAATTTGTTCAGATCCCTTTTGAATGCAGTAATTATCCTTTACACTAGTTACTGTAATGATGTATGAGTATGTGAATGTAGTGTTTCAATCAAGGATAATTGGTTAGAACCAGACAGGGTAAAAAGTAGCCCAGTCTGAAAGCTGAGTTTGTAAGCACAGATTTCGCTGCTGAATGTGTCAATTAGTTTTCAATCATAATAAATCTAGGGTTATTAGGAAACCTAACAATAACATTAAAGAAGAACAGCGCAATCACCCTGCCGCACAGCTTGGTGCAATATCAGTTCTGAATCGTGTAAACGTCAGTAAAACCCGAGGAGACCCTTACAGACAGTCACTCAGCCACCTGGAGAGATCTTGGTCAAGATTCACATTAAGACTAGATTTTAGGCAGAAGCCAAACGGTTGCTCACACATACAATATGTGGCAAATAAAATAAGACGGACACTGAAGTTGTGGCATTAATCCCACTCACTTACATTATTCAACGGCTTGAGGTGCCTACCTTATCGAATAAAGGACAATCCCATTTTTAAAAATTCTCAATAGTTTGTTGTCTGTTGTCACCTCGTGAAAGTTGGCTCCTTTCTCGTTTGCAAAGAACAAATCTGGTTTCCAGATTGAATCCAACATGGATGGGTCCAAGTCGAGAGAATCGTCTGGGTACTCACTGTATGCCAGTCGCGGGTCGTTCCATTGCTGACGCAGGAAGATGTTTAGACGGTAATCCTGCGGGGAATAAACAGAGAAGATTAAAACCTGGGTTTTCCGCTGAAGCTAATGGCCTCTTTGGAAATGGAACCTTTGGCGCCTTTAAAATGTCAAATTGGCAGCTTGACTGTGAGCTCGAAGGTCGTGGGTTGAAGCCACACTCTTGGCAGATATTCCAATGCGATACTGACATAGTCCGATATTGTGTCCTGTGGTGATGATGATAAATTGAGGCCCCCATCCATCAACTTGTTTATTTAAATGCTAAAGATCCTATGGCGCTGTTCAAAGACGAATACATTAACTGGTCATTCATCATCATCATCATAGGCAGTCCCTCAAAATCGAGCAAGTCTTGATTCCATGCTAAAAGTGAGTTCTTAGGTGACTGTACAGTCCAATGCAGGAATTACAGTCTCTGTCACAGGTGGGACAGACAGTGAACATAAGAACATTAAGAAGTAGGAGCAGGAGTAGGCCATACGGCCCATCGAACCTGCTCTGCCATTTAATACGATCATGGCTGACCCGATCATGGCCTCAGGTCCACTTTCCTGCCCACTCCCCATAATCCCTTATTCCCGTATCGGTTAAGAAACTGTCTATCTGTGTTTTAAATTTATTCAATGTCCCAGCTTCCACAGCTCTCTGAGGCAGTAAATTCCACAGATCCACAACCCTCTGAGAAAATAAATTTCTCCTCATCTCAGTCTTAAATGGGCGGCCCCTTATTCTAAGATTATGTCCCCTAGTTCTAGTCTCCCCCATCAGTGGAAACATCCTCTCTACATCCATCTTGTCAAGCCCCCCTCATAATCTTACACATTTCGATAAGATCACCTCTCAATCTTCTGAATTCCAATGAGTAGAGGCCCAACCTACTCAACCTTTCCTCATAAGTCAACCCCCTCATCACCGGAATCAACCTAGTGAACCTTCTCTGAACTGCCTCCAAAGCAAGTATATCCTTTCGTAATTACAGAAACCAAAACTGCACACAGTGTTCCAGGTGTGGCCTCGCCAATACCCTGTATAACTGTAACAAGACATCCCTGCTTTTATACTCCATCCCCTTTGCAATAAAGGCCAAGATTCTATTGGCCTTCCTGATCACTTGCTGTACCTGCATGCTAACCTTTTGTGTTTCATGCACAAGTACCCCCCGGTCCCGCTGTACTACAGCACTTTGCAATCTTTCTCCATTTAAATAATAACTTGCTCTTTGATTTTTTTCTGCCAAAGTGCATGACCTCACACTTTCCAACATTATACTCCATCTGCCAAATTTTTGCCCACTCACTTCGCCTGTCTATGTCCTTTTGCAGATTTTTTGTGTCCTCCTCACACATTGCTTTTCCTCCCATCTTTGTATCATCAGCAAACTTGGCAACGTTACACTCGGTCCCTTCTTCCAAGTCGTTAAAATAGATTGTAAATAGTTGGGGTCCCAGCGCTGATCCCTGCGGTACATCACTAGTTACTAATTGCCAACCTGAGAATGAACCATTTATCCTGACTCTCTGTTTTCTGTTCATTAGCCAATCCTCTGTCCATGCTAATATATTACCCCCAACACTGTGAACTTGTAACTTGTGGTTGGAGGAAAGGGTGGGTGGGGAGTCTGGTTTGCTGCACGCTCCTTCTGCTGTCTGCGCTTAATTTCTGCATGCTCTTGGCAATGAGACTCGAGTTTCTCAGTGCCCTCCCAATGCTCGTCTTCCACTTGGGGCAGTCTTGGGCGAGCGATTCCCAGGTGTCGGTGGGGATGTTGCACTTTATCAAGGAGGCTTTGAGGGTGTCCTTGAAACGTTTCCTCTGCCTACCTGGGGATCGCCTGCCGTGTAGGAGTTCCGACTACAGTGCTTGCTTTGGGAGTCTCGTGTCGTGTATGTGGATGATGTGGCCCGCCCAAAGGAGCTGGTCGAGTGTGGTCGGTGCTTTGATGCTGGGGATGTTGGCCTGGGCGAGGACGCTGACGTTGATGCATCTATCTTCTCAGTGGATTTGCACGATCTTGCGGAGGCAATGTTGGTGGTACTTCTGCCAGACAGGAAGCGTTTGATTAGCTCTGGCCTCGGGGGAGGAAGAAGGCAGCCAACTACAATGCCTGAATTTTTCTTTTCTCTCAAAGGTTTTTTTTAACTTCCTGTTGCTGTTGTCTGTGCACGACCGCACTCTGAGAACATTTGTACAGGCCACTTTACTGTTCAACGCCTGAGGCTCCCTCCACACACCTGTGAATTCTGGACACCAGATCCTAACAGGTGGCCACTGCATCCATCACTCCAACAGGGAAAATGACGGGTAACATAATATTTGCAAGCATCCACCCACATACGAAAGACCGCATTTTATGCAGATCAACCATGATCTTATTAAATGGCGGAGCAGGCTCGAGGGGCCGTATGGCCTACTCCTGCTCCTATTTCTTATGTTCTTATGGCTGCCTCCTGGAAAAGAAATGTTATAAATTTGAATCTACTGGAGATACCTTCTTGGGTCAATTGCTCTAGGAAGCAGTCTGAGCATCTAACTTTTAAGGGAAGTGTCTCACACTGTTCTACATCTATTTACACCACTGTGTGATCCGGAAATGTAACTGTAACACTACTTTGTGACTTGAACCTGTTGTTTATGACATTTGCACGTGTATCTCTTTAATTCCTCTGAAAGCAGACCAAGCAAGTACTTGGTGATGCAAGGGTTCAAGTGAAGCATTAAATTGTCTTATTTCCCACTCAAGTGAACGTAGAGAGCAACAGTTATGATCAGATTCATTGAGTTCAATCAGCGCACTTATCTTCGTGTAATAATATAAAATAAAGAATGTGAAGTGCTTCCCCACATCAGTGGGTTATCTTACTCGACTAAAACAAGATGTCTTCTAACTACCCTCCAGCATTTCTGATCTCTTCACCTCAGCAAAGGCCCTTGTAGTTATCCATAGTTATAACCTGACTGTTAACATGTGAGTGTTTGTTCACCTCCTCCCTGTTCTTAAAGCAGGTATGGGAAGTCGTTGCAGAGAAGTGTGTAACCTATACGAAGAGTGAAGATGCCACAACATGGCAGAGAGAGGGCTCTCCGATTTTTAGAAGCAGCACTCGAGGCCCTGGTGCAGGAGGTGGACAGGAGGAGATAGGTCCTGTATCCACACGGGGCCAGGAGACCCTCCAAACCGACGCTGTGAAGGGAATGGGAGCTGATAGCTATCGCTGTCATGCAAGCAGTGTAGCCCCGAGGACGTGGACACAGTGCAGTAAGAAGTTTAATGCAGGACTACGGGAAATAGGTGGGGGAGTGTGACTAACTGAAGTGCTCTTGCAGAGAACCAGCACGGGCTCGATGGGCCAAATGACCTTCTGTGCTGTAACCATTCTATGGTTCTATGATCCTCAGGATTACGATTTGGGGGAAAGACCTTTGCAGCTCTGAGTAAGTTTCAAACAATTAACCTATCTTGTCCCCTATATTCCCAGCATTTGCATTTGCAGTTTCATTTTATTTCAAGTGTGTGATATCTTTACAGAGACCACAAACAGCCCACACGACAAGATGGCTCCCCAACAGAAACTGTCATCATGTGATTTTGCCACATGACCTTTTATTGTTAAAACATCAGTAGTTGCATTATATCAGTAGTCCACTAGGTGGAACTCTATAACAAAGTGCGCTTCTCATTTTGGCAGAACTCACTAGGGGCGATTTGCCCCAGATATTTTAGGTGCTAAAGAGCCTCCTAGTTGGCCAAGATGGGGTCTTGAGCCGCAATGCCAGTTTAGTTCACCTTTCACACAAGGCGCCATCTTGGTAAAACAGTTGAAGTACGCACTAAAAACAGCCACCTCGAGGATCATTAAGGGTCTGATTACCAATTAAATTGCCGGCTAGTGCTTATTAAAGAGGCTACATGATATTTGGTAGATGCCGCTTCAACTGACGACCTCTCTTAACAGTGACCAGTTGAACAGGAGTAAACAAGACGTTGCTGATGGTTTCGAGCGCTACTTAAAGCCATGCTCAGCTTTCACTGTACACTTGTTGCTGGAGGTGTGAAGAGGACTTTTGAGCGACATCGGGAGACTTTCAGGGACACTTTGTCAAGACTTCTCTATCAACATTTATTCTGGAGATTCTCTGAGGGCTTCACCGAAAAAGAGTGAGAGCTGTGTTACTCTACCTTATTGGCCACTTTATAGGAGTCAACAGATGAGAGAGTGCTTGGTCATGGGCATCTTGCCAGGGTTCCCCTTGGTCTGGAGGACGAATGGGAGGAGGACATGAGGCCAGACAGTGCAGCACGCGCTGCTGCAGGAGAGAGGGATAGGAAGGCTCGGTGGCAATCTCCCCCCACCCCGTGGGTACTGGACATCCCTCCTCCTCTGGACCTCCTCCACCAGGTCCTCCAGCGCCACATCCAAGAACCTGTGCACCCTCTCCCTCTGTCCCTGAGGTTCCTGAAACGTTCCGCTGTGTGCCAGCCAGCGCACTCCACACCTTCAATGGAACTGGGTGCGTGGAGATTACATATACTGCTCCCCGAAAATTGTTTGTAAACAACGCTTGAGTGCTAAACCTATAGTTGTCTGTTTTACAACTTCCAGGCAATTTTAAATCAGGGTAATCATCAATTAGCCCCAAAATTTCAGGCTAAAACCAGACTTTCAAACAGGTGCGTCTTATTAGCACCCCCTTAATGCATATCCAATGGATAGGCCATATCGTCCACATGCCTGATACAAGACTCCCAAAACAAGTGCTCGACTCGGAGCTCCGACACGGCAAGCGAGCCCCAGGTGGGCAGAGGAAACGCTTCAAGGACACCCTCAAAGCCTCCTTGAAAAAGTGCAACATCCTCACCGACACCTGGGAATCCCTGGCCCAAGACCGTAAAGTGGAGGAGAAGCATCCGGTAAGGTGCCGAACACCTCGAGTCTCTTCGCCGGGAGCAAGCGGAAGCCAAGCACAAACAGCGGAAGAAGCGCGCGACAACCCAAGCATCCCACCCACCCGTCCCTTCAACTACCATCTGCCCCACCTTTGACAGAGACTGTAGGTCTGGCATTGCACTTAGCAGTCACCTGACAACTCATTTTTAGCGTGGAAGCAAGTCATCCTCGACTCCGAGGGATTGCCGAAGAAGAAGAATGCATGTTTTCGCCATTTCACCAAAATAACCCACCACCCCTCCATGAATTCTGTGCAACAAACTCCCATCCCGGATTAAGAATAACCCTCTTGTATGTCCAATAATCAGTTAATGTTCAATCTGAACTTTACAGACAAGATCAAATTTGACAACCTGTCACGATAATAAAATTAAAGTTTGGGATAATAATTTTGTTTTGGCCAGTAGGTGTGACAAGTACATTCAGAATATGTTTTATCATTCATACGCCTCTGAGTCAGAGGATTGTGGGTTCAAGCCGCACTCCAGGACTAGAGTACATAATCTCAGCTGACACCCTAATACATTGTCGGAGATGCTGGTCTCTCAGGAGGGCGCAGAAGATCCCATGGCACTATTTGAAGAAGAGCTCGCAAGATCTCCTGGTGTCCTGGCCAACATTTTATCCCTCAACCAACACAAGCAAAAACATATTAACCGGTCATTCCCACCATTGCCGCTTGTGGGACTTTGCTGCGAGCAGATTGGCTGCCAAATTTTCCTACCAAACAGCAGAGAGCACGCTTCATTGGCTTGGAAGTGCTTTAGGATATCCCGAGGACAAGGAAGGTCCTATATAAATTTAAGCTTTTCATCCTTCTTACCTTCACAAAGCATCTGGAATTAAATCAGCATTAATGAAACATTTTTCACTATTTTTGTCCTGAATCAACATTGGAATCTTGAATACAGAAGGCAGGAATCTGAATAGACTCTGGGGGGCCAATATTGCGTAGAGCCCTGTTTGGGGGCGGTAACAGCCATGAGGTGGGAGAACCTGCACAGCCAGGTGTGGAAGTCCCATCCCATGACCGATATTCGGGTTAGTACCCCCAAGAGCAAGTGGAGCGCAAATATCGCACTCCACTTGCTCAGTGGGGTGCAAGTGGGGCAGAAAGGATCAGTGAGGGGCGCAGCGCTATACGGTGGGACGCAGAGCGCTGCCGCACAGACAGGGTCCTCCCCCTCCATTGAAGGGGAGGGCCAAGCTGCCGCCTCTGTGGGTGGGAAACGGGTCCATCCCTGGACCACCAGGGAGAGGGATATCGTGGCAGCAGCCCGGCACACAAGTGGAGCGATTGAGCAGGAAGAAGGCAGCGATCGGTAAGTCGCCCATTTTTAAAAAAATTCCCCACCTCCCATTTAATTTTTGCCCTGCGAGCGGCCTACAGCCCGGTAAGCGCCCCCCTGAAGCTGTCGTGCGCATCACCCATGGCAGCTTCAGGGGGCGCTACTGAATTTTCACTCCGGGGCAAAAACGGGCCGCTACACGCGGTGATGACGTTGTCATCGCTGGTGCAGCGGATCGGCGCGTTACTGTTTGGAGTGGGCACTACCCGTTAACGCCGCTGCTAACCTCCTGCGGAATTTTGCGGGAGTTGGGACCGGCAACCCGCCCGGGCAAAAAGCTGCCTGTGCCCTATTAGTGCCTCCCGGGGACACTAACGGGAGGCGCAAGCTATCCAAATTTCTTCCCCGGGCCTCGAGAAGCTTAGCAACGACTGCTGTTCAGTTGACTGGTTTAAAGGTACCTGGTTGATTCCTTTCTTCCTTGTTGAACCTTCTCCTATTGTACCCTTTCATTCCCCCATTAAACTCTTCATAAAGACCAAAGCAAAGTATTTTAATCTCTGCAATTCCTTCATCTTCTATCAGGAGATTTTCTTTTTCATATTTAAGGGGTCTTCAATTACATTTTTTTAAAACGTTTGATATGTTTATAAGATCCTTTACTGTTTTCCGTAACGTTCTTTGCCAGTCTTTCTGCACCCGCCCACTTTATCGTTCAACTCCTATTTGCTCCCCCTTCACATGTTTCATAATCTCTTGATTTCTGTCTGTATTATTAGCACCAGGGAATGTCACATAACTCTTTAATGAAGTCTCATTTAAATGTTATATTCATCACAGGAACATCAGCTTCTGCTGCTCCTGCTTTAACATCTTGAAGAATTCAATCTACAAAGTTACTCAAGATGGTATCGGCAAAGCTTTTGGTGCAGAACTAAGAAGGGAATCGCTCAATTTGAGATATTACAGAATTGAATTTGCATTTCTACCATTTACCCTCCATAAGACATGTATGCACCTGTGAGTATGCTCACAGGTTTGTAGAGCTGTTGACCCTGTGCGGAGGGTAGCGGGTAGGTCCGAAGGCCTCCTCGTAGGACTGCTCCTGGGCATGGCCAAGGGTGCCATCAGCCGGTCCAGGCAGCGGGCGGTCGAAGGGGTCGTTCAGCCTGACTGCCTGCCTCTCTTCCGCGCGTACATCCGAGCCAGGGTGTCCCTGGAGATGGAGCACGCGGTGTCCACCGGTACGCTCGCGGCCTTCCGAGAGGGGTGGGCACCGGAGGGAATGGAGTGCATCATTACCCCCGGCAACAAAATTTTAATTTGATTTTAAATGTTTTAAAGTTTAATTTGTTTTATTGCCGGTTTTAGTGTCCCCCTCCCCTTTTATAGGGGGCACTTGTAAATATATCTGTGGTTTTAGTGCCAAAAAAAAGGAAAAAAAACACAAACAAAACACAAACCCCGCCCCCCAAAAAAAACAAGGCACTTGTAAACTGTTTGTAGTGTCCCCCCTTTAATAAGGGGGCACTTGATTTAACGTTTATTTTTGTTTTGCAACAAAAGAGTTGGAGAGCTGTTGAATAACAAAAACAAAAACAAAAACAAAACAAAAAGGTGCTTGAAAAGTGTTTGGAGAGTTTCCCCCCGCCCCCCTTTATTCAGGGGGCACTTGATTTAATGTTTAATTGTCTTCAACCCAAAATAGTTGTAGAGCTGTTGAAGTGCACTCTATGCAGGATTCCTCCCTTTATTTATTGGGGACTTGGCCTGGTGGGTGTTGCACTGAGCAGTCCCGTGCAATCAGTTTTTAAGTCGGTTCATGGGCTTCCAGGCCACCTGCAATTTCTGCGGTCTGGAAGTGTCCGTATTCCATGTTTTTACTGAGTGTTCCACGATTTGAATGGGCCGTTCCTCAAATTCTGGCTGCACTTCAGTCCCACACTCCTGATCTTTGGGCACCCTGTGCGGAGGGGAGTGGGTAGGTGCGAGGGCCTCCTCGTAGTACTGCTTCTGGGCATGGCCAAGGAAGCCATCAGCTGGTCCAGGCAGCAGGTGGTCGAGGGGGTCGTTCAGCCTGACTGCCTGCCTCTCTTCCATGCTTACATCCGGGCCAGGGTGTCCCTGGAGATGGAGCATGCGGTGTCCACCGGTACGCTCGCGGTCTTCTGTGAGAGGTGGGCGCCGGAGGGACTGGAGTGCATCATCACCCCCGGCAAACAAATTTTAATTTGATTTAAAATGTTTTAAAGTTTAATTTGTTTTATTGCCGGGTTTTAGTGTCCCCTTCCTTTTAGCCAGGGGGCACTTGTATAATTTGTGGTTTTAGTGTTAAAAAAAACACAATAAAAATCAAAAAAGAAAAAAAAAGGGCACTTGTTGAAAGTTTTAGAGTGTCCCCCCGTTTAATCAGGGGACACTTGATTGAATTGTTTATTTGTTCTCAACAAAACAGTTGTCGAGTTTTTGAATTGCTCTCTACGTGGGAGTCCTCCCCCTATTTATTGGGGACTTGGCCTGGAGGGTGGTGCATGGAGCAGTCCCATGCAATAAGTTTTTAAGTCGGTTCACGGGCTCCCAGGCCGCCTGTAATTTGTGCGGTCTGGAAGAGTCCCTGTTCCATGTTTTTATGGAGTGTGTGAGGTTGCAGCCCCTATTCCATTATTTGAAGGGGCTGCTCCTCAATTTCTGGTTGCACTTCAGTCCCACACTCCTGATCTTTGGCACCCTGTGTGGAGGGGAGCGGGTCGGTCCAAAGGCCTCCTCGTAGGTCTGCTCCTGGGCACGGCCAAGGGTGACATCAGCCGGTCCAGGCAGCGGGCGATCGAGGGACTCGTTCAGCCCGACTGCCTGCCTCTCTTCCGTGGTTACATCCGAGCCAGGGTGTCTCTGGAGATGGAGCATGTGGTATCCACCGGTACGCTCGCGGTCTTCCGCAAGAGGTGGTCGCTGGAGGGACTGGAGTGCATCATTATCCCCGGCAACCAAATTTTAATTTGATTTATTTTACGTCCAAAGTTTAATTTGTTTAATGTGTCAGTTTTAGTGCCCCTTTAATAAGGGGGCACTTGATTATTGTTTCAACTTTAAAATAGTTGTAGAGCTGTTGAAGTGCACTCTACGCGGCAGTCCTCCCTTTATTTATTGGGGACTTGGCCTGGAGGGTTTTGCACGGGACAGTCCTGTGCAATCAGTTTTTAAGTCAGTTCACGGACTCCTAGGCCGCCTGTAACTACTGCAGTCTGGAAGAGTCCGTGTTCCAAGTCTGTGTTGACTATGGCAGGTTGCAGCCCCTCTTCCAATATTTGAAGGGGCTGCTCCTCAAATTCTGGTTGCACTTCAGTCCCATGCTGCAGATCTTTGGGTACTTGGGCAGAGGGGAGCAGGTAGGGCGGAAGGCCTCTTCGTAGGACTGCTCCTGGGCATGGTCAAGGTGGCCATTAACAGGTCCAAACAGGCAGGCGGTCGAGGGGGACGTTCAACCCAACTGCCTGCCGCTCCTCCGTGGTTACATCCGAACCAGGGTGTCCCTGGAGATGGAGCACGCGGTGTCCACCTGTACATGCGTGGCCTTCCACGAGAGGTCGGCGCCGGAGGGACTGGACTGCATCATCACCCCCGGCAACCAAATTTTAACTTGAACCATTATTGTAAAAAGTTCATTTATTTAATTTGTCGGTTTTGGTGCCCCTTTAATAATTTATTGTTTCGATTTATTGTTTTACCAAAATAGTTGTAGAGCTATTGAGTTGGGAGTGGCTTAGCCAGTCACGTGATATTCACAAGACTCAATAAAACCCCAGCCAGTTCGGTTCGGGGGATCCACGATGAGACAGGTTGTTGTGAGCCTGGTGGATGATATGATAATGTGCAGTGTGATTGTTCATAAACCAACTAGTTCTTAATGGCAATGTGTTGCTATTAATTCTTAAGCAAAGAACCCATGAAGCAAATACATTACAAGCACCACATGGTATGGGCCTTGAACAATGCAAAGAAAGATAGAACTTGCACTGATACAGAGCCTTTCTCGACCTCAGGACATACCAAAGCGTGTTACAGCCAATAGAGTACTACTGAACTGTTGTAATGTGGGAAAGGCGGCAGCCAGTAGTACATGGGACATGCTAAGTCTTTCTCATACTCCTGGGGGTCAGACCCCATTTGGAGCCCTGTGTTCAGTTCTGGTAACCATGCTACAAAAGAAGTAAGCCATGTGGAGGCATTGGGATGGTGTGAGAAGACTGACCTCAAGGGTGAAGGGGATGAGCGAAAAGAAAAGATTAGAAAAGTTCAGCAGTTGTGAAAAAAGATTGAGGTACAACCTTATTAAAGCATATGAAATATTAAATGGAATAGATAAACACAGAATATTACTTCAAAGTAGGTCAGGACAGCAGGAGCAGTGGAATATGAATTAGTGAAAAGAGAATTTAAACAGATATTAGATGAACTTCTTTATTCAAAGAGTGTCACATGTTTGGAATAATGCGAGACAGGATAATAGAGACTTAAATGTTCGGGACATTTAAAGTACAGCTGGATGTTATAATGTGAAAATTAATTTAATAGAAAGATAGCTTCAATGGTTGAATGACCTTTTCTCATTCTTGACTCTTATAAAGTATACAAATCAGAAACGTCACAGGTTTGACTCCAGGATGGCAGTAAAAAGAACGAAAGACTTAGATTTATATAGCACCTTTCACGACCACCAGATGTCTCAAAGCGCTTTACAGCTAATGAAGTACTTTTGGAGTGTAGTCACTGTTGTAATGTAGGAAACGTGGCAGCCAATTTGCACACAGCAAGCTCCCACAAAGAGCTATGTGATAATGACCAGATAATTTTTTTTGTTGTGTTGATTGAGGGATAAAGATTGGCCAGGACACTGGGGATCACACCCCTGCTCTTCAAAATAGTGCCATGGGATCTTTTACATCCACTTGAGAGAGAAGACGAGGCCTCGGTTTTAACATCCCAGCCAAAAGACGGCACCTCCGACAGTGCAGCGCTCCCTCAGCACTGCACTGGAGTGTCAGCCTAGATTTTTTAGGCGTGCAACAAATGGTTATCCAGGCTGGGGGAGGGGGTTCCTTGCTTTTTGTGGTATACATCAATAATTTAGACTTGAATGTAGGGGATATGATTAAGAAGTTTGCAGTTGAAACTAAAATCGGCTGTGTGGTTGATAATGAAGATAATGAAGACTGCAGGAAGTTATCAATGAACTGGTCAGGTGGGCAGAACAGTGGCAAATTACATTAAATCCGGAGAAGTGCGAGGTAATGCATTTGGGGAGGGCTAACAAGAAAAGGGAATACACATTAAATGGTATCCCACAGAAAAGTGTAGAGGAACAAAGTGACCTTGGAATGCATGTCCACAGATGTCTGAAGGTAGCAGGCCAGGTAGATAAGGTGGTTAGGAAGGCATACGGAATACTTGCCTTTATTAGCTGAGGCATAGAATACAAGAGCAGGGAGATTATGCTTGAACTGTATAAAACACTAGTTAGACCACAGCTAGAGTACTGCATGCAGTTCTGGTCACCACATTACTGGAAAGATGTCATTGCACTAGAGAGGGTATAGAGGAGATTTACGAGGATGTTGCCTGGACTGGAGAATTTTAGCTATGATGAGAGATTGGATAGGCTGGGTTTGTTTTCTTTGGAACAGAGGAGGCTGAGGGGAGACCTTATTGAGGTGTGTAAAATTATGAGGGGCCTCGATAGAGTGGATAGGAAGGACCTATTTCCCTTAGCAGAGTGTCAACAACCAGGAAGCATAGATTTAAAGTAATTGGTAGAAGGTTTAGTGGAGATATGAGGGGAAATTCTTTCAGCCAGAGGGTGGTGGGGGTCTGGAACTCATTGCCTGAAAGGGTGGTAGAGGCAGAAACCCTCATCACATTTAAAAAGTACTTGGATGTGCACATGAAGTGCCATAACCTACAGGGCTATGGACCAAGAGCTAGAAAGTGGGATTAAGCTGGATAGTTCTTTGTCGGCCGGCACGGACACGATGAGCCGAAATGGCCTCCATCCGTGCTGTAACTTTCTATGATAGTGAAGTACGTATAAACCCCTAGTGAGCACTTTGTTTGGGGTCGACCTGCCTTTCTTCTGCCACATTCCTGGGCCATGGGAGCCTTCTCTTTGCCAGATCTTCCATGCTTCCCTCCCCTTCTGCTATTCTGCTGTAACCATTTACACCTCCAGTGGACCCATCATGTTTTTCCTTCCTTGTCCCAGTACCACCAACCCTTGCCTTGAAGCATCATCCCTTTTGTCATTTAACTTCTCCGGTCTTCCACCCTACCATAAGCCTTATTTTTTTTCTGCCCCTCCCCTATTTCCTGGTTCTGTACTTGCTTAAAAGTTGTTCATCGCTAACATGTTCCAGTTCTGATGAAAGGTCACTGACCTGAAACCTGAACTCTGCTTCTCTTTCCACAGATGCTGCCAGATCCACTGAGTATTTTCCAGCATTTTCTGTTTTTATTTCAGGTTTCCAATATTTTTCTTTTGTTACAGTGTTAGTTGGGACTGAAACCACCGTGTGAAATTTTCTCTGCTAGACCAATGCCAGGCCAATGGTTAATATTGCTGTTGCTGGCTGTGACGTTCTCTGTTCTGGAATAGTACACTGAGTAGAGACCCATGGTGAGGAACTCAGAGGGCTGGGACTGCCTATGAAACTGTCCACCAATGACAGTCATTGCTTCCATGAGAGAAGGGTTGAAAACCCGGAGCAGTATATGAGAGGAAAGGGTTAAAAAGGAATGATCAAGAAAGGCTTTTGAACATCCGACCCAACTGACATATTGTAATAGAAAGTAGGAGCAGGAGTAGGCCATTTGGCCCTTCGAGCCTGCACTGCCATTCAATAAGATCATGTCTGATCTGATCATGGACTCAGCTTCACTTCCCCACCCGCTCCCCATAACCCCTTATCCCCTTATCATTTAAGAAACTGTCTATTTCTGTCTTAACTTTATTCAATGTCCCAGCTTCCACAGCTCTCTGAGGCAGCGAATTCCACAAATTTACAACCCTCAGAGAAGAAATTTCTCCTCATCTCTGTTTTAAATGGGCGGCCCCTTATTCTAAGATCATGCCCTCTAGTTCTAGTCTCCCCCATCAGTGGAAACATCCTCTCTGCATCCACCTTGACAAGCCCCCTCATAATCTTATATGTTTCGATAAGATCACCTCTCATTCTTCTGAATTCCAATGAGTCGAGGCATAAACCTACTCAACCTTTCCTCATAAGTCAACTCCCTCATCCCCAGAATCAACCTTGTGAACCTTCTCTGAACTGCCTCCAATGCAAGTATATCCTTTCATAAATATGGAAGCCAAAACTGCATGCATATTCAAGGTGTGGCCTCACCAATATCTTATATAGCTGTGGTATGACTTTCCCTATCTTTATACTCTATCCCCTTTGCAATAAAGGCCAAGATACTATTGGCCTTCAATATCATCATAGGTGATCCTCTATGTCAACACCATATTCCCGCTTTTTCCCTATACCCCTTGATGCCTTTTGGTGTCTAGAAATCTATCTATCTCCTTCTTAAATATATTCAGAGACTTGGCCTCCACAGCTTTCTGTGGTAGAGAATTCCACAGGTTCACCACCCTCTGAATGAAAACATTTCTCCTCATCTCGGTCCTAAATCTTCTACCCTGTATCCTGAGACTGTGACCTGTTGTTCTAGACTTCCCAGCCAGGGGAAACATCCTCCCCGCATCCAGTCTGTCCAACCCAGTCAGAATTTTATACGTTTCAATGCGATTCCCTCTCATTCTTCTAAACTCAAGTGAATACAGAGCTAGTCGACCCAATCTCTCCTCATACGATAGTCCTGCCATCCATGGAATCATTTTGGTAAACCTTCGCTGCACTCCCTCTATGGCAATGTCTTACCTTGATTAAAATTTTGGGGTTGTAAGGGCTGCAAAAGCCGATCATGATGCCATCTGAAAGTGGTTTGCCCTACTATGGTGAAACACCAGACTTTAGAAATTACAGCACACCAACACTGAATCAAAGTAATTTCATACGAGCCCATTACACATTTGCACATTACTATCTGGGCTCAGAACATGACAGCCATAAAACATGGAGAGGTTGAACCTCCCTTTTCCGGAACCCTCGGCACCTGGCCTGTTCTGAATAAGGGATTTTTACGGATGAGGGGAGGTCACGTTAAATTAGATGATACAGGTACTGAGTAAGGGGATATCGAGGCTGGCTGGCTTGGGGCTGGTAGTGCAGCAGAGAGATCCTGGCGGGGGGGTGGGGGGGGGGGCGATGGATCACGACGGGGTCAGGCCAGCGATTGCGGGAGTCAACAGTGAGGAAGGACTTCAATTTGTTCATGTCGGAGTCCTGCACATGCTCCACCTGGTGGCCGGGAATGGTTCTGGATGAAGGGTGGTTCCGGATAATGGAATTCTGGATAAGGGAGGTTCAACCTGTATACGCACCATCACACAAAGTATAAAGGGACCGCCCGGGTACAGTGGATATCAGAAAATTGGTTGGATTCCTTTCCAGGCAAGCTTTCTGGCCCTTCCGATTTTCCGATATTCTCTGCACCGAGTGCAGACCCAGGAAAATGTCTCCTCATAAGTTGCATCCCTGTATTAAGAACATAAGAATTAGGAGCAGAAGTAGGCCTGAGGGTGCTTCGAGGCTGCTCCGCCATTCAATAAGGTCATGGCTGATCTTTGACCTCACCTCCACTTTCTCGCCCTTGATTCCCTAAAGTCCAACAACCTATTATCTCCGCCTTTAATATACTCAACGACTGAGCATCCACAACCCTCTGGGGTAGAGAATGCCAAAAATTCACAACCCTCTGAGTGAAGAAATTCCTCCTCATCTCAGTTCTAAATGGCCGACCCCTTATTCTAGACTCCCCAGCCCAGGGGAAACAATCTCTCAGCATCTACCCTGTCAATCTCCTTCAGAATTTTCTACATTTCAATGAGATCACCTCTCATTCTTCTAAATGCCAGAGACTATAGGCCCAATCTACTCAATCTCTCTTCATAGGACAACTCTCTCATCCCACGGATCAATCTAGTGAACTTTCCCTGTGCTCAACCTACTTTTCCATTTTTTCCCCCCCATTATAAAGTCCATGTCACACTGGTTTCCCGTCACTTGCCTTCATTTAGAGGACACAAAAACACATATGTCGCATTGCAGTAGAATTTATAGTGCCTGTGTTCAGCCTTTGCTGAAACTTTAATGAAATGTGACTCTATTTGTGTAGTTCATTGCAACTGTTAACACACAGCACAGATTCCTTCTCATCCTCTCCTCCCCAGGAATCTTCTGGAACTCGAATGCGCTTTCACTGAAAGTTATTTGGGAAACTTTCGATACTTACAGGCCTTAGGGCGAGTTGGGTTAATTGGGTTCTTTTATTTTGCAGATCGTATCAGTTAATTCTCGCTCTGCCACACAGCTTTGTGCAAAGACCAATATTTGGCCTTTCAGGAATTGCACCGCTTTCATCTTTTACAAACGCCAAAGATCCTGTTAGAACACCCATAGTACGTACACTGGCATCAGTCAAAATCGAATTTCTTGCAGAGATTACTGTGTTCTGGGTCCTCCCTCAAAGGTCCATAACACAAAAGTACCATTTCAAAATGGCAGGGCCAACTCAGGTCCCTTGTCTGCTGGAACCTTGTTTTTGACTGGGACTGAATGCGCTTGAATCACAATCTCATTTAAAAGGGGACTTACTTAATAAAGAGTATTTGTTAAATGGTTCATCATTTGATGAGGGAATCATAGAATCATAGAATATTAGAATTTTGCGGCACAGAAGGAGGCCATGTTGCCCATCGTGCCTGTGTCGGCTCTTTGGTCGACCTATCTAATTAGTCCCACTCCCCCGCTCTTTCTCCATAGCCTGCAAATGTTTCCTTTTCAAGTATTTATCCAATTCCCTTTTCAAAGCTACTATTGAATTGGCTTCCACCACTCTTTCAGGCAGTGCATTCCAGATATTCCATAATAACTTACCATCTAAAAATAATTTGCCTCATCTCATCTCTGGGTCTTTGGCCAATTACATTAAATCTGTGTCCTCTTGCCCTCTTGCCAGTGTAAAATGTTATGTATGGAGAAAGAGTCAGACTGAACACTGTGAGCTCAAAGTAAAGTGTGACCTTAGTCTTTTATTGTAGGTCTCCAGAGTGCCTCTCCAACCTGTGCCTCTCCTTAAATACCTGTGCTCCCAAGGGATTATGAGATCCCTTGGGTCTCCAGGGGATGAACCCTCTGGTGGCTGTACAGAGTCGATACAAATTTACATATATAACAAAACTCCCCCCCAAAGTCAATAGTGTAACTATTTACAATGTGAGTCGATCTGGGGCCCTTCTTGCCCTGGTTGATTATCTCGGTGTGAAAGCTGGTGTTGGTGAATCATTTGTTGAGCCCTCACTGAGCTGCTGTGCAGCTGGCCTTGCTGGGTTGCCTGGCGTGGTGGGTCCTACTGGGCGGCTGTGGATGATGGTTTCTGCTTCGTGGTCAACCGTGGTGTCGGTTGCCACTGGTGTGTAAAAGAAGGTAGGGTTCAAAATGGGATAGTCTGTAAATCTGAGTTTGATTTGGTCCAAGTGTTTCCGGTGAATGAGTCCATTTGAAAGTTTGACCCGAAACACCCTGCTCCCCTCTTTGACCACGACAGTGCCGGGAAGCCACTTGGGACCTTGTGCATAATTCAATACAAATACAGGATCTTGATTTCAATCTCGCGTGACACATTTGCTCTATCATGGCATGCACTTTGTTGAAGCCGCTTGCTCTCTACCTGTTCATGTAGATCACGGTGAACTAACAAGAGCCTTGTCTTAAGGGCTCTTTTCATGAGCAGTTCAGCAAGTGGGATCCCAGTGAGTGAGTGGGGACTCGTGCGGTAGCTAAGCAGGACTCGGGATAGGCGAGTCTGCAGTGAGCCTTCCGTTACCCTCTTCAAACCTTGCTTGATGGTTTGCACTGCTCTCTCTGCCTGACCATTGGACGCTGGTTTAAACGGGGCAGATGTGACATGTTTGATCCCGTTGCGGGTCATGAATTCTTTGAACACAACACTGGTAAAACATGGCCCTGTCGCTCACCAGGATATTGGGTAGGCCGTGTGTGGAAAACATGGTCCGCAGGCTTTCAGTAGTGGCAGCAGACATGCTAGCCAACATCATATTACATTCAATCCACTTGGAGTACGCATCGACAACCACAAGGAACATCTTACCCAAGAACGGGCCTGCATAGTTGACATGCACTCTAGACCGCGGTTTGGAGGGCCAAGACCATAAACTTAGTGGCACCTCCCTGGGTACATTGCTTAACTGCGAGCAAGTATTACATCTGTGCACGTAGGACTCTATGTCCGCATCGATACCGGGCCATCACACATGGGATCTGGCTATCGCTTTCATCATTACGATGCCTGGGTGGGTACTGTGATGGTCACTGATGAAGGTGTCTCTACCCTTCTTTGGGACCACTCCTCGATTGTCCCACAGAAGGCGGTCTGCCTGTATAGACATTTCATCTTTTCACCACTGGAACGGCTTTATCTCTTCCTGCATTTCCACTGGGACACTGGACCAGCTCCCATGAAGCACACAGTTTTTGACTCGGGACAATGAGGGGTCCTGGCTTGTCCAGGTTTTGATCTGCCGAGCAGTGACGGGTGATTGCTCACTCTAAAATGCTTCCATAACCATGGCTAAATCTGCGGGCTGCGCCATTTGAACCCCCTTGGTGGGCAATGGCAACCTACTGAGAGCATCGGCGCAGTTTTCTGTGCCTGGCCTGTGGCGGTGGCGAATGTTGTATGTGGACAACATGAGCGCCCATCTCTGGATGCGGGCCGATGCGTTGGTATTTATCCTTTTACTCTTGGAAAAAGGGATATAAGTGGCTTATGGTCAGTTTCTAATTCGAATTTTAGCCCAAACTGCTATTGATGCATTTTCTTTACCTCATAGACACACGCTAACGCTACTTTTTCAATCATGCTGTAAGCTCTCTCAGCCATAGACAGACTCCTGGATGTCAATGTAACCAGCTGCAGTCTCCCAAAGTCATTAGCTTGTTGCAATACATACCCAACGCCATATGACGACGCATCACATGCTAGTACACAAGAGATTAATGTGCAAAGTTAAAGCACATGGGATTGGGGGTAGTGTGCTGACATGGATTGAGAACTGGTTGTCAGACAGGAAGCAAAGAGTAGGAGTAAATGGGGACTTTTCAGAATGGCAGGCTGTGACTAGTGGGGTACCGCAAGGTTCTGTGCTGGGGCCCCAGCTGTTTACACTGTACATTAATGATTTAGATGAGGGGATCAAATGTAGTATCTCCAAATTTGCAGATGACACTAAGTTGGGTGGCAGTGTGAGCTGCGAGGAGGATGCTATGAGGCTGCAGAGCGACTTGGATAGGTTAGGTGAGTGGGCAATTGCATGGCAGATGAAGTATAATGTGGATAAATGTGAGGTTATCCACTTTGGTGGTAAAAACAGAGAGACAGACTATTATGTGAATGGTGACAGATTAAGAAAAGGGGAGGTGCAACGAGACCTGGTTGTCATGGTACATCAGTCATTGAAGGTTGGCATGCAGGTACAGCAGGCGGTTAAGAAAGCAAATGGCATGTTGGCCTTCATAGCGAGGGGTTTTGAGTACAGGGGCAGGGAGGTGTTGCTACAGTTGTACAGGGCCTTGGTGAGGCCACACCTGGAGTGTTGTGTACAGTTTTGGTCTCCTAACCTGAGGAAGGACATTCTTGCTATTGAGGGAGTGCAGCGAAGGTTCACCAGACTGATTCCCGGGATGGTGGGACTGACCTATCAAGAAAGACTGGATCAACTGGGCTTGTATTCACTGAAGTTCAGAAGAATGAGAGGGGACCTCATAGAAACGTTTAAAATTCTGATGGGTTTGGACAGGTTAGATGCAGGAAGAATGTTCCCAATGTTGAGGAAGTCCAGAACCACGGGTCACAGTCTAAGGATAAGGGGTAAGCCATTTAGGACCGAGATGAGGAGAAACTTCTTCACCCAGAGAGTGGTGAACCTGTGGAATTCTCTACCACAGAAAGTTGTTGAGGACAATTCACTAAATATATTCAAAAAGGAGTTAAAGCGAGTCCTTACTACGAGGGGGATCAAGGGGTATGGCGAGAAAGCAGGAATAGGGTACTGAAGTTGCATGTTCAGCCATGAACGCATTGAATGGCGGTGCAGGCTAGAAGGGCCGAATGGCCTACTCCTGCACATATTTTCTATGTTTCTATGTTTCTAGTACCAAATGCTTTCATGGATCATACAACACAAGCAATTTGTTTGAGCATAACAATTTTCTAGCTTTTACAAAAGCATTTTCTTGGCTTTTAGAAACATAGAAAACAGGTGCAGGAGTAGGCTATTCAGCCCTTCGAGACTGCACCGCCATTCAATGAGTTCATGGCTGAACATGCAACTTCAGTACCCCATTCCTGCTTTTTCGCCATACCCCTTGAACCCCCTAATAGTAAGGACTACATCTAACTCCTTTTTGAATATATTTAGTGAATTGGCCTCAACAACTTTCTGTGGTAGAGAATTACACAGGTTCACCACTCTCTGAGTGAAGAAGTTTCTCCTCATCTTGGTCCTAAATGGCTTACCCCTTATCCTTAGACTGTGACCCTTGGTTCTGGACTTCCCCAACATTGGGAACATTCTTCCTGCATCTAACCTGTCTGAACCCATCAGATTTTTAAACGTTTCTATGTGATCCCCTCTCATTCTTCTGAACTCCAGTGAATACAAGCCCAGTTGATCCAGTCTTTCTTGATATGTCAGTCCCGCCATCCTGGGAATCAGTCTGGTGAACCTTCGCTTCACTCCCTCAATAGCAAGAATGTCCTTCCTCAGGTTAGGAGACCAAAACTGTACACAATACTCCAGGTGTGGCCTCACCAAGGCCTGTACAACTGTAGCAACACCTCCCTGCCTCTGTACTCAAATCCCCTCGCTATGAAGGCCAACATGCCATTTGCTTTCTTAACCGCCTGCTGTACCTGCATGCCAATCTTCAATGATTGATGTACCATGACAGCCATGTCTCGTTGCACCTCCCCTTTTCCTAATCTGTCACCATTCAGATAATAGTCGGTCTCTCTGTTTTTACCACCAAAGTTGATAACCTCACATTTATCCACATTATACTTCATCTGCCATGCATTTGCCCACTCACCTAACCTATCCAAGTCACTCTGCAGCCTCATAGCATCCTCCTCGCAGCTCACACTGCCACCCAACTCAGTGTCATCTGTAAATTTGGAGATACTACATTTAATCCCCTCGTCTAAATCGTTAATGTACAATGTAAACAGCTGAGGCTCCAGCACAGAACCTTGCGGTACCCCACTAGTCACTGTCTGCCATTCTGAAAAGTACCCATTTACTCCTACTCTTTGCTTCCTGTCTGCCAACCAGTTCTCAATCCACGTCAGCACACTACCCCCAATTCCATGTGCTTTAACTTTGCACATTCATCTCTTGTGTGGGACCTTATCGAAAGCCATCTGAAAGTCCAAATACACCACATTAACTGGTTCTCCCTTGTCCACTCTACTGGAAACATCCTCAAAAAATTCCAGAAGATTTGTCAAGCATGATTTCCCTTTCACAAATCCATGCTGACTTGGACCTATCATGTCACCTCTTTCCAAATGCGCTGCTATGATATCGTTAATAATTGATTCCATCATTTTACCCACTACCGATGTCAGGCTGACCGGTCTATAATTCCCTGTTTTCTCTCTCCCTCCTTTTTTTAAAAGTGGGGTTACATTGGCTACCCTCCACTTCATAGGAACTGATCCAGAGTCTATGGAATGTTGGAAAATGACTGTCAATGCATCTGTTATTTCCAAGGCCACCTCCTTCAGTACTCTGGGATGCATTCCATCAGGCCCTGGGGATTTATCGGCCTTCAATCCCATCAATTTCCCCAACACAATTTCCTGACTAATAATGATTTCCCTCAGTCCCTCCTTCTTACTAGACCCTCTGACCCCTTTTTTATCCGGAAGATTGTTTGTGTCCTCCTTAGTGAATACCGAACCAAAGTACTTGTTCAATTGGTCTGCCATTTCTTTGTTCCCCGTTATGACTTCCTCTAATTCTGACTGCAGGGGACCTACGTTTGTCTTTACTAACCTTTTTCTCTTTACATATCTATAGAAGCTTTTGCAGTCCGCCTTAATGTTCCCTGCAAGCTTCCTCTCATACTCTATTTTCCCTGCCCTAATCAAGCCCTTTGTCCTCCTCTGCTGAATTCTAAATTTCTTCCAGCCCCCGGGTTCATTGCTATTTCTCGCCAATTTGTATGCCACTTCCTTGGCTTTAATACTATCCCTGATTTCCCTTGATAGTCACGGTTGAGTCACCTTCCCTTTTTTATTTTTACGCCAGACAGGGATGTACAATTGTTGTCGTTTATCCATGCGATCTATAAATGTCTGCCATTGCCCATCCACTAAGTCAACCCATTAAGTATCATTCACCAATCTATCCTAGCCAATTCACGCCTCATACCTTCAAAGTTACCCTTCTTTAAGTTCTGGACCATGGTCTCTGAATTAACTGTTTCATTCTCCATCCTAAGGTAGAATTCCACCATATTATGGTCACTCTTCCCCAAGGGCACTCGCATGTCCCTTTGTCCCCTTTACACAGTAAGACGTGCAGTGGTTCTAACAGTGTGCTGAGACCTGGTAAGAAGTTACCAAAGTAGTTCAGGCGTCCTAGAAACGACCGCAGCTCCGTCACGTTCTGTGGCCTCGCTGCGTTCTCGATTGCCTCCGTCTTCGAATTGGTGGGCCTGATGCCGTCCGCCGCAATCCTCCTCCCCAAGAACTCCACTTCAGGCGCCAGGAAAACACACTTCGAGCATTTTATCCTGAGCCCCACGTGGTTGAGCCAACTAAGAACCTTCTCCAGGTTCTGCAGATGCTCGACTCTGTCCCTACCTGTGACCAAGATGTCATCCTGGAAGACCACGGTGCACGGGACCGACTTTAGTAAGCTTTCCATGATTCTCTGGAATATTGCCGCCGCTGATCGAATTCCAAACGCGCAACTGTTATAAATGAAAAGACCTTTGCGCGTGTTGATGCAGGTGAGGCCCTTCGATGATTCCTCCAGTTCCTGCATCATGTATGCTGAAGTCAAATCCAGCTTCGTGAACGTCTTTCGTCCCGCCAGCGTTGCAAAGAGGTCGTCGGCCTTTGGTAGTAGGTGTTGGTCCTGCAGGGAGAAACGATTGATAGTTACTTTGCAATCGCCACAGATTATGACGGTGCCGTCTCCCTTGAGGACTGGGACAATAGGACTGGCCCACTTGTTGAACTCGATCGGTGAAATGATGCCCTCTCATTGCAGCCGGTCTAGCTCAATCTCTACCCTTTCTCTCATCATGTACAGTACTGCTCTTGGCTTGTGATGGATGGGTCGCGCCCCCGGAATTAGGTGGATCTGCACTTTTGCTCCTTGGAGTTTCACGATGCCTGGTTTGAATAGCGAAGGAAATTTGTTTAAGACCCGGGCACACGAAGTGTCATCAGCAGGCAATAGCGCTCGGACGTCGTCTCAGTTCCAGCGTACCTTTCCCAGCCAGCTCCTGCCGAGCAGCGTGGGACCATCGCCCCGTACCACCAGAGTGGTAGCTTGTGCCGCTCCATCATAGGAGACCTTTACGGTAGCACTGGCGATTACGGGAATCAGTTCTTTTGTGTAAGTTCTTAGTTTCTTATGAACTGGAGTTAAGACTGGCCTTAAGGCCTTGCTGCACCACAATTTCTCGAAAGTCTTTTTGCCCATGGTGGACTGGCTCACACTCGTGTCCAGCTCCATTGACACCGGGAGTCCATTTCGTTCAACGTTCAGCATTATCGGGGGACACATTGTGGTAAAAGTGTGCACCCCATATATCTCTGCCTCCTCGGTCTGAGGCTCTGGTTCATCGTGATCCTCCATGGATCTACCCTCCTCTGCAACATGGTGGTTTGCAGGATTAACAGGATTTGCAGCTCGCCTGCACATACATTGGAGGTGTCCCATTGTTCCACTGCCCTTGCAAATGTACCCTTTGGAGCGGCATGAATGGAAATGATGATCACCCCCGCAGCGCCAACAAGGTGTTCATGGCCTTGCATTCATCACCCTTGATGGTGGACTCTGAGACATCTGCAGACAGACAGGCATGTGTGACCTGCCCTGTACGTTGCGATTTGAAAACAACATCACTTTGTTCACAGTACTTGTAGCAGCACTTGTGTGCTGAGGGATTTGCTTCGTATTGTCACTGATGGCAATGAATGCTTGGGCTATCTCTATGGCGGTACTCAAGGTTGGGATCCCGACAGTCAGAAGTTTGCGAAGTATGGTTTCGTGGCCAATGCCAAATACGAAAAAGTCTCTTCGCATGTGCTCCAAATGTCCTTCAAATTCGCAATGTCCTGCAAGGCATCTTAGCTCGGTGACATAACTCGCCACTTCCTGGCCTTCAGACCTCTTGTCGGTGTAGAACCAGTACCTCGCGATCAGAACGCTTTCCTTCGGGTTCAAATGCTCCCGGACCAGTGTGCACAAATCATCGTACGATTTCTCTGTGGGTTTCACTGGAGTGAGCAGATTCTTCATGAGGCCATACGTTGGTGCCCCACAGACGGTGAGGAGGATTGCCCTTCGTTTGGCAGCGTTCTCTTCTCCATCCAGCTCGTTGGCTACGAAGTAATGGTTGAGTCACTCCACAAAGGTTTCCCAATCATCTCCCTCCAAGAATTTCTCCAGGATGTCCATTGTTCTCTGCATCTTTGGGTTCGATATCTCTATCTCGTCGTCAGTTGTTATGTGTGGAGAGTCAGAATGAACACTGTAAGCTCAAAGTAAAGTGTGACCATAGTCTTTTATTGCAGGTCTCCAGAGTGCCTCTCCAACCTGTAGGGCCTCCTTAAATACCTGTGCTCCCAAGGGATTATGGGATCCCTTGGGACTCCAGGGGATGAGCCCTCTGGTGGCTGCACAGAGTATATACAAGGTTACATATTTAACAGAAACAGTTTCTCCTTATTAACTCAATCACAACCCTTCATGATTTTGAACACCTATATCAAATCTCCCCTTAACCTTCTCTCCACTAAAGAAAACAACTCCAGCTTTTCCAGATTCTCCACATTACTGATATCCCTCAACCCTGGTACCATTCCAGTGAATCTCCACTGCACCCTCTTCAAGGCCTTGACATCCTTCCGAAAGTGTGATGGCCAGAATTGGACACAATACTCCAGCTGAGGCTGAACAGCCGAAGAGTACAGGCAAAGGAATTGTGCATTGTGGGGATGGTAACTGCAAGCATTATAACTATGTGCTTTGACATGACTTATTTCATTGCTGTCTAAAATCCACTCAGATTCCTGTTCTGCAGCAAGAAAGGTTATTCTGTGCTCTAAGGGGTCATTTGCGCTTCCCATTAGTGCACCCGGGAGGCGCTAACGACGTGCAAACTACTTTGCGACCGGGCGCCGCCAACGACTCCCGCTAACTTCGGCAGGAGTTTAGCGGCGGCACTACAGCATTGCGCCTCGATCTCGTGCCCCCGAGATCATGACGTTACCGCCGTGCGCAGCGCCCCGGCCCCTCAAGTGGATATCGCACCCTGAAGCTGCGCTGGGCGATGACAGCAACAGCTCCAGGGGACGCGTACCAGGTGGATGGGCGTCAGCGGGGCGGAATTTAAAGGGGAGGTGGCTGGCCGTTCATCAACAAAGTCTCCGTGTTTTGTTTTACTCTTTAGAAAGAGATTTAAAACATTAAAAAACAAAGTAAAATAAAATTTATAAAACACATATTAATGTTAAAAACCCTGCCCACTAAGAAAAGTTTATTTTAAACCATAATTAAAAAAACTTTTTAAAAAATCAGAAAAATATATATTTTTTATCAGACATTTATTAACTTTAAATTAAATTAATCTTAAATATGTGGTGTATTTTTTCTATTTTTTTATTTGTGTCTGGGTGTTTGGGAGGGGGTATTTCTCAATCATAATAATGGGAATATGATTGAGAAATACTGTACCTGGATTGGCTGCCCAGTGCCATGTGACTCCAGCCGATACGCAGGGAGAGGAGGTCTCAGGACCGGGATCGCTGTGGCCGCAGCAGGATAAGGTAGGTGTGGATCTTTTTTTACCTTTTTCTGTCAAGTGCCCGTGGGAAGCAGAGGACTGGGATTTCTCGGCCATTAAGATCCATCTACCGTTCCGACAGCACATTACATGTGGGGCCCTTTCCACAGCCAGCCCCCGATCGCAATAAAGCGGGAGAAAGTCGGGAGCGCCACGTTTGGGGCGTTAACTTTTAAAAGTTTAAAAAATTAGCGCCGGGTACTAATGTTTTCAAACTTTTAAAGAATTTGGCGGTTGCGGTCCAGGAAGGAAGTGGATGCTAAATCAGGCGCTCTACATCCTTCCTGGAGCGCAATCGGCAGCAGGCTGGGCGGAGAATGGAGCAGTGCTGAACACTGGGCCGTGCAGCGCCGTCGCGTTGAAAGGCTCCTTCCCTCCCTCAAAAAAATAAAAAACTTTACCTTCTCCCTGATGGCAGCCATGATACCGCCCGATCAGCCCGGCACTCAAGCAGCGTACCAGGCTAATCGATCGCAGGCAGGAACCCGCGAGAAAACCTGCAAGAGAGAGAAGGTACTTTTTTTTTTTTAAACTTACCTCGGCCACCTCGCCTTTAAGCATCGCCCCCGAAGTGCCCGGCCTCCCGCTGGACGCCTCCGGCAGCTGTCGGTGTTGTCACCCGGCGATGCTGCAGAAGGGTGGAACGCAAGTCCGGGTCTGGGACGCTAATGGGGCGATGACGTCACGATCCCCGGGCGAAGGAGATTGGGGCACAATGCCGCATCCCTGGCGCAAGATTTGACACCTTTCTTTTATGGAAACAGGGTCTTTTAAATCTAACTTCAGGAATTGTTGCATTTAAGAACAGGGCAGAAAAACATATCCATCCATGGTGAGCCAAACACTTGTTTTGCAGCAAGAAAGGTTATTCTGGACTGTAAGAGCTTAACTTAAAGAGTTCCCCACATGCTGTATTAAGATTTTTTTTTATTTTATAGGCGGTCCCTCGAACGAGGATGACTTGCTTCCACAAGAGTTCACAGATGTTTTAATGAAGGACCCAATGTTCCAGTCCTGAACTCCAATTTGTTATGTCTTGCATAAAGAATCTGACCAGATACTGTAAGCTTAAAGTAATGTGTGACAGTAGTCTTTTATTACAGGTCTCCAGAGTGCCTCTCCAGCCTGTGAGGCCTCCTTATATAAAGGTGCTCCCAAGGGATTGTGGGATCCCTTGGGACTCCAGGGGATGAGCCCTCAGGTGGTTAAACATGGTGTTTACAGGTTTACATACAGAACACAATTGAGGCAGAGGAAGCTGCCTGTGTGTGGATTTTTTTAACGCGTGGTGACCGTTGAACATCAGCCACCACACGGGCTTGACAGAGCGAGGCCTTGATCCAGCAGCAAGGGTTAACCAGGACCAGGAGACCTGCTCTGCAAAGATTATTGTGGGCAAAGATTAAGATCTACCCACAGTTCCTACAGCACATCACATGTAAGGTGTTCAAAATCATGAGAGGTCTGGACAGAGTAGAGAGAGAGAGAAACTGTTCCCATTAGCAGAAGGGTCGAGAAACAGAGGACACAGATTTAAGGTGATTGGCAAATGTAGCGAGTGGTTAGGATCTGGAATGCACTGCCTGCAAGGGTGGTGGAGGCAGACTCAAACTTATCTTTGAAAAAGGAATTGGATAAATAAATTTGCAGGGCTACGGGGAAAGGGCAGGGGAGTGGGACGAGCTGAAATTCGACACGGACTCGACGCGGAATGGCCTTCCTCAAGTGTACTGTTATGCACAAGTCGTGCCTGGCACATTGGTACATGCAAGAGAATAATTTCTGCTAAGTGTAACATCCTTTCATGCAGTAACGTAGTCGATTACCCAGAATCGGTCCAGCCATAATGAATGCAGCCTGGGGCATGAATGGGACCCTGCGTATGTATAGAAACATAGAAACATAGAAAATAGGTGCAAGAGCAGGCTGTTTGGCCCTTTGAGCCTGCAACACCATTCATAGAAACATAGAAACATAGAAACATAGAAAATAGGTGCAAGAGCAGGCTGTTCGGCCCTTTGAGCCTGCAACACCATTCATAGAAACATAGAAACATAGAAACATAGAAAATAGGTGCAAGAGCAGGCTGTTCGGCCCTTTGAGCCTGCAACACCATTCATAGAAACATAGAAACATAGAAAAAAGGTGCAGGAGCAGGCTGTTCGGCCCTTTGAGCCTGCAACACCATTCATAGAAACATAGAAACATAGAAACATAGAAAATAGGTGCAAGAGCAGGCTGTTCGGCCCTTCGAGCCTGCACCATCATTCAATAAGATCATGGTTGTTCAGTCCCTCAGTACCCCTTTCCTGCTTTCTCTCCATACCCTTTGATCCCTTAATCTGTAAGGGCCATATCTAACTCCCTCTTGAATATATCCAATGAACCGGCATCAACAACTCTCTGCGGTAGGGAATTCCACAGGTTAACAACTCTCTGAGTGAAGAAGTTTCTCCTCATCTCAGTCCTAGGACTATGTCCACTAGTTATGGACTTCCCCAACATCGGGAACATTCTTCCTGCATCGAACCTGTCCAGTCCCATCAGAATTTAATATCTTTCTATGAGATTCCCTCTCATCCTTCTAAACTCAAGTGAATACAGGCGCAGTCGATCCAGTCTCTCCTCATATGTCAGCCCAGCCATCCCGGGAATCAGTCTGGTGAACCTTCGCTGCTCTCCCTCAAGAGCAAGAATGTCCTTCCTCAGATTAGGAGAGCAAAACTGAACCAAATACTCCAGGTGAGGCCTCACCAAGGCCCTGTACAACTGCAGTAAGACCTCCCTGCTACTATACTGAAATCCCCTAGCTATGAAGGCCTACATACCATTTGCCTTCTTCACCGCCTGCTGTACCTGCATGCCAACTTTCAATGACTGATGAACGATGACACTCAGGTCTCATTGCAGCTCCCCTTTTCCTAGTCTGTTGCACTTCAGATAATATTCTGCTCTTGTGTTTCTGCCTCCAAAGTGGATAACCTCACATTTATCCACATAATCTTGCATCTGCCATGTATTTGCTCACTCACCTAGCCTGTCCAAGTCACCCTGCAGTCTCCTAGCGTCCCCCTCACAGCTCAAACCACCTCCCAATTTAGTGTCATCTGCAAACTTGGAGATACTACACTCAATTCCTTCATATAAATCATGAATGTATATAGTAAAGAGCTGGGGTCCCAGCACTGAGCCCTGCGGCACTTCACTAGTCACTGCCGGCCATTCTAAAAAGCACCCGTTTATCCCGACTCTCGACTTCCTGTCTGTCAACCAGTTCTCTATCCACATCAGTACATTACCCCCAATACTATGTGGTTTGATTTTGCACACCAATCTCTTGTGTGGGACCTTGTCAAAAGCCTTTTGAAAGTCCAAATACACCATATTGGTGCTTCCTTGTCCACTCTACTAGTTACATCCTCAAAAAATTCCAGAAGATTTGTCAAGCATGATTTCCCTTTCATAATGTGATTGGGATTACGGAGACGTGGCTCCAGGATGATCAGGGCTGGGAACTCAACATCCAGGGGTATTCAACATTCAGGAAGGATAGAATAAAAGGAAAAGGAGGTGGGGTAGCATTGCTGGTTAAGGAGGAGATTAAGGCAATAGTTAGGAAGGACATTAGCTTGGATGATGTGGAATCTAAATGGGTAGAGCTGCAGAACACCAAAGGGCAAAAAACGTTAGTGGGAGTTGTGTACAGACCTCCAAACAGTAGTAGTGATGTTGGGGAGGGCATCAAACATGAAATTAGGGGTGCGTGCAATAAAGGTGCAGCAGTTATAATGGGTGACTTTAATATGCACATAGATTGGGCTAACCAAACTGGAAGCAATACGGTGGAGGAGGATTTTCTGGAGTGCATAAGGGATGGTTTTTTAGACCAATATGTCGAGGAACCAACTAGGGGGGAGGCCATCTTAGACTGGGTGTTATGTAATGAGAGAGGATTAATTAGCAATCTCGTTGTGCGAGGCCCCTTGGGGAAGAGTGACCATAATATGGTGGAATTCTGCATTGGGATGGAGAATGAAACAGTTAATTCAGAGACCATGGTCCAGAACTTAAAGAAGGCTAACTTTGAAGGTATGAGGCGTGAATTGGCTGGGATGGATTGGCGAATGATACTTAAGGGGTTGACTGTGGATGGGCAATGGCAGACATTTAGAGACCGCATGCATGAACTACAACAATTGTACATTCCTGTCTGGCATAAAAATAAAAAAGGGAAGGTGGCTCAACCGTGGCTATCAAGGGAAATCAGGGATAGTATTAAAGCCAAGGAAGTGGCATACAAATTGGCCAGAAATAGCAGCGAACCTGGGGACTAGGAGAAATTAGAACTCAGCAGAGGAGGACAAAGGGTTTGATTAGGGCAGGGAAAATGGAGTATGAGAAGAAGCTTGCAGGGAACATTAAGACGGATTGCAAAAGTTTCTATAGATATGTAAAGAGAAAAAGGTTAGTAAAGACAAACGTAGGTCCCCTGCAGTCAGAATCAGGGGAAGTCATAACGGGGAACAAAGAAATGGCGGATCAATTGAACAAGTACTTTGGTTCGGTATTCACGAAGGAGGACACGAACAACCTTCCGGTTATAAAAGGGGTCGGGGGGTCTAGTAAGGAGGAGGAACTGAGGGAAATCCTTATTAGCCGGGAAATTGTGTTGGGGAAATTGATGGGATTGAAGGCCGATAAATCCCCAGGGCCTGATGGACTGCATCCCAGAGTACTTAAGGAGGTGACCTTGGAAATAGTGGATGCGTTGACAGTCATTTTCCAACATTCCATTGACTCTGGATCAGTTCCTATGGAGTGGAGGGTAGCCAATGTAACCCCACTTTTTAAAAAAGGAGGGAGAGAGAAAACAGGGAATTATAGACCGGTCAGCCTGACATCGGTAGTGGGTAAAATGATGGAATCAATTATTAAGGATGTCATAGCAGTGCATTTGGAAAGAGGTGACATGATAGGTCCAAGTCAGCATGGATTTGTGAAAGGGAAATCATGCTTGACAAATCTTCTGGAATTTTTTGAGGATGTTTCCAGTAGAGTGGATAAGGGAGAACCAGTTGATGTGGTATATTTGGACTTTCAGAAGGCGTTCGACAAGGTCCCACACAAGAGATTGATGTGCAAAGTTAGAGCACATGGGATTGGGGGTAGTGTGCTGACATGGATTGAGAACTGGTTGTCAGACAGGAAGCAAAGAGTAGGAGTAAATGGGTACTTTTCAGAATGGCAGGCAGTGACTAGTGGGGTACCGCAAGGTTCTGTGCTGGGGCCCCAGCTGATACATTGTACATTAATGATTTAGATGAGGGGATTAAATGTAGTATCTCCAAATTTGCGGATGACACTAAGTTGGGTGGCAGTGTGAGCTGCGAAGAGGATGCTGTGAGGCTGCAGAGCGACTTAGATAGGTTAGGTGAGTGGGAAAATGAATGGCAGATGAAGTATAATGTGGATAAATGTGAGGTTATCCACTTTGGTGGTAAAAACAGAGAGACAGACTATTATCTGAATGGTGACAGATTAGGAAAAGGGGAGGTGCAACGAGACCTGGGTGTCATGGTACATCAGTCATTGAAGGTTGGCATGCAGGTGCAGCAGGCGGTTAAGAAAGCAAATGGCATGTTGGCCTTCATAGCAAGGGGATTTGAGTACAGGGGCAGGGAGGTGTTGCTACAGTTGTACAGGGCCTTGGTGAGGCCACACCTGGAGTATTGTGTACAGTTTTGGTCTCCTAACCTGAGGAAGGACATTCTTGCGATTGAGGGAGTGCAGCGAAGGTTCACCAGACTGATTCCCGGGATGGCGGGACCTACCTATCAAGAAAGACTGGATCAACTGGGCTTGTATTCACTGGAGTTCAGAAGAATGAGAGGGGACCTCATAGAAACATTTAAAATTCTGACGGGGTTAGACAGGTTAGATGCAGGAAGAATGTTCCCAATGTTGGGGAAGTCCAGAACCAGAGGTCACAGTCTAAGGATAAGGGGTAAGCCATTTAGGACCAAGATGCGGAGGAACTTCTTCACCCAGAGAGTGGTGAACCTGTGGAATTCTCTACCACAGAAAGTTGTTGAGGCCAATTCACTAAATATATTCAAAAAGGAGTTAGATGAGGTCCTTACTACTAGGGGGATCAAGGGGTATGGCGAGAAAGCAGGAATGGGGTACTGAAGTTGAATGTTCAGCCATGAACTCATTGAATGGTGGTGCAGGCTAGAAGGGCTGAATGGCCTACTCCTGCACCTATTTTCTATGTTTCTATGTTTCTATAAATCCATGCTGACTTGGACCGATCCTGTCACTGCTTTCCAAATGCGCTGCTATTTCATCCTTAATAATTGATTCCAACATTTTCCCCGTGACTGATGTCAGGCTAACCGGCCTATAATTACCGGTTTTCTCTCTCCCTGCTTTTTTATAAACTGTTGTTACATTAGCTACCCTCCAGTCCATAGGAACTAATCCAGAGTCGATAGACTGTTGGAAATTGATTACCAATGCATCCACTATTTCTTGGGCCACTTCCTTAAGTACTCTGGGATGCAGACTATCAGGCCCCGGGAATTTATCGGCCTTCAATCCCAGCAATTTCCCCAACACAATTCCCTGCGTAATATGGATATCTTTCAGTTCCTCCTTCTCACCAGACCTTCGGTCCCCTAGTACTTCCGAAAGGTTATTTGTGTCTTCCTTCGTGAAGACAGAACCAAAGAATTTGTTCAATTGGTCTACCATTTCTTTGTTCCCCATTATAAATTCAACTGACTCTGACTGCCAGGGACCTACGTGTGTCTTCACTAATCTTTTTCTCTTCACATATCTGTGGAAGCTTTTGCAGTCAGTTTTTATGTTCCTGGCAAGCTTCCTCTCATACTCTATTTTCCCCATCTTAATTAAACCCTTTGGCCTCCTCTGCTGAATTGTAAATTTCTCCCAGTCCTCAGGTTTGCTGCTTTTTCTGGCCAATTTATATACCTCTTCCTTGGATTTAACACTATCCTTAATTTCCCTTGTTAGCCACGGTTGAACCACCTTCCCTGTTTTATTTTTACTCCAGGGATGTACAATTGTTGAGTTCATCCATGTGATCTTTAAATGTTTGCCATTGCCTATCCACCATCAACCATTTAAGTTTCATTTGCCAGTCTATTCTAACCAATTCACGCCTCAAACCATCGAAGTTATCTTTCCGTAAGTTCAGGACCCTAGTTTCTGAATTAACTGTGTCACTCTCCATCTTAATAAATAATTTTACCATATTCCGGTCACTCTTCCCCAAGGGGCCTCACACAACAAGATTGCTAATTAGTCCTTTCTCATTACACATCACCCAGTCTAGGATGGCCAGCTCTCTCTCTTTCTCGGCATACTGGTCTAGAAAACTAGCCCGAATACACTCCAGGAAATCCTCCTCCACCGCATTGCTGCCAGTTAGGTTAGCCCAATCAATATGTCGATTAAAGTCATGATGATAACTGTTGTACCTTTATTGCACACATCCCTTATTTCTTGTTTGATGCTGTCCCCAACCTCACTACTACTGTTTGGTGATCTGTACACAACTCCCAAGAGCATTTTCTGCCCTTTGGTATTCCACAGCTCCAACCATACCGATTCCACATCATCCAAGCTAATGTCCCTCCTTACTATTGCATTAATTTCCTTTTTAACCAGCAACGCCATCCCGCCTCCTTTTCCTTTCTGTCTATCCTTCCTAAATGTTGAATACGCCTGGATGTTGAGTTCCCAGCCTTGGTCACCCTGGAGCTATGTCTCCGGGATGCGAATTACATTATATCCGTTAACTGCTATCTGCGCAGTTAATTCGTCCACCTTATCCGGAATACTCCTTGCATTGAGGTGCAGAGTTTTCAGGCTTATCTTTTTAAAACACTTTGCCCCTTTAGAATTTTGCTGTAATGTGGCCCTTTTTGTTTTTTGCCTTGGGTTTCTCTGCCCTCCACTTTTACTATTCTCCTTTCTATCTTTTGCTTCTGCCTCCATTTTATTTTCCTCTGTCTCACTGCATAGGTTCCCATCCTCCTGCCATATTATTTTAACTCCTCCCCAACAGCACTAGCAAACACTCCCCCTAGGACATTGGTTCCGGTCCTGCCCAGGTGCAGATCGTCTGGTTTGTACTGGTCCCACCTCCCCCAGAACCGGTTCCAATATCCCAGGAATTTGAATCCCTCCCTTTTGCACCACTCCTCAAGCCACGTATTCATCTGAGCTATCCTGCGATTCCTACTCTGACTCGCACATCGCACTGGTAGCAATCCTGAGATCACTACTTTTGAGGTCCTACTTTTTAATTTAGCCCCTAGCTCCCGAAATTCGTCTCGTCGGACCTCATCCCGTTCTTTACCGATATCCTTGGTACTTATACGCACCATGACAACTGGCTGTTCACCCTCCCTTTTCAGAATGTCCTGCACCGCTCCAAGATATCCTTGACCCTTGCACCAGGGAGGCAACATACCATGCTTGGAGTCTCGGTTGTGGCTGCAGAAACGCCTATCTATTTCCCTTACAATCGAATCCCCGATCACTATCGCTCTCCCACTCTTTTTCCTGCCTTCCTATGCCACCCACGGTACCATGAACTTGGCAGCTGCTGCTCTCCCCTAATGAGTCATCCCCCTCAACAGTACCCAAAGCGATGTATCTGTTTTGCAGGGGGATGACCGCAGGAGACCCGTGCACCACCTTCCTTGCACTGCTCTTCCTGTTGGTCACCCATTCCCTATCTGGCTGTGTATCCTTTACCTGCGGTAAGATCAACTCGCTAAACGTGCTACTCACGTCATTCTCAGCATCATGGATGCTTCAGAGTAAATCCACCCACAGCTCCAGTGCCGCAATGCGGTCTGTCAGGTGCTGCAGGTGGATGGACTTCCCGCATATGTAGTCTTCAGGGACACTGGAAGCATCCCTGACTTCCCACATATTACAGGAGGAGCATAACACATATCCGAGCTCTCCTGCCATGCTTAACCCCTAGATTAACTTAATTTGGCAACAACAATGCAAAAGGGGGTATGGTAGCATAGTGGTTATGTTAGTGGACTAGTAATCCAGAGGTCTGGACTAATGATCTGGTTACATGAGTTCAAATCCCACCACAGTAGCTGGGGAATTTAAATTCAATTTAATAAATCTGGAATAAAAAGCGAGTATGAAACTAAAAACCCATCTGATTCACTAATGTCCTTTATGTTCAGCCATGAACTCATTGAATGGCAGTGCAGGCTAGAAGGGCCGAATGGCCTACTCCTGCACCTATTTTCTATGTTTCTATAAAGAAAAAGAAAAGAAAAACTACTTACAAATCACCAGCCAATCACTTACCCCCTTGGCTGTGACATCACCTTTTGACCTCTTTCTCCTTTTTTGCCTTCTGCCCCTGCTGCAGCTGCACCGGCTGGCCTCTCCGACTCACCAAGCTGGACCTTTTTATAGGCCTCCCCTTGCTGCCTCACCGATGCTGCTCGATCTCCCGCTGCCTCATGGCTGATCATGGAACTTCATGGATGGGTCATTGCTGATAAAGACCACTTAAATATATTGTGTGTGACACCAAGATAGGTGCAAGAGGAGGCCATTCGGCCCTTCGAACCTGCACCACCATTCAATATGATCATGGCTGATAATGCAACTTCAGTACCCCATTCCTGCCTTCTCTCCATACCCGCTGATCCCTTTAGCATTAAGGGCCAACTCAAACTCCCTTTTGAATATATTTAGTGAATTGGCGTCAACAACTTTCTGTGGTAGAGAATTCCACAGGTTCACCACTCTCTGGGTGAAGAAGTTTCTCCTCATCTCGGTCCTAAATGGCTTACCCCTTATCCTGAGACTGTGATCCCTGGTTCTGGACTTCCCCAACATCAGGAACATTCTTCCTGCATCAAACCTGTCTAATGCCGTCAGAATTTTATATGCTTCTATGAGATCCCCTGTCATTCTTCTAAATTCCAGTGAATATAAGCCTAGTCGATCCAGTCTCTCCTCATATGTCAGTCCTGCCATCCTGGGAATCAGTCTGGTGAACCTTCGCTGCACTCCCTCAATAGCAAGAATGTCCTTCCTCAGATTAGGAGACCAAAACTGAACACAATATTCCAGGTGAGGCCTCACCAAGGCCCTGTACAACTGTAGTAAGACCTCCCTGCTCTTAAACTCAAATTCACAAGCTATGAAGGCCAACATGCCATTTGCTTTCTTAACTGCTTGCTGTACCTGCATGCCTACCTTCAATGACTGATGTACCATGACACCCAGGTCTTGTTGCGCCTCCCCTTTTCCTAATCTGTCACCATTCAGATAATATTCTGCCTTCCTGTTTTTGCCACCAAAGTGGATAACCTCACATTTATCCACATTATACTGCATCTGCCAATGCATTTTCCCACTCACCTAACCTGTCCAAGTCACCCTGCAGCCTCTTAGCATCCTCCTCACAGATCACACCGCCACCCAGCTGAGTGACATCTGCAAACTTGGAGATATTACATTCAATTCCTTCGTCTAAATCATTAATATATATTGTAAATAGCTGAGGTCCCAGCACTGAACCATGTGGTACCCCACTAGTCACTGCCTGCCATTCTGAAAAGGGCCCATTTATTCCCACTCTGCATCCTCTCTGCCAACCAGTTCTCTATCCACATCAATACATTACCCCGAATCCCATGTGCCTTAATTTTGCACACTAATCTCTTGTGTGGGACTGTGCCAAAAGCCTTTAGAAAGACCAAATACATCACATCCACTGGTTCTCCCTTACACATCCTCAAAAAATTCTAGAAGATTTGGCAAGCATAATTTCCCTTTCATAAATCCATGCTGACTTGGACCGATCCTGTCACTGCTTTCCAAATGCGCTGCTATTACATCTTTAACAACTGATTCCAGTATTTTCCCCACCACCGATGTCAGGCTAACCGATCTATAATCAATCCCCTGTTTTCTCTCTCCCTCTTTTTTTTTAAAAAGTGGGGTTACATTAGCTACCCTCCAATCCATAGGAACTGATCCAGAGTCCATGGAATGTTGGAAAATGACCACCAATGCCTCTAATATTTTTAGGGCCACTTCCTTAAGTACTCTGGGATGCAGACTATCAGGCCCTGGGGATTTATCAGCCTTCAATCCCATCAATTTCCCGAACACAATTCCTTACTTTTAAGGATTTCCCTCAGTTCCCTCAGTTCCTGCTTCTCGCTAGACCCTTGGTCCCCGACTATTTTCGGGAGGTTATTTGTGTCTCTCTTAGTGAAGTCAGAACCAAAGTATTTTTCAATTCGTGTGCCATTTCCTTGTTCCCCATTATGGATTCACCTGATTCTGACTGCAACGGACCTACATTAGTCTTCACTAATCTTTTTCTCTTCACATATCTATAGAAGCTTTTTGTTGTGAATCTGTAAAGCATGCACTCCCATGTTCCGCCAGCAGGGACGCATCCCCTGAAGTCCCAAGGGATCCCATCATCCCTTGGGAGCACTGTATATAAGCCGACCCCTAAGGCCTGTTCCTCACTCTGGAGTGTCTTAATAAAGACTGAGGTCACTATTACTTTAACCTCCCTGTGTGCAGTCTCATCTGTGTCAGGAACATAACAACTGGCGACGAGTATACGAATCCAACGCAAAGATGCAGCAAACTGTGGGCATCCTGGAGAAGTTCTCGGAGGGTGAGGACTGGGAAGCCTATGTCGAACGGTTAGACCAGTACTTTGTAGCCAACAAGCTGGATGGAGAAGGAGGTGCTGCAAAAAGAAGAGTGGTCCTCCTCACGGTCTGCAGGTCACCGACCTACAGCCTCATGAAGAATTTTCTGGCTCCGGTGAAATCCACAGATAAGTCGTATGATGAGCTGTGTACATTGGTTTGGGAGCATCTTAACCCGAGGGAGAGCGTGCTGATGGCGAGGTATCGGTTCTACACATGCCAGCGATCTGAAGGTCAGGAAGTGGCGAGCTACGTCACCGAGCTAAGGCGACTTGCAGGACAATGTGAGTTTGATGGCTACCTGGAGCAAATGCTGAGAGACTTTTTTATACTGGGCATTGGACACGAGACCATCCTACGAAAACTTTTGACTGTAGAGACACCGACACTCATTAAGGCCATTGCGATAGCACAGGCGTTCATGTCCTCCAATGATAACAACAAACAAATCTCTCAGCACACAAGTGCTGGCAATGTTCATAAATTAACTGGAACTGTGTTTGCGAGCAGAAATGTACAAGGCAGAAACCACGAGTCTGCAACTGCCAGCAGGCCTCAGGTGACCCAGATGACTCAGAGTCCGCAACAAAGGATGAATGCAAGGCAATTCACACCTTGTTGGCATTGTGGAGGCTTCCATTCAGCCCATTCATGCCACTTCAAAGGATATGTTTGCAAGAGCTGTGGAACAATGGGGCACCTCCAACGAGCTTGCAGATGAGCTGCAAGCTCTTCAAAACCTGCTAACCATCACGTGGCAGAGGAAGATCGGTCCATGGTGGATCAAAGCAATTTCGAGCCTCAGAGAGAGGAGGCAGATGCTGAAGTACATGGGGTGCACACATTTTTGACAAAATGTCCACCTATAATGTTAAATGTAAAATTGAATGGCTTACCCGTCGCCATGGAACTGGACACTGGCGCTAGCCAATCCATCTTGAGTAAAAAGATGTTTGAGAGACTGTGGTGCAACAAGGCATTCAGACCAGCCCTGAGCCCCATCCACACGAAACTGAGAATGTACACCAAAGAGCTTATCACTGTCCTGGGCAGCGCCATGGTCAAGGTCACCTACGAGGGCACGGTGCATGAACTGCCACTCTGGATGGCGCCACACTTCTTGGAAGGAGCTGGCTGGGCAAAATCCGCTGGAACTGGGATGACATCCAAGCACTATCACATGTCGATGAGGCCTCATGTACCCAGTTTCGTAACAAATTTCCTTCCCTTTTTCAACCAGGCATTGGAAACTTTTCCGGGGTGAAGGTGCGGATCCACTTGGTTCCAGAGGCACGACCCATTCACCACAAGGTGCGAGCAGTACCTCACATGATGAGGGAGAGAGTGGAAATCGAGCTGGACAGGCTGCAACGAGAGGGCATTATCTCCCCAGTGGAATTCAGCGAGTGGGCCAGCCCGATTGATCCAGTACTCAAAAGTGATGGCACGGTCAGGATTTGCGGTGATTATAAAGTAACTATTAATCGTTTCTCGGAACAGGACCAATACCCGCTACCTCAGGCAGACGACCTAATTGCGACGCTGGCAGGAGGCAAGACGTTCACCAAGCTCGACCTGACTTCGGCCTACATGACGCAGGAGTTGGAGGAATCTTTGAAGGGCCTCACCTGCATCAACACGCACAAGAGACTGTTCATCTACAACAGATGCCTGTTTGGAATTCGGTCGGCTGCAGCGATCTTCCAGAGAAACATGGAGAGCCTACTCAAGTCAGTACCACGCACGGTGGTTTTTCAGGACGACGTATCGGTCATGGGTCGGGACACCGTCGATCACCTACAAAACCTGGAGGAGGTCCTCCAGTGACTGGATCGTGTAGGGCTGTGGCTGAAGAGGTCGAAATGCATCTTCATGGCAACAGAAGTGGAGTTTTTGGGGAGAAAAATCACGGCGGATGGCATTCGGCCCACAGACGCCCAGACAGAGGCTATCAGGAATGCGCCCAGGCCACAGAACGTCACGGAGCTGCGGTCGTTCCTGGGACTCCTCAACTATTTTGGTAACTTCCTACCGGGGTTAAGCACCGTCTTAGAGCCCCTACATGTGTTACTGCGTAGAGGTGAGAACTGGGCATGGGGGAAAAAACCAAGTAATTGCTTTTGAGAAAGCCAGAAACATTTTATGCTCCAACAAGCTGCTTGTATTGTATAACCCGTGTAAAAGACTTGTGCTAGCATGTGATGCGTCGTCGTACGGAGTCGGGTGTGTATTACAACAAGCTAACATTGCGGGGAAGTTGCAACCTGTCGCCTATGCCTCCAGGAGCTTGTCTAAGGCCGAGAGGGCCTACAACATGATTGAGAAAGAGGCATTAGCATGTGTGTTCGATCACAAGCCCCTCATATCCCTGTTCGCTGAAAACAAGGGAATAAATACTAATGCCTCAGCCTGCATACAAAGGTGGGCACTCATGCTATCAGCGTATAACTATACCATCCGCCACGGTCAGGTACCGAGAACTGTGCAGATGCTCTCAGTCGGCTACCATTGCCCACCATTGCCCACAACTTGTTGATGGTGGTACAGCCCGCAGACTTGTTGATGGTCATGGAAGCATTTGAAAATGATAAATCACCTGTCATGGCCCGCCAGATTAGGACTTGGACCAGCCAAGATCCTCTGCTGTCCCGAATAAAAAACTGTATACTGCACGGGAGCTGGGCCAGCATCTCCGTTGGAATGCAAGAGCTAATCAAGCTGTTCCAGCGGCGAAAGGATGAGCTGTTCATTCAGGTAGACTGCCTGTTGTGGGGTAACCATGTAATGCTACCCAGAAAGGGCAGGGAGACGTTCATCTCGAATCTCCACAGCACACCCGCGGGTATAGTAATGTTGAAAGCGATAGCCAGATCCCACGTGTGGTGGCCCAGTATCGACTCTGACTTAGAGTCCTGTGTACGGCAATGCCGTGTGTATGCTCAGTTGAGCAACGCACCCAGAGAGGCACCACTAAGTTTGTGGTCCTGGCCCTTCAGACCATAGTCGAGGATCCATGTCGACTATGCGGGCCCGTTTTTCGGTAAAATATTCCTGGTGGTGGTAGATGCTTTTTCAAAATGGATTGAATGTGAAATAATGTCGGGAAGCACCGCCACCGCCACCATTGAAATCCTGAGGGCCATGTTTGCCACCCACGGCCTGCCTGACATACTGGTCAGTGACAACGGGCCATGTTTCACCAGTGCCGAATTTAAAGAATTCATGACCCTCAATGGGACCAAACATGTCACCTCGGCCCCGTTTAAACCAGTCTCCAATGGGCAGGCAGAGCGGGCAGTACAAACAATCAAACAGAGCCTTAAACGAGTCACAGAAGGCTCACTCCAAACCCTCTGTCCCGAGTACTGCTCAGCTACCGCACGAGATCCCACTCGCTCACAGGGGTGCCCCAGCTGATCTACTCATGAAAAGGACACTTAACACATGACTCTCGCTGGTTCACACCAACCTGCATGATCAGGTAGAGAGCAGGCGGCAGCAACAAAATGTAAACGATGGTCGCGCCACTGTGTCACGGGAAATTGATCTGAATGAACCTGTGTATGTGCTAAACTATGGACATGGTCCCAAGTGGATCGCAGGCACGGTGATAGCTAAAGAAGGGAGTAGGGTGTTTGTAGTCAAATTAGACAATGGACAAATTTGCAGAAAGCACCTGGACCAAACGAGGCTGCGGTTCACAGACTGCCCTGAACAACCCACAGCAGACACCACCTTTTTCGAGCCCACAACACACACCCAAAGGATCAACCACACCACCCCGGACCAGGAAATCAAACCCATCACGCCCAACAGCCCAGGAAGGCCAGGCTCACCAAGCAGCTCTGCAGGGCCAACAACACGCCAGCCTAGCAAGGGCACAGGCAACACACCAGAACAGACATTTGAACCAAGGCGGTCCACCAGGGAAAGAAAGGCTCCCGACCGCCTCACTTTCTAAATAGTTTTCACTTTGACTTTGCAGGGGAGTGATATTGTGTATCTGTAAAGCATGCACTCCCATGTTCCGCCACCAGGGAGCGCATCCCCTGAAGTCCCAAAAGATTCCAGCATCCCTTGGGAGCATTGTATATAAGCCGGCCCCTAAGGCCTGTTCCTCACTCTGGAGTGTCTTAATAAAGACTGAGGTCACTGTTACTTTAACCTCCCTGTGTGCAGTCTCATCTGTGTTAGGAACACAACACTTTTGCAGTCAGTTTTTATGTTCCCAGCAAGCTTACTCTCATACTCTATTTTCCCCCTCCGAATTAAACCCTTTGTCCTCCTCTGCTGAATTCTAAATTTCTCCCAGTCCTCAGGTTTGCTGATTTTTCTGGCCAATTTATATGCCTCTTCCTTGGCTTTAACACGATCCCTAATTTCCCTTGTTGACCACGATTGAGCCACCTTCCCCATTTTATTTTTATGCCAGACAGGGATGTACAATTGTTGTCGTTCATCCATGTGATCTTTAAATGTCTGCCATTGCCTATCCACCGTCAACCCTTTAAGTATCATTCGCCAGTGTATCCTAGCCAATTCACATCTCATACCTTCGAAGTTACCTTTCTTTAAGTTCAGGACTATAGGGCCCAAGTTTCCACATGATTTGTGCCTGATTTTTAGGAGCAACTGGTGGAGAATGGACTATCTTAGAAATCGCAATTCTCCACATTTTTTTTTCTGCAGTTCTAGTCAGGTAGAACAGTTCTACTTTGGAACAGAATTTTTTCTTCAAAAGGGGGCGTGTCCGGCCACTGATGCCTGATTTCAAAGTTTCCACAGTGAAAACGTACTCCAAACTAACTTAGTATGGAGCAAGTGAAGATTTTTGTAGAACTGAAAAAACCTTGTCTACACATTAAAAAATCAGGCGCAGGTTACAAATTAGGCGTCCAGAACGAGGTGGGGGGGGGGGAGGGAAGGGAAGTCATTAAATTCTACAATAAATCCTTATTTATACTTATACAAATATTATATAAATAAATCCAACCTGAATAAAAATTTATAAGCAAAGAAAAGATTAAATAAATCATCTTCCTACCTGTGTGAAAGTGCTTCAGCCAGGGAGAATGCTGCAGGAAGCCTCACAAAACGAGGCAGCCGTTCGTTCCCGCGGCGGGGGGGGAGGGGGGGAAGGAGGAAGAAGCCGTTCCCGACGGGCGGGCGGGAGTGGGGAGGGAAACGGCTGCCTCAACTTTGAGGCTTCCTGCAGCCTTCTCACTGCTGCAAGAAGCCTCAGTGCTGATGTGCTGATGGCAATGTGCTTTTATTAAAAAATGTTCAAAAATTAAACAGCTACAAAGAACGACAAAAATGGCTGAGTGCCAATGTTTCCTTCACACTGCGCGTGCGCGAACGCTCCAACGCGCACGCGCAGGGTTGCCGGCAGGAAAAAAACTAATTAAAATGGTACCCGCCCCCTCCCACTTACAAAATCGGCGCGAGTGGTAGGCTCCTCCCCCCTGGGCACCGCGCCAAGCAGACATGGAGCTGCAGGGCGCTCCAGAATCGCGTGTTTTTTTTCCGGCGCCATTTTTGGCGCGAAAAACGGGCACCCAGCTCGGAGGGGTGCCCATTTTTTATCGTGTGGAAACTTGGGGCCATGGTCTTTGAATTACCTGTGTCACTCTCCATCTTAATGAAGAATTCTACCATATTATGGTCACTCTTCCCCGAGGGGCTTCGCACAACAAGATTGCTAATTAATCCTCTCTCATTGCACAAGACCCAGTCTCGGATGGCCTGCTCTTGAGTTGGTTCCTCAAAATATTGGTCCAGAAAACCATCCCTAATACACGCCAGGAAATCCTCCTCCACAGTATTGCTACCAGTTTAGTGAGCCCAATCTATAAGTAGATTAAAGACACCATGATAATTGCTATACCTTTATTGCATGCATCCCTAATTTCCTGTTTGATGCCATCCCCAACCTCGCTACTACTGTTTGGTGGTCTGTACACTACTCCCACTAACGTTTTCTGCCCTTTGATGTTTCGCAGCTCTACCCATATAGATTCTGCAGAATCCAACCTAATGCACTTCCTTATTATTGCGTGAATCTCCTCTTTAACCAGTAACACCACCCCACCTCCTTTTCCTTTCTGTCTATCCTTCCTGAATATTGAATGCCCGTGGATGCTGAGTTCCCAGCCTTTGTCACCCTGGAGCCATGTTTCCGTAATTCCAATTGCATCATATCCGTTAACAGCTATCGGCGCAGTTAATTCATCCATCTTATTACGAATGCTCCTCGTATTGAGACTCAGAGCATTCAGGCTTGTTTTTTATAGCACTCTTTTTCTTTTTATAATTATGTTTTTGATTTTTGCCCTTGATTTCTCTGCCCTCCACTCTTACTTTTCTCCTTCCTACCTTTTGCATCTGCCCCCTTTTTACTTCCCTCTGCCTCGCTGCATAGATTCCCATCCCCCTGCCATATTAGTTTAAACCCTCCCCAACAGCACTAGCAAACACTCCGCCTAGGACATCGGTTCCGGTCCTGCCCAGGTCCTGTCCCGTCCGGTTTGTACTGGTCCCACCTCCCCCAGAACCGGTTCCAATGACCCAGGAATTTGAATCCCTCCCTCTTGCACCATTCCTTAAGCCCCATATTCATCTTAGCTAGCCTGCTATTTCTACTCTGACTAGCACCTGGCACTGGTAGCAATCCTGAAATTTCACTCCTAGCTCCCTAAATTCAGCTTGTAGGACTTCATCCCATTTTTTATCTATATCGTTGGTACCTATATGCACCACGATAGCTGACTGTTCACCCTTCCCCTCCAGAATGCCTTGCAGCTACTCCGAGACATCTATGACCCTTGCACTAGGGAGGCAACATACCATCCTGGAGTCTGGATTGCGGCCGCAGAAAATATAGAAACATTGAAACATAGAAAATAGGTGCAGAAGTAGGCCATTCGGCCCTTCGAACCTGCACCACCATTCAATATGACCATGGCTGATCATTCACCTCAGTACCCCTTTCCCACTTTCTCTCCATACCCCTTGACCCCTTCAGGCATAAGGGCCACATCTAACGCCCTCTTGAATATATCCAATGAACTGGCATCAACAACTCTCTACGGCAGGGAATTCAACAGGTTAACAACTCTCTGAGTGAAGAAGTTTCTCCTCATCTCAGTCCTAAATGGCCTACTCCTTATCCTAAGACTATGTTCCCTGATTCTGGACTTCCCCAACATTGGGAACATCTAACCTGTCCAGTCCCGTCAGAATCTTGTATGTTTCTATGAGATCTCCTCTGAACCTTCTAAAGTCCAATGTATAAAGGCCCAGTTGATCCAGCCTCTCCTCATATATCAGTCCTGCCATCCGGGGAATCAGTCTCGTGAACCTTCGCTGCACTTCCTCACGAGCAAGAATGTCCTTCCTCAGATTAGGAGACCAAAACTGAACACAATATTCCAGGTGAGGCCTCACCAAGGCCCTGTACAATAGCAGTAAGACCTCCCTGCTCCTATACTCAAATCCCCTAGATATGAAGGCCAACATGCCATTTGCCTTCTTCACCGCCTACTGTACCTGCATGCCAACTTTCAATGACTGGTGAACCATGACACCCAAGTCACGTTGCACCTCCCCTTTTCCTAATCTGCCGCCATTCAGATAATATTCTGCCTTCGTGTTTTTGCCATCAAAGTGGATAACCTCACATTTATCCACATTATACTGTATCTGCCATGCATTTGTCCACTCACCTAACCTGTCCAAATCACCCTGCAGCTTCTTAGCATCCTCCTCACAGCTCACACCGCCACCCAGTTTAGTGTCATCTGCAAACTTCGAGATATTACACTCAATTCCTTCATCCAAATCATTGATGTATATTGGAAATAGCTGGGGTCCCAGCACTGAGCTCTGCGGTACTCCACGAGTCACTGCCTGCCATTCTGAAAAGGACCCGTTTATCCCGACTCTGTGCTTGCTGCCTGCCAACCAGTTCTCTATCCACGCCAGTACATTACCCCCAATACCATGTGCCTTCATCTTGTACACCAATCCCTTGTGTATGACCTTGTCAAAGGCCTTTTAAAAGTCCAAATACACCACATCCACTGGTTCTCCCTTGTCCATTCTACTAGTTACATCCTCAAAAAATTCTAGAAGATTGGTCAAGCATGATTTCCCCTTCATAACTCCATGCTGACTTGGACCGATCCTGTCACTGCTTTCCAAATGCGCTGCTATTTCATCCTTAATAATAGCTTCCAACATTTTCCCCACTACTGATGTCAGGCTAACCGGTCTCTAATTACGCGTTTACTCTCTCCCTCTTTTTTTAAAAAGTGGTGTTATATTAGCTACCCTCCAGTCCATACGAACTGATCCAGTGTCAATAGACTGTTGCAAAATGATCACTAATGCATCCACTATTTCTAGGGCCACCTCCTTAAGTACTCTGGGATGCAAAGAATCAGGCCTCGGGGATTTATCGGCCTTCAATCCCATCAATTTCCCCAACACAATTTCCCGCCTAATAAGGATATCCTTCAGTTCCTCCTTCTCACTCGACCCTCGGTCCGTAGTATATCCGGAAGGTCATTTGTGTCTTCCTTCGTGAAGACAGAACTAAAGTATTTGTTCAATTGGTCTGCCATTTCTTTGTTCCCCATTATTAATTCACCTGAATCCGACTGCAAGGGACCTACATTTGTTTTCACAAATCTTTTTCTCTTCACATATCTATAGAAGCTTTTGCAGTCAGTTTTTGTGTTCCCAGCAAGCTTCCTCTCGAACTCTATTTTCCCCCTCCTAATTAAACCCTTTGTCCTCCTCTACTGAATTGTAAATTTCTCCCAGTCCTCAGGTTTGCTATTTTTTCTGGCCAATTTATATGCCTCTTCCTTGGATCTAACACTATCCTTAATGTCCCTTGTGAGCCACGGTTGAGCCACCTTCCCGGTTTTATTTTTACTCCAGACAGGGATGTACAACTGTTGAAGTTCTTCCATGTGATCTATAAATGATTGCAATTGCTTATTCACCGTCAACCCTTTAAGAATCATTTGCCAGTCTATTCTAGCCAATTCACGCCTCATGCCATCGAAGTTACCTTTCCTTAAGATCAGGACCCTAGTTTCTGAAGTAACTGTGTCACTCTCCATCTTAATAAAGAATTCTACCATATTCGGGTCACTCTTCCCCAAGGGGCCTCGCACAACAAGATTGCTAATTAATCCCTTTTCATTGCACATCACCCAGTCTAGGATGGGCAGCTCTCTAGTTGGTTCCTCGACATATTGGTCTGGAAAACCATCCCTAATACACTCCAGGAAATCCTCCTCTACTGCATTGCTACCAGTTTGATTAGCCCAATCAGTATGTAGATTAAAGTCGCCCATGATAACTTTTATTGCACACATCCCTTATTTCTTGTTTCATGCTTTCCCCAACCTCACTACTACTGTTTGGTGGCCTGTACACAACTCCCACCAGCATTTTCTGCCCTTTGGTATTCCGCAGCTCTATCAATACTCATTCCACATTATCCAATCTAATGTCCTTCCTTAATATTGCATTAATTTCTTCTTTGACCAGCAATGCTACCTGGCCTCCTTTTCCTCTCTGTCCATCCTTGTAAATGCTGAATACTCCTGGATGTTGAGTTCCCAGCCTTGGTCACCCTGGAGCCATGTCTCTGTGATGCCAATTACATCGTATCCATGAACTGCTATCTGCGCAGTTAATTCGTCCACCTTATTCCAAATACTCCTCGCATTGAGGCACAGAGCCTTCAGGCTTGTCTTTTTAACATACATTGCCCCTTTAGAATTTTGCTGTAATGTGGCCTTTTTTGTTTTTTGCCTTGGGATTCCCTGCCCTCCACTTTTACTATTCTCCTTTCTATCTTTTGCCTCTGTCTCCCTGCATAGGTTCCCATCCCCTGCCACATTAGTTTAACTCCTCCCCAACAGCAGTAGCAAACACTCTACCTCAGACATTGGTTCCGGTCCTGCCCAGGTGCAGACCATTCAGTTTGTACTGTCCCACCTCCCCCAGAACCGGTTCCAATGCCCCAGGAATTTGAATCCCTCCCCTCTGCACCACTCCTCAAGCCACATATTCGTCTGAGTTATCCTGCGATTCCTACTCTGACTAGCACGTGGCACTGGTAGCAATCCTGAAATTACTACTTTTGAGGTCCTACTTTTTAATTTAGCTCCTAGTTCCCTAAATTCGTCTCGTAGGACCTCATCCCGTTTTTTACCTATATCGTTGGTACCAATGTGCACCACGACAACTGGCTGTTTACCTTCCCTTTTCAGAATGTCCTGCACCCGCTACAAGACATCCTTGACCCTTGCACCAGGGAGGCAACATACCATCCTGGAGTCTCAGTTGCGGCCACAGAAACTCCTATCTATTCCCCTTACAATTGAATCCCCTATCACTATAGTTCTCCCACTCTTTTTCCTGCCCTCCTGTGCAGCAGAGCCACCCACCGTGCCATGAATTTGGCTGCTGTTGCCCTCTCCTGATGAGTCATCCCCCTCAACAGTACCCAAAGAGGTGTATCTGTTTTGCAGGGGGATGACGGCAGGGGACCCCTGCACTACCTTCCTTGCACTGCTCTTCCTGCTGTTCACCCATTTACTATGTGGCTGAGTACCCTTTATCTGCGGTGTGACCAACTCGCTAAACGTGCTATTCACGTCATTCTCAGCATCGTGGATGCTCCAGAGTGAATCCACCCACTGCTCCAGTGCCGCAATGCGGTCAGTCAGGAGCTGCAGGCGGATACACTTCCCGCATACCTAGTCGTCAGGGACACCGGAAGCGTCCCTGACTTACCACATTGTACAGGAGGAGCATAACACATGTCCGAGCTCTCCTGCCATGACTTAACCCTCAGATACACTTAAATTGGCAACAAAAATGATAAAGTTTGCTTACTGATAAGAAAAGAAAAAGAAAAAGAAAAAAATACTCACCAATCAACCAGCAAATCACTTACCTGCTTAGCCGTGATGTCACACTTCAATTTCTTTTTACTTCTATTTTGCCTTTGTCCCTGCACCAGCTCGCTATTCCCCCTCCGACTGCCGCTCGTCAACTTACAATTACTGAGCGCTTTTGGCAACCAGTGTGCACAGCAATGATGTTTCATGCAAGGAATGCAAATCAGGAAATTCTAGCACGCAGGATGGCCTGAAGTTGTGCAGCTGTGTGACACCGTGTGACACTTACAGTATCTCTGCACCATTATTCTGCTTGCAGGGGAAGACGTTGTTTGATGAGCAGGTGCAGCTCCTGATCTTTTCTTGCAGGAGGCCATCTTTTGCACTGAGAATGGAGAAGTCAGCAGCTTCCTCGGAGCGCAGGATTAATCCGTGATGTTCACGGCCTGTAATACTACTGCGACACGGACTTGCATTAAACTTCCGTAACATCACCGAGAATATCACACAATGCAAGTAAAGCTTGAAGGTGCTTATTTGAAGCAGCGGTTTGACATCTCACTCCCTGCTGTTTGCTTAGACATGAAAGAAGAGGCTCCTGCCACACAAGACTATCCACGAGCAAGCCAGCACTTGCATGAATAGTGACTACACCTGTGACAGAGACTGTGTGAGTTGTGTACAGACCTCCAAACAGTAGTAGTGATGTTGGGGAGGGCATCAAACATGAAATTAGGGGTGCGTGCAATAAAGGTGCAGCAGTTATAATGGGTGACTTTAATATGCACATAGATTGGGTTAACCAAACTGGAAGCAATACGGTAGAGGAGGATTTCCTGGAGTGCATAAGGGATGGTTTTTTAGACCAATATGTCGAGGAACCAACTAGGGGGGAGGCCACCTTAGACTGGGTGTTGTGTAATGAGAGAGAATTAATTAGCAATCTCGTTGTGCGAGGCCCCTTGGGGAAGAGTGACCATAATATGGAGGAATTCTGCATTAGGATGGAGAATGAAACTGTTAATTCAGAGACCATGGTCCAGAACTTAAAGAAGGGTAACTTTGAAGGTATGAGGCGTGAATTGGCTAGGATAGATTGGCGAATGATACTGAAGGGGTTGACTGTGGATGGGCAGACATTTAGAGACCGCATGGATGAACTACAACAATTGTACATTCCTGTTTGTCGTAAAAATAAAAAAGGGAAGGTGGCTCAACCGTGGCTATCAAGGGAAATCAGGGATAGCATTAAAGCCAAGGAAGTGGCATACAAATTGGCCAGAAATAGCAGAGAACCCGGGGACTGGGAGAAATTTAGAACTCAGCAGAGGAGGACAAAGGGTTTGATTAGGGCAGGGAAAATGGAGTACGAGAAGAAACTTGCAGGGAACATTAAGACGGATTGCAAAAGTTTCTATAGATATGTAAAGAGAAAAAGGTTAGTAAAGACAAACGTAGGTCCCCTGCAGTCAGAATCAGGGGAAGTCATAACGGGGAACAAAGAAATGGCGGACCAATTGAACAAGTACTTTGGTTCGGTATTCACTGAGGAGGACACAAACAACCTTCCGGATATAAAAGGGGTCGGAGGGTCTAGTAAGGAGGAGGAACTGAGGGAAATCCTTATTAGTCGGGAAATTGTGTTGGGGAAATTGATGGGATTGAAGGCCGATAAATCCCCAGGGCCTGATGGACTGCATCCCAGAGTACTTAAGGAGGTGGCCTTGGAAATAGTGGATGCATTGACAGTCATTTTCCAACATTCCATTGACTCTGGATCAGTTCCTATGGAGTGGAGGGTAGCCAATGTAACCCCACTTTTTAAAAAAGGAGGGAGAGAGAAAACAGGGAATTACAGACCGGTCAGCCTGACATCGGTAGTGGGTAAAATGATGGAATCAATTATTAAGGATGTCATCGCAGTGCATTTGGAAAGAGGTAATATGATAGGTCCAAGTCAGCATGGATTTGTGAAAGGGAAATCATGCTTGACAAATCTTCTGGAATTTTTTGAGGATGTTTCCAGTAGAGTCGACAAGGGAGAACCAGTTGATGTGGTATATTTGGACTTTCAGAAGGCTTTCGACAAGGTCCCACACAAGAGATTAATGTGCAAAGTTAAAGCACATGGGATTGGGGGTAGTGTGCTGACATGGATTGAGAACTGGTTGTCAGACAGGAAGCAAAGAGTAGGAGTAAATGGGGACTTTTCAGAATGGCAGGCAGTGACTAGTGGGGTACCGCAAGGTTCTGTGCTGGGGCCCCAGCTGTTTACACTGTACATTAATGATTTAGACGAGGGGATTAAATGTAGTATCTCCAAATTTGCGGATGACACTAAGTTGGGTGGCAGTGTGAGCTGCAAGGAGGATTCTATGAGGCTGCAGAGCGACTTGGATAGGTTAGGTGAGTGGGCAAATGCATGGCAGATGAAGTATAATGTGGATAAATGTGAGGTTATCCACTTTGGTGGTAAAAACAGAGAGACAGACTATTATCTGAATGGTGACAGATTAGGAAAAGGAGAGGTGCAACGAGACCTGGGTGTCATGGTACATCAGTCATTGAAGGTTGGCATGCAGGTACAGCAGGCGGTTAAGAAAGCAAATGGCATGTTGGCCTTCATAGCGAGGGAATTTGAGTACAAGGGCAGGGAGGTGTTGCTACAATTGTACAGGGCCTTGGTGAGGCCACACCTGGTGTATTGTGTACAGTTTTGGTCTCCTAACCTGAGGAAGGACATTCTTGCTATTGAGGGAGTGCAGCGAAGGTTCACCAGACTGATTCCCGGGATGGCGGGACTGACCTATCAAGAAAGACTGGATCAACTGGGCTTGTATTCACTGGAGTTCAGAAGAATGAGAGGGGACCTCATAGAAACGTTTAAAATTCTGACGGGGTTCGACAGGTTAGATGCAGGAAGAATGTTCCCAATGTTGGGGAAGTCCAGAACCAGGGGACACAGTCTAAGGATAAGGGGGAAGCCATTTAGGACTGAGATGAGGAGGAATTTCTTCACCCAGAGAGTGGTGAACCTGTGGAATTCTCTACCACAGAAAGTTGTTGAGGCCAATTCACTAAATATATTCAAAAAGGAGTTAGATGAAGTCCTTACTACTAGGGGAATCAAGGGGTATGGTGAGAAAGCAGGAATGGGGTACTGAAGTTGCATGTTCAGCCATGAACTCATTGAATGGCGGTGCAGGCTAGAAGGGCCGAATGGCCTACTCCTGCACCTATTTTCTATGTTTCTATGTTTCTATGTAATTCCCATGTTGGACTGTACCATCACCTGAGAACTCACTTTTAGAGCGGAAGCAAGCCTTCCTCAATTGCCAGGCGCTGCCTATGATGATGATGACTCGTGGATGATTTCATGTTCCTCACCGGACATTGCAGTTTAATCGCAGCAATATCTCCATCGAAGCCAAAAAAAATCACCAGCACGACTGCACACATCCCAGAGGATAAGAACAAAAGAAATAGGAGCAGTAGTTAGCCATTCGGCCCCTCGAGCCTGCTCCGCCATTCAATTAGATCATGGCTGATCTGATCATGGACTCAGCTCCAATTCCCTGCCCGCTCTCCATAACCCTTTATTCCCTTATCGCTCAAAAATCTGTCTATTTCCACCTGAAATATATTCAATGACCCAGCCTCCACAGCTATCTGGGGCAGAGAATTTCATAGATTTACAACTCTCTGACAGAAGAAATTTCTCCTCAGTTTTAAATGGGCGGCCCCATGTCGCCTAGTTTTAGTTTCCCCAATGAGTGATGGTGATAATGAGGCTGAAGAGCAAGTGCAGGGCGAGTCGCAGTGCACAAGTGAGGAGTGGGACGTGGTAACGGTTGCCAAGGTCTACAAGCCTGCTGACCGGAGGCCCAGCATAATTCCCACCTCTGCTGCGACGGCTGTGGATTCAGACTCCTTACACGAGGAATTTGCCACCCGAGGAGGATCGTCTCAAAGTGGGTCACTGCGAACTGTGCAGGACAATAAGGAGAATGGAGGAGTCCACTCACCAGATCTGCAGATACGCGTCTGCTGTCTGCAGTCACGCGTCTGCTGTCTGCAGTCATCATCATAGGCAGTCCCTTGAAATCGAGGAAGACTTGCTTCCACTATAAAAATGAGTTCTCAGGTGGCTGTACAGTCCAATACGGGAATTACAGTCTCTGTAACTGACGCATATTCAATAACTCAATAGGTTTAGTACCATGAACTCAATCAGGTGCGACCTGACTACTTTAATAGCTCTCAAAGTGCGGTTTAAACATGGAGGCTTTCCTTATATACAAGGGCTGCACGTGTGTGTCTGTGGGCCAATGATGTTCGGCGGTCGCTCCCCCTGGTGGCAGGTAAACCCAGGCATATATATATTACATTATTCCCCCCCCCCCCCAAGATCTTGGTATCAGTCCTATTTACGGTCCGCGGCTTTCCGTTCCCTAGTTGATTGTCTCAGTTCAATTCCAGAGCTCTCTGAATCATTCATGACTTGAGGCTGTGTAGCCGATCTAACGGGAGTGGCAGTGTCCATGTTGGGGATTGAAGGTCCAGATTCATTGACAACAGCAGGGTCTTCTGATGGCTGAATATGAATTGGTTGATCATTGATGGCGTCTTCTTCAAGCTGTTCCGGTTCGTCTGTGCGCCGCAATTTCGTCTGAACAATGTACTCCTGCATGTTTGCCCATTAGTGAGCCTGACAATAAGTACCCTGTTACCCTCCTTGGCCGTAGCAGTGCCAGTGACCCACTTGGGGCCTTGACCATAATTTAGCACATACACAGGATCATTAATAGAGATGTCACGTGACAAGGCAGTGAGATCATGATACCACTGCTGATGTTGACGTCTGTTTTCGACGTGATCAGGGTTGACAAGCAAGAGCCTGGTCTTGAGACTTCTCTTCATCAACAGTTCAACAGGGGGGACCCTGTAAGCATGTGGTGTCTCGTCCTGTAACTAAGCAGTATGAGTGGCAAGTGAGTCTGCAAAGAACCGTGAATTACATGGTTTAGGCTCTGTTTGAAGGTTTGGACGGCCCGCTCCGTTTGACCATTGGATGCGGGTTTGAATGGTGCTGGATGACATGATTACACATTCTATCCATTTAGAATACGCATCCACCACCACCAAAAACATTTTGTACCAGGAAAGGGCCCGCATAGTCGATGTGGATCCTCGACCATAGTTTGGATGACCATGACCACAGACTTAGCGAAGATTCCATTGGTGCATTGCTTAACTGCATGCAAGTGTTACACTGATGCACAAATGACTCCAAATCAGAGTCAATGCCAGGCCACCAAACGTGAGACCTTGCAGTGTACTTCATCATCACAATACCGAGATGGGTACTGTATAAATCCCGCACAAATCTCTCCCTGCCTTTCTTAGGCATAACCACACGATTACCCTAAAGCAAACAATCAGATTGAATGGATTGTTCATCGTTGTGATGGTTGTAAGGTTTGGTCTCATCACACACTTCCCTGGGAATGGCTGACCAATCACCACTAAGAACTAAGGTCTAGGTCCTAACTTGTTGGGTAGTGACAGGCGACACTTCACTCTCAGAGGCATCCATGACCAACAGTAGGTCTGTGGGCTGTGGCGTTTCCACCTCCAGCGTGGGCAATGATAAACGGCTCAATGCATCGGCACAATTCTTGGTGCCAGGTCTATGGCGAATGACATAATCATAGGCAGATAATGTCAGCGCCCACCTCTGGATGCGGGACAACATGTTGGTATTGATATTCCTATGTTTTGAAAACAAAGATATGAGCGGCTTGTGATCGATTTCAAGTTCAAAATGAAGCCCAAACAGATACTGGTGTATCTTTTTAACCCCATATACGCAGGCTAAAGCTTCTTTCTCTACCATGTCGTAGGCTCTTTACACTTTAGAAATGCTTCTCGATGCATACACAATGGGTTGTAGTTTGCCCGACTCATTGGATTGTTGGAGCACACAACCAACCCCATGTGATGAAGAGTCACAGGCCAATGCTAAACGCTTGCACGGGGTCATAATGTATCAGCAATTTGTTGGAACAAAGCAGATTTCGAGCCTTCTCGAAGGTCCTGTCTTGAGATACACCCCAAACCCAGTTGTCGCCTTTCTGAGCAGCATGTGCAGTGGCTCTAATAATGTGCTCAATTTAGGTAAGAAATTACTGAAGTAGCTGAGAAGACCAAGGAACAAATGTAGCTCTGTCACATTCTGGGGTCTCAATGCATTTTTGATGGCCTCTGTTTTTGAGTCCATAGGCCTGATGACATGTGCAGCAATCTTCCTTCCCAGGACTTCGACTTCCAGTGCCATAAAGACGCACTTTGAAAGTTTCAGCTTGAGCCCCACTTTGTCCCGACGACGTAGAAACTCTTCCAGGTTGTGCAGGTGTTCGGCAGTGTCACGACCTGTGACCACAATGTCATCTTGGAACAGCACAGTTCTAGGGATGGAATTCAGTAAACTCTCCATGTTTCTCTGAAATATGGCTGCAGCTGAGCGAATTCCGAAAGGAAACCTGCTGTAAATGAACAAGCCTTTATGCGTATTGATGCAGAGTCTGGTGAACCTTCGCTGCACTCCCTCAATAGCAAGATTGTCCTTCCTCAAGTTAGGAGACCAAAACTGTACACAATACTCCAGGTGTGGCCTCACCAAGGCCCTGTACAACTGTAGTAACACCTCCCTGCCCCTGTACTCAAATCCCCTCGCTATGAAGGCCAGCATGCCATTTGCTTTCTTAACCGCCTGCTGTACCTGCATGCCAACCTTCAATGACTGATGTACCATGACACCCAGGTCTCGTTGCACTTCCTCTTTTCCAAATCTGTCACCATTCGGATAATTGTCTGTCTCTCTGTTTTTACCACCAATGTGGATAACCTCACATTCATCCACATTATACTTCATCTGCCATGCATTTACCCACTCCTATCCAGGTCACTCTGCAGCCTTATAGCTCACTCATCGCAGCTCACACTGCCACCCAACTTAGTGTCATCCGCAAATTTGGAGATACTACATTTAATCCCCTCGTCTAAATCATTAATGTACAATGTAAACAGCTGGGGCCCCAGCACAGAACCTTGCGCTACCCCACGAGTCGCTGTCTGCCATTCTGAAAAGTACTCATTTACTCCTACTCTTTGCTTCCTGTCTGCCAACCAGTTCTCAATCCACATCAGCACACTACCCCCAATCCCATGTGCTCTAACTTTGCACATTAATCTCTTGTGTGGGAATTTGTCGAAAGCCTTCTGAAAGTCCAAATACACCACATCAACTGGTTCTCCCTTGTCCATTCTACTGGAAACATCCTCAAAAAATTCCAGAAGATTTGTCAAGCATGATTTCCCTTTCACAAATCTATGCTGACTTGGACCTATCATGTCATCTCTTTCCAAATGCGCTGCTATGACATCCTTAATAATTGATTCCATCATTTTACCCACTACTAATGTCAGGCTGACCGGTCTATAATTCACTGTTTTCTCTCTCCCTCCTTTTTTAAAAGTGGAGTTACATTGGCTACCCTCCACTCCATAGGAACTGATCCAGAGTCTGTGGAATGTTGGAAAATGACTGTCAATGCATCCGCTATTTCCAAGGCCACCAACTTAAGTATTCTGGGATGCAGACCCTCGGGCCTGGGGATTTATCGGTCTTCAATCCCATAAATTTCCCCAACACAATTTCCCGACTAATAAGGATTTCCCTGAGTTCCTCCTTCTTACGAGACCCCCTGACCCCTTTTATCCGGAAGGTTGTTTGTGTCCTCCTTAGTGAATACCGAACCAAAGTACTTGTTCAATTGGTCTGCCATTTCTTTGATCCACGTTATGACTTCCCCTGATTCTGACTGCAGGGGACCTATGTTTGTCTTTACTAACCTTTTTCTCTTTACATATCTATAGAAGCTTTTGCAGTCCATCTTAATGTCCTCTAGTACTTTATTTTCCCTGCCCTAATCAAACTCTTTGTCCTCCTCTGCTGAGTTCTAAATTTCTCCCAGTCCCCGGGTTCACTGCTATTTCTGGCCAATTTGTATGCCACTTCCTTGGCTTTAATACTATCCCTGATTTCCCTTGATAGCCACGGTTGAGCCACCTTTCCTTTTTTATTTTTACACCAGACAGGGATGTACAATTGTTGTAGTTCATCCATGCGGTCTCTAAATATCTGCCATTGCCCATCCACTGTCAACCCCTTCAGTATCATTCGGCAATCTATCCTAGCCAATTCATGCCTCATACCTTCAAAGTTATCCTTCTTTAAGTTCTGGACCATGGTCTCTGAATTAACTGTTTCATTCTCCATCCTAATGTAGAATTCCACCATATTATGGTCACTCTTCCCCAAGGGGCCTCGCACAACGAGATTGCTAATTAATCCTCTCTCATTATACAACACCCAGTCTAAGATGGCCTCCCCCCTAGTTGGTTCCTCGACATATTGGTCTTGAAAACCAACCCTTGTGCACTCCAGGAAATCCTCCTCCACCGTATTGATTCCAGTTTGGTTCGCCCAATCTATATGCATATTAAAGTCACCCATGATAACTGCTGCACCTTTATTGCATGCACCCCTAATTTCCTGTCTGATGCCCTCCCCAACATCACTACTACTGTTTGCAGGTCTGTACACAACTCCCACAAACGTTTCTTGCCCTTTGGTGTTCTGCAGCTCTACCCGTATAGATTCTACATCATCCAAGCTAATGTCCTTCCTATCTATTGCATTAATCGCTTCTTTAACCAGCAATGCTACCCCACCTCCTTTTCCTTTTATTCTATCCTTCCTGAATGTTGAATAGCCTTGAATATTGAGTTCCCAGCCCTGATATCCTGGAGCCGCGTCTCTGTAATCCCAATCACATCATATCTGTAAACCTCTATTTGCACAGTTAATTCATCCACCTTATTATGGATACTCCTTGCATTAAGACACAGAGCCTTCAGGCTTGTCTTTTTAACACACCTTGTCCCTTTAGAATTTTTCTGTAATGTGCCCCTTTTTGTTTTTTGCCGTGGGATTCCCTGCCCTCCACTTTTACTATTCTCCTTTCTATCTTTTGCCTCTGTCTCCCTTTTATTTCCCTCTGCCTTCCTGCATAGGTTCCCATCCCCCTGCCATATTAGTTTAACTCCTCCCCAACAGCACTAGCAAACACTCCCATTGGTTCCGGTCCTGCCCAGGTGCAGACCGTCCAGTTTGTACTGGTCCCACCTCCCCCAGAACCGGTTCCAATGCCCCAGGAATTTGAATCGCTCCCTTGTGCACCACTCCTCAAGCCACGTATTCATCTGAGCTATCCTGCGATTCCTACTCTGACTAGCACATGGCACTGGTAGAAATCCTGAGATTACTACTTTTGAGGTCCTACTTTTTAATTTATCTTCTCGCTCTCTAAATTAATCTCGTAGGATCTCATCCCATTTTTTACCTATATCATTGGTACCTATGTGTACAATGACAACTTGTTGTTCACCCTCTCTTTTCAGAATGACCTGCACCCGTCCGAGACATCCTTGACCCTTGCACAGAGAGGCAACATAGCATCCTGGAGTCTCGGTTGCGGCCGCAGAAACGCCTATCTATTCCTCTTACAATCGAATCCCCTGTCACTATAGCTCTTCCATTCGTTTTCCTGCCCTCCTGTGCAGCAGAGCCACCCACGGCATGAACTTGGCTGCTGCTGCCCTCCCCTGATGAGTCATCCCCCTCAACAGTACCCAAAGCGGTGTATCTGTTTTGCAGGGGGATGACTGCAGGGGACCCCTGCCCTACCTTCCTTACACTGCTCTTCCTGCTGGTCACCCATTTACTATCTGGCTGAGTACCTTTTACCTGTGGTGTGACCAACTCACTAAACGTGCTATTCACGTCATTCTCAGCATCGTGGATGCTCCAGAATGAATCCACCCACAGCTCCAGTGCCGCAATGCGGTCGGTCAGGAGCTGCAGGTGGGTGCACTTCCCGCATATGTAGACGTCAGGGACAGCGGAAGCGTCCCTGACTTCCCACATAGTACAGGAGGAGCATAACACGTGTCCGAGCTCTCCTGCCATGACTTAACCCTTCGATACACTTAAGTTGACAACAACAATGATAAAGCTTACTTAATGATAAAGAAAAGCTACTTACCAATCAGCAGCCAATCACTTACCCCCTTGGCTGTGATGTCACCTTTCGATTTCTTTCTACTTCTTTTTTGCCTTCTCCCTGTAGCTGCACAAGCTGGGCCTCAGCGACACACCTCCCGACTCTCTCCACGCACCTGGAACTCCCAAGCCTCTCCGACGCGTTGGGCCTTTTTATAGGCCTCAGCGACGCACCTCCCAACTCTCTCCACGCACCTGGAACTCCCGAGCCTCTCCGACGCGTTAGGCCTTTTTATACACCTCAGCAACGCACCTCCCGACTCTGTCCACGCACCTGGAACTCCCGAGCCTCTCCGACGCGTTAGGCCTTTTTATACACCTCAGCAACGCACCTCCCGACTCTGTCCACGCACCTGGAACTCCCGAGCCTCCTCCGACGCATTGGGCCTTTTTATACAGGTTAGCTGAATGGTCAAATGCATGGCAGATACAGTATAATGCGGATTAAATGTGAGGTTATCCACTTTGGTGTATCCCCTTAATTAGTTGCTATCCTGGCAATAACGAGCTCAGATAGCTTGAGGCATGTCCTTTGGTACCAGAGCTATCCCTTGAACATGCTTGGAGAATGTGCTTTACTCTGCACTCCGAAAAATTGCACATTAACTCTCAAAGAACTGAACCAACAGTCATTTGTAGGCTGATTTATTTATTAATTTTTTAGGAACATATTAAAAAAAAGAAGCATTTATTTCACTGTCTCTGAATGCACCTCTCACAAACCTCATTCCAATTCTAATGTCCTTCCGGGAAGGGAACCTGCCACCCCCAACCCAATCTGGCCGACATGTGACTCCAGTCCTCCACTACTTGGTGTCCTTAGGGCAACAAGATATGAATTTTTTTATTTGTTCATTTATTGCCCATCCCTAATTGTCCTTGAGGAAGACGTGGTGATCCGCCTTCTTCAACTACTGCAGTCTGTGATACTTCATTTTTTTGTCGCGGTTTGGTGCAACTGAGTGAACTGAGTGGCTCGTTAGGCCATTTCAAAAGGTGGTTAAGAGTCAATCCCATGGCTATGGGTCTGGACTCACATATAGGCCAGACCAGGTAAAGACAGAAGATTTTCTTCCCGAAAGAACCATTAGTGAACCAGATGAGATTTTACGACAATCTGGAAGTTTCATGGTCACCATTACTGATACAGCTTTTTATTCCAGATTTTTAAAATTTAATTAATGAAATACGATGGTAAGTACTGCAGGGAATCAAATATGACCAGGGTGATCTCCTGGACGAGTTTCAATTGCCTGGACGGGTCAGGGAGGAATTTTCCCAGATTTTCTTTTCCCCAATTGGCCTAGGTTTTTATCTGGTTTTTGCCTCTCCCAGGAGATCACATGGCTCCGGTTGGGGTGGAGTGTAGAATGTTTCAGTGTAAAGGGTGTCACTGCTGTGTGGGGCGGACTGGTTGGGCCGGATGCTCTTTACCAGTCCGTCATTGTTCATTGTTCATAGGTTTATATGTAATCTTCAGGGCTGCTGACCAAGGGCCGTGTGGCTCTTTGTCAGCCGTCGGGGACACGATGGGCCGAAATGGCCTCCTTCTGCGCTGTTTCTATGTTTCTAAATTAAATTCCCCAGCTACCATGGTGGGATTTGAACTCCTTCTGCCTCTTACAAGGCTCATGGGAACTCTGATATTCGTCCGGAACTCGATGTTTCCAGGTCCTGGACTACCTCTGGCCCTTCCACTGTACTCCCGTCAAAGTTACAGTGAGCGGGAAAAGGGAAAGGGGACCCAGAATAATCAAGTTCCACCCCAATCTCCACCCTTGTCTGCTATCAATATGGTGATTCTTCAGGTTCATGTTCCGTAAGATCCACTGACTCGGAGGTAATTTATTTCTCAGTAATACACTCTGCTATTATTTGATACATTTGTTTTTCTCTTTGTCTCTATATTTATTGTTTATTTTATCTATTACAACCTAACATAGGAAAGTAATTGTTATAGTTTTCTTTGACTTGTTATAGTTTCCTCAAAGATTCTCTACATGACAGCTCCATGTAGCATGTTTAAATAAAATAGTCATGTAATAAGGCCTTAAAAGAAGACAAAAAGTCCCATGAACACAAAGTTAATGTGGAAAAGAAAGACTTCCATTAATATAGTGCCTTTCATGACCACCGGATGTCTCAAAGTGTTTTGCAGCCAATGAAGTACTTTTTAAAGTGTAGTCATTGTTGTAATGTAGGAAATGCAGCAGCCAATTTGCACACAGCATGCTCCCATGAATAGCAATGTGATAATGACCAGATAATCTGTTTTTTGATGTGGATTGAGGGATAAATTATGTCCAGGATTCCGGGGATAACTCCCCTGCTCTTCTTCGAAATAGTGCCATGGGATCTTTTACGTTCAGCTGAGAGAGAAGATGGGGCCTTGGTTTAACGTCTCATCCAAAAGACGGCACATAAGAACATAAGAACATAAGAATTAGGAACAGGAGTAGACCATCTAGCCCCTCGAGCCTGCTCCGCCATTCAACAAGATCATGGCTGATCTGGCCGAAGACTCAGCTCCACTTACCCACCCGCTCCCCATAACCCTGAATTCCCTTATTGGTTAAAAATCTATCTATCTGTGATTTGAATACATTCAATGAGCTAGCCTCAACTGCTTCCTTGGGCAGAGAATTCCACAGATTCACAACCCTCTGGGAGAAGAAACTTCTTCTCAACTCGGTTTTAAATTGGCTCCCCTGTATTTTGAGGCTGTGCCCCCTAGTTCTAGTCTCCCCGACCAGTGGAAACAACCTTTCTGCCTCTATCTTGTCTATCCCTTTCATTATTTTAAATGTTTCTATAAGAACACCCCTCATCCTTCTGAACTTCAACGAGTAAAGACCCAGTCTACTCAATCTATCATCATAAGGTAACCCCCTCATCTCCGGTATCAGCCTAGTGAATCGTCTCTGTACCCCCTCCAAAGCTAGTATATCCTTCCTTAAGTAAGGTGACCAAAACTGCACGCCGTACTCCAGGTGCGGCCTCACCAATACCCGATACAGTTGCAGCAGGACCTCCCCGCTTTTGTACTCCATCCCTCTCGCAATGAAGGCCAACATTCCATTCGCCTTCCTGATTACCTCCCCCAGTGCAGCGTTCCCTCAGTGCCTCACTGTAGGGTCGGTCCAGATTTTTGTGCTCAAGTCTCACAACCTTCTGATTCAGAGGTGAGAGTGCTGCCCACTGAGCCACAGCTGACAAAGAGTTATTTTTCATACATATACCATTATGCAAATCAGCTTACTGAGGAAAATGGAGGACTAAATATTTCTACTCACCATAGTTGTCTCTGCAATTGAGCCAAAACTGTTGATAAATATGTTGCAGCTGACATTAACAGGAGGGCCTGTAAAAATAATGAACAAAACATTGAAGCACAAACGTTCTCTCCGACATGCAGTGCGAGATTGTAAGCAAAACGTCCGTTTGAATTAGTTCACTCTTGTCATTTTGCAGAGGCCCCGAGAACTTGCTTACAGCTGCTTTTCTCTTCCGTTTCTTTGACTGCTTTGCTCTGCCTTCCCCCAACATGTCTCTGCTTTCAGCTGGAAAGAATTCGTGCAGCAAGCTGTTCCGTGGCAGCTGCTAAGGATGCCCTGACACATGAATGGTATGCGACCACTAGACAGGACCGATCTCCTCAGCTTCTGCTGTGAAGGCACTCTGGGGCAGAGATAGAAACATAGAAACATAGAAAATAGGTGCAGGAGTAGGCCATTCGGCCCTTCGAGCCTGCACCACCATTCAATAAGATCATGGCTGATCATTTCTTCAGTACCTCTTTCCTGCTTTCTCTCCATACCCCTTGATCCCCTTAGCCATAGGGGCCATATCTAACTCCCTCTTGAATATATCCAATGAACTGGCATAAACAACTCTTTGCAGCAGGGAATTCCACAGGTTAACAACTCTCTGAGTGAAGAAGTTTCTCTTCATCTCAGTGCTAAATGGCCTACCCCTTACCGAAGACTGTGTCCACTGATTCTGGACATCCCCAATATCGGGAACATTCTACCAACATCTAACCTATCCCGACCCATCAGAATCTTATATGTTTCTATGGGATCCCCTCTCATCCTTCTAAAGTCCAATGTATAAAGGCCCAGTTGATCCAGTCTCTCCTCATATGTCAGTCCTGCTATCCGGGGAATCAGTCTAGTGAACCTTCACTGCACTTCCTCAGTAGCAAGAACGTCCTTCCTCAGATTAGGAGACCAAAACTGAACACAATATTCCAGGTGAGGCCTCACCAAGGCCCTGTACAACTGTAGTCAGACCTCCCTGCTCCTATACTCAAATCCCCTAACTATGAAGGCCAACATACCATTTGCCTTCTTCACCGCCTGCTGTACCTGCATGCCAACTTTCAATGACTGATGAACCATGACACCCAGGTCTCATTGCACCTCCCCTTTTCCTAATCTGCCGCCATTCAGATAATATTCTGTAATCGCGTTTTTGCCCCCAAAGTGGATAACCTCATATTTAGCCACATTATACTGCATCTGTCATGCATTTGCCCACTCACCTCACCTGTCGAAGTCAGCCTGCAGCCTCCTAGCATCCTCCTCACAGCTCACACCGCCATCCAGATTAGTGTCATCTGCAAACTTGGAGATATTACACTCAATTCCTGCATCCAATCATTGATGTATATTTTAAAGAGCTGGGGACCCATCACTGAGCCCTGCGGCACTCCACTAGTCACTGCCTGCTATTCTGAAAAGGACCCCTTTATCCCGACTCTCTGCTTCCTGTCTGCCAACCAGTTCTCTATCCACGTCAGTATATTACCCCCAATACCATGTGCTTTGATTTTGCACACCAATCTCTTGTCTGGGACCTTGTCAAAAGTCTTTTGAAAGTTCAAATACACCACATCCACTGGTTCTCCCTTGTCCACTCTACTAGTTATATCCTCAAGAAATTCCAGAAGATTTGTCAAGCATGATTTCCCTTTCATAAATTCATGCTGACTGGTATCGATCCTGTCACTGCTTTCCAAATGCGCTGCTATTTCATCCTTAATAATTGATTCCAACATTTTCCCCACAACTGATGTCAGGCTAACTGGTCTATAATTACCATCTTTCTCTCTCCCTCCTTTTTTAACAAGTGGTGTTACATTAGCTACCCTCCAGTCCATAGGAACTGATCCAGAGTCGATAGACTGTTGGAAAATGATCACCAATGCATCAACTATTTCTAGGGCCAGTTCCTTAAGTACTCTGGGATGCAGACTATCAGGCCCTGGGGATTTATCGGCTTTAAATCCATCAATTTCCCTAACACAATTTCCCGCCTAATAAGGATATCCTTCAGTTCCTTCCTCTCACTAGACCCTCGGTTCCCTAGTACTTCCGGAAGGTTATTTGTGTCTTCCTTCATGAAGACAGAACCAAAGTATTTGTTCAATTGGTCTGCCATTTCTTTGTTCCCCATTATAAATTCACCTGAATCCGACTGCAAGGGACCTACGTTTCTCTTCACTAATCTTTTTCTCTTCACATATCTGTGCTGCAGAAGGTAAGTGGATAATCAGATAACACTGATCTCCTGGACTGGTTTGAATGCCTGCGGAATGGGGGCTGGGGGGTGTGGGGTGTGGGGGTGGGGGACATAGGTCATAAAGGAATTTTCCAAAGTATTGCTTCCCTTATTGACCCTGGGTCCATCGCCTCTCCCAGGAGATTACAGGACTGTGGAGGGGGGAAAGAAATAAAGTCTTACATTTATATAGCGCCTTTCACGACCATCGGACGTCTCAAAGCGCTTTACAGCCAATGAAGTACTTTTGGAATGTAGTCACTGTTGTAAGGTGGAAACACGGCAACCAATTTGCATACAGCAAGCTCCCATGTAAGGAACATGATAATGGCCAGATAATCTGTCTTAGTGATGTTGATTATGGGATAAATATTGGTCAGGATACCGGGGATAACGCCACTGCTCTTCTTCGAAATAGTGCCATGGGATCGTTTACATCCACCTAAGAGGATCTCAGTTCAACATCTCATCAGAGGGAAGGCACCTCCAACAATGCAGCACTCCCTCAGCACTGCACTGGAGTGTCAGCCTAAATTTATATGTTCAAGTCCCTGGAGTGGGACTTGAACTCACAACCTCCTGACGCAGAGGTGAGTGTGCTACCCACTGAGCCACAGTCTACATGCTAAATGAGGGTGGGGGGATTGAGGGGGAGGTGTCTAGACATGATGCCCCGGGCATCATGAGTGTGAGGTAGGCTTGATGGACCAGCTGGTCTTTTCCTGCCCATCATTTTCGTACGTTCTTAGCTCTTGTATCGCGTAAGCAAGGAGTAATGGACGTTGCCAAATTCCATTAACCGAATTTAGACCGGGATCACATGTTAATATGGTCCTCAAGCTAGTACCGGATGACAAAATGACTTTGGATGCAAAAAAAAACCTTCCAGTCCACTTGATCACATCCTTCCAGAACACCAACCTGACTATCTCATTATAGACTTTCGTGCTCATTTGAACAGTAGGTGGGACTGCAGGTCGAGGTCTCATCTAAAGGACACCAACTCTGATAATGCAGGACTCGGAGTCAGCTTAGGTGACACATTCGAGTCCTGTTATGGGCCTTGACCCCACAGCCTTGCAACCCAGAGGCATAACGTGCGACCAACTGACTTTTTTGTTCGCTGTTGAGACGGTTGTTTACTGGGTAACTTGCATTTATATAGCACCTTTCACAACCTCAGGACATCCCATAGCATTCGACAGTCAATTAAACACTTTTGTAGTGTAGTCACTGTTGTATGGTAGGGTAATGCTGCAGTTAAATTGTGCACAGCAAGGTCCCACAAATTGCACTGAGATCAATGGCACAGTAATCTGTTTTAATGATGTTGGCTGTGGGATAAATATTGGCTAGGATACTAACAGATCTTCACCCTCTTCTCCAATAGTGCCATGGGATATTTTACGTTTCCCTGAGGGAACAGACGGGGCCTCAGTTTAATTTCTCATACAGAAGATGGCACCTCCGACAGTGCAGCACTCCCTCAGAGACTCTAGGGTGACACTCGAGTGCAGCACTGAGGAAATGCTGCACTGTTGGAGGTGCCGTCTTTCGGACGAGACTGTTAAACCGAGGCTCCCTTTGCCCTTTCAGGTGGACATAAAAGATCCCATGGCACTATTTTGAAGAAGAGCCCGGGAGTTATCCCTGGTGTCCTGGCCAATATTTATCCCTCAAACAAAATCACAAAAAAATAACAGATTATCTGGTCATTATCACATTGCTGTTTGTGGGAGCTTGCTGTGCACAAATTGGCTGCTGCGTTTCCTACATTACAAAAGTGACTACACTTAAAAAGTACTTAATTGGCTGTAAAGCACTTTGGGACATCCTAAGGTCTTGAAAGGCGCTATATAAATGGAAGTCTTTCATTTTTTTCTTTCCGTAATTCAGTGGAGTGTGAGCCGAGATTATGTGCTCAAGTCTCTGGAGTGGGGCTTAGATCCACAACCTTCTGATTATGAGGCAAGAGTGCTGTCACTGAACCAAGACTGACATCTCATATTGTGGTTCTGGCTTTTTTTTGCATAGGCGCTTTTGCATAAGATCAGCAGACACAACCTTCTCTAAAAATTCAGCTTCACAATGATTCCCTCGAAAATATTGTGAAAGCTTTTCTTTTGTTATGTTCATTTTTCAAGTCATTTTAGGTAAAGGAAAAATAGTCGAAGGCACGATCAGCGATGCAGTAATGTAACTGGGTTATGAAACTGCTTTAATACCCATTTCTTTGTGATATTCGAGGGCAGAAAAGCGTTCAAACATTCTGAGTAGAAATTATAAACATATTTACTCATTTATTCCAAATGCAAAATGGAGGACGTTTTTAAAAAATACTTCTGAGATTCAGGATTTTTTCAGTGTGATGCCAAGAATAGTTCAAAAACAGTGAGAGTCACCCAACATCAGTAACTCAACATCGGCATAGAAACACTCAGGTGCAACAGTTAACTGCTAGCCACGACGCTGCCAATGAGGGTAAAGCTTGTTCAGTGGTGGGTGGTGAGCCTGTCCTAATGGAGCAAGGGCGTATGCATACCAGGAAGAAGGTGATTTGAATTCATTATACTCATGGGAGATCAAGGGAGGAAATTTTCACCCACAAAAACTGATGGCTTTACTTCGGGTGGGAAGTGGGAATACGAGTGGGAAAACTCTCCACTTGCCTGGACGAGTGCAGCTCCAACAACACTCAAGAAGCTCGACACCATCCAGGACAAAGCAACTCGCTTGATTGGCACCCCATCCACCACCTTAAACATTCACTCCCTCCACCACCGATGTATCGTGATTGCTGTGTGTACCATCTACAAGATGCACTGCAGCAACTCGCCAAGGCTTCTTCGGCAGCACCTCTCAAGCCCGCGACCTCTACTACCGAGAAGGACAAGGACAGCAGGCGCATGGGAATACCATCACTTCCACGTTCACCTCACACACCATCCTGACTTGGAAGTATATCACCATTCCTTCATCATCGCTGGGTCAAAATCCTGGAACTCCCTCCCTAACAGCACTGTGGGAGTACCTTCGCCACACGGACTGCAGCCCTTCAAGAAAGTGGCTCACCACCATCTTTTCAAGGGCAATTAGGGATGGGCAGTAAATGTTGGCTGGGGGATTGAATATATTTAAGATTGAGATAGACAGACTTTTGAATGAAAAGGGAGGCGAGGGTTATGGGGAGCGGGCAGGGAAGTGGAGTTGTGTCCATGATCAGATCAGCTGTGATCTTATTGAATGGTGGAGCAGGCTCGAGGGGCCAAATGGCCTACTGCTACTCCTATTTCTTATGTTCTTATGTTCTTATATCCTCTGAAGTTACAGCAGGCGAGTGGGAATAAAATTCCCGGAGAAATTCACCCCCTTTGTAGTGCTATGCGGCACAGAGCTGTGTATTGTATTAGTGCTGATATTTCTTATGTTCTTCTGATCTCTCCAGAATCTCCCGCAATCATAAACACCGCCCCCGCCCCCCCGCCGTGATAATGGACCGACCCCCATCACCGACACCCGATCACCCTCATGATCTCCGAATCCTCCCCCAACCCACCCATCTTTCCCAAGAGAACATAAGAACATAAGAAATAAGAGCAGGAGTAGGCCACATGGCAGCTCGAGCCTGCTCCGTCATTCAATAAGATCATGGCTGATCTGATCATGGACTCAGGTCCACTTCCCTGCCCGCTCCCCATAACCCCATATTCCCATATCGGTTAAGAAACTGTCTATGTCTGCCTTAAATTTATTCAATGTCCCAATTTCCACAGCTCTTCGAGGCAGCGAATTCCACAGATTTACAACCCTCTGAGAGAAGAAATTCCTCCTCATCTCAGTTTTAAATGGGCGGCCCCTTATTCTAAGATTATGCCCCCTAGTTCTAGTCTCCCCTATCAGTGGAAAAACTCTCTCTCCATCCATCTTGTCAAGCCCCCTCATAATCTTTTAGGTTTCGATAAGATCACCTCTCATTCTTCTGAATTCCAATGAGTAGAGGCCCAACCTACTCAACCTTTCCTCATACGTCAATCCCCTCATTTCCGGAATCAGCCTAGTGAACCTTCTCTGAACTGCCTCCAATGCAAGTTTATCCTTCCTTAAATATGGAAACCAAAACTGTACACAGTATTCCAGGTGTGGCCTCACCAATACGCTGTATAACTGTAGCAAGACTTCCCTGCTTTTATACTCCATCCCCTTTGCAATAAAGGCCAAGATTCCATTGGCCTTCCTGATCACTTGCTGTACCTGCATACTAACCTTTTATGTTTCATGCACAAGTATTCCCAGGTCCCGCTGTACTGCAGCATTATGCAATTTTTCTCCATTTAAATAACTTGCTCTTAGATATTTTCTGCCAAAGTGCATAACCTCACACCTTCCAACCTTATACTCCATCTGCCAAATTTTTGCCACTCACTTAGCCTGTCTATGTCCTTTTGCAGATTTTTTGTGTCCTCCTCACACATTGTTTTTCCTCCCATCTTTGTATTGTCAGCAAACTTGGCTCCGTTACACTCGGTCCCTTCTTCCAAGTCGTTAATATAGATTGTAAATAGTTGGGGTCCCAGCACTGCAACCCCCCTCTGATCTCTCCCCAAATCACAGAACCCCCGCAATCACCGACCCCCTCCACCAATAAATCCAGAACTGTCCCCCAATCTTTAACCCGTCTTCGTTATCTCCCCGACCTCCCCTCGATCCTCGGCCGCCACCCCTCCCCCACCCAGTGATCACCCCGACTCTCCCAACCATGCTATACCCACCACTCCCTCCATCGCGCTCTACCCCCAACGACGATTAAACCTACCTGCCCCTGTGCCGCGGTCTTGTGCCGCATTATTTCTCTGCCCAACAGGCAGCCAAACCTGTCAATCAGGCTGGACTTCGGGCGGGGAAACCGTTAAAAATAAACAGGCCCAACCTTAATTCTTCCCCAACCCTGCTCCAAAACAGGGGTTCATTAAATATCAGTGCCTCAGACTCTACGGATCTGTGATTTCAATTCTCCACTCCATTCCCATTCTGACCTCTCTCTCCTCAGCCTCCTACACTGTTCTAATGAAGCCCAACAGATCTCAAGGAGCAGCATCTCATCTTTCGTTTAGACACTTTTCAGTCTTCAACACTGAGTTCCACAATTTCAGATCATAACCTTTTTTTTGTCCCATTTTTTCAGATAGCAGGTGCTAGTATTGATTCTGCTGTTGCCATTTACACCTCCTCTAGACCCATCATTCGTTTCGTTACTTGTTCCAGTACCATCTGCTTTTGCCTTTCACCATCATCCCTTTGGTCATTTAATCTCTCCTGCCTTCCACCCTATCACAGACCTTCCCTTTTGTTCTTTCCTCCCCTCCTCCTTTCCCTGCCCCTGCACTTGCTTAAAAACCTGTTACGTCTCTAACTTTTTCTAGTTCTGCTGAAAGGTCATCAACCTGAAATGTTACTCTGTTCCTCTCTCCGCAGATACTGCCTGACCTGCTGAGTATTTCCAGCATTTTCTGTTTTTACTTGTGCACAATTGGAGTTTTGAGAATGCGGAATATAGGAATAAGGAAGGGTTACTCAGTCTGTCCAGCTTGCGTCATCATTGAAGATCAGCTTCGATGATTTTTCAGCCAAACTAGTCATGCCAATGAATTAATAATTCCAATACAGCTTTGTCCACCTCACTGTTTATAGGTTTTGCTTTGCAATGGCCTATGACTTTCACCACTGACTCCTGGCTCTGAAGCTGAGAATAACTTCTGCCATGATTTTCTTTCATTGTAATTCACAGCCCTTGTAAAGTTAACTGTTACATATATTCAAACATTGCAGGTTCATTGAATAATGTCTTATGAGGAGGGGTTGAGCAGGTTGGGCCTATGCTCATTGGAGTTTCGATTAATGAAAGGTGATCTTATTGAGATGTATAGGATTGTCGGGGGTGGGGGTGGGCTTGACAGGGTAGATGCAGAGAGGATGTTTCCCCTCGTAGGGGAATCTAGAGTTAGGGGGCATAGTTATAGTGAGGGGTCACCCATTTAAAACGGAGATGAGGAGGAACTTGTTCTTTCAGAGGGTCGTGAATCTGTGGCTATCTTTATCCCAGAGAGCTATGAAGGCTAGGTCATTGAGATCGACAGATTCTTGAACTATAGGGTAGTGAAGGGTTATGGGGAGTGGGCAGGGAAGTGGAGTTGATGCCAAGATCATATCAGCCATGATCTTATTGAATGGTGGAGCAGGCGCGAGGGGAGAAATGGCCTACTCCTGCTCCTACTTCTTATGTTCTTACGTTCTTGTGCTCAATTCATTAAAAGTGCTGTTGCAATCTGTAAAATCTATCTTGTTTTCAGCAAGGGTCATTAACCCACTAATTTCATTTATACATCGCTATAGTTTGAAGATTGCTGTGTATACATTGTGTAGCATTTATCATTCTTTATGGAGAGCTCCTCCGCCACCCCCCACTCTTGCTTTACTGACGAGTTTGACCATAGGGAGTATTACAGCTGACCTCAGTGCTGTCGTGGGGTGAAATTCCCTGTGTATTGTCACCTGGAGGCACGCATACTCGAGGTGTAAAACATCAAAGAAACTCAGACGCAAGTGTGTTACGCAGGTAATTATGCTATGCCTGAATTTCCTCGCTCTTTTGCATCTCTCCGTCGATCCCTGCGTCCAAACGCATCTCGACTCAGTATAATGGCACTTGCAAATTTCTTACAGTGACACTGGTGCAAAATGGGTGTAAAATTACACCCAGAGTTTTGGGCACAACAGAGCACATCATTTTTCTGATGTTTTATTGAGATTTTTAAGCAATATTCTCACTGAGACCTGATCTTTACTTTTTGATTCTTTGAAGACATTTTTATGACAGCAGTATGAGTCACATAAAAATGCTTCTATGATTGCACGTTCTTAAACCTAACATACATAAATGGTAATTAGTTGGCTTGAAACTTGAATGTTCATACTTAAAGAGTAAGTTAGAGAAAAGAAAGACTTGCATTTAAACAGTGACTTTCACAACCTCTGGACACCCCAAAGTGCTTTATAACCAATGAAGTACTTTTGGAGTGTAGTCACTGGTGTAATGTAGGAAACGCGGCAGCCAATTTGCGCACAAGCAAGCTCCTACAAACAGCAATGTGATAATGACCAGATAATCTGTTTTTGCTTTGTTTGTTGAGGGATAAACATTGGTCAGGACACCGGGGATAACTCCCCTGCTCTTCTGTGAAATACTGCCATGGTATCTTTTACGGTCACCTGAGAGGGGACAGGGGGTCCTCGTTTTAACGTCTCATCTGAAACACGGCAGCTCTGACAGTGCAGCACTCACTCAGCAGTGCACTGAAGTGTCAGCCTAAATTTTGTGCTCAAGTCTCTGGAGTGGGACTTTCGTCGGGGCTCAACTGATTTTTACGTTTTTGGATTTTTTACAAATTGGACACAATTAGCATATGCTGATGCGATTGTCAGGAAATTTATAGATAAATTTGACATCTTCCAAATGAACGCACCGACAGGCGTAATTTTGGGCGTAACTTCCTGATTACACCCTCACAGGAAATTCCACCTCAATATGTGCAACAACAGTAGAGGTTGCTGGGTAACAATCAGGGATACAATTAACCCGCCCTACATCTCCCTAACCCAGGCAGGGTGAGGCTAATTGTAGCATCTCTACTACTGCCAGGGATTGAATTTGAGATTTCTCTATCCTGTGCGGCTCGAATACTCACTGCTTTTGCCAGTTAAAGTATGCAGGGGGCTTATGTTTTTTCTTTAAGAGTTATTTTCTTATTTGCTTCTGATTTCATCATTTCACACTGAGAGACAAAGTGGGTAATCTACTCTTGGGTCTAGGCTAATGCTAGTGACGATGTGTGTAAGAGTAGCCAGGGCTGGCTTTCCTTCCACTTTGAGGGGAAATGGCAAATGGAATACAATGCGGAGAAATGTGAAGTTATCCACATGGGGAGGAAAAATAAAAAAAACAGAGTATTTTTTAAATGGTGAGAGATTGGGAATTGTTGGCGCTCAGAGGGACCAGGGTGTCCTTGTAGACGAATCAATCAAAGTTAACATGCGGGTACAGCAAGCAATTAAGCAAGCAAATGGTATGCTGGCCTTTATTCCAAGAGGATTTGAGTTTAAGAGTAAAGACGTCTTAATGCAATTATATAGGGCCCTGGTGAGACCACACCTGGAGTATTGTGTACAGTTTTGGTCTCCTTACCTGAGGAAGGGTATACTTGCCATAGAGGGAGGGCAAAGAAGGTTCACCAGGCTGATTCCTGGGATGGGAGGGATTGTCCTATGAGAAAAGATGGAGTAGACTAAGCCTATAATCTCTAGCATTTAGAAGAATGAGAGATGATCTCATTGAAACATACAAAATTCTTACAGGGCTTGACAGGGTAGATGCAGGGAGGATGTTTCCTCTGGCTCGGGAGTCTAGAACCAAGGATCACAGTCTCAGAATAAGAGATGAACCATTTAGGATGAGATGAGGAGAAATTTCTTCACTCAGAGGGTGGTGAATCTTTGGAATTTGCAGAGAGCTCAGTCATTGAGTATATTCAAGACAGGTATCGATAGATTTTTGGATATTAAGGGAATCAAGGGATATGGGGACAGTGCGGGAAAGTGGATTTGAGGTAAAGGATTAGCCATGATCTTAGTGAATGGTGGAGCAGGCTCGAGAGGCCGAATGGCCTACTCCTGCTCCTAATTCTTATGTTCTTAAATACAGGGCCAGTGCTTTGTTTTGTCTTTGGGTAGCACTCTTGCCTCCAAGAGATTTGAGCACATAATCCAGCCTGACAGTCCAATGGTGAATTGAGGGAGTGCTCCACTCTCAGAGGTGCCTGAGATATTAAACCACAGCCCCATCTGTTCTATTTAAACAATGGCAGGGGCGTTCTCCCCGTCTCCTGGACAATTCATAACCCTCAACTACCATTACTAAAAGAGATGTTCTGGCTAATTGTCTTCTTGCTGTTTGTGGGACCGTTCTGTGCACAATTTGACTGCCAAGTTTCCCTATATTTCCACAGTAACTACACTACAAAAGTAATTAATTGGCTGTGAGCCACTATGAGATGTTCTGAAGTTGTGAAGAAAGAAAGACTTGCATTTATATAGCGCCTTTCATAACCACCAGACATGTCAAAGTGCTTTGAAGCCAATGAAGTACATCTGGAGTGTAGTCACCTTTGTAATGTGGGAACCACAGCAACCAATTTGTGCACAGCAAGCTGCCACAAACAGCAAGATGATCATGACCATATAATCTGTTTTTGTTGTGTTGATTGAGGGACAAATATTGACCAGGACATATAGAAAATAGGAGCAATAGTAGGCCATTCGAGTCTGCACCGCCAGTCAATATGATCATAGCTGATCCTCTGTTTCAACACCATATTCCCACTTTTTCCCCATTCCCCTTGATGGTTTTTCTTTCTAGAAATCTATCTATCTCCCTCTTAAATATATTCAGTGAATTGGCCTCCACAACCTTCTGTGGTAGAGAATTCCACAGGTTCACCACCCTCTGAGGGAAAAAAATTCTCCTCATCTCAGTCCTAAATTTCCTACCCCATATTCTGAGACTGTGACCCCTTCTTCTAGACCTCCCAGCCAGGGGAAACATCCTCCCCGCATCCAGTCTATCCAACCCCGTCAGAATTTTATACGTTTCAATGAGATCCTCTCTCATTCTTCTAAACTCTAGTAAATACAGATCTAGTCGACCCAATCTCTGCTCATACGACAGTCCTGCCATCCCAGGAATCAGTCTGGTGAACCTTCACTGCACTCCCTCTAAGGCAAGTATATTCTTTCTTAGGTAAGGAGACCAAAACTGCACACAATACTCCAGGTGCGGTCTCATCAAGGCCCTGTATAACTGTAGTATGACATCCTTGCTCCTGTACTCAAATCCTCTTGCAATGAAGGCCAACATACCATTTGCCTTCCTAACTGCTTGCTGCACCTGCATGTTTGCTTTCAATGACTGGTATACAAGGACACCCAGGTCCCTCTGTACATCGACACTTCCCAAGCCATCACATTTTAAATAATACTTTGGGCTAGACTTCACACTTTGCTGTCCATTGGCCAAAAAATGGGCGATGTTCCAGCAATTTTCGATGTCTCAGCCTTACCGATTGCTGGCTCATCGCCCATTTTTTGGATGGCAATTTTCCAGTTGGCGATAGGCCATCGATGTCAAATGGGCGATGCAAAAGTCAGCCATGTGATGCTCGCCCAAGGAATGGCCAGCGATGTGGAAAGCAAAAGCTTCCCTTGCAACGGGCTTCTGCGCAAGCAATTTTTTTTCCCCGGTTGACAGCATTTTGTGCGTTTCGGGAGCTCAAGGGTCATCCATACATGCGCAGATTGTGGTGGGAGAGAGAGGAGAGATAAAGGAGAGAGTTGTTGGAGTTGGAGGGAGGAGATTTGTGGAGTTTTGTGGAGTTTTTTGTCATTGGAGACTTGAATAAAGTGTTTTTTGCCTTTGAAGAATTGGAGATTTGGATAAATTATAGATATGTCATCATCATCTGAGAGCATGGCTGGGGATTGGAAAAGAGCAAAGCCGTTTTCGGACGAGGCCAACGAGGCCCTCGACGAGGAGGTCCACTCCAGGTGGGCAGAACTTACCTGGGGTGCTAAGGGCAAACCTCCACCCCGGGCGTAAAGGAAGCTGTGGTCTGAGATTGCAGACGTCGCCTCCTCGGCATCCCAGGAGGCGAGGGGGCCTGATCAGTGCCGGAAGCACTGGAACAGCCTTGTGGCGTCAGCTAGAGTAAGTACAGATTTTATATTGTATTGATGAAGATTGTAATTAAAACTGAAATAGTAAATCTCCTGGATTCAATTAAATTTTGTAAATTCTTACACACATACATACGCATATATACATATGCAGATCCAAAACACGCTGATCTTTGTTATAACCATACATCAATTGTGGATCTCATTTGCATGTAACGTTTGAAGCTGTTGTCTTTCCATGAAACTAGCTCGTCAATTAGCTTATGCCATGCTCTTTTCACGCTTGCAGAAGAAGATATCTAACAACAGGGCGCAGCAGAGGTGCACGGAGGGGACCCTGCTTACATGCAAACTTTAAGTGAGCTGGAGGAATGTGCAGCAGTGCTGGTGGGGACCACCAGTCGCTTGGCCACCACCCGTGGTGTTGCGGGACCCCCCCATGCATCACGTGAGTAATGTGTGAAACAGTTTTAAAGTAATGTAACATCATTTAATTAAAATGCAATGTAAGGATGATGTAATGTCATGTCATTAATGCAGCCTTTGTGCCACTCTCAGGTTGACAACATAAGAACATAAGCAATAAGAACAGGGGAAGGTCATCTGGCCAACTGTCCCCTTCTCGGTGCGCTCCCTATAAACCCCTGTGTCCATCTGCGACTGATGCAGCTGCGGCAGGTTTTCTGGGGCAGTTAAATCCAAATGATACATTAATATGTAAAGTCTTGTCGGTAATGTGTACCCTTCTGTTCTAATAAGCTCAATTGGCTCAATTGTGCTTTGAAGGTCAACCAGAGGCGCGAGTGGAGGCTGCACAGGAGGAGGAGGAGGCGTATATGTCCGAGCCAGAGGAGGAGGAAGAGGAGGAGGAAGAAATGGAGGAAGCCACAGAGGGGGATGCACCTGCGGCCACTGTGGAAGTTGCTATTGCGACCGAAGAGACACCGGGACCAAGCGGCATGCAGCCGGCACCGCCAAGGCGCGTTGTAGTGCGCATGCCGACCCCACAGAGGTCAGGTCAGCGAGCTCAACATTCGCCTGCAGTGGACGATCGGATAGAGGGCTTGATCTCCCTGTGCGAGGAGACGGTCGCGATAAATCGCGAGCATCTCCAGCGGTTAGCGCGGGAACTTTCCCGGGTGTCTGCTGCCCAAGCGGAGGCGATGCAGCAGACTCTGGAGGAGATGCGTGCACAGACTGCCGCCACCAATGCGGTATGCGTTGCTGGCTGAGCTCGGCGCTGCACCCCAAGGTGCCGTGATCGATTGAAGCACAACCCCCAGCGCACAAGCAAGTCAGGAGGAAGCACTTCCTTCTGACTTGGAAGTCGATGACCCTGCCCGTGCTTTGTCTTCCCCTCCAACCACCCTCCCAACAGCTGATCTTACCACCATCACCCCCACCATGGCAGGAAGTCTTGTCATTGCCCGCTGCACGCCCGCTGCACACCCGCGTCGCCTCAGTACCAGGGGACCAAAACTGACGGTTGGGCTAGGACACAGTGGGGTGCAGGATCTGGAGGGAAACGTGGCCGAGGTAGGGAGCGGGGGCGGGGTCGGGGGGGGGGTGGTATTGTTATTCATGTTTTTCTTGTTCTTCTTCTTGTTACTGTTGCTGTTGGGGGTGGGAATGGTGGTGTTTAAAATTGAAATTGTTAATAATAAAGTTTTGTTGAATTTTACAATTGTTGTGCATTGTCTTTTAATAACGTAATAACGAAAAAGCAACAATTCTCCAGCGATGTTCTCGGCGAGCTATCAGCCCGGCGATGTGCCGAAAGTTGGGATGGGCAATATGCGGGCGATTACCTCAGCGATCAGCTCGGCGATGTGAGCCAAAAGTCAGGGGGATAATTTTTCGGCGATGCTCCAACCTGAATTTCCACTTTTTTTGGCAAAAATGGGCAATGAAAGACCATTTTGGGCGATATATGGGCGATGTGAAGTGGAAAGTCTAGCCCCTGGTCCTTATGTTTTTCCTACCAAAGTGGATAACTTCATATTTATCCACGTTATACTGCATCTGCCATGTGTTTGCCCACTCACTCAACCTATCTAAATTGCCTTGCAGCATCTTTGCACCCTCCTCACAAATCAAAATCCCACCTAGTTTTGTGTCGTCAGCAAACTTGGAAATATTACATTTGGTTCCCTCATCCAAATCATTTATATATATATTGTGAATAGCTAGGGCCCAAGCACTGATCCCTGTGGTACCCCACTAGTCACTGTTCGCTATCCCAAAAAAGACCCGTTTATTCCTACTCTCTGTTTCCTGTCAGTTAACCAATTTTCAATCCATGCCAATACATTACCTCCAATCCTATGTGCTTTAATTTTGCACACTAACCTCTTATGTGGGACTTTATCAAGGCCTTCTGAAAATCCAAATACATTACATGCACTAGTTCTCCCTTATCTATTCTATCAGTTACATCTCAAAAAACTCCAGTAGGTTTGTCAAACATGATTTTCCTTTCATAAATCCATGTTGACTTTGTTTAATCCCATTGATATTATCTAAGTGTGCCGTTATCACATCCTTTATAACATACTGTAGCATTTTCCCTACTACTGATGTCAGGCTAACCGGTCTGTAGTTCCCCGTTTTCTCCCTCCCTCTTTTTTTAAATAGTGGGGTTACATTTGCCACCCTCCAATCTGCAGGAACTGTTTCATAATCTATAGAATTTTGGAAGATAACAACCAATGCATCTACTATTTCCATGGCTACCTCTTTTAGTACTCTGGGATGCAGATCATCAGGCCCTGGGGACTTATCGGCCTTCAGTCCCATTAGTTTCTCCAATACTATTTTCTTACTAATAATCATTTCCTTTATTTCCTCTTGCTCATTAGACCCTTGGTTCCCTAGCATTTCTGGGATGTTATTTGTGTCTTCTTCCATGAAGACAGAACCAAAGTATTTATTTAATTGTTCTGCCATTTCCTTGTTCCCCATTACAAATTCTCCTGTTTCTCTCTGTAAAGGACCTACATTTTTCTTCACTAATTTTTTACTTTTTACATACTTGTAAAAACTTTTGCAGTCAGTTTTTATGTTCCTTGCAAGTTTACTCTCATACTCTATTTTACCCCTCTTAATCAATCACTTGGTCCTGTTTTGCTGAATTCTAAACTGTTCCCAATCCTCAGGCTTGCTACTTTTTCTGGCAACTTTGTATAACTCCTCTTTGGATCTAATACTATACTTAATTTCTTTTGTTAGTCATGGTTGGGCCACTTTTCCTTTTGTGTTTTCATGCCAGAAAGGGATACATAACTGTTTCAATTCATGCACTCGTTCCTTAAATGTTAGCCATTGCCTATCCACCGTCATGCCTTTTAATGAACCTTCCCAATCTATCATAGCCAATTCATTCCTTATACCTTCATAGTTTCCTTTGTTTAGATTTAGGACCTTAATTTCAAATTGGACTACTTCACTTTCCATCTGAATAAAGAATTCAATCATGTTATGGTCACTCTTTCCTAAAGGACCCCGCACAATAAGACTGTTAATTAACCTCTTCTCATTACACAATACCCAATCTAGGAAAGCCTGTTCCCTAGTGGTCTCCTCAACATACTGGTCTAAAAAAAAACATCTCGTACACACTCCAGGAATGCATCTTCCACAGTATTATTGCTAATTTGGTTTGGCCAGTCTATATGTAGATTAAAGTCACCTATGATTACTATAGTACCCTTGCTACATGCATCTCCAGTTTCCTGTTTGATGCCGTCCCCTACACTACTACTATTGTTTGGAGGCTTATAGACAACTCCCATCAATGTTTTCTGCCCCTTGGTACTCCTTAGGTCCACCCAGACTGATTCTACATCTTGATTTTCTGAGCCAATATCCTTTCTCACTATTGCTCTGATTTCATCCTTTACTAACAACGCCACACTAACCCCTCTTCCTTTTTGCCTGTCCTTCCTAAATATCGAATATCCTTGGATATTCAGTTCCCAACCTTAGTCACCCTGCAACCATGTCTCCGTAATTGCAACTATATCGTATCCATTTACATCTATTTGTGCTGTTAATTCATCTACCTTATGACAGATGCTTCGTGCATTCAGGTACAATACTTTTAACTTTGTAATTTTAACATTATTAGACATCTTAACATTATTTTGTACTCTAGCCCTATTTGTCTTATCGCTATTTTTTCTTATCTGGACCCTATTTGTTAGTGCACTCTTTTATTTGTATGCTCTGTCCCTTCCTGACATAATCTGGTTATCCTTACCACAATCACTTTCCTGCATTGCTTCCCTGATGCCCTGCTCTTCCTCGAAAGGGTTTTTTACGTCCACCTGAGAGGACAGACGGGACCTCAGTTTAACGTCTCATTCAAAAGACGGTGCTGTATAAATGCAAATCCTTTCTTCTCTCTTTCTACACAGCAACCTCTCAACTCACCTGGTTTAATCATGATTTTCCAATTTTGTGGAGAATTTAAATCCTGATGTGACTAATGTTTCCTTTTGCAATCACAGGAGCTGAGGATAATTTGGGTTCTCTCACTTCTCAATCAAAGATTTATGCTCAATTGGCACATATGTTAATCCCTCTAATTAAGGGATGTGAATAAACAAATTAAGCACATACCATATTGAAATTCCCTTAATTATTAATTGGTGTTGTGGAACTCACAACAACGCATTGAACTCAGTAGAAATAATAGATCAAAACTGAAAATATTAGTGTGAATATTCATTGGGCTGGATTTTCGGCATATTTGTGCCTCGGTTAGCTCCCCGGTGGGGCGTTAAATGCTGTTTTGGGGCGTTATGCCAGGCGTCCAGGATTTACTGCCCGGGCGGAAGATTCGGCTACGGTTTGTGCTGGCGTAATAACTTACTGTCCCACCCTCCGTTTTTAACGTGGTGATGACGTCAATCGTTGTGCAATGCTGTGCTAGCGCCCCGGATGGAACATTCGGCCTTAACGCCTCATTTAATGCCCAACCCAGGAAACACCTGAAAAAAATCAGGCGTTCCCAGGGTGCAGCATTTTAAAATGGAGGGATGAGTATCCTATATCGCAGGTCATATTGACTACAATGGTTGTGGACATAATGCTGTGTGAAGCTCTAATTTGCAAACTTCACTTTTATCTGACATTACAGTGCCATGACAACTTCAGTGAGAGAATTTAATGGGGGCATCACGAGTTAGCCAGTGTATCATGCTCCATGCTATTTCCAGGTGGTGTCAAGCTAGAGGACGGACTCTTGGCCATGTCGACCCATGGATGAGGAGAGACCGAAGGTGTCCGGGGAGGAGGGCTTACCCCCCACACACAGGCACCAGTGCTCAGACCTCCAGCTCTCTGAGGAGCAGTGTGTGAGAAGACTGCGCTTCCGAAAGGAAGTGCTGACAGAGATATGCCATCTCCTACAGGCAGACTGATGCCTGCACCGCTCTGGAGGCAGCCTTCAATACTCCCATCAACAGGTAACTGAATTCATTGTGGTGTGCTGCATGTTGCACAGCTTGGCCATCATGAGGGGCCAGGCATTGCCCCTGGGGATTGCAGGCCCATCTCAGGAGGAAGAGGACGATGAAGAGGAGCCTGGTGAGGCCCCCATTGGATAGCACCCCCCCCATCCACGGGGGAGGCAGCGTGGAGATGCTGCCGGACCAACACTCGCACATCGCCAGCTCATAATGGGCCGGCTCTCCTAAATGGAGGCAACTGAGGGATGGAGTTAATACTGGACACGCTGTGTGCCCCCACAAAGGCACATCTCCAGTGAACGTTGCACAAGACACCAATGGCAAATGGCGAGTCATAAATGTTACTGCAACAAAGTCACAAAAACACCCCCCATCAAAATAAAACCAGACAGTATACAACATTATGTTGCAGTGCACTAAGCAACAATGGGCCCAAGTTTCCACATGATTCACGCCTGATTTTTAGGAGCAACTGGTGGAGAACAGACTATTTTAGAAATCGCAATTATCCACATTTTTTTTCTGCAGTTCGAGTCAGGTAGAACAGTTCTAGTTTAGAACAGAATTTTTTCTTCAAAAGGGGGCGTGTCCGGCCACTGACGCCTGATTTGAAAGTTTCCACAGTGAAAACGTACTCCAAACTAAAGTAGAATGGCGCCAGTGAAGATTTTTGTAGAACTGAAAAAACCTGTTCTACACATTAAAAAATCAGGCGCAGGTTACAAATTAGGCGTCCAGAACGAGGTGGGGGGGGGGGGGAACTCATTAAATTTGACAATAAATCCTTATTTATACTTCTACAAATATTATACAAATAAATCCAACCTGAATAAACATTTATAAGCCAAGAAAAGATTAAATAAACCATCTTCCTACCTGTGTGAAAGTGCTTCAGCCAGGGAGAATTCTGCAGCTGTTCGTGCCGCTGAGCGAGGGAGAGAGAGAGAGAGAGGGGAGGGAGAGAGAGAGGGGAGGGAGGGAGAGAGAGAGGGGGGGTCGGGGGAGCGGGTGTCGGGTCAGGGGGAGGGAGCGGGTCTCTGTCGGGGGGGGGGGAGCGGGTGTCGAGTCGGGTCTGGTCGGCGGGGGGGGCGGGGTGGAGTGAGTGTCGGGTCTGGTCGGGCGGGGAGCAGGAGCTGGCCGTGGGAGGAGCCTCATTCACGCAGCCCCAGTGAGGCCATTGGGCCAGGGCTAGGGGCTGCGTGCTTTGGGCCCCTCCCACACAGTTCGGCGCCTGGAGCTACTGCACTTGCGTGCCGACTGTAGCGCATGTGCAGAGGTCCCGGCACTGTTTTCAGCGCAGGGACCTGGCTCCGCCCCCCCCCCACAGCTCGTGCCGGCTGCGCCGAGTGCCACAGGACCTGTAAGTCGGTGGAGACTACCGAGGATTTTTTTAGGCGTCGTTTTCGGCGTGAAAAATGGGCGCCCAGCTCGGAGGGGCGCCCGTTTTTTTTCTTGTGGAAACTTGGGCCCAATAAAACTTCTCTGCCACTGCAAGTTTCGGCTCAGGCGCACAAAGTCCGTTGTGTAACACCTGACTTAATGCTGATGCTCCTCCAACTTAAATTTTCACCGAACCTTGCAGGCGGAGGCGCAAACTATTTTCAAGCGCGAACTTTAATGCCCCGACGCGATTAATGCTCCAAAATCCAAAAAGCCCCAAATCCAGCCCAATGTGTTGTGGATAGTAAAGTGTCTCAGATATCTGTTTGGCTCTGATTTGCAATGATTAGGGTATGGCCACGTGAAGCATACGGCATCCTAGGATTTATTAATACAGGCATAGCGAACAAAAGCAAGGACGTTATACTAAACCTTTATAAAACACTGGTTAGGTCTCAGCTGGAGAATTGTGGGCACCACACTTTCGGAAGAATGTCAAGGACTTAGAGAGAGTACAAAAGGATTGTACCTGGGATGAGGGACTTCAGCTATGTGGAGAGATTGGAGAAGCTGGGGTTGTTCTCCATAGAGCACAGAAGGTTAAGAGGAGATTTGAGACAGGTGTTCAAAATCATGAATGGTTTTGATAGACTAAATAAGGAGAAACTGCTTCAAGTGGTGGAAGGGTCAGTAACCAGAGGCCTCAGATTTAAGGTAATTGGCAAAAGAACCAAAGGCGACCTGAGGAAAAAGTGTTTTAGGCAGTGAGCTGTTGTGATCTGGAATGCACTGCCTGAAAGGGTGGTGGAAGCAGATTCAATCGTGGCTTTCAAAAGAGAATTGGATAAATGCTTGAAGGGAAACGAGCAGGGTAATGGAATGACCAAAGAGCCGACAAAGGCAAGATGGGCCCAATGGACTCTTTCTGTGCTGTATCATTCTATGATTCCATGTTTGCTTGGATCAGGAATTCAGTGAATGAAGATTGTGGGTGACAGCTCATGTCCGAGCACTCTGTAGCACCGTTTACTGTTGCTGCAATGTGCTGTGTCTCCATTTTGTTGTAATTCTTTTAATCAACGTATCATATTACAGGATGTCTTCACACGCTGCGGTATTTCCCTGGTACAGAGATGTCAAAGCACTTTCGACAGTGCTGCGCATATCTGCTTAAACCCAATGTTACCCATCCAAAGTGCAATTCAACGCAAAAGAGAAGAGGAACTTGCTTTTCTATAGCACCTTTCACATACCGAGGGCATCCAAAGGTGCTTCACAACTGAAGAATTAAATTTTAAAGTGTTGCCACTGTTATGAAGGCTAACATAGCAGCCAGTGTGCACACTGCAAGGTCACCGAAACAGTAAATGAGAGCAATTACCAGATAATGGGGCGGAAATTGCAACCTCGTCGGGTCTGTATGAAGTGTGCACGCACTCGGCAAGGTCTCCCAAAAGCCGGTTTTCAGGATGCGATACACATGCGCGGAAAACCGGCTTTTCCGATCTGTCAAAATCGAACGCATCCCCAGGAGAACATAAGAACAAAAGAACATAAGAACATAAGAATTAGGAACAGGAGTAGGCCATCTAGCCCCACGGGCCTGCTCTGCCATTCAACAAGATCATGACTGAGCTGGCCGTGGACTTAGCTCCACTTACCCGCCCGCTCCCCATAACCCTTAATTCCCTTATTGTTTAAAAATCTATCTATCTGTGACTTGAATACATTCAATGAGCTAGCCTCAACTGCTTCCTTGGGCAGAGAATTCCACAGATTCACAACCCTCTGAGAGAAGAAATTCCTTCTCAACTCGGTTTTAAATTGGCTCCCCCGTATTTTGAGGCTGTGCCCCCTAGTTCTCGTCTCCCCGACCAGTGGAAACAACCTCTCTACCTCTATCTTGTCTATCCCTTTCCTTATTTTAAATGTTTCTATAAGATCACCCGTCATCCTTCTGAACTCCAATGAGTAAAGACCCAGTCTATTCAATCTATCATCATAAGGTAAACCCCTCATCTCCAGAATCAGCCGAGTGAATCGTCTCTGTACCCCCTCCAAAGCTAGTATATCCTTCCTCAAGTAAGGTGACCAAAACTGCATGCAGTACTCCAGGTGCGGCCTCACCAATACCCGATACAGTTGCGGCAGGACCTCCATGCTTTTGTACTCCATCCCTCTCGCAATGAAGGCCAACATTCCATTCGCCTTCCTGATTACCTGCTGCACCTGCAAACTAACTTTTTGGGATTCATGCACAAGGACCCCCAGGTCCCTCTGCACCGCAGCATGTTGTAATTTCTCCCCATTCAAATAATATTCCCTTTTACTGTTTTTTTTCCCAAGGTGGATGACCTCACACTTTCCGACATTGTATTCCATCTGCCAAACCTAGCCCATTCGCTTAACGTATCTAAATCTCTTTGCCGCCTCTCTGTGTCCTCTATACAACCCGCTTTCCCACTAATCTTTGTGTCATCTGCAAATTTTGTTACACTACACTCTGTCCCCTCTTCCAGGTCATCTATGTATATTGTAAACAGTTGTGGTCCCAGCACCGATCCCTGTGGCACACCACTAACCACCGATTTCCAACCCGAAAAGGACCCATTTATCCCGACTCTCTGCTTTCTGTTAGCCAGCTAATTCTCTATCCATGCTAATACATTTCCTCTGACTCCGGGTACCTTTATCTTCTGCAGTAACCTTTTGTGTGGCACCTTATCGAATGCCTTTTGAAAATCTAAATACACCACATCCATCGGTACACCTTTATCCACCATGCTCGTTATATCCTCAAAGAATTCCAGTAAATTAGTTAAACATGATTTCCCCTTCATGAATCCATGCTGCGTCTGCTTGATTGCACTATTCCTATCTAGATGTCCCGCTGTTTCTTCCTTAATGATAGCTTCAAGCATTTTCCCCACTACAGATGTTAAACTAACCGGCCTATAGTTACCTGCCTTTTGTCTGCCCCCTTTTTTAAACAGAGGCGTTACATTAGCTGCTTTCCAATCCCCTGGTACCTCCCCAGAATCCAGAGAATTTTGGTAGATTATAACGAATGCATCTGCTATAACTTCCGCCATCTCTTTTAATACCCTGGGATGCATTTCATCAGGACCAGGGGACTTGTCTACCTTGAGTCCCATTAGCCTGTCCAGCACTACCCCCCTAGTGATAGTGATTGTCTCAAGGTCCTCCCTTCCCACATTCCTGTGACCAGCAATTTTTGGCATGGTTTTTGTGTCCTCCACTGTGAAGACCGAAGCAAAATAATTGTTTAAGGTCTCAGCCATTTCCACATTTCCCATTATTAAATCCCCCTTCTCATCTTCTAAGGGACTAACATTTACTTTAGTCACTCTTTTCCGTTTTATATATCTGTAAAAGCTTTTACTATCCGTTTTTATGTTTTGCGCAAGTTTACCTTCGTAATCTATCTTTCCTTTCTTTATTGCTTTCTTAATCATTCTTTGCTGTCGTTTAAAATTTTCCCAATCTCCTATTTTCCCACTAACCTTGGCCACCTTATACGCATTGGTTTTTAAATTGATACTCTCCTTTATTTCCTTGTTTATCCACAGCCGCTTATCCCTTCTCTTACCGCCCTTCTTTTTCACTGGAATATATTTTTGTTGAGCACTATGAAAGAGCTCCTTAAAAGTCCTCCACTGTTCCTCAATTGTGCCACCGTTTAGTCTGTGTTCCCAGTCTACTTTAGCCAACTCTGCCCTCATCCCACTGTAGTCCCCTTTGTTTAAGCATATTACGCTCGTTTGAGACACTACTTCCTCACCCTCAATCTGTATTACAAATTCAACCATACTGTGATCACTCATTCCGAGAGGATCTTTTACTAGGAGATCGTTTATTATTCCTGTCTCATTACACAGGATCAGATCTAAGATAGCTTGCTCCCTTGTAGGTTCTGTAACATACTGTTCCAAGAAACGATCCCATATGCATTCTATGAATTCCTCCTCCAGGCTACCCAGTGCGATTTGATTTGACCAATCGATATGTAGGTTAAAATCCCCCATGATTACTGCCGTTCCTTTTTCACATGCCTCCATTATTCCCTTGATTATTGCCCGCCCCACCATGAAGTTATTATTTGGGGCCTATAAACTACGCCCACCAGTAACTTTTTCCCCTTACTATCTCTATTCTCCACCCACAATGATTCAACATTTTGTTCATTAGAGCCAATATCGTCTCGCACAACTGCCCTGATATCATCCTTTATTAACATAGCTACCCAACCTCCTTTCCCTTCTTGTCTATCTTTCCGAATCGTCAGATATCCCTGTATGTTTAATTCCCAGTCTTGGCTACCCTGCAACCATGTTTCTGTAATGGCCACCAAATCATACCCATTTGTAATGATTTGTGCCCTCAACTCATTTACTTTATCCATGCGGCAGAGATTGGGCTATTTGCCCAACTCATGCCCAGTGAATGTCCTTCAAACTCTTATGACTGGAAAAATGAGACACATAGCTTTCTTTTACCAGTGTAACACTTTTAAAACAGAGAAAAATGTAATTTAATCACTCATTTTTACCTTAAAAACCCTGTCCATTGAGGTAAGTTTATTTTTAACCCTAGTAAAACACATTAAAAAAAATTCCAAAAAATATATATTTTTTAAAACATTTAATTACATTTAATTTCAATTCATTTTAAATATGTGAAGTGTTTTTTAAATTTATTGTTCTGTGTTTCGGTGTTTTTGGGGGTTATTGACATTGATAGTAATGGGAACTCGTACAAACGGAGTTCCCATTATTATCAATGAGAATACTAGATTGTGATTGGTGACAGGCCCACATGATTGCAGCATAGACGTTTGTACGTGGAAGACAGATCCCCACACGCTATGCAGTGAATGAAAGCCTCAGACCGGAATCTTACCTTTCCCCGGGACCAACAGGTAGTTTCATAGATTTTTTTGGAGTCGGCAGGAAGCCTCCGAACGGAATTTTCCCCCCAATCAGTTTGTGGTGGTGTTCGTTGTGAGATAAATGTTGACCCAAACATTGGGAGAACTCGTCTGCTCTCATTCAAATAATGCCACGATATCTCTTAATGAAAAGGAAGATGAGGCCTCAGTTGAATATCTCATTCGATAGTGCGGCACTCCCTCAATACAGCGCTGCAGAGTCAGCCCAGGTTACGGACTGCAGCGGTTCGAGACGGAGGTGCACCACCATCTTCTTTCAAGGGCAATTAGGGATGGGGCCTCATCACCGACTTCCACATCCCGTGAACTAATAAAACAAAAGAATTCCTGGACCCATGATCCCTCGAACTCAGAGGTGAGAGTGCCATGTCGGTAATTGAAAGATTACTAAGACATGGTGGGGCAGAAATTGCATAGCGCCGCGCCTGGGACGATTACTTTTGTGGTAGCGCAAACGAATCGCCGGGCGCTATGTGAGAGATTCTGACTGCACCTCCTTCTTGGAGCGCTAAATCAAGCATTACTATTTCCCTTGTAGCGCTAAAGCCGGCAGGGGGGCGATAGCGATGCAGCACTGAACAATGTCGAGGCCAGCGGTGCAGAGAATGGAGGCTCCTTCCCTCCCTTAAAGGGAAGGGCCATCGTTGCAGGCTCTGCATGGAAACAAGGTCCCTTGTCGCTGACGATCAGCCCCAAGTACTCTCGCAGAGTGCAGGCCTGATCGATCGCGGCCGATGAAAATGCTGAAAAATTAAAGTAAGGGATTCAGAAACATTTTTCATTGACGCAACCATCATCACCTTTAAATAGCGCTCCCCAAGCAGCCAGGCTCCTGAACAACACCTCCTGCAGCTTTCGGTGTTGTCGCCCAGCGCTACTGCAGGAGGTGGAACTGAAGTTCATGTCCGGGTTGCTACCGGGTCGATGCGCAGCACGACGATGTCACGATCTCCGGGCGTGCGACATCGTGACACGAGGGGTTACCGCCTCCGCAAACCTCGAGGAGAATTTCACCAGTGTCGGTACTCTCACTGCACCCGGTCGCAGAGCCATAAGCGCCCCTTTATCGCCCCCTGCAAGCACTAACGGGAGGCGCAAAGGAGGCAAATTTCTCGCCCTGTGACTTTAAATAAATATGTTTGCATAGGACCTTCAAGGCAATCAGAGAGGAGATTTCCATCACATTTATCTGGGCTGGGATCAAATCTAGGTTTAGAGGGGAAAGGACAGTAACCAATGCCCAACTTGCTACTGGATTTCAAGGTCAGAAATGAAATTTGTTTTTTTCAAACATGGATATGGTTCGAATTAGGTGCCCTGTAGAGAGCTCACTGTGTAACTGGGACAGCTGCACTAATCCACCCTTGGCAGTTCAACACACTGACCCGATTACAGTTCCGATTCTCGATATAGCCCAACCATAAATGTAATCCTTTAAAATGACAACGCTTGCACTCCTACTTTCGCAATTACTATTGAATTCATCGAGACCAGTAAATCCACATTCATTAGATACAGAGCCAAGCTTTTCAAATTTACAGGCAAAATCGTTTTCTACATCTCTTGGACGAAGAGAGCTGTGGAAGCTGGGATATTGAATAAATTTAAGGCAGAAATAGACAGTTTCTTAAACGATAAGGGGATAAGGGGTTATGGGGAGCGGGAGGGGAAGTGGAGCTGAGTCCATGATCGGATCAACCATGATCTTATTGAATGGCGGAGCAGGCTCAAGGGGCCGTATGGCCTACTCCTGCTCCTATTTCTTATGTTCTTATGAGTGCTGCACCAAAGAAAAACACGGAGAAAATTTATCCCGGACCAGGCCATTTTGTTACGGTGAACAATGAGGATGAATATCCGTGATGGTCTGTATTATACTATAGCCCTTTTTAGGTACAGACACTGGTGCTGTACCTGTGCAAATGCTTATTGCAATTATATTCCTTTGGAAGAAAAAATTCCGTTGCGCTCCCTTTTGGGGGCGGTAACACACGAGAGGCGCGGATTTTGCGCCAGGTGCAGAAGTCTCGCCTCTCGCGAGAATTTGGGGTTACCGCTCCCGAAAGAAAGTAACGCGCTCCACTTCCTTTCTGGGGCGGTGGTGAGGCAGACGTGTCGGGTGCGTGTAGCGCTGTCGTGTAGGAGGGGCTCTTCTCGTAATTAAAGGAAAGGGCCCAAGCTGCAAACTCTGCAGTTAATGAAAGGGGCATCCCTGGACCACCGGGGAGTGGGGGGTGCTGTGCCAGCAGCCCGACACTCAAGCAGATTGCTGGGCGGACCGATCGCGTGGAAGCTGCGATCAAAGCGGCAGGACAAAATCGGCTATTTTATTTTTTAAAGGCCCACACTTCCCCTTTAACTTGCAGTTTCAGGGGACGATACCCAATTTAGGTTGGGGACTCAAACGGAGGCGCGGCGCGTGGTGATGACGTCGCCATCACCGGCACAGCACAGCGGGGCGCTACGTGTTACCGCCGCCGCTAAACCCCCACCGAATTTAGAGGTAGTCGTTAGCGACGTCGCACCCAGGTGAAAAGCTGTTGGCGCCAATGAACTGAATTTCTGGTCACAAATTACCCGAATTCCGAGGCCTGTGTGTGATGCCTTAATGCAGGCATTAACCTATTGAAATATAATGTTGTAAATAAGTGTAATATATGTTATATGAAACAATAGTTGGATTACTGTAAGCTTCTGTTTGTAACTTGGGTTTCAGAGGCCTTTCACGTGCTGATCATGCATTATTCTTGTAGTTTATGATATCAGTGGATGCCACTGGGAGTGACATGTCTCTAACATTATGGTTTCAATGATATAATTAACTACAAGAGCACGCAGCATGTTCAAGTCCACTCCTGCACGCATTTTGGCCAATTTCTGCCAATGCAGGGTAATGCTGACATGGACTAGTTGGGCTGAATGGCCTGTTTCTGTTTTGTCATTTCTATGTATTTCACTGAGAAGGGCTGACCACTGGGGTGGAAGTGGGGTCCCTCTGTGTAGCGTTGTTTAATAAGTGCGTTTACAATTTTGTTCCATATAACACAAAGGGGAAAGCCACCTCACGCATCTTCAACTATTATTTCCAGGGCTATATCTTTCTCCGTTTGCTAAATTTAACAAAAAGTGTGAACGTGAAGTGTAGAATGATATTTTTAACCTTTTCAGTGAAATCTACAAATGGACAATGACATACATATAGGTGAGGTTAGGCAGTGTTTAACCTTCCAGCTTTGCAATTTCATTGATTTTTTTTTCACTATCTCCTTTAGGGCTTCATTCTGAGGCAATGGACATCATAGAGTCATAGGGGCCGATTTTCATCAAAGCTTCTGCCCGCCCAAGTGCCGCCCAAAGTGCCGCCGATGACCGCCGAGGTACTGGACGGTACTTTGGGCGGGATATTCATCGCCGAGGTCCCTCGAAGGTCGGCGGGCGGCAAATGGACGTACGCCGCCAATCTGGGTGGCAGCGGGCGGGAGGTCTCATTCTTGGCGCCCAAGTGCCGCCGAGGATGGAGTCAGGCCCATGGAGTGTCGAAGACCTGAAAAAACAAATCACCAATAAAAAATAAAAAATCTATCCGAAGAGCTTCAGGGGACGCCATCCAGGTAAGTCGCTGTTGATATATTTTTTTTAAATGTCCACTTACCTTTGTTTCAGGTTCTTCCTATTTACCGTTGGGGACAGACCAGCCTCCAGCCAACGGTCCAACCCCGTTCTGCCGCCGAATCCCGCCGACTCCCGCCCACAGGATTCTGGGAGTTGCAGGCAGGAGGTCAGTTGCGCCACTTGGCCGTCTGCTGACGTCAGCGGGCAGGCGATTCCCGGCGGCTATCCCATCCCGCCCGCTCCAGGCCAAATGGAAGGTGGCACTGGGCGGATCAAGAAGAGCAATGTCGGTGGCAGCGGGCGGTGAGTGATGTATTTCGGCCCCATAGAGTCATCGAGTCCATGCCGGCTCTCTGTGGAGCAATCCAATCAGTCCCATTCCCCCGCTCTATCCCCGTAGCCCTGCAAGTTTATTTCCCTCAAGTGCCTCTACAATTTCATTTTGAAATCATCGATCGTCTCCGCTTCCACCACGCTTATCGGCAAAGAGTTCCAGGTCATTACCACTCACCGCGTAAAAAAGTTCTTCCTCATCCCCCCCACCCCCTGTATTTCTTGCCCAAAACTTTAAATCTGTTTACCGTAGTCCTTGTACCATCAGCTAATGGGAACAGGCTTTCTCTGTCTACTTTATCCAAACCAATCATGATCTTGTGCACCTTTATGAAATCTCCACTCAAACCTCCTTTGCTATGAGTTAACATCGTTTGCATATCATCTTTCAAATCCACGTCCCACAATACTAAATATGTATTTTCTTCAGTGCGGAGGAATCACCTTTAAAGTTGGGTCGAATTCTCGCGTCGTATCCCGATGTCCTTCCCATCAATTTGTCCAGAAAGTCTGACGGAGACATTGGTGGAGCACGGGATCTGGAGCCTTCTGTTTCTTTCGTTGTCACCAAGCTGAAAGCAAACACACATATACGGTATGAAAGAACACAAGTAGTTGGTAATGTATGAAAACATTGTTAATACCAAGCTACCTGAAGAATATTTGAAATTGAAAGCAGATGAATTTAGTTGAGGAGATACATTTGAATGGGATACATTTATGTTTGCAGGTCGGATTATAATAAGAACATAAAAAATATAAGAAGTAAGAGCAGGAGTAGGCCATTTGGCCTCTCGAACCTGCTCCGCCATTTAATAAGATCATGGCTGATCTGATCATGGACTCAGCTCCACTTCCCTGCCTGATCCCCATAATCCTTGACTCCCCTATTGTTCAAAAATCTGACTATCTCCGCCTTGAATATATTCAATGACTCAGCCTCCACAGCTCTCTGGGGAAGAAAAATCCAAAGATTCATGACCCTCTGAGAGAAGAAATTCCTCCTCATCTTCGTTTTCAATGGGAGACTCCTGATCCTATGCCCCCTAGTTCTAGATCCCCTCATGAGTGGACACATCCTCTCAGCATCTGCCCTTGTCCAGCCCCCTCAGAATCTTATATGTTTCAATAAGATCATCACTCATTCTTCTAAACTTCAATGAGTATAGGCCAAACCTGCTTAACCTTTCCCCATAAGACAACCCTTTCATCTCAGGAATCAACCTAATGAACCTTCTCTGAATTGCCTCCAATGCAAGTATATCCCTCCTTAAATAATTCGAAGTATCAATGATTAAAACCTGGTATTTCTAGGATAGGATGGATGAGCATGTCTGCTCCAGATGTAACTTGATGCAGTTGACTTTATACGCACAAGCAATCTAGTTGTGCGAGGCCCCTTGGGGAAGAGTGACCATAATATGGTGGAATTCTGCATTAGGATGGAGAATGAAACAGTTAATTCAGAGATCATGGTCCAGAACTTAAAGAAGGGTAACTTTGAAGGTATGAGGCGTGAATTGGCTAGGATAGATTGGCGAATGATACTGAAGGGGTTCACTGTGGATGGGCAATGGCAGACATTTAGAGACCGCATAGATGAACTACAAAAATTGTACATTCCTGTCTGGCGTAAAAATAAAAAAGGGAAGGTGGCTCAACCGTGGCTATCAATGGAAATCAGGGATAGTATTAAAGCCAAGTTAGTGGCATACAAATTGGCCAGAAATAGCAGCGAACCCAGGGACTGGGAGAAATTTAGAACTCAGCAGAGGAGGACAAAGGGTTTGATAAGGGCAGGGAAAATGGAGTACGAGAAGAAGCTTGCAGAGAACATTAAGACGGATTGCAAATGTTTCTATAGATATGTAAAGAGAAAAAAGTTAGTAAAGACAAACGTAGGTCCCCTGCAGTCAGAATCAGGGGAAGTCATAACTGGGAACAAAGAAATGGCAGACCAATTGAACAAGTACTTTAGTTCGGTATTCACTAAGGAGGACACAAACAACCTTCCGGATATAAAAGGGGTCAGAGGGTCTAGTAAGGAGGAGGAACTGAGGGAAATCCTTATTAGTCGTGAAATTGTGTTGGGGAAATTGATGGGACTGAAGGCCGATAAATCCGCAGGGCCTGATGGACTGCATCCCAGAGTATTTAAGGAGGTGGTCTTGGAAATAGCAGATGCATTGACAGTCATTTTCCAACATTCCATTGACTCTGGATCAGTTCCTATCGAGTGGAGGTTAGCCAATGTAACCCCACTTTTTAAAAAAGGAGGGAGAGAGAAAACAGGGAATTATAGACCAGTCGGCCTGACATCAGTAGTGGGTAAAATGATGGAATCAATTATTAACGATGTCATAGCAGCGTATTTGGCAAGAGGTGACATGATAGGTCCAAGTCAGCATGGATTTGTGAAAGGGAAATCTTGCTTGACAAATCTTCTGGAATTTTTTGAGGATGTTTCCAGTAGAGTGGACAAGGGAGAACCAGTTGATGTGGTATATTTGGACTTTCAGAAGGCTTTCAATAAGGTCCCACACAAGAGATTAATGTGCAAAGTTAAAGCACATGGGATTGGGGGTAGTGTGCTGACGTGGATTGAGAACTGGTTGTCAGACAGGAAGCAAAGAGTAGGAGTAAATGGGGACTTTTCAGAATGGCAGGCAGTGACTAGTGGGGTACCGCAAGGTTCTGTGCTGGGGCCCTAGCTGTTTACACTGTACATTAATGATTTAGACGAGAGGATTAAATGTAGTCTCTCCAAATTTGCGGATGACACTAAGTTGGGGGCAGTGTGAGCTGCGAGGAGGATGCTATGAGGCTGCAGAGTGACTTGGATAGGTTAGGTGAGTGGGCAAATGCATGGCAGATGAAGTATAATGTGGATAAATGTGAGGTTATCCACTTTGGTGGTAAAAACAGAGAGACAGACTATTATCTGAATGCTGACAGATTAGGAAAAGGGGAGGTGCAACGAGACCTGGGTGTCATGGTACATCAGTCATTGAAGGTTGGCATGCAGGTACAGCAGGCGGATAAGAAAGCAAATGGCATGTTGGGATTTGAGTACAGGGGCAGGGAGGTGTTACTACAGTTGTACAGGGCCTTGGTGAGGCCACACCTGGAGTATTGTGTACAGTTTTGGTCTCCTAACTTGAGGAAGGACATTCTTGCTATTGAGGGAGTGCAGCGAAGGTTCACCAGACTGATTCCCGGGATGGCGGGACTGACCTATCAAGAAAGACTGGATCAACTGGGCTTGTATTCACTGGAGTTCAGAAGAATGAGAGAGGACCTCATAGAAACGTTTAAAATTCTGACGGTTCAGACAGATTAGTTGCAGGAAGAATGTTCCCAATGTTGGGGAAGTCCAGAACCAGGGGTCACAGTCTAAGGATAAGGGGTTAGCCATTTAGGACCGAGATGAGGAGAAACTTCTTCACCCAGAGAGTGGTGAACCTGTGGAATTCTCTACCACAGAAAGTTGTTGAGGCCAATTCACTAAATATATTCAAAAAGGAGTTAGATGAAGTCCTTACTACTCGGAGGATCAAGGGGTATGGCGACAAAGCAGGAATGGGGTACTGAAGTTGCATGTTCAGCCATGAACTCATTGAATGGCGGTGCAGGCTCGAAGGCCGAATGGCCTACTCCTGCACCTATTTTCTATGTTTCTATGTTTCTATGTTTTATCGTCATTATACAGTAAGAAAAATATTGCATTTGTATACTGCTTTCACAACCTTGAGACGTCCCAAAGCATTTTACAACCAATGAAGTATTTTTGAAGTATAGTCACTATTGTAATGTAGGAAACTGATGTAAGTAAGAACATAAGAACATTAGAAATAAAGTACGCCATTTTGCATTTTGAACCTGCTCCACCATTCAACAAGATCATGGCTGATCTTCTATCTCAACTCTACCTTCCTGCACTATCCACATAGTCCTTAGTTCCCAAAGATATATTGACCTCTATAAGAAAGTAGAGTTCAGTTGATGGCTCAGCTGGTTAAAGCAGCACTATGCAGCCCAGAATACTCCCAGCTTTGCTCCCCAGTCTGTGCTGAGTTGACTAATTTCAAATGAGGTGGCAGTCGGGTTGGTACAATTGGCCTCAGTGCCTTGGAGTTATCTGAGGGAAAATAGGGCCATTTTCCAGCTCCTGATTACTACCTGGCAACCTCTGCTGGTAGAAAGTGAGCGTGGATGTCAACTATTTACTCTTTCTCCCTCCCTCAGAGGTAAAAAGCCTTCTGAGACACAATGTGTAAGGTTCAATAGCTTGCTGACACTCAGAGAACCAAATGTGTGGCCCTTCCAACTCACTCCTGCTCTATCTGCAGTAGGCATGCACCAGGGAGCTGGAAATTATGACGGAGCATCAGCTTCTGACCTTATTTCAAGGTCTTCCGGGATGGCTTGTAAGGGACGGACACTCCACCTGCCTCGAACAAGACCATTGCAGTCGGGGCATCATTGTGGTGGGAGTTAGCACATCTCCAGCCCTCGCAGAGACCTGGTGTACGTCTGGGGGAGGTAAACTTGGGGTAAGACCATGTCGGTAGAAGTGGTGGCCACCTGCAGGTCCAAATCAGGATGTGGCCTGGACACGCTTGAGAGGTCATTTAATTCTCTTTTAAATTATTTGCAAAGTGGGTTTCCAGGGTCAGATCTGAGTCACTCCTGGGAGCCTGTCATCCATCTCCCAGGACTTCCCAGCCCCGTGGAATTGGCAGGTGCCCCAGATGTTTCCATTTGGAAGGGGAGTCCAAAAGCAGGTTTCATAAATATAAGATAGTCACAAATAAATCCTGTAGAGAATTCAGGAAAAACTTCTTTACCTCGAGAGCGGTGAGAATGTGAAACTCGTTACCACAGTGGGTAGTTGAGGCGAATAGGATAGATGCATTTAAGGGGAAGCTAGATAAGCACATGAGGGAGAAAGGAATAGAAGGATATGCTGATAGGGTTCGATGAAGTAGAGTGGGTGGAGGCTCGTGTGGAGCATAAACACCAGCGCAGACCAGCTGGGCCGAATGGCTTGTTTCTGTGCTGTAAATTCTATGCAATCTTTGGATATTAAGGGAATCAAGGAATATGGGGATAGTGCAGGTAAGTGGAGTTGAGGTAGAAGATCAGCCATGATCTCATTAAATAGCGGAGCAGTCTCGATGGGCCAAATGGCCTACTCCTGCTCCTATTTCTTACGTTCTTATGTTCTTAATTCTATGTGCCGCTATTGGCTTGAGTGTCTATCAGTGGGATGCAAGCAACCTCTCAATGCCTATCCATCGTCTACAAGGTCCATGTCAGGAGTACGATGGGATAGTCAGCACTCTCCTGGATGGGTGCAGGCTTGACAACACTCATGAAGCTTGGCACCATCTAGGGCAAAGCAGTTCCCTTGGTCAGCACGCTTGCCACTGAATTCAATATCCACTTCCTCCACCACTGTGGCAGCAGTACGTAAGGTCTACAGGACACACTGCAGCTTGTTACTATAGCACCTCCCAGCCTCCACCACCAAGAAGCACAAGAGCAGCAATATCATTGAAACGTCATACCGACTTGGACTCATGTCATCATTCCTTCATCGTCACGGGTCACTGTCCTGGAACTCCCTATCTAACATCGTCATGGGAGCATCACTGCCACAAGGAATACAACAGTTGAGGAGAAGGCCCACAACCACCTTCTCATGGCAACTAGGGTTGGGCAATAAATGTCAGCCTAGTCAGCCTTGCCCACGTCCCATGAACAAATGTTAAAAATGGTCCAATTATGCAGACAAAAAGGTTGGGTGTCAATTTTAATGGGCAAAAAAATCATGGTCTTGTGGTGGATAATTTCCCAACATGCATTCCTGGAGCTTGCCAGGAGGGTCCCCATGGAAAATCTGCCCTATAGTAAAGAAAAGAAAATGTAAGAACTTGCAGTTATATAGCATCTTTCACGACCACAAGACGTCCCGAAGCACTTTACAGTCAGTGACGTATATTTAAGCGTAGTCACAGTTGTAATCTAGGAGGTGCGGCAACCGATTTGCATACAGCAAGATCCCACAAACAGCACCAAAAATATATGACCAGATCTTTCTGGTGTAAAAACGCAAAAGGAAAAGTGGCCCAACCATGGCTAACAAAAGAAATTAAGGATAGTATTAGATCCAAAGAGGAGTTATACAAAGTTGCCAGGAAAAGTAGTAAGCCTGAGGATTGGGAACAGTTTAGAATTCAGCATAAAAGGGCCAAGAGATTGGTTATAGAGTATGAGAGTAAACTTGCAAGGAACATAAAAACCGACTCCAAAAGTTTCTACAAGTACGTAAAAAGAAAAAGATTAATGAAGACAAATGTAGGTCCTTTACAGAGAGAAACGGGAGAATTTGTAATGGGGAACAAGGAAATGGCAGAACAATTAAATAAATACTTCGGTTCTGTCTTCACGGAAGAGGACACAAATAACATCCCAGAAATGCTCGGGAACCAAGGGTCTAATAGCAAGAGGAATTAAAGGAAATGATAATTAGTAAGAAAATAGTGCTGGAGAAACTAATGGGACTGAAAGCAAATAAATCCCCAGGGCCTGATGATCTGCATCCCAGAGTACTAAAAGAGATAGTCATGGAAATAGTAGAAGTATTGGTTGTCCAAAATTCTATAGATTATGGAACAGTTCCTGAAGATTGGGGAGGGTGGCAAATGTAACCCCACTATTTAAAAAAGGAGGGAGAGAGAAAACGGAGAACTACAAACCGGTTAGCCTGACATCAGTGGTAGGGAAAATGCTGGAGTCTATTATAAAGGATGCGATAATGGCACACTTAGATAATATCAACGGGATTAAACAAAGTCAACATAGATTAATGAAAGGAAAATCATGTTTGACAAACCAACTGAAATTTTTTGAGGATGTAACTGATAGAATAGATAAAGGAGATCCAGTGGATCTGGTGTATTTGGATTTTCAGAAGGCCTTTGTTAAAACATAAGAGGTTAGTGTGCAAAATTAAAGCACATAGGATTAGGGATAATGTATTGGCATGGATTGAAAATTGGTTAACCGACAGGAAACCGAGAATAGGAATAAACGGGTCTTTTTCAGGGTAGCGGGACTAGTGGGGTACCACAGGGATCAGTGCTTGGGCCCCAGCTATTCACAATATATAAAAATGATTTGGATGAGGGAACCAAATGTAATATTTCCAAGTTTGCTGATGACACAAAACTAGGCGGGATTGTGAGTCGTGAAGAGAATGCAAAGACGCTGCAAGGTGATTTAGAATGGTTGAGTGAGTGGGCAAACAGATAGCAGATGCAGTATAACATAGAAACATAGAAACATAGAAAATAGGTGCAGGAGTAGGCTATTCGGTCCTTCGAGCCTGCACCACCATTCAATATAATCATGGCTAATCATGCACTTCAGTACCCCATTCCTGTTTTCTCTCGATACCCCTTGATCCCTTTAGCCAAAAGGGCCAAATCTAACTCCTTTTTGAATACATCTAACGAACTGGCCTCAACAACTTTCTGTGGTAGAGAATTCCACATGCTCACAACTCTCTGAGTGAAGAAGTTTCTCCTCATCTCAGTCCTAAATGGCTTACCCCTTATCCTTCGACTGTGACCCCTGTTCTGGACTTCCCCAACATCGGGCACATTCTTCCTGCATCTAACCTGTCCAATCCCGTCAGAATATTATATGTTTCTATGAGATCCCCTCTCATTCTTCTAAATTTCATTCAATATAAGTGTGAAGTTATCCACTTTGGTAGGAAAAACATAAGGACAAAGAATTATTTAAATGGTGATGGCTTTGGAAGTGTCGATGTACAGAGGACCTGGGTGTCCTTGGACACCAGTCATTGAAAGCAAACATGCAGGTGCAGCAAGCAGGTAGGAAGGCAAATGGTTTGTTGGCCTTCATTGCAAGAGAATTTGAGTACAGGAGCAAGATTGTCTCACTACAGTTATACAGGGCTATGGTGAGACCGCACCTGGAGTACTGTGTGCAGTTTTGGTCTCCTTACCTAAGAAAGGATATACTTGCCAGAGAGGGAGTGGAGCGAAGGTTCACCAGACTGATTCCTGGGATGGCAGGACTGTAGTATGAGTGTATTGGGTTGAGTGTATTCACTGGAGTTTAGAAGAATGAGAGGGGATCGCATTGAAACGTATAAAATTCTGACTGGGTTAGATAGACTGGATGTGGAAAGGATATTTCCCCTGGCTGGGAAGTCTAGAACAAGGGGTCACAGCCTCAGGATACGGGGTAGAAAATTTAGGACCGAGATGAGGAGAAATGTTTTCACTCAGAGGGTGGTGAACCTGTGGAATTCTCGACCACAGAAGGCTGTGGAGGCCAAGTCACTGAATATATTTAAGAGGGAGATAGATAGATTTCTAGAAACAAAAGGCATCAAGAGGTATGGGGAAAAAAGCGGGAATATGGTGTTAAGATAGAGGATCAGCCATGATCATATTGAATGGCGGTGCAGACTCGAAAGGCCGAATGGCCTACTATTGCTCCTATTTTCTTTGTTTCTACATTTCTATGATCATCTGTTTTAGTGATGTTGGTTGGGGGATAAATGTTCGGCCAGGTCCCCTAGGAGAACTGCCCTGTTCTCGTTCGAAATAGCACCATGAGTTATTTTACGTCCGCCTCAGAGGGCTTTACATTTGGGGCTTTGATGAGCCTTGTACGAAATTGGTGTTAGTCTCATGCACCTAATAATAGGGAGCTATGTGGGTCACATTATCACTGCCGTAATATCATGTGTACCTCTGCAAACACTGTAGAAAAATGTTACATCCATGTTACCATAGAAACCAGCATACGATCTTTTTTAAAAGAAAGACAAGAAATAAAATTTAGTGAGGAGAATATACGTTCCTTTATAATATTATTAGAATGACTGAGAATATATTGTTTTATCTCTGATATTTATCCACTAATGAATCTATTCATTTTCAAATAAATAGCCTACTTCCCTGGTTCTGTGCCTAGCTCTGCACACATCATTCAAATGGAAATCCTTCAGTCTAATTCAAGGATTTATTTATTTGAAGAGGTTGTAGGAGATGGCGGTTTATTGATGGGTTCCCATTTTTCAATCTAATATCCTTAAACTGACTTTAGCTTAGCTGGTTGATTAATTAATGGGCCAAATCTGCAAGTACAAATGTTCCCGCCTTTAATACGTTCTCAGTCTATAGTAGAGCCATTGATATTTCATAGCTGAACCATACAGATTGAGGATATCCCCAAATTCAGTCTCCATTCTGTACTAGACTTAGTCAGGGCAGCAGTTGGTGTGGTAAGATTGGTCTCGGCACCCCAGGTCTGGGGAGCGGACAACCAACTTTGGATCCTGATTCTAATTCTTGCTGAAGTGCATGTCTGTGGCCATTGGGTAAAGACTGCGCCAGTCTCGGCTCTGAAACCCCCTGTTGTCAAATAGCCTAAAACAATCAATGCCAATGGTTGGGGAGTCTTGGACAAGGGGGCATAGTCTAAAAATGAGAGCCAGACCTTTCAGAAGTGAAGTTAGGAACACATTTCTACACACAAAGGGTGGTAGAGGGTTGGAGCTCTCTTCCGCAAACGACAATTGATGCAAGGTCAATTGTTAATTTTAAATCTGAGGATAGATTTCTGTTAACCAAAGGTGTTAAGGGATATAGGGCAAAGGCAGGTATACGAACATAAGAACATAAGAAATAGGAGCAGGACTAGGTCCTTGCCCCCTCAAGCCTGCTCTGCCATTCAACAAGATCGTGGCTGATCATTGACCTCCACTCCACTTTCCCGCCCGATCTCCATATCCGTTGATTCCCCTAGAGTCCAATAATCTATCTATCTCAGCCGTGAATATATTCAGAGACTCAGCACCCACAGCCCTCTGTGACAGAGAATTCCAAAGATTCACAACCCTCTAAGTGAAGAAATTCCTCCACCTGTCTAAAAAGGCCTTCTCCTTCTCCTGAGACTGTGATCCTTAGTTTTAGACTAGGCATATGGAATTAGGTCGCAGATCAGCCATGATCCCATTGAATGGCGGAACAGGCTCGAGGGACTGAATGGCCGATTCCCATTCCTATCTTCCTATATCGCCAAAGGCACATATTTAAAAAATGTCCACTTGAGCATGGTGCCAGAGGACAATCACTGGTTTCTGTAGAACTGTATCATAGAATCATAGAAATTTACAGCTCGGAAGGAGGCCATTTTGACCCATCGTGTCCGCACCGGCCGACCAAGAGCCATCCAGCCTAATCCCACTTTCCAGCTCTTGGTCCGTAGGCCAGAAGGTTACGGCACTTTAAGTGCACATCCAAGTATTTTTTAAATGTGGTGAGGCTTTCTGCCTCTACCACCCTTTCAGGCAGTGAGTTCCAGACCTCCACCACCCTCAAGGTGAAGAAATTTCCCCTCATATTTCCTCTAAACCTCCCTCCAATTACTTTAAATCTATGCCCCCTGGTTGTTGACCCCTCTGCCAAGGGAAACAGGTCCTTCCAACCCACTCTATCCAGGCGCCTCATAATTTTATACACCTCAATCAGGTCTCCCCTCAGCCTCCTCCGTTGCAAAGAAAACAGACCCAGCATCTCCAATCTTTCCTCATAGCCAAAATTCTCCAATCCAGGCAACATTCTTGTAAATCTCCTCGGCACCCTTTCCAGTGCAATCACATCTTTCCTGTAATGTGGTGACCAGAACTGCACTCTGGAAGGAATCAACAACTTCAGCTGAGAAGGAAGCAAAAGGAAAAAAATTGGTGGAAAAAAAAATCTATCTAAATCACATTATTTTCACCAAATGCAATTGCTTACCCTGGTGGGGGCAGAGTGTTACCAGGTACACAGCAAGAGAAACCAGGCAGTGCCCCTGAGACAGCAGCACGTCATTTAGGCTGGCACTTTCTGGTCGGAGGTGCCATCTTTCGGATGAGATGTTAAAATGAGGCCCCGTCTGTGATAATGTCTGAGATCATCATTCCCTGTTGTTATTGAGGGATGATATAATCGTGGATGTTGGTACTGTAATTTTACATGTTTCCGGATCAGAGTGGCCAAGAGTGAAGGGAACGGGAACTATCCTACCTTAACACAGGGGTATCATTTGGGTCTGACACTACAAAGATCGGGATCAATATGGAGCTACCCTCAAAGAAATACACTGAAGTAACAACACAGAAACAAACCATTCGGCCCATCCAGTCCATATCCGTGCTTACTCTCCACATGAGCAAATAGTCCGAATCACATTCACCCACTCTGTTCTCAAATTCCTTCATTACCCATTCTCTCATCCACTCATCCAATCTAATCTTGAATGTGACATCGGGGTGATTTTAACCCAAGCCAGGCAGCGGGTAACTGATGGGATTCAATGGAAAGTAAAATCAGGTGTGGTGTAAAACAGGCGGCCAAATCCAATCCCATCAGTTTCATAGCCGCTGGGTTAGGTTACAATTACCCCCAAAGCTTCCTCCTGAACCACTGACGCTGGAAGTGACTTCTCCAGCATCACAACAACTTTCTCCAATCCCTCTGTTATAAATGTCCTTAAGTACAAACACTTTCGGGTATAGTGGTTGAAATTGGTTATTGCCTGTGACGAATCGATAGCCCATTTTACAACCCACCCTACCTCATTTTTCTTTGAAGTCAATAGAAGATCAAGCATGGTATAAAATGGCTGACGATTCACTATCGCCCATATTGGAGACCGATTCCACCGCCACCCACCCCCGTACTCTCCGACTGGTGCTGCTCCTGTGCAAATGTTTAACTGGCATAAATTCTTCTTAATCTTGTATCCATAGCCCCTTGTTCTTAACCCCTCAACTACTGGAAAGAGTCTGCTTCCAATCTACACTGTCCCATCTTTTCATAATTTCAAACACTTCTACCGTTTTGCCCAATAACCACGCAGTTCCATCAAAATTGCCAAGTCTTTCTTCATATTTGTAATTCCTCCTGCCAGGAACCACCCGAGTGACTCTCAGACCCACTCTCATGAAGACCAGGCTTGCCCCAGGTGCTTAAGAACCTTCAGGGATGGACAACATTAATGTGCTTCTGTAATCAGGGATGGTAGCATAGTGGTTATATTACTGGACTAGTAATCCAGAGGCCTGGACACGAGTACAAAGATCCGGAGGCATGAGTACAAATCCCACCACGGCAGCTGGGGAATTTAAATTCAATTAATTAAATAAATTTGGAATAAAAAAGCTAGTATCAGTAATGGTGACCATGAAATTACTGGATTGTTGTAAAAACTCATCTGGTCCACCAATGTCCTTTAGGGAAGGAAATCTGCTGCCCTTACCCAGTCTGGCCTATGTGTGACTCCAGACCCACAGCAATGTGGTTGACTCTTAACTGCCCTCTGTGGTTCAATAAGGTTCAATAACCACCATCCTCTGAAGAGCAATTTGGGATGTGCAGTAAATGCTGGCCTTGTCAGCGAAGCCCATATCCTCTGAACAAATAATAAAAAAACATGAATTTGCCTTTTTTGCACAGGCAAAAAAGGCAAAGTGTAGCAGTCAAAGCTACTCTTTACCACAAGCTGACTGCACAGAACCAGCTTTGTCACACGTTATTTTCAAAGTTTTATTTTTGGTCCCGCGATCAATATTCCTGTAAGAAAGACTGGTATTAGAGATTCATATATATATTCAATTTGTAGTCATTGACCAAACTAATCTTACCCATAATTCTCTGTGGGCAAGGGAATGTTAGAAGCTTCATGAATGTACGCAGAACTCAGTTTTGACGAGGTTCAAATAACAAACTAACACGAGCTGCGAGCTAAGGTCACATTAGTATAATAACAAAGTAGAAATTGGAGTTGGTCTAATCAAACCTAATAGTTAGAATAAAGTAACACAAATAAGAGGTTCCAGAGAGATGAAGGAAATTATAAACAAGATAACATGAACAAGCAGGCATTGATGGAGATAGGAGTGGCCCGGAAGCTTGCTCTGATTTGAGTGACAATGGTATTTTGATCATGAGAACCAAGGTGATTTTGTTAAAGTCTACATATGGACACTGGACAAACAAACCTTTGATAAGAAATTGGTTAAAATATCGATACTCAAAGAATACCTTTGCACAGAGACGGTTGGAATAGCAACGTACCGATTTAGGACAACACCGACCTTTGCACAGGAGTTTCCTGGGACCTGGGCATGCGAGCTTTCATTAATTATCGCTTTTTGTTAAGTATACTATTGCTGTAAGCTTAATAAATCTAATCTATTGCACAAACCATACTGACTGCTGCCTATTAAGTATGTCTGGTTAAAGGACCCTTAAAAGTTCTTCATTCCTCATATGTAGCTGTAATTATAAATAATAATTACATTGGTATTGCAATCCCCACTCTACAATTAATTGCATTTGTAAACTTACACACCAATAAAACACATAGATCCCCTGTTGAATGGATGAAATACGTTTCGACAAAAACAATGCAATGAACACGATTTGAGGGGGAGGCATGAGTAATCCATTTTAATTATGAACTTTCAAGGAGATTATATGAGATTTAATGAGTTTCCTTCACAATTCTGCCGAAGGCCAACTATTGCTCTGAAAGCCCTCAGCTGCATATGATGATTTTCATTAGTAAAACGTCCTAAGGCGCTTCACAGGAGCGATTATCAAACAAAATTTGACACCGAGCCACATAATAATATATTATGACAGGGTGACTAAAAAGTTGGTCAAAAAGATACGTTTCAAGAGCAGCTTAAAGGAGAAGATAGAGGTAGAGAAATAAAGATGTTTTAGAGAACATAAGAACAAAAGAACATAAGAATTAGGAACAGGAGTAGGCCATCTAGCCCCTCGAGCCTGCTCCGCCATTCAACAAGATCATGGCTGATCTGGCCGTGGACTCAGCTCCACTTACCCGCCCGCTCCCCGTAACCCTTAATTTCCTTATTGGTTAAAAATCTATCTGTGACTTGAATACATTCAATGAGCTAGCCTCAACTGCTTCCTTGGGCAGAGAATTCCACAGATTCACAACCCTCTGGGAGAAGAAATTCCTTCTCAACTCGGTTTTAAATTGTCTCCCCCGTATTTTGAGGCTGTGAAAGAGGGGATTCCAGAGCTTTGGGCCTTAGCGGTGACCAAGGTTGGGAACTTAACATCCAGGGGTATTCAACATTTAGGAAGGGTAGACAGAAAGGAAAAGGAGGTGGGGTGGCGTTGCTGGTTAAAGAGGAAATTAATAGTAAGGAAAGACGTTAGCTTGGAATTGGTATGGGTGGAGCTACGGAATACCAAAGGGCAGAAAACGCCAGTGGGAGTTGTGTACAGACCACCAAACAGTAGTAGTGAGGTTGGGGACAGCATCAAACAAGAAATTAGGGATGCGTGCAATAAAGGTACAGCAGTTATATTGGGCGACTTTAATCTACATATTGATTGGGCTAACCAAACTAGTAGCAATGCGGTGGAGGAGGATTTCCTGGAGTGTATTAGGGATGGTTTTCTAGACCAATATGTCGAGGAACCAACTAGAGGGCTGGCCATCCGAGAGTAGGTGATGTGTAATAAGAAAGGACTAATTAGCAATCTTGTTGTGCGAGGCCCCTTGGGGAAGAGTGACCATAATATGGTAGAATTCTTTATTAAGATGGAGAGTGATCCAGTTAAATCAGAGATTAGGGTCCTGAACCTAAGGAAAGGTAACTTCAATGGTATGAGACATGAATTGGCTAGAATAGAATGGCGAGTGATACTTAAAGGGTTGACGGTGGATAGGAAATGGCAAACATTTAAAGATCACATGGGTGAACCTCAACAATTGTACATCCCGGTCTGGAGTAAAAATAAAATGGGGAACGTGGCTCAACCGTGGCTAACAAGTGAAATTAACAATAGTGTTAAATCCAAGGAAGAGGCATATAAATTGGCCAGAAAAAGCAGCAAACCTGAGGACTGGGAGAATTTTGTAAATCAGCAGAGGAGGACAAAGGGTTTAATTAGGAGGGGGACATTAGAGTATGAGAGGAAGCTTGCTGGGAACATAAAAACTGACTGCAAAAGCTTCTGTAGATATGTGAAGAGAAAAAGATTAGTGAAAATAAACATAGGTCCCTTGCAGTCAGGTTCAGGTGAATTAATAATGGGGAACAAAGAAATGGCGGACCAGTTAAACAAATACTTTGGTTCTGTCTTCACGAAGGAAGATACAAATAACCTTCCGGAAATACTAGGGAACCGAAGGTCTAGTGAGAAGGAGGAACTGAAGGAAATCCTTATTAGGTGGGAAATTGTGTTAGGAAAATTGATGGGATTGAAGGCCGATAAATCTCCGGGGCATGATAGTCTGCATCCCAGAGTACTTAAGAAAGTAGCCCTAGAAATAGTGGATGCATTGGTGAGCTTTTCCAACAGTCTATCGACTCTGGATTGGTTCCTATGGACTGGAGCGTAGTTAATGTAACACCACTTTTTAAGAAGGGAGGGAGCGAGAAAACAGGTAATTATAGACTGGTTAGCCTAACATCAGTAGTGAGGAAAATGTTGGAATCAATTATTAAAGATGAAATAGCAGCGCATTTGGAAAGCAGTGAAGGAATCGGTCCAAGTCAGCATTGATTTATGAAAGGGAAACCCTGCTTGACAAATCTTTTGGAATTTTTTGAGGATGTAACTGGTAGAGTGGACAAGGGAGAACCAGTGGATGTGGTGTATTTGGACTTTCAAAAGGCTTTTGACAAGGTCCCCCACAAGAGATTGGTGTGCAAAATTAAAGCACATGGTATTGGGGGTAATGTACTGACATGGATAGAGAACTGGTTGGCAGACAGGAATCAGAGAGTCGGGATAATCGGATCCTTTTCAGAATGGCAGGCAGTGACTTGTGTGGTGCTGCAGGGCTCAGTGCTGGCACCCCAGCTATTTACAATATATATTAATGATTTAGATGAAGGAATTGAGAGTAATATCTTCAAGTTTGCAGATGACACTAAGCTAGGTGGTGGTGTGAGCTGTGAGGAGGACACGAAGAGGTGCAGGGTGACTTGGACAGGTTAGGTCAGTGGGCAAATGCATGGCAGATACAGTATAATGTGGATACATGTGAGGTTAGCCAATTTGGTGGCAGAAACACAAAGGCAGAATATTATCTGAATGGCGGCAGATTAGGAAAAGGAGACATTCAACGAGACCTGGGTGTCATGGTACATCAGTCATTGAAAGTTGGCATGCAGATACAGCAGGCAGTGAAGAAGGCAAATGGTATGTTGGCCTTCATAGCAAGGGAATTTGAGTATAGGAGCAGGGAGGTCTTACTGCAGTTATCCAGGGCCTTGGTGAGGCCTCATGGCTCAGTGCTGGGGTCCCAGCTATTTACAATATACATTAATGATTTAGATGAAGGAATTGAGTGTAATATCTTCAAGTTTACAGATGACACAAAGCTGGGTGGCAGTGTGAGCTGTGAGGAAACATAGAAACATAGAAAATAGGTGCAGGAGTAGGCCATCCAGCCCTTCGAGCCTGCACCACCATTCAATAAGATCATGACTGATCATTCCTTCAGTACCCGTTCCTGCTTTCTCTCCATATCCCTTGATCCCTTTAGCTGTAAGGGCCACATCTAACGCCCTCTTGAATATATCCAATGAACTGGCATCAACAACTCTCTGCGGCAGGGAATTCCACAGGTTAACAACTCTCTGAGTGAAGAAGTTCCTCCTCATCTCAGTCCTAAATGGCTTACCCCTTATCCTACGACTATGTCCTCTGGTTCTGGACTTCCCCAACATCAGGAACATTCTTCCTGCATCTAACCTGTCCAGTCCCGTCAGAATTTTATATGTTTCTATAAGATCCCCTTTCATCCTTCTAAACTCCAGTGAATACAGACCCAGTCAATTCATTCTCTCCTCATATGTCAGTCCTGCCATCCCAGGAATCAGTCTGGTGAACCTCCGCTGCATTCCCTCAATAGCAAGAACATCCTTCCTCAGATTAGGAGACCAAAACTAACACAATATTCCAGGTGGGACCTCACCTGGATGCTAAAAGGCTGCAGGATGACTTGGACAGGTTAGGTGAGTGGGCAAACACGTGGCAGATGCAGTATAATGTGGATAAATGTGAGGTTATCCACTTTGGTGGCAAAAACACGAAGGCAGAATATTATCTGAATGGTGGCAGATTAGGAAAAGGGGAGGTGCAGCGAGACCTGGGTGTCATGGTACATCAATCATTGAAAGTTGGCATGCAGGTGCAGCAGGCGGTGAAGAAGGCAAATGGTATGTTGGCCTTCATAGCTAGGGGATTTGAGTATAGGAGCAGGGAGATCTTACTGCAATTCTACAGGGCCTTAGTGAGGCCCCACCTGGAATATTGTGTTCAGTTTTGGTCTCCTAATCTGAGGAAGGACATTCTTGCTACTGAGGGAGTGCAGCAAAGGTTCACCAGACTGATTCCCGGGATTACAGGACTGACATATGAGGAGAGACTGGATCGACTGGGCCTGTATTCATTTGAGTTTAGAAGGATGAGAGGGAATCTCATAGAAACATATTAAATTCTGATGGGACTGGACAGGTTAGACGCAGGAAGAATGTTCCCGATGTTGGGGAAGTCCAGAACCAGTGGACATAGTCTTAGGACTGAGATGAGGAGAAACTTCTTCACTCAGAGAGTTGTTAACCTGTGGAATTCCCTACCGCAGAGAGCTGTCAATGCTGGTTCATTGGATATGTTCAAGAGGGAGTTAGATATGGCCCTTACAGCTTAAGGGATCAAAGAGTATGGAGAGAAAGCAGGAAAGGGATACTGAGGTGAATGATCAGCCATGATTTTATTGAATGGTTGTGCAGGCTCGAAGGGCCGAATGGCCTACTCCTGCACCTATTTTCTATGTTTCTATGTTTCTATTGGTGGAGCAATTAAAATCGGTGATGTTGAAGAGGCCAGAATTAGAGGAGCGAAGAATTGGGGCGAGGCATGGAGGGATTTGTAAAACAAGGATGAGAATTTTAAAATTGAGGCGTTGCCGGGCCAGGAGCGAATGGGACTTGGTGCAAGTTATGATACTGGCAGCAGTTTTAGATGAATACAAGTTCACAGAGGGTGCAAGGTGGGAGGCCAGTCAAGGGCAGCTCCTTCCTGAGTACAGTGTAAACAGGACTGGGTGCTGGGAGGCACAGAAAGTTCCATCTCCCATTTCCCCCTCTGATACCCTCACCCCTCTGGTCTCACCTAAACTAGGGTGGAAAACATTTAAAGAAATATTCTAAAATTCTTAATGAATATGCCTCATAACTTCCTTGCTTTTGTACTCTTTGCCTCTATTTATGAAACCCAGTATCTCATATGCCCTGTCACCTTCAATGCTTTGTGCACGTATACCCTCAGTTCTCTCAGTTGATGCACTCCCTTTAGAATCTTACCCTTTAGTTTATATTGCCTCTCTTCATTCTTCCTATCACTTCGCACTTTTCTGTGTTAAATTTCATCTGCCATTTCTCCGCCCATTTCACCAGCCAGTCTATGTCTTCATGATGCCTATCACTATCCTCCTCACTGTTCACTATACTTCCGAGTTTTTTGTCATCTGCAAATTTTGAAATAATGCCCTATCTACCCAAGTCCAAATCATTAATATATATCAAGAAATGCAGTGGTCCTATTACCGACCCCTGGGGAACACCACTGTATACCTTTCTCCAGTCCGGAAAACAACTGTTCACCACTGCTCTCTGTTTCCTGTCACTTAGCCAATTTCTACAAGCTGCCACTGACCCTTTTATTCCATTTTGCTGGCGAGCCTGTTATGTGGCACTTTGTTGAATGCCTTTTGGAAATCCATGTCCGTCACTTCAACTGCATTGCCCTCATCAACCCTCTCTGTTATCTCATCAAAAAACTCAATCAAGTTGGCTAAACATGATTTGTCTTTAACAAACCCGTGCTGGCTTTCCTTAATGAATCCATACTTGTCCAAGTCATTTTGTCTGAATTATTGTTTCTAAAAGCTTCCCCACCATCGAGGTTAAGCTGACTGGCCTGTAGTTGCTGGGCTTATCCTTAACACACTTTATTGAACAAGGGTGTAACATTTGCAATCCTCCAGTGAATGAATCAACAAAAGCAAGGCTTCGAGGAAAGAAAACGGCAACGTATCCTCTTGATAATTGAGAGCTGCGAGATTCAAATCTGAAATTAGAATTCAAATGATTCTTACCAAACAGGTCGCATTTCACTAATAATCCTCCCATGGTTCCAACATGATTGGAACACACTGTCCCGGAGTTTGTGTTCAGCAGAGAGGCAAGTGACGTTTTCAGAGAGTGACAGTGTATCTTGCTGTGCTTCTCGGTTGGGTTGCTGGCTTTTAATCGCAGCAGAACTTTGCCATTAAACCCGATCTATTCGGTTAGGTGCATGAGCTCCAGGAGCAAAGAGGAAATACCGTGCGACCTAACTTGTTCCCACTGCTCACTTTCTCACTTCAGACCTCTGGTGATGGGACTGTGCTGGAGCCACATATCAAATACAGATTGCATCAATACGCTACATATTTATCAATAAACTGCCTTAGATTTCAGATATAAATTGTGACTGCTTTACTGTACATGAGGACGTAGTGAGCCAGATGCCCCCAGTATGGGTCATGTGCAGTTTTCTCCTTCTCCTTCTGTGTTCTCTTTCTGATGGTCATTCATTTTTTATTGTTCATTCTTGGGAGTGTACTATAGATCACCACGCAGTCAGAGGGAGATACAAGAACATATATGTGAGCAAATTGCTGAAAAGTGCAAAAACTATAGAGCTGTAAGAGTGGGGGATTTCAACTACTCTAATATTAACTGGGGAAAAAGTAGTGTGAATGGTACAGAGGGTGCAGAATTCCTAAAATGCATTCAGGAGAACTTCTTTAGCCTGTGTGTAACAAGCCCAACAAGGGAGGGGGCGGTTCTGGACTTGGTTTTGGAGAATGAAGAGGGGCAGGTGGAAGGGGTATCAGTGGGAGAGCAGTTTGGTGCTCGTGATCATAATTCACTAAGATTTAGGGTAGTTACGGAAAAGAACAAAGGAGGAGCAGGAATAAAAGTTCTCAATTGGGATAAAGCTAATTTTGATGAGCTGAGATGGGATTTGGCCAAAGGTGACTGGAAACGGCTACTTGATGGTAAATCAATGTCAGAGCAGTGGGAGGCAATCAAGGAGGAGAGCCAGAGGGTACAGAGCAAGTATGTTCAATTAAAAAAAAGGTGGGGCTAAAAAATCTAGAGCCCCCTGGATGTCAAGGGACATACAGGGTATGATAAAGAAAAAAAGGGAAGCTTATGACAGATACCGGGAACTCAACACTGCAGAAACTCTGGAGGAGTATAAGAAGTGCAGGGATGCAATTAAAAAAGATATCAGGAAAGCAAAGAGAGAGCATGAAAGAATGTTGGGAAGTAAAATCAGGGAAAACCCAAAGATGTTTTATAAATACATTAAGAGTAAGAGGATAACTAGAGAAAGAGTGGGGCTTATTAGAGACCATAAAGGAAATTTGTGTGTGGAAGTGGAAGACGTCGGTATAATTCTTAATGAATATTTTGCATCTGTTTTCACAAAAGAGAGGGGCGATGCAGACTTTGCAATGAGGGAGGAGGAGTGTGAAATCTTAGACGAGATAAATATATGAGAGAGGAAGTATTAAGGAGCTTAGCTGCTTCGAAAATGGATAAATCTCCCAGGCCAGGATGAAATGTATCCCAGGCTGTTAAGAGAAGCAAAAGAGGAAATAACAGACGCTCTGACCATCATTTTCCAATCCTCTCTGGCTACATAGAAACATAGAAAATAGGTGCAGGAGTAGGCCATTCGGCCCTTCGAGCCTGCACCACCATTCAATATGATCATGGCTGATCATTCCCTCAGTACCCCTTTCCCGCTTTCTCTCCCTACCCCTTGATCCCTTTAGCTGTAAGGGCCATATCTAACTCCCTCTTGAAAATATCCAATGAACTGGCATCAACGACTCTCTGCGGCAAGGAATGCCACAGGTTAACAAGTCTCTGAGTGAAGAAGTTTCTCCTCATCTCAGTCCTAAATAGCCTACCCCTTATCCTAAGACTGTGTCCCCTGGTTCTGGACTTCCCCAACATTGGGAACATTCTTCCTGCATCTAACCTGTCCCGTCCCGTCAGAATCTTATATGTTTCTATGAGATCCCCTCTCATCCTTCTAAACTCCAGTGTATAAAGGCCCAGTTGATCAAGTCTTGCCTCATATGTCAGTTTATACAAGTTATACAAGTTTTTGTTGTTGTTCCTTCCGAGGTTCGAGAGGGAAAGAAGGGGTAATGCTTCTAGGGGATTATAATTTAGTCTATGGGAGAGACTGTCAGATTATAATGATTATTAAGAAGACAGGGATGCCGAATGTTCTATTACTATAATAACTTAAACTGCTTCATATTATGGTTTAGCTCAGATTTCAATCTGGAAGCAAACTGTTAATTCCCACCAAGAATGTAAAAAAAATGTCCAAGTGTTCATGTAAATAAATAAGAACAATGGACTGCCGTTCAATTCTTGTATCAGATATACATTTATTCAGGAATTTTTTTTGTTTCCTCCTTCAGCCATCGTCATATTGATGGCGTAGGAAAATATTCAAATATGAATATTCATTTGCATGCACATCATTCCATTTCATGGTGACAAATTAAATAAAATCTTGACCCCAAGGTGCCTCAAAGCTTAATACCCCTGCCTTACCGCCTACATACATTGCAAAAATAACACCCGCTGGCATGTTAATGAGCTGAAACGCAGAACTGGCTCCAGTTCTCTCCACTGTTTAGTGTCGATGTTCGGATTTGACTGGGTTTACCTCAGTAAACTGAGGGCTCCGTCCTCTCAACCGTGCCGTTTCGGGTTGCCAGCCCTCCAGATTGTCCTGGAATCTCCAGGAATTCATGATCAATCTCCAGGAGTCTGCTGCGAGCAAAGTCATTTGAGGAGAATTGAATTTTCTTTTCCCATGGATTACACAGGATATATGGCACAGAAACAGGCCGTTCGGCACAACCAGTCCATGCCGGCGTTTATGCTCCACTCGAGCCTCCTCCCGTCTTTCCTCTTCTAACTCTATCAGCATAACCCTCTATTCCAGTCTCCCTCATACGCTTGTCTAGCCTCCCCTGAAATACATCCGTACTACTTGCTTCAACCACTCCCTGTGGTAGTGAGTTCCACATTCTCACCACTCTTTGGGTAAGACGTTTCTTCTGAATTCCCAATTTGATTTCTTGGTGACTATCTTATATTGATGGCCTCTAGTTATGCTCTTCCCCACGAGTGGAAACACTCTCTCTGTATCCACTCTATCAAATCCTTTCATAATTTTAAAGATCTCTATTAGGTCACCCCTCAGCCTTCTTTTTTCAAAAGAAAAGAGACCCAGCCGGTTCATCCTTTCCTGATATGTATACCCTCGCATTTCTGGTATCATCCTTGTAAATCTTCTCTGTACCCTCCTAAGTGCCTCTATATCCTTTTTATAATATGGTGACCAGAACTATACGCAGTACTCTAAATGTGGTCCAACCAAGGTTCGATACAGGTTTAGCATAACTACTTTGAATTTATCTATTATTTACTTTCCTTTATTAGTTATAAAAATGTTCAACGTGGGAAAAATGGCTGTTGACTGGACCTAGGTAGCAGAGTGATTATGTTACTGGACCAGTAATCCAGAGGTCTGGACTAATGATTGGGAGACGTGAGGTAAAATCCCACCAGGGCAGCTGGGAAATTAAAATTCAGTGAATTAAATAAATCTGGAATAAAAAGCTAGTTTCAGTAATGGTGACCGTGATTGTTGTAAAAACCCATCCAGTTCACTAATCTCCTTTAGGGAAGGAAATCTGCTGTCCTTACCCGGTCTGGCCTATATGTGACTCCAGACCTACAGCAATGTGGTTGACTGCTAATTGCCATCTGAGATGGACCAGCAAGCTACTCGGTTGTATATTGAAGAATATGGCTCAACACCACCTTCTCAAGGGCAATTAGGGATGGGTAATAAATGCTGGCCCACATCCCATGAATTAATTTTTTTTAAACTAGATGGTTGGAGGCAGGAGGTCATGTGATGCAACCTCCAGGAATACATCCAGCCACAAATCATAACCCGATGCCCTTTCATTGTTGGTTTATATTCCCCTCCCCTCAAACACATAACATATTGGGCTAGATTTTCCACTTTTTTTGTCTGCTTACCGCCCACTTAATGTCCATTATATGGCTGAACTGAGGTCTAACACCCAGATATCGCCCATTTAGCCACAAAATGGAAACTGACGGGCATTTTTCAGAAACTTATCACCGAGCGTTACTTTGCCCATGTGCGTAACGCCGGGAAAAAATTATACCATCACCCATTTTTTTTGGGCGGACTCATCGGAATGGGCGAAATCAATGCCATAATATCGCCCAGCGTTACTTTCCTCATGGAATTAATGCTGAGATTCAATATTTCTGCCTGCCCACTTTTTTTGTCATAAAGGTCACATTTGCCGAAACTAACGGCCATGAGATCGCAAAGCGTCACTTTCAGCACCTCGCACACATATCGGCCACAATATCGCTCGCCCAAAAAAACGCCCGAACAAACTGGAACTAACTGGAACAAATCACAGCGTTATGGACACCATGTTCTGCATCACATGTCGCATCCTTTAAAAGACTGCTGTGCTTTAACCTCGGGGGTGTTCGGATGTACTCTGGAGGTCGTTGAAGTTGATGTGAACATCTGAGCCAACATCTTGACCATTCTGTGACCGATTGGAATTTAATAGGTGTCTTTGTCGGGACATTCATTGTTTCATTGTTTGTGACCAATGGGTGGAAAACAGAGAGCTATTACAATGGGGCCTGTCATTTCTGACCCTCTCTTGATGACCAATTAGATGCTGCAGATTCAAGATGGCCGAAGGTACGCTCCACAGTATTATGTGCCCAATGTAAGATGTGCCAGACTAATGAGGAGGACCAGATGTTACACCCACCGCAAGTATAGGGACAAGCAGTCTTACCTCGACTTGCCCGACACCACCTGCCTTCTGAGACTGCACTTCCACAAAGAGGTTATCACTGAGGTATGCCAGCTCATAAGGAGAGATCTGCAGCCTGCCAGCACCATCAGTACTGCACTGTCCGTTGAGATTAAAGTCACCACGACATTGTCATTCTACCGGTTCTTTTCAGGCCTCAGCTTGCGACATTTGCGGTCTGAATCAGCATGCCAATGTCCTAGGGGGAGTGTTTGCTAGTGCTGTTGGGGAGGATTTAAACTAATATGGCAGGGGGATGGGAACCAATGCAGGGAGACAGAGGGAAACAAAAAGGAGACAAAAGCAGAAGACAGAAAGGAGATGAGGAAAGGTGGAGGGCAGAGAAACCCAAGGCAAAAAACAAAAAGGGCCACTGTACAGCAAAATTCTAAAAGGACAAAGGGTGTTAATAAAACAAGCCTGAAGGCTTTGTGTCTGAATGCAAGGAGTATCCGCAATAAGGTGGATGAATTAATTGTGCAAATAGATGTTAACAAATATGATGTGATTGGGATTACGGAGACGTGGCTCCAGGATGATCAGGGCTGGGAACTCAACATTCAGGGGTATTCAACATTCAGGAAGGATAGAATAAAAGGAAAAGGAGGTGGGGTAGCATTGCTGGTTAAAGAGGAGATTAATGCAATAGTTAGGAAAGACATTAGCTTGGATGATGTGGAATCTATATGGGTAGAGCTGCAGAACACCAAAGGGCAAAAAACGTTAGTAGGAGTTGTGTACAGACCTCCAAACAGTAATAGGGATGTTGGGGAGGGCATCAAACAGGAAATTAGGGGTGCATGCAATAAAGGTGTAGCAGTTATAATGGGTGACTTTAATATGCACATAGATTGGGCTAGCCAAACTGGAAGCAATACGGTGGAGGAGGATTTCCTGGAGTGCATAAGGGATGGTTTTCTAGACCAATATGTTGAGGAACCAACTAGGGGGGAGGCCATCTTAGACTGGGTGTTGTGTAATGAGAGAGGATTAATTAGCAATCTCATTGTGCGAGGCCCCTTGGGGAAGAGTGACCATAATATGGTGGAATTCTGCATTAGGATGGAGAATGAAACAGTAATTTCAGAGACCATGGTCCAGAACTTAAAGAAGGGTAACTTTGAAGGTATGAGGCGAGAATTGGCTAGGATAGATTGGCGAATGATACTTAGGGGGTTGACTGTGGATGGGCAATGGCAGACATTTAGAGACCGCATGGATGAAGTACAACAATTGTACATTCCTGTCTGGCGTAAAAATAAAAAGGGGAAGGTGGCTCACCCGTGGCTATCTAGGGAAATCAGGGATAGTATTAAAGCCAAGGAAGTGGCATACAAATTGGCCAGAAATAGCAGCGAACCTGGGGACTGGGCGAAATTTAGAACTCAGCAGAGGAGGACAAAGGGTTTGATTAGGACAGGGAAAATGGAGTACGAGAAGAAGCTTGCAGGGAACATTAAGGCGGATTGCAAAAGTTTCTATAGGTATGTAAAGAGAAAAAGGTTGGTGAAGACAAACGTAGGTCCACTGCAGTCAGAATCAGGGGAAGTCATAACGGGGAACAAAGAAATGGCGGACCAATTGAACAAGTACTTTGGTTCGGTATTCACTAAGGAGGATACAAACAACCTTCCGGATATAAAAGGGGTCAGAGGGTCTAGTAAGGAGGGGGAACTGAGGGAAATCTTTATTAGTCGGGAAATTGTTTTGGGGAAATTGATGGGATTGAAGGCCGATAAATCCCCAGGGCCTGATGGATTGCATCCTAGAGTACTTAAGGAGGTGGCCTTGGAAATAGCGGATGCATTGACAGTCATTTTCCAACATTCCATTGACTCTGGATCAGTTCCTATGGAGTGGAGGGTAGCCAATGTAACCCCACTTTTTAAAAAAGGAGGGAGAGAGAAAACAGGGAATTATAGACCGGTCAGCCTGACCTCAGTAGTGGGTAAAATGATGGAATCAATTATGTAGGATGTCATAGCAGTGCATCTGGAAAATGGTGACATGATAGGTCCAAGTCAGCATGGATTTGTGAAAGGGAAATCATGCTTGACAAATCTTCTGGAATTTTTTGAGGATGTTTCCAGTAAAGTGGACAAAGGAGAACCAGTTGATGTGGTATATTTGGACTTTCAGAAGGCTTTCGACAAGGTCCCACACAAGAGATTAATGTGCAAAGTTAAAGCACATGGGATTGGGGGTAGTGTGCTGATGTGGATTGAGAACTGGTTGTCAGACAGGAAGCAAAGAGTAGGAGTAAACGGGTACTTTTCAGAATGGCAGGCAGTGACTAGTGGAGTGCCGCAAGGTTCTGTGCTGGGGCCCCAGCTGTTTACATTGTACATTAATGATTTAGACGAGGGGATTAAATGCAGTATCTCCAAATTTGCAGATGATACTAAGTTGGGTGGCAGTGTGAGCTGCGAGGAGGATGCTATTAGGCTGCAGAGTGACTTGGATAGGTTAGGTGAGTGGGCAAATGCATGGCAGATGAAGTATAATGTGGATAAATATGAGGTTATCCACTTTGGTGGTAAAAACAGAGAGACAGACTATTATCTGAATGGTGACAGATTAGGAAAAGGGAAGGTGCAACGAGACCTGGGTGTCATGGTACATCAGTCATTGAAGGTTGGCATGCAGGTACAGCAGGCGGTTAAGAAAGCAAATGGCATGTTGGCCTTCATAGCGAGGGGATTTGAATACAGGGGCAGGGAGGTGTTGCTACAGTTGTACAGGGCCTTGGTGAGGCCACACCTGGAGTATTGTGTACAGTTTTGGTCTCCTAACTTGAGGAAGGACATTCTTGCTATTGAGGGAGTGCAGCGAAGGTTCACCAGACTGATTCCCAGGATGGCGGGACTGACCTATCAAGAAAGATTGGATCAACTGGGCTTGTATTCACTGGAGTTCAGAAGAATGAGAGGGGATCTCATAGAAACGTTTAAAATTCTGACGGGTTTAGACAGGTTAGATGCAGAAAGAATGTTCCCAATGTTGGGGAAGTCCAGAACCAGGGGTCACAGTCTGAGGATAAGGGGTAAGCCATTTAGGACCGAGATGAGGAGAAACTTCTTCACCCAGAGAGTGGTGAACCTGTGGAATTCTCTACCACAGAAAGTAGTTGAGGCCAATTCACTAAATATATTCAAAAGGGAGTTAGATGAAGTCCTTACTACTCGGGGGATCAAGGGTTATGGCGAGAAAGCAGGAAGGGGGTACTGAAGTTTCATGTTCAGCCATGAACTCATTGAATGGCGGTGCAGGCTAGAAGGGCTGAATGGCCTACTCCTGCACCTATTTTCTATTTTTTTTCTATTGCTGCATTAGACAGGTCACTGAAGCTCTGTATACATGCAGGAGAGTCTTGATCAACTTCCCTATGAGCAGGAAGGCACAGAATGAGAGGGCTCGAGGATTCTCCAGAATTGCAAACTTCCCAAGGTGCAGAGAGCAATAGACTGTATGCATATCATGATGCGGGCACCTTTTCAGGATGCAGAGGTTTTCAGCAACTGCAAGGGATTCCACTCCCTGAATGTCCAACTCGCAAATTATAATGTTAGTGAATGCTAAATTTCCGGGCAGCATCCATGATGCTCACATCCTGCATGAGAGCACTCTATCTAACTTGTTTAACGATCAGCCACAAGGTCAATGCTGGATACTTGGTGACAAAGGATATGGCCTCGCCACCTGGCTGATGACCCCCCTGCGTGACACCCACACCGAAGCCAAGAGGTGATACAATGAGAGCCACAGAGCCAATCGCAATATCATGGAGAAAACCATTGGAGTGCTTAAGCAGCGCTTTAGATGCAAGCTCCAATACAACCCTGAGCAGGTAGCCCAATCCATGCTGCACGACTTGGCTATCAGGAGGGGACAAGAATTGCCTGATGAGTCTGACAGTCCACCTCACCAGAGAGAGGAAGAGGAGGATGAGGAGGTGGACACTGGCATCGGCCCAGACAATCAGGCTGATGCTGAAGCCAAGCCCCCACCCCCTCTGTAGACTGCAAGAAAGGGCACATGGTGGCATGATAGCTGCAAGAGCCTTATGTCAGGAGCTCATCAATGATCGCTTCGCCTGAAAGAACGTTGGTGTTATTACAAGGTTGACACAATACTGAGTGTTCCGATGATACATCAATAGTGGGCATCACCTTGGTGACTGTTAAAGCTTAAGTTGATTGAAGTTAAGTGTAATTATAACCTTTGATGTTAAGGAATCACCAGCATGTAATGGTGCAGCTATCTGAGCCAATGTGCTACAAGGTTTTGTTAAATAAAAAATATTTAAACCGAACAGTTGTCTGAAATCATCAGTATTTCTCTCAAAAACAACCCTTCCCCCTCCCCCCGCTTCTCCTCTCCAGCTCTACCCCTTCCCCTTCCCCTCCTGGCCGAGGAGCTCCTCAGGCGATGCTTCATTTGGGATGATGGCCGAACCGCTGCTTGGATGGATACGGGAGAGGACGGTCCCGAGGTGGGATCGTGCTCGGAGCCAGAAGCAAGATGTTGCTCCTGGCTCTCATGTGTGGTTGGCAATGGGGGTGCGGCACCTTGGGGTGCAGTGCCGCGCTCTGGGACCACTGGGGGCCCTCTGCCACCAGTGTTCCTGGCTACCAGCTCCAGGGCCTCCCCCATCCCTTCCATGTTATATCTTATTTGTTGGACAAAAACTCTGTGCCAACTATGTTCTTGGTGCTTAGTAGGCTTTTTGCACCTGGTGAATTTCCCTCATGCCTCTCACAACAGCCAGACAAGCACACACCACAGCCACACACACTTTCAGTCCCTCTCTGCTCCCTCTCTATCTGTCTCCTCTTCTGCGCATGTCATGATGACCCTTGACCTCCTGAATCGCGGGAATCAAGCATTGCCATGCCGTTGCTAAGGACGGTGACACTTTACGGCAGAAGGTCAGAGAGATTTATCACTACCGCCCATTTCATATCGCTCGCGATAATGCCCATTTTCAAAAATGGAGATTAGCTGCTTTGAGAATGAACGAGAAGCCCGCGATCTGAAAAACCATTTTTACCGCCCATGCCGGAAATAACGCCCATTTTTGGGCGAAATGCACAAAAGTATAAAATCTAGCCCATGATGGTCTAGGATTCTGCAGTGAATTAAGATTTAGGACACATCGAATTCAGAGCAGTACAAATGTCCTGCTGAAAACAATTCAGACAATCCTTGTCCCTACAAGTCACTTCTTCACTTCAGACCACTGTGCCAGAGCAAGGTATCTAATATAGCATGGATCCATATGCTATGTCAGGTGTTACATGCAAAATATGGAACAGATCAATAAACCACATCAAGTGTCAGATATGAAACCTGGAATGGATCAGCACATGAGTCTGGAGTTTCCTCTGCGAGCCTATCTGAATTGCCAGCCGCTCCATTTTCACTCACCCCCATGGAAACGATAGCTGTGCCAGGCAGACTGCCCCAGTTCCGTGCCTCCTGTCGATGATTCCACCGACCTCGGGAACTGCCAGGAAAGTGATGACCATAGTTCCTGGGACAGCAGTGGAAATCCCGCTGATATTCCTTTTAGAAACCTTCCTCCCCCTCCATTAGTCCTAACAACAACAACTTGTATTTATATAGCACCTTTAACGTAGTGAAACGTCACAAGGCGCTTCACATGTGTAAGACAAAAAATAAATTTGACACCGAGCCACAGAGGATGAAATTAGCGAAGATGTAAGGTTTAAGCAGCGTCTTGAAGGAGGAAAGCGAGGTAGAGAGGTGGAGAGGTTTAGGCAGGGAGTTCCAGAGCTTGGGGCCTAGGCAACAGAAGGCACGGCCACCAATGGTTGAGCGATTATAATCAGGGATGCTCAAGAGGTCAGAATTAGAGGTGCGCAGACATTCCGGGGATTGTGGGGTTGGAGGAGATTACGGAGATAGGGAGAGGCGAGGCCATGGAGGGATTTGAAAATAGGATGAGAATATTGAAATCGAGGCATTGCTTGAACAGAAACCGATGTAGGTCAGCGAGCACAGTGATAATGGGTGAGCGGGACTTCGAGTGAGTTAGGACATGGGCAGCCAAGTTTTGGATCACCTCTAGTTTATGCAGGGTAGAATGTGGGAGGTCAGCCAGGAGTGCATTGGAATAGTCAAATCGAGAGGTAACAAAGACATGGATGAGGGCTTCAGCAGCGGCTGAGCTAAGGCAAGGGCGGGGACAAGCGATGTTATGGAAGTGGAAATTGGTGGTCTTAGTTATGCTGCAGATTTCTGGTCGAAAGATCATTTCAGGGTCAAATATGGTATGACACCCCAGGGTTGCAAGCAGTCTGGTTCAGCCTCAGACAGGAGTTCAGCCTCAGCTCAGACATTACATACTTTGGCTTCTGAGCCTCCAGGCCAGATTAAGTAAAACCCCAGCCCACAGTGTCAGAGACAAAACACGGAATGAATCAATATGCTACAATCAAGGCCAGTTAAACCTTATGTGCCAGGTGGGGAAGTGGTGGGGGGTGCTGGGGGAGGGCGAGAAATCCACCTCCCAGACTCTTCGCCCCGCTGACCCCAGAAAATTTCCTGGCCCACCATTCTCTGTGGAACCAACATTGAATTTAATACATCTGGTCATTTGTGACTGGGCACCGGTACAAAAAAAAGAACATGAAAGTTGCTGGATCGTTGTAAGAATCCAACTGAATCACTAATGTTCTTCGTAGAATGCAATCTGCCCTAGCTGGTCTGGCCTGTATATGACTCCAGTTCACATTCTTTAATTGACTCTTATAGGAATGGGCGATAAACGTTCAAGTGTTGCCCATTTGCCAAGAAAAGAACATGAATGATTGATCTATTAGGCTATGCACTGAAAGACAAATCAATTGGCAAAGAGTTAATTAAAGACCAAAAGTACCTTTAGCCATTATGCATGAAAGTAATGAAAGTTTAACTGATTTATGACTGATTTATGTATAAGTTTGATATTTAGATGATATTCCTTTTGCATTTTTTCTCAATCTTTCTCTCTCTAGAACTTCCTGAATTATCCAAAGGAGATAAGGATTTTGAGCATCCTAACTATAGTTCAGGCCGCAAGTGTGACCCTGAGCTTCCGGTCGCCTGTCACTTTAATTCTCCGCTCCACTCCCACTCTGACCTCTGTCCTCGGCCTCCTACACTGTCCCAACGAAGCTCAACGCAAGCTCGAGGAACAGCACCTCATCTTTCGTTTAGACACTTTACAGCCTTCTGGACTCAACATTGAGTTCAAAAATTTCAGTGTGTAACCGCTGCCAATCTTTGGCTCCCTTCCCCCAGACCCTCTCAGAGCCTGTTTCTTTCTTTTTTTTCTCTCCTTGTCTCTAATGGCAGTTGGTCATTATCCCGCCATTCACACCCTATCTTGACTAATGTTTTTCTAACTCCTGGCATTACCATTTCAATTTGGGCCATCATCCCTTTTGACTCTCTAATCTCTCCTGTCTTCCAACCTATCACAGACCTTCCCTTTTGTTCTTTCTTCCCCTCCCCCTTTCAGTGTTTGTTAAGAATCTGCTCTTCTCGAACACTCTCCAGTTCTGACGAAGGGTCATCGACCCGAAATGTTAACTCTGCTTCCTCTCCACAGATGCTGCCTGACCTGCTGAGATTTTCAGCATTTTCTGTTTTTATTCCAGTATCCAGCATCCGCAGTATTTTGCTTTTGTATATAGGTCTCTGCCAGATTTGGAAAAAGGGACTGTGGCCAACCACTAATAGAAACATAGAAACAGAGAAACATAAAAACATAGAAAATAGGTGCAGGAGTAGGCCATTCAGCCTTTCGAGCCTGCACCACCATTCAATAAGATCATGGCTGATCATTCACCCTTTCCTGCTTTCTCTCCATACCCCTTGATCCCCTTTAGCCGTAGGGGCCATATCTAACTCCCTCTTGAATATATCCAATGAACTGGCATCAACAACTCTCTGCGGTAGGGAATTCCACAGGTTAACAACTCTCTGAGTGAAGAAGTTTCTCCTCATCTCAGTCCTAAATGGCCTACCTCTTATCCTAAGATGATGTCCTTTCTCTGTACAGATGTTGCCAGACCTGCTCTATATATATATATATATTCCAGCATTTGCTGATCTTATTCCTTTGCCACATAATATTCCATAACCGGTATGCAAGATTACAATTTTCCATCTGATTTTCCCAGCTCCAAAGGAAGTCTTTTCAGGGTTTCTCTTCATGACAGCTGAGATTCGCTAAGCAGATTCTCACATGCTACTGCAGTTATGAAGCCTTTCCTGCAGCCAAAGGCTATCCTTTGACATGTGGTTTCCCTTGGCAATTTCATTGAGATTTCTAGGTCAGTGGTGTATTGATTTTCCCAGTCCTGAAGAATCATTTAACAGGCAATCAATAAGCTCGGTGGAGCAATGCGAAGAGCAGGAAGTGAACTCGATAAAGAAACTTCTTTTGGCCAGCTGCATTTACAAATAGCATTGCGTAAAGACCTCAACCTTTGCTCCACTTCTGCTGAAGTGTTAGGCATGGCTATAAATACATTCATGATTGTTTGGAGTATTTTAAAATGATCTTAATTAGGAGATAATGAGGCGATATCACGCTCGGATGAAATATCATGAACGTTTGTGGTTAAAGAACAGGGATCATACTTGGTTACCAAAGAGAATCTGTTACAGTGGATTTCGCAACTGCTGCTATTGTTTTCTGACACTTTTACAAAGACAAAGGCGGTGATTGTAACCCGCTCCGCCTGATCAAACATAGGAACGTAGGAAGGAAAATAGGACAATAGGAAAAGGAGTAAGCCATTGCATCAACCCCTCGAGCCTGTTCTAACATTCAATGAAATCATGGCTGATTTGAATCTTACCTTCATCTACCCTCACCCCTGCCCCCCGCCCCCCACCCACCTCCATCCCCTTGGTTCCATAACCCTTAATACCCTTGCCAATCAATATTCTATCAATCTCCGTTTTCAAATTTTCAATTGATCCCCCAGCCTGAACAGCTTTTTGGGGGAGGAGAGTTCCAGATTTCACTACCCTGTGTGTGAAGAAATGCTTCCTGACATCATCTCTGAATGGCCTAGCTTTAATTATAAGGTTATTCTGTACTCCCCCACCAGAGGAACTAGATTCTCTCGGTCGACCCTATCGACTCCTTTGATCGTGTCAAACACCTCAATTAGATCACCACTTAACCTTCTATGGTCAAAGGAATACATGCCTAGTCTGTGCAACCTGTCCTCATAAGTTAATCTTTTAGCCCCAGTTTCAGTGGGGTGAATCTGCACTGCACCCTCTCTAAGGCCAATATAGCCTTCCTGAGTTGCGGTTCCCAGAGCTGAACCCAATACTCCAGGTTGGGTCTAGCCAGAGCTCTGTACAACTGTAACATAACTTCCCCCCCCTTTGTATTCTAGGCCTCGACATAAAAGCCAACATTTCATCAGCCTTTATAATTATTTTTTTGTACTGTCCATTAGCTTTTCGTGATATCTGTACTTGGACCCTTAAATCTCTCTGCTCCTCCACAGTTCCTAGCTTCTTGCCATTTGGAACACTATTGATGACCTGGACTTTGTTATCAATGCTTATTTATACTTTTATTTCTGCCTGTCCCTCTCTCCTCCCCCCCGCCCCCCCACCCCCTCACTTTATTGGTTTCAAGTCCTTTCTCATCATCATAGGCAGTCCCTCGAAATCGAGGAAGACTTGCTTCCACACTGAAAGTGAGTTCTCAGATGACTGAACAATCCAATATGGGAATTTTAGTCTTTGTCACAGGTGGGACAGACAGTGGTTGAAGGAAAGGGTGGGTGGGACTGGTTTGCCACACGCTCCTTCCGCTGCCTGCGCTTGATTTCTGCATGCTCTCTCCGCGACGAGACTCGAGGCGCTCAGCGCTCTCCCGGATGCTCTTTCTCCATTTAGGACGGTCTTTGGCCAGGGACTCCCAGGTGTCGGTGGGGATGTTGCACTTTATCAGGGAGGCTTTGAGGTTGTCCTTGAAACGTTTCCTCTGCCCACCTGGGGCTCACTTGCTCTCCGCTGGAGTGGAACTAAATTATAGAACCAGTGGGAATGTTCAACCTTCATCACCTCCAGGCTAGATCCATGACCATCCCATCCTCTGTCGTCGAACCACAGTATGCGGACAACGCTTACGTCTGCACACATTCAGAGGCTGAACTCCAAGCCTTCGTCAACATCAAGTCCTTTCTACAGCCCTATTGATCCTTTCATCTAGCCCCTCAATCCCAGCCTGGTTCAGGTGAAGCCCATCCCAGCGGCACAGCTCCTTCCTCTCCCAGCACTGGTGCCAGTGTCCCATGAAATGGAACCCTTCTTTTCCACACCAATCCTTTGGCTACGTGTTAACGTTACTTATCTGTTTGTCCCTATGATAATTTGCACATGGCTCGAGTAATAATCCTGAGATTAATACCCTTGATGTCCTGACTATTAAGTTAGCTCCCGTCTCCTGGTAGTCCCTCAGCAGGACCTTCTCTATTTTCTTTCCTATGTCATTCATCCCCACCTGGTCCATGAAAACTGGATCTCCCCCTTCCTTTCCAAATTCCTTTCCAGCCACATCGAGATATCCCCTTCCCTGGCACCAGATAGGTACCACACCCTTCAGTACTCCCGATCGTGGCTGCAGAGGATGCCATCTATCCCCCTAAGTATTGAACCCCCCATAACTACCACTTTTCTATTCTGCTCCTCTCCCCTAAGGACAGCCCTTGCTCTACGGTGCCAAGGCAGCATTATGAGTATCTATGTGTCTCGGAACACAAAAAAAAAGTACTGCAGAGAAAGTGTTAACTTAAAGGAGTGAAATCCTGGAAAGACTGTCCCATTATTCGCATACGAAGGTTGCGGGATATTATTGTACAAACACAAACATTTGTATAAAACTCCATTGTCTGCTATTTAAACAGAGGCCATAACCTGTTTAAAATGAATGAATAAATTGATAAACATTAAATCATAAAACATTCAGCCCACTTATGCCAGTCCTCTGAAAGAACTATCCATTTCGCATAATTTCTCTGCCCGTTCCCTTTACTTCTTTTTCATATATTTATTCACTTGCCTATTAAAAGCTATTATGGATTCTACTTCCACAACTATTTCTGTTAGATCATTGGTCATAACAACCACATTACAGCAGTGACTACATTTCAAAAAGTACGTTAATGGCTGTAAAGCTCTTTGAGATGTTCTGTGGTCAAGAAAGACACTATATAAATGCAAGTCTTTCTTTCTTTTATTTCTTTTAATCCATTGCATTAAAAAAAATTCTCTTGACATCTCCCTCCATTCTTTTCATGATGATCTTAAAGTAGTGGGCAAATGTATTTCCCACTAATGCGGCAAGTGTTCATAATTTTTAAAATACATTTTCACAAAGTGGACATGGCTTGCAAAGGCAGCAATTGTAGTCCAACACCCATTGCCCTGTGAAAATGAAGGTGGACCTTCTTGAACTGCTGCAAGCAAGCTTGATACAACTGAATGGCTTGCGAGACCACTTCAGAGGGCAGTTAAGAGTCAACCATGTTGATGTGTGACTAGAGCCATATAGGGGCCAAACCGGGGAAGGACAACAGGTTCGCCAAAGCACATTCGTGAGCCAGTTGAGTTTTTACAACAATGCGACAGCTTCGTGGTTGTAACCAAGACAAGTTGCCACAAAACTGAAAAGCAGACAATAAATCAAAGTCACAAATCAGTAGTTTTCTGGTGATGACCATACCGTAACTAGAAATAAAGGCCAGTAGATTTCCATCCATAACAGACTAGTGAGCCAGAAACATTACTTTTAACCATTACCATTAAGGTGGATGCAGATATTTAACTCTTGATATTTATCTCAGTGAGTCTTTCTGAAAATACACAGAGGAAGCCAAGAGAGGTGCAAAAATGTAACTTGGTTCGATGTTATGTCACCCCTTCCATTTCAAGTGATTCGAAATATAGATGCTGAATCTAATACAGCTGGACAAACAATGTTAGCATATTGATTATCAAATTCTTCCACCTGCTATTTCATTAAAAGTGCTGAGCCGTTTATCTTAAATGGGCTAAATCCTCCATTACCATGGCAGATACAGAGATTTGAACGTCCATAAAACACAAGGTATATGACATAAGAATTAAGAGCAGGAGTAGGCCATACGACCCCTCGAGCCTGTTTCACCATTCAATAAGATGGCTGATCATCGACCTCAACTCTACTTTTCTGCCTGATCTTCATATCCCTCGATTCCCCTACAGACCAAAAATCAATCGATCTCAGCCCTGAATATACTCAATGAAACATTCACAAACCTTTGAGTGAAAAAATTCCTTCTCATCTCAGTTTTAAATGACTGATCCCTTATCCTGAGACTAAACCCCTAGTTCCAGAATCTCATAAGAACATAAGAACATAAGAAATAGGAGCAGGAGTAGGCCACCTGGCTACTCGAGCCTGCTCCGTCATCTAATAAGATCATGGCTGATCTGATCATGGACTCAGCTTCACTTCCCTGCCCATTTTCCATAGCCCTTTATTCCCATAACGCTCAAAAATCTGTCTATCTCCGCCTTAAATATATTCAATGACCCAGCCTCCATAGCTTTCTGGGCAGAGAATTCCATAGATTTACAACCCTCTGAGAGAAGAAATTCCTCCTCATCTCAGTTTTAAATGGGCGGCCCCTTATTCTGAGACTATTAGTCCCCTAGTTTTAGTTTCCCCTATGTCGAGCCCCCTCATTATCTTATATGTTTCAATAAGATCATCTCTCATTCTTCTGAACTCCAATCAGTATAGGCCCAACCAACTCAACCTATCTTCATAAGTCAACTCTCTCATCTCTGCAATCAACCTAGTGAACCTTTTCTGAACAGCCTCCAATGCAAGTATATCCTTCCTTAAATACGGAGACCAAAACTGTACATAACATAAACATAAGAACATAAGAATTAGGAACAGGAGTAGGCCATCTAGCCCCTCGAGCCTGCTCTGCCATTCAATAAGATCATGGCTGATCTGGCCATGGACTCAGCTCCACTTACCGGCCCTCTCCCCGTAACCCTTAATTCCCTTATTGGTTAAAAATCTATCAATCTGTGACTTGAATATATTCAATGAGCTAGCCTCAACTGCTTCCTTGGGCAGAGAATTCCACAGATTCACAACTCTCTGGGAAAAGAAATTTCTTCTCAACTCGGTTTTAAATTGTCTCCCCCGTATTTTGAGGCTGTGCCCCCTAGTTCTAGCCTCCGCTACCAGTCGAAACAACCTCTCTGCCTCTATCTTGTCTATCCCTTTCATGATTTTAAATGTTTCTATAAGATCACCCCTCATCCTTCTGAACTCCAACGAGTAAAGGCCCAGTCTACTCAATCTATCATCATAAGGTAACCCCCTCATCTCCGGAATCAGCCTAGTGAATCGTCTCTGTACCCCCTCCAAAGCCAGTATATCCTTCGTAAATTAAGGTGACCAAAACTGCACGCAGTACTCCAGGTGCAGCCTCACCAATACCCTATACAGTTGCAGCAGAACTTCCCTGCTTTTGTACTCCATCACTCTCGCAATGAAGGGCAACATTCCATTCACCTTCCTGATTACCTGCTGCACCTGCAAACTAACTTTTTGGGGATTCATGCACAAGGACCCCCAGGTCCCTCTGCACCGCAGCATGTTGTAATTTCTTCCCATTCAAATAATATTCCCTTTTACTGTTTTTTTTCCCAAGGTGGATGACCTCACACTTTCCGACATTGTATTCCATCTGCCAAAACCTTCGCCCAGTCGCTAATCCAAATCTCTTTGCAGCCTCTCTGTGTCTTCTATACAACCCGCTTTCCCACTAGTCTTTGTGTCATCTGCAAATTTTGTTGCACTACATTCTGTCCCCTCTTCGAGGTCATCTATGTATATTGCAAACAGTTGTGGTCCCAGCACCGATCCCTGTGGCACACCACTGACCACCAATTTCCAACCCAAAAAGGACCCATTTATCCCGACTCTCTGCTTTCTGTTCGCCAGCCAATTCTCTATCCATGCTAATACATTGCCTCTGACTCCATGTACCTCTATCTTCTGCAGTAACCTTTTGTGTGGCACCTTATCGAATGCCTTTTGGAAATCTAAATACACCACATCCATCGGTACACCTCTATCCACCATGCTCATTATATCCTCAAAGAATTCTAGTAAATTAGTTAAACATGATTTCCCCTTCATGAATCCATGCTGCGTCTGCTTGATTGCACTGTTCCTATCTCGATGTCCCGCTATTTCTTCCTTAATGATAGTTGCAAGCATTTTCCCCACTACAGATGTTATACTAACAGGCCTATAGTTACCTGCCTTTTATCTGCCCACTTTTTTAAACAGAGGCGTTACATTAGCTGCTTTCCAATCCGCTGGTACCTCCCCAGAGTCCAGAGAATTTTGGTAGATTATAACGAATGCATCTGCTATAACTTCCGCCATCTCTTTTAATACCCTGGGATGCATTTCATCAGGACCAGGGGACTTGTCTACCTTGAGTCCCATTAGCCTGTCCAGCACTACCCCCCTCGTGATAGTGATTGTCTCAAGGTCCTCCCTTCCCACATTCCCATGACCATCAATTTTTGGCATGGTTTTTGTGTCTTCCACTGTGAAGACCGAAGCAAAATAATTGTTTAAGGTCTCAGCCATTTCCACATTTCCCATTATTAAATCCCCCTTCTCATCTTCTAAGGGACCAACATTTACTTTAGTCACTCTTTTCCACTTTATATATCTGTAAAAGCTTTTACTATCTGTTTTTATGTTTTGCGCAAGTTTACCTTCGAAATCTATCTTTCCTTTCTTTATTGCTTTCTTCGTCATTCTTTGCTGTCGTTTAAAATTTTCCCAATCGTCTAGTTTCCCACTAACCTTGGCCACCTTATTCGCATTGGTCTTTGATTTGATACTCTCCTTTATTTCCTTGGTTATCCACGGCTGGTTATCCCTTCTCTTACCGCCTTTCTTTTTCACTGGAATATATTTTTGTTGAGCACTATGAAAGAGCTCCTTAAAAGTCCTCCACTGTTCCTCAATTGTGCCACCGTTTAGTCTGTGTTCCCAGTCTACTTTAGCCAACTCTGCCTTCATCCCACTGTAGTCCCCTTTGTTTAAGCAGAGTATGCTCGATTCTGACACAACTTCCTCACCCTGAATCTGTATTACAAATTCAACCATCCTGTGATCACTCATTCCGAGAGGATCTTTTACTAGGAGATTGTTTATTTTTCCTGTCTCATTACACAGGATCAGATCTAAGATAGCTTGCTCCCTTGTAGGTTCTGTTACATACTGTTCTAAGAAACAATCCCGTATGCATTCTATGAATTCCTCCTCCAGGCTACCCCGTGCAATTTGAGTTGACCAATCGATATGTAGGTTAAAATCCCCCATGACGACTGCCGTTCCTTTTTCACATGCCTCCATTATTCCCTTGATTATTGCCTGCCCCACCGTGAAGTTATTATTTGGGGGCCTATAAACTACGCCCACCAGTAACTTTTTTCCCCTTACTATCTCTAATCTCCATCCACAATGATTCAACATTTTGTTCATTAGAGCCAATATCGTCTCTCACAACTGCCCTGATATCATCCTTTATTAACAGAGCTACCCCACCTCCTTTCCCTTCTTGTCTATCTTTCCGAATCGTCAGATACCCCTGTATGTTTAATTCCCAGTCTTGGCCACCCTGCAACCATGTTTCTGTAATGGCCAACAAATCAGACCCATTTGTCATGATTTGTGCCGTCAACTCATTTACTTTATTTTGAATGCAGTGCTCTAGATGTGGCCTCGCCAACACCCTGTACAGTTGTAGCAGGACTTCTCTGCTTTTATACTCTATCCCCCTTGCAATAAAGGCCAACATTCCATTTGCCTTCCTGATTACTTGCTGTACCTTCATACTAACTTTTTTGTGTTTCATGCCTAAGGACCCCCAGATCCCTCTGTACTGCAGCACTTTGCAATTTGTCTCCATTACATTATAATTTGATTTTCTATTTTTTCTGCAAAAGTGGATAACCTCACATTTTCCCACATTATACTCCATCTGCCAAATGTTTTCCCACTCACTTAGTCTGTCTATATCCCTTTGCAGATTTTTTGTGTCCTCCGCACAATTTGCTTTCCCACCCATCTTTGTATCATCAGCAAACTTGGCTACATTACCCTCGGTCCGTTCATCCAAGTCATTAATATAGATTGTAAATAGTTGAGGCCCCAGCACCGATCCCTGCGGCACCCCACTACTTACAGTTTGCCATTTATCCCTACTCTCTGTTTTCTGTTAGTTAGCCAATCCTCTATCCATGCTAATATATTACCCCCAACCCCGTGAACTTTTATCTTGAGGCATCTTATCGAATGCCTTCTGGAAATCCAAATACACCAAGTGCACTGGTTCCCTCTTATCCACCCTGCTCATTACATCCTCAAAGAACTCCAGCAAATTTGTCAAACATGATTTCCCTTTCATAAAACTATGCTGATTCTGCTTGACTACATTATGCTTTTCCAAATGTCCCACTACTGCTTCCTTAATAATAGATTCCAGCATTTTCCCAATGACAGATGTTAGGCTAACTGGTCTACAGTTTCCTGCTTTTTGTCTGCCTCCTTTTTTAAATAGGGGCATTACATTTGCGGTTTTGCAATTCGCTGGGACCACTCCAGAATCCAGGGAATTTTGGTAGATTACAACCAATGCATCTGCTATCTCTGCAGCCACTTCTTTTAAGACGTTAGGATGTAAGCCATCAGGTCCAGGGGACATGTCCGCCTTTAGTCCCATTATTTTACTGAGTGCTACTTCTTTAGTGATCGTGATTGTATTAAGTTCCTCCCTCCGTTTAGCCCCTTGATTATCCACTATAGGGATGTTTTTAGTGTCTTTTACCGTGAAGACCGATAGAAAATATTTGTTCAACGTCTGTGCCATTTCCCTGTTCCCCATTATTAATTCCCCAGTCTCATCCTCTCGGGGACTAACATTTACTTTCGCCACTCTGTTCTTTTTTATGCAGCTGTAGAAGCTCTTGCTATCTGTTTTGATATTTCGTGCTTGTTTACTTTCATAATCTATCTTCCCTCTCTATCATTTTTTTAGTTGTTCTTTGCTGGCTTTTAAAAGTTTCCCAAACCTCTGGCCTCCCACTAGTCTTGGCCAGGGGAAACAACCTCTTAGCATCTACCCTGTCAATCCCCCTCAGAATCTTATATGTTTCAATTTGATAATATTGTTTTGACATAATCTCCAAGCTATCATTCACAATGATTATATTACGTTAAATATTGAGGCCAATTCTAGTTCTAGCTGCTAATGTGCAGTTTAATGAGAATTTGTTTTTTGTTGATCTTCTACCTCTGAGTCCCGTGAGAAAAAACGTCACATATTTAATAATAGTTCAGCATCATAGCTCTGTATCACCAATGTGTTGCTTGGTAGAAGCAGATATTGAAGATTGCCAAGTTAAGTGACAGTTAAACGAGTGATATTCTAACAGTGGAAAAGAAAGGCATATGGTAAATATTATCTCATGATCAGTCAAAGAGCCATCACTGTTCTATTTTCCATGACAGTAGTCATCTCCCGTTCTTTTATTTATTTTAGATTTATGTAACTTTCTGCTTTCAATGCTGTAGACAAGTGGGTCAAAACTTGAGTGGTTTCAAGTTGAGCGACACATTTCTCATCTTCCCCATTATCTCCCTTGTAAAGGACTTGAGTAAAATGTGATGATGCTGCTTCACAAACTCATAGAATTATAGAATCATGGAATAGTACAGCTTAGAAGGAGGCGATTCGGATGATTGAGTCTGTGTTGGCTCTTTCGAAGAGCAATCCAGTTAGTCCTACTCCCCCACTCTTTCCCCATATCTCTGCAATTGTTTCTCCTACAAGTGTTGAGTGTTAGCCATTGGTCAGTGGGTCGCACACAGAGTCAGAAAGTTGTGGGTTCAAGTCCCACTCCAGGAACTTGAGCATATAATTCTAGGCTGACACTCCAGTGTAGTGCTGAGGGAGTGCTGCACTGTTGGAGGTGCCATCTTCCAGATGAGAGGATAAACCAAGTCCCCATCTGCTCTCTCAAGTGGGCATAAAAGATCCCATGGCACTATTTTGAAGAAGAGTAAGGGAGTTAGCCCCAGTGACCTGGCCAATATTTATCCCACGAACAACATAACAAAAACAGGTCATCTGGTCATTATCACATTGCTCTTTGTGGGAGCTTGCTGGTGCAAATTGACTTCTGCGTTTTCTACATTACAACAGCGATTACACTCCAAAAGTACTTCATTGGCTGTGTGGTGTCACTGCACCTTGCTACTGAATCACACGAAGCACATACTGCAGACACGATCACTGCATGACCTTTCTTTATTCCCAGGACCAAGAAGTGATGACCCTGCATGGGACCTCCCTTTAAATACCTGAGTGCCCAGGTGAGGAGTGTCTCCCACAAGTTCACCCCCTGTGGTCAAGGTGTGCACTTCCAGGACATATATACAGTGTACAGTGTGGTTGCATGAAGGTTACAGTTACATGAAGGTTACAGTTGTATGAAGGTTGCATACATGACATCACCTCCCCCCTCACGTCTTTTTGTGTCAAAGGTTAAGTCTTTCAGGTGGTCGACACTATCTCATGGAGCGCCGCAGTTGGGGCTCTGGTGGTTGAGCCTTGCCAAGCATCTCTGTCACCTGAGGTGATTCCAGCCTGTTCGGACTGGCCACAGGGACTGTGCATGTTGGTGAATGTCCTTGTTGCTCGTCCACTGGCAGTGGTGTGGGTAATATCTCATGCTCTTCCTCAGGTTCCTCAGTGTCTATGTTGAACCTTTTCTTTACTTGGTCCAAGTGTTTTCGGCATATCTGCCCATTTTGAGTCTGACCACTATGACCCTATTCCCCTCTTTGCCAATTACGGTGCCTTCAAGCCACTTGGTTCCCAAAGCAAGGTTAAGAACAAATACCGGTCATCAATTTCTATACACCTCCCCCTTGCATTTCGATCATGGCACTCGGTTTGGGACTGGCGCTTGCCCTCAACAATGTTTGCCAGGGCTGGATGAATGATGGACAGCCACGTTTAAGCGTGCGTTTCATGAGTAGTTCCGCTGGCGGGACTCCAGTGAGCGAATGCGGGCGGGACCTGTAGGCCAACAGGAGGCGCGATAGGCAATGCTGAAGGGAGGGTCCTTGGATACGGAGCATGCCCTGTTTTATGACTTGGACCACGCGTTCCGCCTGGCCATTGGAAGCCGGCTTGAACGGCGTTGTCCGGACATGCTTGATGCCATTACCCGACATAAACTCCTGGAATTCATGGCTGGTGAAGCACGGGCCATTGTCACGAAAACCATGCGCAGACTCTCCACTGTGATGGATGTCGTACATAAGTTTAATATGATGCACTCGATCCATTTCGAGTATGCATCGACAACGATCAGGAACTTTTTCCCATGATCGGGCCCGCATAGTCTATGTGAATGCATGACCATGGCCTGGTGGGCCAGGGGCATGGACTGAGAGGGGGCCTCCCTGGGGGCATTGCCTAGCTGGGCACACGTCGTGCAACTGCAAACCCAGTGTCCCAGGTCTGAGTCAGTTCACGGCCACCATACATGTGACCAGGCAATGGCCTTCATTAGCACGATGCCAGGGTGCTCGCTGTGGAGTTCCCTGATGAATGCCTTCCTTCCTTTCTGGGGCATGACTACCCGGCTGCCCCATAGCAGGCAGTCGGCTTGGATGGAGAGCTCATCCATCCGTCTGTGAAACGGTCTGACCTCCTCGGGGCACGCCCCGCGTGCGGGCGCCCAATCCCCAGTCAGAACACATTTCTTTATCATGGACAGGAGGGGGTCCCTGTTGGTCCAGATTTTGATCTGGCGGGCTGTGATGGGGAAGCCTGCGGTGTCAAAAGCCTCAACGGCCATGACCATCTCAGCGCTTTGCTCCGATGCCCCCTCAGTGGTGGCCAGTGGGAGCCTGCTGAGCACGTCAGCACAATTCTCAGTGCCTGGCCGGTGCCATATGGTGTAGTCATACGCAGCCAGCGTGAGAGTCCATCGCTGTATGCGAGCTGACGCATTGGCATTGACAGCCTTGCTGTCGGACAACAGGGATGTTAACGGCTTGTGATCCGTTACTAGCTCGAACCGCCTATCGAAAAGATACTGGTACATCTTTTTCACACCGTAAACACAAGCGAGTGCTTCCTTTTTGACCATGCCGTATCCACGCTCTGCCTGGGAGAGCGACCTGGAGGCATAAGCCACCGGTTGGAGTCGGCCATCATTACTCTGCTGTAACACACACCCAACCCCGTAGGATGATGCATCACACGCTAAAACCAGTTTTTTTACAGGGGTCGTACAAGGTCAACAGCTTGTTAGAACAAAGGAGGTCCCACGCTTTATTGAAAGCCCATTCTTGACCTTCCCCCCAAAATTATTCACAACCTTTATGCAAGAGCACGTGTAATGGCTCCAACAGTGTGCTTAAGTTCGGCAGAAAGTTCCCGAAATAGTTCAAAAGTCCTAGGAATGATCGCAACTCCGATGTGCTGCCGGGCCTGGGCGCCCGGTGGATTGCCTCCGTTTTAGCTTTGGTGAGCCGAATCCCGTCTGCGGCAACTCTCCTGCCCAAAAACTCGACCTCTGGGGCCAAAAACACACACTTGGGCTTTTTCAACCGCAAGCCTACCCGGTCCAGTCGGCGTAGCACCTCCTCCAGGTTTTGGAGGTGTTCCTCAGTGTCTCGACCTGTTATTAGGATGTCGTCTTGGAATACGATCATTCCGGGAATGGATTTATGCAAGCTTTCCATGTTCCTCTGAAAGACAGCGGCCGCCGAACGAATGCCAAACGGACACCTGTTGTAGATAAATAGCCCCTTGTGTGTCGTGATGGTGGTCAGAAGCTTGGATTCTTCAGCCAGTTCCTGAGTCATGGAGGCCGAAGTGAGGTCCAACTTGGTGAACAGCTTGCCACCTGCCAGCATGGCGAAAAGGTCCTCTGCTCTCGGGAGCGGGTATTGGTTCTGCAGTGTCACTCGGTTAATGGTGGCCTTGTAGTCGCCACAAATCCTGACCGAGCCATCCGCTTTAAGAACAGGAACGATGGGGCTTAACCAGTCACTGAATTCAACTGCCAAGACTATGCCCTCTCTTAGCAGCCTGTCCAATTCACTTTCAATTCTCTCACGCATCACATATGGCACCGCTCTGGCTTTGTGGTGCATTGGTCTGGCATCCGGGGTGATGTGCATCACTACTTTGGTGCCCTTGAAAGTCCTGACACCGGGTTGAAACAGTGCCCCGAACTTCTGTAGGACCTGTGAGCATGAGCTTCGCTCCACAGATGAAATGGCGTGCACATCCCCCCATTTCCAGTTCATCTCGGCTAGCCAGCTCCTCCCCAAAAGTGCGGGGCCGTTTCCCGGGACAATCCAGAGTGGCAGCCGGTTCTCTGACCCATTATGTGTTAACACCAAGCTTGCACTGGGATGATCTCTTTGGCGTACGTCCGTAGCTGCGTGTCAATGCGTTCCAGTTTTGGCCTGCTAGCTCTGTGTGGCCATAGTTTCTCAATTTGTTGGGCGCTCTAAAGGGACTGGCTGGCTCCTGTGTCCAGCTCCATGCACACCGGGATGCCATTCAATAAAACTTTCATCATCATGGGTGGCGTTTTGGTATATGAGCCACATGAACCTGCTGAACTTCAGCATCCATGGCTTTGCCCCAAGCATCATTCTGCATTGCAGACCCCTCGTCTGGTTCCTCTGTCTCATAGATTAGCCTCGCTATAGCCTTCCTGCACATTCTGGCCAAGTGTCCACTGATGTTGCAATTCCTACAGATAAATTGCTGGAACCTGCAGATTTTCGCAGTATGTCTACTGCGTACACCTCCAGCATGAGCTGAGGTTTTTTTTAACAAAAGGACTGTTACCAGGCATTCCTCTCTGATTGTCCCTTTGGTTGTTTCTAAGTGCTCTGATGGTGGGTGTCAATGGTCCCAAAACGGGACGCATTGTTCCTCGAGATGGCGTGAATTGCCGATCCCCTTTCCATTGTCCCTGTTGCGGGCCCACCCTAGCGTTTGTTGCTGCCTGGCCGGTTTCAAAATGCCCTTGCCTGCCTGCGGTGTCCTGAGCCGCGTTCACATTGTTAACTCCTTGGTCCATCGCCACGTTGGAACCAGAGTTGCGCGCGTAAATTTGCTTGGTCTCCTCTTCCCTTGCCATGAAAGTCAAGTCCTTGGTCTCTATGAGCTTCCTTAAAATCCCAGCATGACTAATGCCCTCAATGAAGAAATCCCTTAACATCTCCCCCCTGCAGGCATCTGTGAACTTACAGAGGCTGGCCAAGTGCCGCAGGTCCGCAACGAAGTCCGAGGTGTTTTGTCCCTCCCGACGCCGGTGTGTGTAGAACCGGTGCCGGGCCATGTGTACACTACTCGCCGGTTTGAGATGCTTACTGATCAGCTGGCTGAGCTCTTCGAAGGACTTGTTTGCCGGCTTCTCGGGTGCGAGCAGGTCTTTAATTATCGCATACGTCTTTGGGCCACAGCTGGTCAGTAGATGCGCCCTCCGCTTGTCAGCTGCTGCCGCTCCCAGCCAGTCCTTCGTGACGAAACTCTGCTGGAGTCTCTCAACGAAGTCATCCCAGTCCTCACCCACACAGTAACGTTCCTCTCTGCTACCGGTGGCCATCCTCGTGGTTCGGTAATTCCTGTTTCTCGTCGCCAAATGTGGTGTCCCTGCACCTTGCTACTGAATCACATGAGGCATGTACTGCAGACACTGTCACTGCGTGACCTTTCTTTGTTCCCAGGACCAAGAAATTATGACCCTGCGTGGGACCTCCCTTTAAATACCTGAGTGCCCAGGTGAGGAGTGTCTCCCACAAGTTCACCCCCTGTGGTCAAGGTGTGCACTTCCAGGACATATATACAGTGTACAGTGTGGTTGCATGAAGGTTACAGTTACATGAAGGTTACAGTTGTATGAAGGTTGCATACATGACAGGCTGTAAAGCACTTTGGGACGTCCAGTGGTCCTGAGCGACACTATATTGAAAGGCAAGTCTTTCTTTCTATTATTCCAATTCCACTAATTATTGAATCTGTATCAACCACCCTATCAGGCATTGCATTCCAAATCCTAATCACTTGTTGCGCATAAAGTTTTTCCCCATCTCGCCTCTGTTTTTTTTGTCAATAAGCTGTTTTTACTACTCTTAGGCAGCCACTGTGGTGAGTTGGTATTGTATCATTTTCTTCTCTTCTTAGGCAGTCCCCCGGAGCTGAGGATGACTTGATTCCACACCAAAATGAGTTCTATGGTGACGGATAAGACCAATGCGGGCCAGGTCCCAAACTTCATAAAGGGTGGAAGATGCCTGTGCGTGAATTCTTTTAACGTGGGGTGGCCGTTGCACACCAGCCACCACACGGGCTTGACAGAGCTAGGTCTTGGTCCAACGGCAAAGGGGATCCAAGACGATTGGAGACCAGGCTCTGCTGCATGGGCCTAGCGAGCACACACGCACACACATATTCCTACTGACCCCCTCCCTCCCTCCCTCAGGTACTCTCTCCCTGGTTTTCAGAGATCGCAATGTAGGTGAGCACATTAATCTTGGAGCAACTTGCGAATTTGTCCATAAAATACTGACACTGTACCCTGGGCTGCTCAGCTCCAGCTCCAGCACGCTGCTCTCTCTTCAGCCGTTCACGCTTTGGTCATTGCTTACTACGCGCATTCTGGCCTCGGGTCCTGACCTCACTGCTGGATCGTGCTGTACCTTCCCTGGGTCCTGACCTCACTGCTGGACTGTGCTGTACCTTCCCTGGGTCCTGACCTCACTGCTTGACTGTGCTGTACCTTCCCTGGGTCCTGACCTTACTGCTGGACTTTGCTGTACCTTCCCTGGGTCCTGACCTCACTGCTGGACTGTGCTGTACCTTCCCTGCATCCCGACCTCGCTGCTGGACTGTGCTGTACCCTCCCTGGGTCTTGACCTCACTGCTGGACTGTGCTGTACCTTCCCTGGGTCCTGACCTCACTGCTGGACTTTGCTGTACCATCCCTGGGTCCCGACGTCATTACTGGCCTGTGCTGTACCTTCCCTGCATCCCGACCTCGCTGCTGGCCCATGGCGTACATTTCCTGGGTCGCGACTCCATTACCTAAGTAATCTGGGTTGAAGTCTAAACCTGGTAAATAGGTTAAACTTTCCCTCACTCTGTCTGTTATACGAATCCTCACTGAAACCGGGTTGGTCAGTCTCAAGCCAGTGCCACGCAAATGCAAATTCCCTGGCATGCTTATTTGGTTGAAATTGGCAGTGCTGCTCAGAGAAGCTACAGAGATAACTGGTGATGGAAGTGAAAACATCACCGTGCTCTTTTAAGGTTGGAATTAAGCCAAGTTGCTGAAGCAAAGACAAATAAGCTTTCCTCTCTGCGCTGAATGACCAGACTCGGAAAGAAAAAAGAGTTGGCTTAACATAAGGCTTTATCACAGCTCTCAGAAAGATTTCTCAATGCTTCACCTACAGTGAATTACTTTCATCTGTAATAACTATTGTATATGGAAATGTGACGGACAATGTGTGCACAGCAAGATCCCATGGATGTCAATTAGATGAATGACTAGTTGATCTGGTGATGTTGGCCGAGCAAAGGCGGAGATAGACAGACTTTTTGAATGATAAGGGAGTGAAGGGTTATGGGGAGCGGGCAGGGAAGTGGAGATGAGCCCAAGATCAGATCAGCCATGATCTTATTAAATGGCGGAGCAGGCTCGAGGGGCCACATGGCCTACTCCTGCTCCTATTTCTTATGTTCTGATGTAATAACGGCCGGTACGCAAGGAAGGCAACTTCCTCTTCTTCAAAGAGGGTTAATGATATTGTTACCATCCACATGAATGCCTGGAACAGACAGCTAGGGACTTGGTTTAATGTTGCATGCAACATCATTAAACATGCTTCAAGCTGATACTAAAAAAAGTGTTCCACTGCTTTCTTTCATTCATTCACAGGATGTGGCCATCACCAGCAAGGCTAGCATTTATTTCCCATCCTTAATTGCCCTCAAGAAGGTGGCACTGAACTGAGTGGCTTGCTGGAGGGCAGTTAAGGGTCAACCATAATGCTGTAGGTCTGGAGTCACATATTGGGCCAGACCAGGTAAGGATGGCACATGTCCTTCCCTAAAGGACATTAGTGACATAAGCTTTTTTAATTCTAGATTTTATTTAATTGAATTTGAACTCCCCAGTAGCCTTGGTGGGATTCTAAACTCTTGGTCCCGGGATTACTAGTCCAGTCACATAATCTTTATGCTACCATTCCCGATAATATTAGTGGACAAGAACTTCATGGTTCACTTAGAATGGTCCATGGGAATTTTCTTCAGCATGGGGAAAAAGTTGCTTGTAATGTAAACAGCAGGAAAACCATCAACAATGATTAACTTACGATATGAAGGCAGCAATGTGGTAGCTGTACTGTCGGTTGTGGAATGTGTGGGGGTAATGTGCACTCTCATCCGGGCAGTAATCCAGTGGAGCAAATCACCCTCCCATTGTGGAACACGCCTCATTTTCATCGTACAAAGCGGATAAAAATCGAAATGGTTCTACAACAGGCAGGCGAACTGACAGAGACCAAGGAATAGGTCATTGACTTGCTTTCTCCTGGGCCTTGGTCCAGTTCAAGTCCAGATTAATTAGACAAAATTTTCCTCTGTCTACTACCCATACACAAAATATGTTTTGGCAACCGACGGTGAAATTTATTTTACGATCCTAACTGGTCTGTCCACCATTTCTCCATTGTGCAGGCCAGGGTTTCCTTCATTGAGATAATGAAGGCAGTGACAGCTTCCTAATAGTTATGAGAGGAATTTCTCAAAGCATCCTAGTTGTTTATAACATAAGTTGCGGCTAGAAGGGAAGATTTCTTACCATCGAACTTCTGTGTAGAGAAACGTACTTCAGGAAAAATAATCACCTGACCACGGTAGGCCATACGGCCCATTTGAGCCTGCTCTTCCATTCAGTAAGATCATGGCTGATCTGATCTTGGCCTCAACTCCACTTCCCTGCCCGCTCCCCATAACCCTTGACTCCCTTATCATTCCAAGTTCTGTCTATCTCCGCCTTAAATATATTCAATGACCCAGCCTTCACAGCTCTCTGGGGTAGAGAATTCCAAAGATTCACAACATTACTGACAGAGATATTTGATAGCCACACTTCACATCATTTTTCTTGCTATTAACCCACTGAGTTTGAGTCATTCTAAGGAGACACACACCTGAGATCTTGCCGCTAACATTTCAAGTACGTAATAGGAGATACTCAGTGCAGCCAATATAACCAACACTTGGGGATAATTTTAACCCTACCCACCTGGCAGAAACCAGGCCAGCAGGTAGGTAAAATTGCCTGGGTTGGCGACTCACCCTGGAGCCGTCGGGAGCTGACTGTTCCCGCCTGATTTTAACCTGCTCTACGGATAAAGCGGCAAGGACACCTGCCCAAAACTGGCAGGGTCCTTTTTTACATAGGCCTGTTGGGTGCCGATGTTGTCATTGGGACCAGCTTACAATTTTAACTGCCAGGTGCAGACAGTGGTGGAGGAACACCCAGGGCCAAAAAGAGACCCAGATAAAGAGAATACTTTTTATTTGCCTTGTGGGTCAGGACGAGCAGGATTGCTCCTTCGGGGCCTACAAAGAAAGCTAAGGCCTCCCCTCCTCTTCCCAAACAAGACATCTTCGTGAGATGGCCTCTTGAATCGATCCTGCCACCTACCTAGTGTTGACGGGTGACCTCCAAGCCATGCGATTTTCCGCCGTTTCCCACAGATTTCCTGCCTGGAATGGGTGGGATATTGCCTGGTGGGATTTAAATGAGGCCAGGGCTAGAAAATAGCCTTGGCCTCATCTCTGGAGCAGAGGGTGAATTTCCAACGTGTTTCGCTACCCACCTACCTACCCAAAATTTACAGTTCGAGGCCACAACTGGCTGCAGAAAGGTCATCTGAAGATTGTGCACTGCACGTACTACACACTTGTGCATCTCCAATCCTGGCATCCGCTAGTAATTATCTTCTCCCAGAGGGTTGTAAAACTGTGGAATTCGCTGCCTCAGAGAGCTGTGGATGCTGGGACATTGAATAAGTTTAAGACAGAAATAGACAGTTTCTTAAACAATAAGGAGATAACGGGTTATGGGGAGCGGGCGGGGAAGTGGAGCTGAGTCCATGATCAGATCAGCCATGATCTTATTGAATGGTGGAGCAGGCTCGAGGGGCCAAATGGCCTACTCCTGCTCCTATTTCTTATGTTCTTATGTTCTTGTTAGATCTCAGGATGTGAATTTCAGGTAACAGTTTTGGGTTTCTCTTTTCTTTACCCTCTCCTGTGGGTGGGTACCCCTTGCAACAACTCCTTCTGCTGACTTTAGAAATTTTCCATGATTCCAGACGGACTGCATTGTTTAGGAAATCTTGTTCTCCTTTCCGCTTCATCCTTCTTCTCTCTTGCCCCTTCAGTGCCTTGATAATATTCAATATTAATCATTTAAACAGATTAAGAATAAGAACCTGCCTTTGTACAGCACCTTTTACAACCTCAGGATGTCACAAAATGCTTTACAGCTGCTGACATATGTAGTCATTGCTGTAATGTAGGAAACGTGGCAGTTAATTTGCACACAGCAAGTTCCCACAAGCAGCAATACAATAATGACCAGATGAACTGTTTTAATGATGCTGGTTGAGGGATAAATATTGACCAGGACACCTCCGTCTTTCAGATGAGACGTTAAACTATTTCAAAGAAGAGCAGGGGAGTTATCCCCAGTGTCCTGGCCAATATTTATCCCTCAAACAACTTCACTGAAAACAGATTATCTGGTCATTATCACACTGCTGTTTGTAGGAGCTTGCTGTGTGCAAATTGGCTGCTGCATTTCCTACATTACAACAGTGACTACGCTCCAAAAGTACTTCATTGGCTGTAAAGCGCTTTGAGATGACCGGTGGTCATGAAAGGTGCTATATAAATCCAAGTTTTTCTTTTTTATAACTCTCCAGCTCTTCTTTCGAAGTAGTGCCATGGGATCTTTTATATCTACCTGAGGGGGCGGACTGGGCCTCAATTTAATATTTGATCCGAAAGACGGCACCTCCAACAGTGCAGCACTCCCTCAGTACCACACTGGAGTGTCAACTTACTTTTTGGGGTTAAGTCTACTGAGTGAGACTACAACACTCAAACTTTTGACTCGGAGGTTAGAGTTCTACCACTGAGCCAGATGATTGCCCTCACTGGGACAATTGTACTGTCTGTTGGTCTCATCCAGTATTGCTGCATGCAGATGCATGTAGGTACTGCATATTAACAGCGCACTGCATCGGCTTCATACAGGTCACAATATGTAAATTATTACATCAGGGGACTGATGTCTTTATTATTTAAATAGGGAGAGATTGCAAAATGCTGTGGTACAGAGGGATCTGGGGGTCCTTGCACATAAAACACAGAAGGTTAGTATGCAGATACAGCAAGTAATTTGGAAGGCAAATGGAATGTTGGCCTTTATTGCAAGGGGGATGGAGTATAAAAGCAGGGAAATCCTGCAACAACTGTACAGGGGGTTGGTGAAACCACACCTGGAGTACTGCGCACAGTTTTCATTTCCTTATTTAAGGAGAGATATGCTTGCATTGGAGGCAGTTCAGAGAAGGTTCACGAGGTTGATTCCTGAGATTAAGAGGTCATCTTATGAAGAAAGATAGAGCAGGTTCGGTCTATACTCATTGGAGTTTAGAAGAACGAGAAGTGATCTTATTGAAACTTATAAGATTCTGAGGGGGTTTGACAGGGTAGATGCAGAGAGAATGTTTCCCCTCATGGGGAATCTAGAACTAGGGGGCATAGTTTCAGAATAACGGGTCGCCCATTTAAAATGGAAATGAGGAGGAATTTTTTCTCTCAGAGGGTTGTGAATCTTTGGAATTCTCTGCCCCAGAGAGCTGTGGAGGCTGGGTCATTGAATATATTTACGGTGGAGATTGACAGATTTTTGAATGATGAGGGAGTCAAGGGTTAGGGGGAGCGGGCAGGGAAGTGGAACTGAGTCCATGATCAGATCAACCATGATCTTATTGAATGGCGGAGCAGGCTCGAGGGGCCGAATGGCCTACTCCTGCTCCTATTTCTTATGTTCTTATGTTATGTACACTGACCTGCTCCTTAGAACCACTGACTAAGCTTAAAAAAATACACAGGAAGGAGGAACTGCTTCAAAAGAAAAACATACGCTTATGATATTGCTGGACATGGCTGGGAATTTCCTCGGAGCTCCTCTGGCTTTGCCCATTGGCGTGTGCTTCCATGGAAGTTACGCCAACAGAGAGCCACTGCGAGGAATATTCCTGACCGTGGTGACTCCCCCGGCGACGACAAATTATTATTTATTATTCTGCAATAACGATCAATTTACAATCTGCCACATGTTTGAATTAGATATTGAAATCTTTGGGTGTAAACAGTTGTTAATGACCCACCAACGCTTGATGTTGAATCCTTGGGACAGTGCTAAGAGCAAAATTGCCCCTTTAGAATAATTATCTGTCCGAAACACAGTTACCTTTTAGGCTGAAGGGGGAAGTCCACACGTCGGCCTTGAGATTCTGTAAGGGTCCTACAGGTGGCCTGTCATAGCCGTGTCGAGGGATTGACGGAACCCTCGGAAAATAGAGTCGAAGGCTGAAAATATCAGCATTTTTCTGGGAGGGTCCAGAACCTGAGGAATGTGAGGGTTGCTGGCCCAGAATTTCCTGTCATCAATCGTGGTGCCATGCCCATAAATCGAAGAGATTCGGGCGTCAGTGACTTTTTACACGAGACCCGAATTTGCTCGATTTTTTGTCAATGCTGATTCCGTGAAACCTCTGCTGAAACCCTCTGCAGCTTATCATCACACCACCATACAAAACAGCAGCTCAGGCAAATCTCCTGAATTTACACCCATTCTGAACGGGCTGTAAATTTATACCTAAAGTTTCAGAGGCAACAGGACCTAAAGTCATATCTTTGCCGTTTTATCGTGACGTTTTAAACAAATTCTTGCTCACAGAGACCTACCATATATTTTCTGTACCTTTTGAATGCATCATAATGCCATTCAAAATTGAAATAAATTCCACCTTTGTATTTTCTTAAAAAGGTTGTTCTTAAAGTGCATCTTTGATCGTTTGGTTGCTTCAAACTTTAATTTTAATGCATAAAATGGGAGTTCCAGAAGGAAAATTACATATATTTAGCACCTTCCTCAACTGATTTATGCTGTAAATAGTAAAAGAGTCCCACTCCAGAGACTTGAGCGCATAAACCAGGCTGACATCCCAGTGTAGTACTGAGGGAGTGCTGTACTGTCAGATGTGTCGTCTTTCAGATGAGACGCTAAACCGAGACCCTGTCTGCCCTCTCACGTGGACATAAAAGATCCTAAGGCACTATTTCGAAGAAGAGCAAGGGAGTTCGCCCCAGTGTCCTGGCCAATATTTATCCCTTAACCAACATCACTAAAACAAATTATTTTGTCATTATCTCATTGATGTTTGTGGGAGCTTGCTGTGCACAAATTGGCTTCCGTGTCTGCTACATTACAACAGTGCCTACACTCCAAAAGTACTTAATTTCCTGTAAAGCAATTTGGGATATCCTGAGGTCGTGAAAGGCGCTATATAAATGCAAGTTGTGTACAGTTTTGGTCTCCGGAGCTAAAGAAAGATGTATTTGCAACGGGGAATGCAACGGAATTCACTAGATTGATTCCCGTGAAGAGATGGCTGATCGATGAGGGGAGATTGAGTAAAATGGGCCTATACTCTCTGGAGTTTAGAAGAACGAGAAGTGATCTCATTGAAACGTATAAGATTCTGAGGTGGATTGACAGGGTAGATGCTGAGAGGTAGTTTCCCCTGGCTGGAGAGTCTAGCACAGGGGGTAAAGTTTCAAGATAAGGGGTCGACCATTTAGGACTGAGATGAGGAGGAATTTCTTCAGTCTGAGGGTTGTGAATCTTTAGAATTCTCTACCCCAAAAGACTGTGGAGCTCAGTCATTGAGTCTTTTCAAGACTGAGATCAACAGATTTTTGGGGAGGAATTTTAATTTAGAGGTGGGTAGGGAGCAGGGGGGCTGCAAAGCCATCGGGAAACCCGGGAGAAAAGGTTTTCCTCATACCCTGCCGAATTTAACGGAAGAGCCTGATTAACATTTTGAATCTCAGATTCCCAGTTTCCACAGCACCAGATTGCAAAGAGGAAAAAGAGAGGGAATGGAGGATACTGGAGGTTAGAGGGGTTTGGTCGGGACTGCAGATCAGAGACTAGAGGGGGGGGGAATCAGAGATCGGAAGTCACGTGGGGAGGAGGGTGGGGGGGGGGGTTTGGAGGGAATGAGTGTGGGTGGTCTCAGTGCGGGGGAGAAGTGGTTGGAGCTGCAGATCAGAGGCTAGAGGGGGGGTATCAGAGATCGGAAGTCACGTGGGGAGGAGGGTGGGGGGGGGAGGGAACGAGTGTGGGTGGTCTCAGTGGGGTTGGGGGGAATAAGAACATAATAAGAACATAAGAATTAGGAACAGGAGTAGGCCATCTAGCCCCTCGAGCCTGCTCCGCTATTCAAAAAGATCATGGCTGATCTGGCCGTGGACTCAGCTCCACTTACCCGCCCGCTCCCCGAAACCCATAATTCCCTTATTGGTTAAAAATCTATCTATCAATGAGCTAGCCTCAACTGCTTCCTTGGGCAGAGAATTCCACAGATTCACAACCCTCTGGGAGAAGAAATTCCTTCTCAACTCGGTTTTAAATTGGCTCCCCCGTATTTTGAGGCTGTGCCCCCTAGTTCTAGTCTCCCTGATCAGTGGAAACAACCTCTCTGCCTCTATCTTGTCTATCCCTTTCATTATTTTAAATGTTTCTATAAGATCACCCCTCATCCTTCTGAACTCCAACGAGTAAAGACCCAGTCTACTCAATCTATCATCATAAGGTAACCCCCTCATCTCCGGAATCAGCCTAGTGAATCGTCTCTGTACCCGCTCCAAAGCCAGTATATCCTTCCTTAAGTAAGGTGACCAAAACTGCACGCAGTACTCCAGATGCGGCCTCACCAATACCCTATACAGTTGCAGCAGGACCTCCCTGCTTTTGTACTCCATCCCTCTCGCAATGAAGGCCAACATTCCATTCGCCTTCCTGATTACCTGCTGCACCTGCAAACTAACTTTTTGGGATTCATGCACAAGGACCCCCAGGTCCCTCTGCACCGCAGCATGTTGTAATTTCTCCCCATTCAAATAATATTCCCTTTTTCTGTTTTTTTTCCCAAGGTGGATGACCTCACACTTTCCAACATTGTATTTCATCTGCCAAACCTTAGCCCATTCGCTTAACCTATCTAAATCTCTTTGCAGCCTCTCTGTGTCCTCTACATAACCCGCTTTCCCACTAATCTTTGTATCATCTGCAAATTTTGATACACAACACTCTGTCCCCTCTTCCAGGTCATCTATGTATATTGTAAACAGTAGTGGTCCCAGCACCGATCCCTGTGGCACACCACTAACCACCGATTTCCAACCCGAAAAGGACCCATTTATCCCAACTCTCTGCTTTCTGTTAGCCAGCCAATTCTCGATCCATGCTTATACATTTCCTCTGACTCCGCGTACCTTTATCTTCTGCAGTAACCTTTTGTGTGGCACCCTATCGAATGCCTTTTGGAAATCTAAATACACCACATCCATCGGTACACCTCTATCCACCATGCTCATTATATCCTCAAAGAATTCCAGTAAATTAGTTAAACATGATTTCCCCTTCATGAATCCATGCTGCGTCTGCTTGATTGCACTATTCCTATCTAGATGTCCCGCTATTTCTTCCTTAATGATAGCTTCAAGCATTTTCCCTACTACAGATATTAAACTAATCGGCCTATAGTTACCTGCCTTTTGTCTGCCACCCTTTTTAAACAGAGGCGTTACATTAGCTGCTTTCCAATCCGCTGGTACCTCCCCAGAGTCCAGAGAATTTTGGTAGATTATAACGAATGCATCTGCTATAACTTCCGCCATCTCTTTTAATACCCTGGGATGCATTTCATCCGGACCAGGGGACTTGTCTACCTTGAGTCCCATTAGCCTGTCCAGCACTAGCCCCCTAGTGATAGATTGGTTGTGAAGTCGGAGTGGGAGTGGGGAACAGGTGCTGGGGGCCAGGGGCTGGATGACCGGAGGGAGATTGAAGTCCTGGGGGGAGGGGAGAAGAGGGGTTGAAGACTGGGGCAGGTCAGAAGGTCGGGGGGAGATCGGAAGGATTGGAGAGGTGTCCAATTGTTTGATCCCACAGGATTGGCGAGGTAGGAGATCCAGCAGGTAATTAGAAAGGCAATAACCTCCTAGATCCAGCAGTCATCACCTTCCTTTGGCTGGCCAGTTCCCCGAGGCCCAACCACAGTTAAATGGTGGATCACTATGAGGCACGCATCCCCATTTTGATATTCAAAGTACCAGCCTGGCCCCCGTCCCACCTCCATTAAAACCGGAAGTGTTGGAGGAGGGTTGGGAGCTTAGGATTCAGATTTTTTCGCACTTTAACTTGCCGCCAGACCACAAACCACATTTTTGGGGTTAAAATTGCTCCTTTGGACTCGAAGCGAATCAAAGTATGTGGGGATCGGGGTGGGAAAGGGGAGTTGAGGTCGAAGATCAGCCATGATCTTATTGAATGGTGGAGCAGGCTCAAGGGGGCCAAATGGCCTCCTGCTGCTCCTATTCCTTATATTCTTTCTTTCTTAAAAAGCCGAAGGCAAAATTCTCATAAGATTAATTTGAGCAACAGGTTTTGATGATTCTTATGTGAAACTTGACACCAGAAAGTGCATGCGTGGCTACCTGGCTCACTATGCACAAAATTGGGGCTTATTCTGTTAGCCTCCAAGTTTGATGACATTAGTTGCTTCAGCTGTCACAAATTATTCATTGTTCTACGATTCCTATGGTTTTAAATTTTAATTCTATGTTGAGCTGCTATTTTAAGATGCGTCGGCCACCAGGCAACAGGTGTGGAATGAACGAGATGCCTGGCCAGCCTGAAAGAAAGAAAGACTTGCATTTATATAGCGTCTTTCACGACCACGGGACGTCTCAAAGCGCTTTCAGCCGATGAAGTACTTTTGGAGTGTCGTCACTGTTGCAATAAATACTGACCTAGACATGAATACTGATCTGTCGCCTCTGCACCTTGGCTGCGTCACATAATCATTATCTATTATTAAAATTAATTAGAAATCAAAATCGGCCGATATGGTTCTGCTTCAAGGGATGGACGAGAATGGCACACAGGATTGATGGTTGTAATGAATCAAACACTATCTTTCAGCATTTTAATTAGCAACTCAAGAGAAGATCATTTAAAAACATGTAAGGCACTCTTTAAACACAAGGAAAGCATAATTTATAAAGTTGCCGTCCCATCTCCGAGGTGATTATAATGGCAGTGCTCAGAGCTTTACTCTAAAACAAAGTAATATAACAGCCTCAATAAAAGGGGTCACCTGTGGCACTCTCGCTCCTGAATCAAAAGGTTGTGGGTTTGAAGGGGCTCAACAAGATGGATACAGAGAGGATATTCCCACTCATAGGGGAAACTAAAATTAGGGGGCACAGTCTCAGAATAAGGGGCCGCCCATTTAAAACTGAGATGAGGAGAAATTTCTTCTCTCAGAGGATTGTAAATCTGTGGAATTCTCTGCCCCAGGGAGCTGTGGGGGCTGGGTCATTGAATATATTTAAGGCGGAGATAGACAGATTTTTGAGCGATAAAGGAGTAAAGGGTTATGGGGAGAGGGCAGGGAAGTGGAGCTGAGTCCATGATCAGATCAGCCATGATCTTATTGAATGGCGGAGCAGGCTAGAGGCGCCAAATGGACTACTCCTGCTCCTATTTCTTATGTTCAAGTCCCACTCCAGGTACATAAGCACAAAACATAGTCTGACACTCCAGTGCAGTGCTGAGGATGAGACGTTAAACCAAGGCTCTGTCTGCTATCTCAGATGGACGTAAACTATTCCATGTCACTATTTCAAAGAGCAGGAGAGTTTTCCCCAGCCTCCTGGCCAATAATTATCGCTCAAGCAACATTACTACATCAGACCAGTATAACATTGTTGCTTGTGGGAGCTTGCTGCGTGCAGATTGAGTGCTGCATTTCCTGCATTACAACAGTGACTACACTTCAAATAGTACATAATTGGCTGTAAAGCGCTTTGGGACATCCTGAGGTGATGAAAGACGCTATGTAAATGCAGGTTTTTGCTTTCATCTTTTCTTGATGTTGGTAAATCTGCGCTTTATCCCTCTCCAAGCTGAATATATCCCTCGTGAGATGCCCAGAACTGACCAGCAGCATTCCACGAGAGTCTCACATAAACCAGCGACACAGTGTTAGCTGGTCCTGAGTTTTTTTTAATGTTTTTTCAGAAATGATAGGATTTTATAGGCCATATTTCGAATTTTGCATTAAATAAACATTATGATTCCTTCATCAAATTGTGCAACAAATCGGTTGCCATGGAATGTGATTAAAATTTGCTGCGAAGTCATTTTCCTCTGCCTAACAAACACTGCAGGATACTGAGAGCAATTAACAGAGCCCGGAACTCCACAGGAGACCAGGTCCAATATGTATTTGATGTATAAAGAAAATTCAGGAGATGGAATTGTCCCGTGAGTACAAAACAGAACCCTATATTTGTGCTGTCATTAGAAACAAACTTAGACTAAGCTTTGCAAGGACCTGTTGCACTTGAAGAAGACTAACCCGATCAAACCTGAGAGGTTATACGTATCAGAAAAGACTGAACAAGCTGCGGCTCTTTTCTCGAGAAGAGAGAAGCTCGAGGTCCTGCTGGAGGTCTGTAAGATTAGGAAAGGGTTCGATAGGGTAGACATAGAGAAAATGTTTCCATTTGTGGAGGAGACCAGAAGTAGGGCCCATAAATATAAGACCATCCCGAATAAATCCAATAGGGAATTCAGGAGAAACTTCTTCACTCAGAAAGTGGTTAGCATGTGGAACGCGCTGCCACAAGGAGCAGTTGAGGTGAATAGCTTGGATGCATTTAAGGGGAAGCTGGATAAATACATGGCGGAGAAAGGAACAGAAGGATTTGTTGATGGAGTGAGATTAAGAAGGGTGTGAAAAGGCTCATATGGAGCATAAACATGGACCAGTTGGTACGAATGGCCAGTTTCTGTGCTGTAAATACGATGTAATATTATGTAAACATTAAGTTGTCAGAAACTCAAAGGAATTCTCCGTTGTGATAAAGAGTCATCGACCCAAAACATTAACTCTGCTTCCTCTCCACAGACGCTGCCTGACTGCTCTGATTTCCAGCATTTCCTGTTTTTATTCCAGATTCCAGCATCCGCAGTACTTTGCTTTTGGAATTCTCTGTTTACTGGGTCAGAAGGTTTTAAAGATTTTAGTTCCCGTACCATGACACAGAAAACAAATTGTAGCAATAATGTTAGTTGGGCGACAGGAAGCATCTTACATAAAAACATAGAAATATAGAAAATAGGGGCAGGAAGAGGCCGTTCGGCCCTTCGAGCCTGCACCACCATTCAATATGATCATGGCTGATCGTGCAATTTCAGTACCCCATTCCTGCCTTCTCTCCATATCCCTTGATCCCTTTAGCAGTAAGGGCCACATCTAACTCCCTTTTGAATATATCTAACAAACTAGCCTCAACAACTTTCGGCAGTAGAGAATTCCACAGGTTCACAATTCTCTGAGTGAAGAAGTTTCTCCTCATCTCGGTCCTAAATGGCTTACCCCTTATCCTTAGACTGTGACCCCTGGTTCTGGACTTCCCCAACATCGGGAACATTCTTCCTGCATCTAACCTGTCCAAACCCATCAGAATTTTATGTTTCTATGAAATCCCCTCTCATTCTTCTAAACTCCAGTAAACATAAGCCTAGTCGATCCAGTCTTTCTTCATCTGTCAGTTCTGCCATCCCGGGAATCAGTCTGGTGAACCTTCGCTGCACTCCCTCAATAGCAAGAATGTCCTTCCTCAGATTAGGAGACCAAAACTGTACACAATATTCAAGGTGTGGCCTCACCAAGACCCTGTACAACTGCAGTAAGACCTCCCTGCTCCTATACACAAATCCTCTCATTATGAAGGCCAACATGCCATTTGCCTTCCTCACCGCCTGCTCTACCTGCATGCCAACTTTCAATGACTGATGTACCATGACACCCAGATCTCGTTGCACCTCCCGTTTTCCTAATCTGTCACCTTTCAGATAATATTCCGCCTCCCTGTTTTTGCCACCAAAGTGGATAACCTCACATTTATCTACATTATACTGCATCTGCCATGCATTTGTCACCTAACCTGTCCACGTCACCCTGCAGCATCTTAGCATCCTCCTCACAGCTCACACTGCCACCCAGCTTAGTATCATCTCCAAACTTGGAGATATTACATTCAATTCCTTTGTCAAAATCATTAATGTATATTGTAAATAGCTGGGGTCCCAGCACTGAACCTTGTGGTACCCCAAAAGTCACTGCCTGCCATTCTGAAAAGCACCCGTTTATTCCCACTCTTTGCTTCCTGTCTGCCAACCAGTTCTCTATCCACGTCAATACATTACCCTCAATACCATGTGCTTTAATTTTGCATACTAATTTGCTGTGTGGGACCTTGTCAAAAGCCTTTCAAAATTCCAAATACACCACATCCACTGGTTCTCCCTTGTCCACTCTACTAGTTACATCCTCAAAAAATTCTGGAAGATTTGTCAAGCATGATTTCCCTTTTATAAATCCATGCTGACTTGGACCGAAACTGTCACTGCTTTCCAAATGCACTGCTATTACATCTTTAATAATTGATTCCAACATTTTCCCCACTACAGATGGCAGGCTAACTGGTCTTTAATTCCCTGTTTTCTCTCTCCCTCCTTTTTTAAAAAGTGGGGTTACATTAGCTACCTTCCAATCCATAGGAACTGATCCAGAGTCGATAGAATGTTTGAAAATGATCACAAACGCATCCACTATTTCTAGGGCCATTTCCTTAATTACTCTGGGATGCAGACTATCAGGCCTTGGGGATTTATCGGCCTTCAGTCCCATCAATTTTCCTAGCACAATTTCCTGACTAATAAGGATTTCCTTCAGTTCCTCCTTCTCGCTAGACCCTCAGTCCCCTCGTATTTCTGGAAGGTTATTTGTTCCTTAGTGAAGACAGAACCAAAGTACTTGTTCAATTGGTCTGCCATTTCTTTGTTCCCCATTATGAATTCACCTGATTTTAACTGCAAGGGACCTACATTTGTCTTCACTAAATCTTTTTCTCTTCGCATATCTATAGAAGCGTTTGCAGTCAGTAAACTTTCCCTGTAAGTTTACTCTCATACTCTATTTTTCCCCCTCCTAATTAAACCCTTTGTCCTCCTCTGCTGAATGCTAAATTTCTCCCAGTCCTCAGGTTTGCTGCTTTTTCTGGCCAATTTATATGCCTCTTCCTTGGATTTAACACTATCCCTAATTTCCCTTGTTAGCCACGGTTGAGCCACCTTCCCCATTTTATTTTTATGACAGACAGGGATGTACAATTGTTCTTTAAATGTTTGCCATTGCCTATCCACCGTCAAACCTTTAAGAATCATTCGCCAGTCTATCCTAGCCAATTCACGTCTCATACCATTGAAGTTACCTTTCTTTAAGTTCAGGACCCTAGTCTCTGAATTAACTATGTCACTCTCCATCTTAATGAAGAATTCTACCATATTATGGTCACTCTTCCCCAAGGGGCCTCGCACAACAAGATTGCTAATTAATCCTCTCTTACACAAGACCCAGCCTAGGATGGCCAGCTCTCTAGTTGGTTCCTCGACGCATTGGTCTAAAAAAAACCATCCCTTATACACTCTAGGAAATCCTCCTCCAACGTATTGCTACCAGTTTGGTTAGGCCAATCTATATGCAGATTAAAATCACCCATGATAACTGCCGTACCTTTATTGCACGCATCCCTAATTTCCTGTTTGACGCCATCCCCAACCTCACTACTACTGTTTGGTGGTCTGTATACAACTCCCTCTAGCATTTTCTGCCCTTTGGTGTTTCGCATCTCTACCCATACAGATTCCACATCATCCAAGCTAATTTCCTTCCTTACTATTGCATTAATCTCCTCTTTAACCAGCAACGCTACCCCACCACTTTTTCCTTTCTATCTATCCTTCCTGACTATTGAAAATCCCTGGATGTTGAGTTCCCAGCCTTGGTCAACCTGGAGCCATGTCTCCGTAATCCCAATTACATCATATCCGTTAACAGCTATCTGCGCAGTTAATTCATCCACCTTATTACGCATGCTCTTCGCATTGAGACACAGAGCCTTCAGACTTGTTGTTTTAACACTCTTTGTCCTTTTAGAATTATGTTGTAATGTGGCCCTTTTTGATTTTTGCCTTTGAGTTCTCTGCCCTCCATTTTTCCTTATCTCCTTTCTACCTTTTGCTTCTGCCCCCATTTTACTTCCCTCTGTCTCCCTGCATAGATTCTCATCCCCCGCCATATTAGTTTAAACCCTCCCCAACAGCACTGTCAAATAGTCCGCCGAGGACATTAATTACGGTCCTGCCCAGGTGCAGACCATCCGGTTTGTACTGGTCCCATCTCCTCCAATGTCCCAGGAATTTGAATCATAAGAACATAAGAATTAGGAACAGGAGTAGGCCACCTAGCCCCTCGAGCCTGCTCTACCATTCAACAAGATCATGGCTGATCTGGCTGTGGACTCAGCTCCACTTACCCGCCCGCTCCCCGTAACCCTTAATTCCCTTATTGGTTAAAAATCTATCTATCTGTGACTTGAATACATTCAATGAGCTAGCCTCAACTGCTTCCTTGGGCAGAGAATTCCACAGATTCACAATCCTCTGGGAGAAGAAATTCCTTCTCAACCCGGCTTTAAATTGGCTCCCCTGTATTTTGAGGCTGTGCCCCCTAGTTCTAGTCTCCCTGATCAGTGGAAACAACCTCTCTGCCTCTATCTTGTCTATCCCTTTCATTATTTTAAATGTTTCTATAAGATCACCCCTCATCCTTCTGAACTCCAACGAGTAAAGACCCAGTCTACTCAATCTATCATCATAAGGTAACCCCCTCATCTCCGGAATCAGCCTAGTGAATCGTCTCTGTACCCCCTCCAAAGCTAGTATATCCTTCCTTAAGTAAGGTGACCAAAACTGCACGCAGTAGTCCAGGTGCGGCCTCACAATACCCTATACAGTTGCAGCAGGACCTCCCTGCTTTTGTACTCCATCCCTCTCGCAATGAAGGCCAACATTCCATTTGCATTCCTGATTACCTGCTGCACCTGCAAACTTACTTTTTGGGATTCATGCACAAGGACCCCCAGGTCCCTCTGTACTGCAGCATGTTGTAATTTCTCCCCATTCAAATAATATTCCCTTTTACTGTATTTTTCCCAAGGTGGATGACCTCACATTTTGCGACATTGTATTCCATCTGCCAAACCTTAGCCCATTCGCTTAACCTATCTAAATCTCTTTGCAGCCTCTCTGTGTCCTCTGCACAACCCGCTTTCCCAATAATCTTTGTGTCATTTGCAAATTTTGTTGCACTACACTCTGTCCCCTCTTCCAGGTCATCTATGTATATTGTAAACAGTTGTGGTCCCAGCACCGATCCCTGTGGCACACCACTAATCACCGATTTCCAACCTGAAAAGGACCCATTTATCCCGACTCTCTGCTTTCTGTTAGCCAGCCAATTCTCTATCCATGCTAATACATTTCCTCTGACTCCGCATACGTTTATCTTCTGCAGTAACCTTTTGTGTGGCACCTTATCGAATGCCTTTTGGAAATCTAAATACACAACATCCATCGGTACACCTCTATCCACCATGCTCATTATATCCTCAAAGAATTCCAGTAAATTAGTTAAACATGATTTCCCCTTCATGAATCCATGTTGCGTCTCCTTGATTGCACTATTCCTATCTAGATGTCCCGCTATTTCTTCCTTAATGATAGTTTCAAGCATTTTTCCCACTACAGATGTTAAACTAATCGGCCTAGAGTTACCTGCCTTTTGTCTGCCCCCTTTTTTAAACAGAGGCGTTACATTAGCTGCTTTCCAATCCGCTGGTACCTCCCCAGAGTCCAGAGAATTTTGGTAGATTATAATCCCTCCCTCTTACACCATTCCTCAAGCCACATGTTCATCTGAGCTATCTTAACTCTCCTGCTAGTTCTACTCTGACTAGCACGTGGCACTGGTAGCAATCCTAAGATTACTACCTTTGAGGTCCTACTTATTAATTTAACTCCTAGCTCCTTAAATTCAGCTTGTAGGACCTCATCCCGTTTTTTACCTATATCGGTACCTATATGCACCACGACAACTGGCTGTTCACCCTCCCCTTTCAGAATGCCCTGCAGCTGCTCTGTGATATCCTTGACTGTTATGGAGTGAGATGACCGCAGGGGACCCCTGCACTACCTTCCTTCCACTGCTCTGCCTGGTGGTCACCCATTCCCTATCTGCCTTTGTAAACTTTACCGTTGCACTAGGGAGACAACACACTATCCTGGAGTCTCGATTCCGGCTGCAGAAATGCCTATCTATTTCCCTTACAATCGAATCCCCTACCACGATAGCTCTCCCACTCTTTTCCTGCCCTTTTTCCTGACCAACTAACTAAACGTGCTATTCACAACATCATCAGCATCATGGATGCTTCAGCGTGAATCCAATGCTGCAATGCGGTCTGTCAGGACCTGCAGCTGGACACACTTCCTGCACGCATAGTAGTCAGGGACACTGGAAGCATCCCTGACTTCCCACATAGCACAGGAGGAGCATGACATGGGTCTGGGCTCTTCTGCCATGACTTAACCCTTAAATTAACTTAATTTGCCAACAATGCCAAAGGTTACCTATTGATAAGAAAAGGAAAAGAATATTAAATACTCACCAATCCATCAGCCAATCACTTACCCGCTTGGCTGTGATGTCACACTTTGATTTCTTATTTCTTCTTTGTTTACTTTTGTCCCTGCACCGACTGCCACTCCCGACTGCTGCTCCTGGCTTTTTATATGCCTCAATCCTCGATCTCCCGCTTCCGACTGCCGCTCCCGACTGCCGTTGCTCCTGGCTTTTTATAGGCCTCGATCCGCGACCTCCCGCTTCTCCGACTGCCGCACTGATGTACCATGACACCCATGTCTTGTTGCACCTCTCCTTTTACTAATCTGTCACCATTCAGGTAATAATCTGCCTTCCTGTTTTTGCCACCAAAGTGGATAACCTCCCACTTATCTACATTATACTGCATCTGCCATGCATTTACGCACTCACCTAACCTGTCCAAGTCACCCTGCAGCCTCTTAGCATCCTCCTCACAGCTCACACTGCCACCCAGCTTAGTGTCATCTGCAAACTTGTAGATATTACATTCAATTATTTCATCTAATATATATTATAAATAGCTGAGGTCCCAGCACTGAACCTTGCGGTCCCCCACTAGTCACTGCCTGCCATTCTGAAAAGGACCCGTTTATTCCCACTCTTTGCTTCCTGTCTGCCATCCACACAATACATTACCCCCAATACCATGTGCCTTAATTTTGCACACCAATCTCTTGTGTGGGACCTTGTCAAAAGCCTTTTGAAAGTCCAAATACACCACATCCACTGGTTCTCCCTTATCCACTATACTAGTTACATCCTCAAAAAATTCTAGAAGATTTGTAAAGCATGATTTCCCTTTCATAAATCCATGCTGACTTGGACCGATCCTGTCACTGCTTTCCAAATGCGCTACGATTATATCTTTAATAATTGATTCCAGCATTTTCTCCACTACCGATGTCAGGCTAACCAGTCTATAATTCCCTGTTTTCTCTCTCCCTCATTTTTTAGCAGGCAGGGAGAGGGATAGAGAGACAGATAGATAGAGAGAGAGAGAGAGCGAGAGAGAGAGAGAGAGAAAGAGAGAGACAGAGACTGGGGGGAGAGAGAGAGACAGACAGACAGAGAGAGAGACAGAGAGTGAGAGTGAGGCAGAGAGAGAGAGAGAGAGAGACAGAGAGAGACTGCACTTTGAAAAGTGAGGGACAGAAAAATGTAAACAATAACTTGGGGTCTTGCATATAATCCAACAACTCATGTAAGAAAGTTGCCTTCATTCCAAATCAATGGAAGGTGTAGCTAATGTGGTCAATGTGTGAAATCAAATGGAAAGTACAACTGCAAGAATAGCCTTGTTTCAAACTGTCTGAAGTAAATCACCCCTTCACAAGGTACAGGTGGTAGAAAATTCCCACATAAAGCAAAATGTGCATAGGCATGTAGGAATAAATGTTTCTGTCGTTGAATTCCCAAGAGCATGATAATGGCACTAATTCTCTGGTATAAAGCCACATTTCTCTTCAATTTAGGTTATTCGTTCAGGTTCAGAGAGATAAAACAAACCATTTTTGACAATGAGCACTTAAGTTTTTAGCCCCTGCGCAGTTTATAATACAGGATATCACTGCCTCTTCATTTTGTACATGAAAAATGGACGCATGTTGATGCAGCACTGTCTGGTATAACAGTGGAGGTGAAATGCAAGAATTCAACCATCACCCTCCGGAAAAGCAACCCACAAACCTTTTAATGATTGTTACAGTGCCTTCAGCAATGCGCATCAATAAGGATTAACTGGTATATGGATCACAGAATCACAGAATGAGGCCAATTAGCCCACTGTGTCTGTATTCTGAAAGAGATAGCCTCATAGCCCCAGTCCTCTATGTTTGTAGTATGCAGCACGACCACAAAAAAGCCATGCCAGAGACAGAAGAGAAAATACCCTTTGATTCCACATCTAACTACACATTGATACTGAGCAGTAGTGGCCAGCCATGCAGAGAAGGAGAAGTTAGAATCGTAGAATCATAGAATGTTTACAGCACAGAAGAAGGCCATTCAGCCCGTCGAGCCCGTGCCGACTCTCAGCTAGTCCCCTCCCCCGCCCTTTCCCCATAGCCCTGCAAATCTTTTGCTTTCAGGTACGTATCCAACACCCTTTTGAAAGCCGTGATTGAGTCTGCCCTCACCACCCTTTCAGGCAGTGCTTTGCAGATCCTAACCACTCACCAATGGGAACAGTTTCTCTCTATCTACTCTGTCCAGACCCCTCATGATTTTGAACACCTCAATCAAATTTTCTCTCAACCTTCTCTGCTCTAAGGAGAACAACCTCCGTTTCTCCCGTCTATCCACATAGCTGAAGTCCCTCATCCCTGGAACCATTCTCATAATTCCTTTCTGCATCTTCTCTAAGGCCTTCACATCCTTCCTAAAGTGTGGTGCCCAGAACTGGACACAATACTCCAGTTGAGGCCGAAGCAGTGTTTTACACAGGTTCATCAAGTTAGATAGAGCGAAAGAAAGAAATAGCTTGGTTAAAACCTTGGCAAACGGTATCCGAGTAGCTCCTATCTTCTGCTTTTCACTATTGAGGCTGATTACTTCGTACAAGAGGAAAAGGAGGTAGTATTTAACTTTCCCCGGGGCACAAAATGGCCGGCTGTTATACGCACCGCCTGGTTTTCCTTGAAAGAAACTCGGGTGAGGTGAATAACGGGCAGGTCATCCGCTGCTCCTGTTTGGTGTCCCTGCCGAAGTTGTATTTTGCCTCTCAAAGAATTTATAAATGCATTTACGAGGGGCTCCACTGAAGGCTTGGAGGTAAAGGCAGAGGGGCCGAAGTTGCCCCTTTCTATAAGGTCTCTGGCTGCCTGAAAGTGGCAGTCACGGGCCAGTGCGTAGTGGCCGCGGGGTCTCCGCAGAGGAGCCGCCATTTTGAAAATTGCCCTTCCACAGTTTCGGAGCGGTATCCGGAACCTTTCCGCCTGTTTTCCCGCCACGGCATGCACGCGCTGACCTCTTACCAACTGGCAGGGTCCCCTCCGCAAAATTGCCTCTCAGGAAATTGCCCCTTTCCTGGAATTGCCCCGCTGGAGCAGCCTAGCTACCAGACGGTGCCACTGACAGCTTTCGCTGTCGGTACACTCTCTGTGGCATGGCGGCACAGTGCACTGCCACTTCCGTCATGTTATTTTTTTTTGTCGGCCAGCTGCCAGGTTGAGCTGATAATTATGGCCGCTGGTTCGGCTGAACTGCCAGCAGGCAGCCTGGCACCCCCTCTGGCACTAAAATGGCTGAAGAGTTCGCAGCGGCCCTCCCCTTTAACTGAACGGGAGAGACATTGTGATGTGCCAACGCGATGACACCACCAACATGGTGCTCGTGACTTGCAGCTTCGGTCACTCCGCCCTACCCCCCACTTGCGCCCCTATCATGAGGCCGCTTGGCCCCGCTCAAAAAAAACTCCGAACTGCTGAATTTTAATGGTTTGGCCACCCCATGCATTGGGGCAGCCAGAACGCATCGAAAACGGTAGGTGCACCTCGTTTCAGGCAGTGGGCAATTTCGGCCCCAGAATCTATGAGTCATATATTTCTGGAAGGTCATAGGTTCAATCACCAGTCAGTGCTGAGTCAGCTAAATTCTGCTGAAGCAATGGTAGGTGTGCTGCAGCATTCCTGGGGTCTCATTCTTGATTGCCATATAGTAGACCCACTGGGAGTTCATGGGCGTGAATGTTCTGAGTGGGGGGAGGACAAGCTCTGGAAGTCCATGATGCACACTGGGCAAGGGGAGGAGAAGGTCTCGATGTCCATCGTGTGTGAACACTGGGTGAGGGAAGAAGATCTGGAAGTCGATGGGAGTTAACACTGGGTGGGGGAGGAGGAAATCTGGAAGTCGATGGGAGTTAACACTGAGTGGGGGGAGGAGATCTGGATGTCCTTCAGTTTGAACACTGGGTGTGAGGGGAGGAGATCTGGATGTCCATCAGTGTGAACACTGGGTGAGGCAAGGACAGGATCTGGCAGCATTTTAGTGCCCTACACAGTCAGGTCGCCCGCTGACATTCACTGTCAAAGGTCACACATGAATAATGGCTAACGTGTCAAGACACGGAAGAGTGAGTCCTCCATGTGGAACTGTACATCAGTCGCAGTCAATGCTTTCAGCAAAAGAAAGAGGACAATATTGCAGAGAAAGAAAGAAATACATTTATTGCAGTGCATGGGACTCCACATGCCTCCAGAGCTTGGACAAAATGGTTCCCAGTCAGCAAGTACCGCAGAGAAAAGAATGCTCGCTGCCTGCAATAGCAAGTTACATCTTTACCTTCAATGGACATTACAAATATTATACGATCATCATGAGATTGTATTAATAAAAGATTGGTTTTATTATTCTGTTGTCTTTTACTTGCACTGTTGGTGGTTACATGTCACAATAAGGAATCGCCGTATTAATCTAGCTATTGAACATTTTTAACATGATTTACTGCGTTTTTATATTGGTGCCGGAACACATATATTTTAATAAATTAGAACACTATTCAGAATTCGACCTCTCACTGCTTCATTGTAGAATCATAGAATGTTGCAGCACAGAAACAGGCCAGTCGGCCCACCATGTTTGTACTGAACTTTTTACCCACTTGATCCACTGTGTCTAATCCCGCTCTCCTGCTTGCTCAACACATCCATTAATATTCCTCCCTTTCTAAGCAATTATCTAGTTTTTTGTTAAAAGAAATTATGAACTCGCCTTCAACAATACTTTGTGTCAAGAGAATGTCACGTCCTAACCTTCCTCTAGCCCCAATTTGCGATCCCAGCAAAATTCACAGCGTCAATGAATACCTGAGTGCAGGTCACTTATGTATACAGTAAATGAGAGTGGATCCAACACAGACCCTGGAGGATCATCGCTCAACACACTTTACCAGTCTGAGAAATTTCCCTTTACCCCGACCCTTTGCTTTCCATCCTCCAACCATCTCTCTGTTTATGTGCTCACCTCTTTAACTCTATAAACCTGAATCTCCTATCAGGTGGTCCCATCAAGGAGTGGCACTTGAAGGGAGTACTGGTCAGGAAATGATAGACTCCTGAGTCTTTGTCCATGCATTTAAATGGACGGAATGTTAAACTACAACGCAGAAGTCAGGAGTGTGAAGGAATACCCTCTCCTTGCTTGGATGAGTGCAGCTCCAACAACACTCAAGAAGCTCGACACTATCCAGGACAAAGCAGCCTGCTTGATTGGTAGCCCATCCACCACTTTAAACATTCACTCCCTCCACCACTGGCATACTATGGCTGCAGTGTGTACTCTCTACAAGATGCACTACAGCAACTCCCCAAGGCTTCTTCAACAGCACCTCTCAAACCCACGACCTCTACCACCTAGAATGACAAGGGCAGCAGGCGCATGGGAACACCATCACCTGCAAGTTCCCCTCCAAGTCACACACCATCCTGACTTGGAAATATATCGCCGTTCCTTCATTGTCGCTGGGTCAAAATCCTGGAACTCCCTCCCTAACAGTACTGTGGGAGTACCTTCACCGCACGGACTGCAGCGGTTCAAGAAGATGGCTCACCACCACCTTCTCGAGTGCAATCAGGGATGGGCAATAAATGCTGGCCTTGTCGGCGATGCCCACATCCCGTCAACAAATAAATAAATAAAAATCTGCACAGTATCTTTCCACTTGATCATCTGTGGAGAGAGAAAAAGCATTAACAGCCCTGATTTTAACTCCTGGTGGATTTCCCACTCAGGCCTGAGTTAAAATTACAGTCGGCTCTCAATGATATCATCAGGCCACAACATGCATATGTAAAGAAGGACCCTATTGGCTCCGGACAGCTGTACTTGTTGCTTGCTCAGGAGAGCGGATTAAAATGGCAGATGTTGTGATCATGGCGGATTTCGGACAAGTGAGAGCCAGGGCGATTTGAACTGCCCACCTGCCAGGTTTCTGCTGAGCGAGTAGGGTTAAAATCACGCCCGAATGATTTAGGTCAATGACCTTTTGTCAGAACTGGAAAAAGTTAAGCAACCTGTTGCATCTCTAACCTTTTCCACTTCTGACGAAAGGTTAACTCTATTTCTCCCTCCACCAATGCTGCCTGACCTGCTGAGTATTTTCAGCATTTTCTATTGTTATAGCAGATTTTCAGCATCCGCGGTATTTTGCTTTTGTATTCTTCCATTAGAGTCTGTTTAAAACCTACCAATAGCAATTCTGGTGCAAACTTAGCTAGAGAGGAACAGCAAGGCTTAATAGTTTACCAACAGCCACAGGAAGATTAACTGGCAGTAATATCACAGCTGAAATGCAAAACTTTGAATATTCAAGCACCCCAACACATCAACCATAGATGGCGAGATTGCAATAAGAATGCTCTGTATTTGTTCATAAACTATGTGCTTGGCATGAGAAGGTAAGTCATCCGAAATCCACAGCATGAGTTGTTTCTGCAAATGAGCATAAATATTCAAGCATTCGGCAAGGTGTTGGTTTAATATTCTAATACCACATCTTGCTGTTAAGAACAGCATTGCTCAGAGCACTGTCTAACAGAATCGTGTCACACTATGTGACTTTCACTTGATGTATCATACTGAGACTCTAATGGGAATGCTGTATAGATAAATGTTATTCCGCCACATAAGATGGGGCAGTGCTATATTATCCATTATTGCAATATAAAATCATGCCAGCAGCCTCATCCATCATCATTGTTCAGATTCCAAGTGCGCTCCTCAACATCATCATGATGTACAGTTGTGCCGTAAAATAGATCATTTTCTCCATTGCTATCTTATGATGATGTTAAGTAATGCTGGATTAAGTGTGGAACAGTTCATTTTTCATGCTACCTTTCCGCTATATAATTTCTGACAACTTCAAAGTCGTAAACACCTTCCTGACATACACGCGCGCAGCACACACTCACAGCACTCGTACGCACACCACATCCATAAATAAAACACACAGGCACGTACATAATCAGACACACACTCACCACACGTTATACACAGAGACACACACAGAAGCAAGCACTCACCACACACAGGCACCACTTGCAGCACACACTGTATGCACATCACCACACACACAATACACATCACACTGCACTCAGCACATTCCACGTCCAGTCACCACAAAAACATGACAGACAGTCACTGCACACACACACACACACACACACACACACACACACACATACCATAAACCAAGCCCCCCGCCACACATGCATACAACACACACATACATAGATTAACAAAGTGTCAGTCATGGCTCAGTGGGTGGCACTTTTGCCTCTGAGTCAGAAGGTTGTGGGTCCAAGTCCCACTCCAGAGACTTGAGCATGAAAATTAAGCCTGACACTTCAGAGCAGTGCTGAGGGAGCGCTGCACTGTCTTTCAGATGAGAATGTTAAACCGATGGTCTGTCTGCTCTCTCAGGTGGACGTAAAAGATTCCATGGCACTATTTTGAAGAGCAGGGGAGTTATCCTCTCATTCAATATCATTCAAAAAAAAAATTATCTGGTCATTATTACATTGCTGCTTGTGGGAGCGCTTGCTGTGCACAAATCGGTTGTCGCATTTCCTACATTACAACAGTGACTACAGTTCAAAACTGATTGGCTGTAAAGTGCTTTGGGATGTCCTGAAGTCGTAAAAGGGGCTATATATATGCAAGTATCTCTTCAAACAGCACAAATACTGATAATTCACACCTGCGGCACAAGTACACACACATTCATTACACACCCACATATTATGTAACTAGCAGAGTCGACAAGTGGATGTGGTATATTTGGACTTTCAAAAGGCTTTTGACAAGGTCCTGCACAAAAGATTGGTGTGCAAAATCAAATGTACTGACGTGGATAGAGAACTGGTTGGCAGACAGGAAGCAGAGAATCGGGATAAGCGGGTCCTTTTCAGAATGGTAGGCAGTGACTAGTGGAGTGCCGCAGGGCTCAGTGCTGGGACCCCAGCTCTTTACAATATACATTAACGATTTAGATGAAGGAATTGAGTGTAATATCCCCAAGTTTGTAGATGACACTAAACTGGGTGGTGATGTGAGCTGTGAGGAGGACGCTAAGAGGCTGCAGGGTGACTTGGACAGGTTAGGTGAGTGGGCAAATGCATGGCAGATGCAGTATAATATGGATAAATGTGAGGTTATCCATTTTGGTGGCAAAAACACGAAGGCAGAATATTATCTGAATGGTGGCAGATTAGGAAAAGGGGAGTTGCAATGAGACCTGGGTGTCATGGTTCATCAGTCATTGAAAGTTGGCATGCAGGTACAGCTGGCGGTGAAGAAGGCAAATGGTATGTTGGCCTTCATAGCTAGGGGATTTGAGCATAGGAGCAGGGAGGTCTTACTGCAGTTGTACAGGGCCTTGGTGAGGCCTCACCTGGAATATTGTGTCCAGTTTTGGTCTCCTAATCTGAGGAAGGAGTTCTTGCTATTGAGGGAGTGCAGTGAAGGTTCACCAGACTGATTCCAGGGATGGCTGCACTGTCATATGAGGAGAGACTGGATCAACTGGGCCTTTATTCACTGGACTTTAGGATGAGAGGGGATCTCATAGAAACGAATAAGATTCTGACGGGACTGGACAGGTTAGATGCGGGAAGAAAGTTCCTGATGTTGGGGAAGTTCAGAACCAGGGGACATTGTCTTCGGATAAGAGGTAGGCCATTTAGGACTGAGATGAGGAGAAACTTCTTCACTTAGAGAGTTGTTAACCTTTGGAATTCCCTGCCGCAGAGAGTTGTTGATGCCAGTTCATTGGATATATTCAAGAGGGAGTTAGATATGGCTAAGGGGATCAAGGGGTATGGAGAGAAAGCAGGAAAGAGGTACTGAGGGAATAATCAGCCATGATCTTACTGAATGGCGATGCAGGCTCGAAGGGCTGAATGGCTTACTCCTGCTCCTATTTTCTATGTTTCTATGTTTATACCACACAACAACACGACACACACTCACCACACACACTCACCACACACACATACTATTACCAAACACATATACCACACATTGCACACACACTACATCAGCACACAAACATGGATAAACACACACATTCACCACAAACTACACACATTGGGTTCAGTTTTCACCTTCACACATTTTTTTATTTGATTTGCATTGTTTCAACACCATCCTGAATCCAAGTGCTAATAGCACAATTTCTTTTCTGTCCAATATTGTGGGCTGGAGATTACATCTTGTTTTGCCATTTCTTGAGCAAAAAATGGAATTGAATTTGACCAATTTTGCGGGGTTATATCTCAAGCCCCCAAGGATGCCTGAAATACGTCCGACACCATATTGGCCTCGCACAATATTGAGGAGACCTGGGGCGGCTGTCTTAAACAGGCATTAGGCCCCTTGCCTATGCTAATGAGGAGCCAAATGCCTGTTTAAAGACCCATCTGTAAAATCAGTCAGCATTAAGTGGAGCATACACCCGGAAAGCTGTGCTCAGGTTTGCCAATGATTGCCGTGGCCTGAACAGCAGCCATCAGCAACAAATGCTAGGTTTCTATTTTGGCTCGACCTTTGTGTAAAGCTATGGCTCAGTGGGCAGCACTCTCGCCTCTGAGTCAGAAGGTTGTGGGTTTAGGTCCCACTCCAGAGACTTGAGCACAAAAATCTAGGCTGACACTCCAGTGCAGAACTGAGGGAGTGCGGCACTGTGTTTTGGATGAGACGTAAAATTGAAGCCCCGTCCGCTCTCTCGGGTGGACATAAAAGATCCCATGGCACTATTTCGAAGATGAGCAGAGGAATTCTCCCTGGTGTTCTGGCCAACATTTATCCCTCAATCAACATAACAAAAGCAAATTATCTGGTCATTATCACATTGCTGTTTGTGGGAGTTTGCTGTGTACAAATTGTCTGCTGCATTTCCTACCATTACAACAGTGATTACACTTCAAAAAGTACTTCATTGGTTGTAAAGCCCTTTGAGACATCTGGTGGTCACTACTTAAATGCAAGTCTTTCTTTCTTTCATTGAGTGATTTTGCTCCCGGCTACACAGCCCTACTGAGGGCCCTGCCGGCCTGCCATTACCGCCCCTCTTGCCCCGTTCCCCATCACAAATGATTTACCTGAGGTCCACTGCCAGCAAGGCCGCCATCCCAAATTGGTCCTGGTCACACCAGTTAGCTCCCTCTGGACACCTGATTGGCGGCCATGGCTTGCAGGAAATGTGCTGATGAGACCCGAAGCCCAATTTTGGATGGGTCTCTGGCCTCTGGAGCTCAATCTCAGCGTGCCGCCAATTCCATGCCTGAAAACCAGCCTCAATGATTTTTTAACCCTATGATTTAAGCAGTGGCTTCTCCAAAGCCTTCACGTGAAGAATTCAATTTCCGAGTCCAGTGATGTTTGTTATGTTGGCAAATACTGCAATGCTTCCGTATCGGCAATGTCCCACATGGAGTAATGAGATGAATGAGAATAAAATGTCAGTTATTAGTGGTATGGGTTGAGGGAGCAATATTGGCTTGGATATCAGGAAAGTTCCCTGCTCATCTATGAATAGTGCCCTGAGATCTTCAGGTCTACACATAGGTGGGAACTTGGTTAAACGCATGTGCCCATCTCCAAATTGAGTGTTACTCCCAGCGAGTCTATGTGAGGCACCGATACAGCCAATATTGAAAAATTGTGTGTCGATCTATTCGAAGTGCTATTGCAAGGATATCTACTCTATAGGTGTAGAAAAATGCAACCAGACTGAAACTAGCTTAAGCTGTCTGGGCAACGAGGAGAAGTTGAAGAGCCTGGGATTATCATAGAATCATAGAAATTTACAGCACGGAAGGAAGCCATTTCGGCCCATTGTGTCCGCGCTGGCCGACCAAGAGCTATCCAGCCTAATCCCACTTTCCAGCTCTTGGTCCGTAGCCCTGTAGGTTACGGCACTTTACGTGCACATCCAAGTATTTTTTTAATGTGGTGAGGGTTTCTGCCTCTACCATCCTTTCAGGCAGTGAGTTCCAGACCCCCATCACCCTCTGGGTGAACACATTTCCTCTCATATCTCCTCTAAACCTCCCCACAATTGCTTTAAATCTATGCCCCCTGGATTGTTGACCCCTCTGCCAAGGGAAACAGGTCCTTCCTATCCACTCTATCCAGGACCCTCAATTTTATACACCTCAATCAGGTCTCCCCTCAGCCTCCTCTGTTCCAAAGAAAACAGGCCCAGGGATTATTTACTCTGGAGAAGAAGAGGCTTGGGGAGATACTGTAGACCTATTCAAGATTCTTAAGGTAACAGATGAATTGAATCCCAATAATATGTTTTGATTGCTGCAAACTCCATAACCAGGAGGATGTGGGCTTAGTCTTGTGAAACTGTGAGGTAGATTGTAGCACAAAGGAGCTACGGTTCTGAGGAGGGAGAACTCTGACATACTGATTGGCATGCAGCAGGTGTTAGGGTTACAGCAAGTGTGTCTCTTTGTCAAAGCTCCTGAATTAAGCAGTTGTGGACAGTAAGCTTAGGATGTGAAACTGGACTTGAACATCAAGTTAGCTGGCATATTCCAAGCTGCCCAAAACCTTTCCACAACGCTGAAGACAGATGTTCATCATGAGAAAACTTGGAACAACAGCTGCAGGAAGGTGTTGCCTGAAGGCCAGGTATGAGATAACATACTCACGCATCTAGGAATCGTGCTTACCAGGTTTTTTTTCAAAGAGGAAAGGAGATGCTTCTGAAGCTCAGCACCCATCTCTAAATCTGCCCTCTTGAGCATCCCTGATTGTAATCGCTCAACCATTGGTGACCGTGCCTTCTGTAGCCTAGAATTCCTCTCCTCTCCACCTCTCTTTCCTCTTTCAAGACGCTCCTTAAAATGTACCTCTTTGACCAAACTTTTGGTCACCTGCACTAATTTCTACTTATGCGACTCAGTATCAAATTTCTTAGCTCATAACACTCCTGTGAAGTACATTAGGCCGTTTCACTAGGTTAAAGGTGCTATATAAATACAATTTGTTGTTGTTGTTGTTGTTGATGGACCCAACATTTGATGTAGTATGGTGTGTTTGCATACTGTGGTCGGGAGGATAGTGGGAATGCTTTGTAGTGAGTTGTCTCGCTCACCATGCTGTTTGGGAGGAACTTGTATTATCCATTTTCTGCTTGCCAAGGTTTTAAATCTACAATTGTCTGATGAGCAACTAGTGGCTTTCCCCTCTGGGGAGATGGGAGCTGAGGGGGCGGAGCTTTAGGCACAGGACGAGTGCAATCTCACTGAAGACACGATAGCTCCAGGATGACATACTAGTTGGAACCAAGTCAATACTCTGTGAAAAACTGGATAATTTTCAACCTGAGCCAAAAAGCTACGCATTACTCCAGGTACTATTTATAACTGATCAGCCAGCCAGTCTGGCTCACTACTGGGACGTGGTGAGGAAGATCTATCTTGAACGCTGGATTCCTCCCACATGCCGCCAGGTAACACGGCAGCCAATGCTCTCATGGCTGGTTGCTATGCAGTGGGAAGCTTTCCAGTCCTCTGTGTTGGTAGGCCATGTGGTTTTAGCTGGTTAAACACCAGCAATATGTTGGGGTCTCAACTATTCACCGTATTTATTAATGACTTAGGTGATGGGATAGAAAGACACATATCCAAATTTGCCAATGATACAAAGATAGGCAACATTGTAGGCAGTGTAGATGGAAGCATAACATTACAAAGGGATATGGATGGTTTAGTGAATGGGCAAAACTGTGGCAAATGGATTTCAATGCAGGAAAATATGAGGTCACCTTGGACCTAAAAAGGATAGAACAGGGTACTTTCTAAATGGTGAAAAACTAAAAACAGTGGTAGTCCAAAAAATCTTGGGGATCCAGGTACATTAAAATGTAAACAGATACAGAAAATAATCAAAAAGGTTAATGGAATGCTAGCCTTTATATCTAGAGGATTAGAATACAAGGGGGTAGAGGTTATACTACAGTTATACATCATCATCATCATCATCATAGGCAGTCCCTCGAACAAGGATGACTTGCTTCCAGATGAGATCACAGATGTTTCAATGAAGGACCCGATATTGCAGTCCTGAACTCTAATTGGGGTGGAAGATGCCTGTGTGTGGATTTTTTTAACGTGTGGTGACTGTTGCACATCAGCCACCACACGGGTTTGACAGAGCTAGGCCTTTATCCAGTGGCAAGGGTTAACCAGGACGACTGGAGACCTGCTCTGCTGCACGGACCGAGTGTGCACACATATCGCACTGTGGGCTGGCCCGTGCTGCCCTGGGCCCTCGGTTCTTCTGGGCCCCATACCCTCATTCGCCGCGATCTCTCGCCGCTCCTCCGCCACAAACATTTGCCGCACCTCCCCCAAGATCCCTCACTGCTCCTCCGCTACGAAAACACTCACCGCACCTCCGCCACGATCTCCCGCCACACCTCCGCACCAAACATTCGCCGAACCTCCGTCACGATCACCCATCAAATCTCAGACACGATCCCTCATCGTTCCTCCGCTCCGATCACTCGTCGCAAGTCTGCCACCATGTTCCTGCTCCTCTGCTGTATCTGGGACACGGTGATGCCCCTGCCCACGCTCCAAATGGTCACCCGGTCGCCCACCTCAAAGCCGTCACACACTTGGAGCAGCTTGCACTGGAAGCTGCAGCGACATGCTCCAGTTCTTATACTCCCGAGCTGTGATGGTATTCTCTCGCAGGTCAGGATGGCCCGCGATGTCCCAGTTTCCGGCACTCCAGCTCTTATACTCCCGAGCAGTGGTGGTGTTCTCTCGCAGGTCGGGATGGCCAACCATGTCCCAGGGCCTGCCGCTCCAGCTCTCGCACTCCCGACCTGCGGTGGTATTCTCTCGCAGTTATACAAAGCCCTGGTTAGACTATATCTGGAGTACCGTGAGCAGTTCTGGGCACCACATCTTAGGAACAATATATTGGCCTTGAAGGGAGTGCAGCGTAGATTTACAAGAATGATACCCGGACTCCAATGGTTAAATTATGAGGAGAGATTGCACAAATTAGGGTTGTATTCTCTAGAATTTAGAAGGTTAAGAGGTGATTTGATTGAAGCTTTCAAGATACTAAGGGAACCAGATAGGGTAGATAGAGAGAAATTACTTTTGCAACAGAGTCTAGGATTAGGGGGCATAGTCTAAAAATTAGATTCAGACCTTTCAGGAGTGAAATTAGGAAACACTTCTACACACAAAGGGTGGTAGAAGTTTGGAATTCTCTTTCGCAAATGGCAATTGCTGGGTGATCAATTGTTAATTTTAATTCTTAGATTGATAGATTTTTTTACCCAAGGTTATTAAGGGATATAGAAACATAGAAACATAGAAATTTACAGTGCAGAAGGGGGCCATTTCGGCCCATCGTGTCCATGCCGGCCGACAAAGAGCCACACGGCCCTTGGTCAGCAGCCCTATGAACAATGACGGAAAGGCAAAGAGCACCCAGCCCAAACAGTCCAACTTACACAACTGTGACACCCATTATACTGAACTATTCTACACTCCACCCCAACCGGAGCCATGTAATATCCTGGGAGAGGCAAAAACCAGATAAAAACCCAGGCCAATTTAGGGAGAAAACATCTTGGAAAATTACTATCCGACCCATCCAGGTGATTGAAACTAGTCCACGAGATCACCCTGGCCATATTCAATTCCCTGTAGTACTCACCATTATATCTGCACCGTCCAACAAAAGGTCATCCAGTCTAATCCCAATTACCAGCTCTAGGTCCGTTACCCTGCAGGTTACGGCACTTTAAGTGCTCACCCAACCATCTCTTAAAAGTGGTGAGGGTTTCTGCATCCACCACTCTTCGAGGCAGCGAGTTCCAGATCCCCACAACCCTCTGCGTAAAGAAGCCCCCCCACCCCTCTCAAATCCCCTCGAAACCTTTCACCAACCACCTTAAAACTATGCCACCTCGTAACAGACCACTCCAACAATGGAAATAGACTCTTGCTATCCACTATATCCAGGCCCCTCAATATTTTGTACACCTCAGTGAGTTCTCCTGTCAACCTGCTCTGTTCCAATGAGAGCAAACCCAGTCTATCCAATCTGCCCTCATAACTAAGATTCACCTTTCCAGGCAGCATCCTAGTAAATCTCCTCTGCACCCTCTCTAGTGCAAACACGTCCTTCCTATAATAGTGACCAGAATTGCACACAGTACTCCAGCTGTGGCCTAACCAAAGTATTATATAATTTAAGCATAACCTCCCTGCTCTTAGATTCTATGCCTCGGCCAATAAAGGCAAGTATTCTGTATGCCTTCTTCACTACCTTATCCACCTGGCCAGCTACTTTCAGGGATCTGTGGACAAGCACTCCAAGGTCCCTTTGTTCATCTACACTATTAAGTGGCCTACCGCTTAATGTGTATACCCTTTCCTTATTAGCCCTCCCAAAGTGCATTACCTCACACTTCTCTGAATTAAATTCCATTTGCCACTGCTCTGCCCACCTGACCAAGAGATTGATATCCTCCTGCAGCCCATGACATTCCTTTTCATTATCAGCCACACAGCCAATTTTAGTGTCGTCTGCAAACTTTTTAGTCATACTCCCTATATTCAAATCTAAATCGTTGATATATACCACAAAAAGCAAGGGATCCAGTACTGAGCCCTGTGAAACCCCACTAGAAACATCTTTCCAGTCACAAAAACATCCATCAACCATTACTCTTTGCTTCCTACCTCCAAGACAATTTTGGATCCAACTTGCCACTTTGCCATGGATCCCATGGGCTTTAACCTTCATGACCAGTCTACCATGAGGAACCTTATCAAAAGCTTTGCTAAAGTCCATATACACTACATTATATACACTATCCTCATCAACCTTCTTGGTTACCTCTTCAAAAAATTCAATTCAATATGGAGTTAGGTCACAGATCAGCCGTGATCTCATTGAATGGTGGAACAAGCACGAGTGGGTAAATGGCCTACTCCTGTTCCTATGATCCTATTTTTCTATAATATTTTTGCTCATACTTGTGGGTTCCTCAGCCTTGATTCCACTAAGCTTCACCTAAGCTTTCAGGATTTAGGAAAATGGAGGCAAATCTTTAGTGCGAGAGACTGTGCATTTCATATTGGAAAAGCAATAACTGCCCCTGTGTGAACTTGTATTATCCATTGGCTTAGTTCAGAGACTGTTAAGTACAGTTACCAGGAATTTCTTTGGAGGTTCTACTGATTAGCCGCTGTAACCCAATTCACAAGTCTATCCGGATTTTTGGTCATTTTCGGTCCAGTTTGTCGTGGTAGATCAGGAGAAACTATGAGGAAATTCCCCTTTGGTGACAGTTTCTGTCAGTGTCATTAAACCCAGTCAACTAAACAAAAAAACATTGTTTTCTGTTTTTTGTTACCTCTAGTCTTGACTATACTAACTCTCTCCTGGACGGGCTCCCATCTTTCCCCCTCCACAAACTTGGGGTCATCCAAAATTCTGCTGTCCATATCCTACTGTGCTGTCCGTGTCCTAACTCGCAGCAAGTCCCGTTCACCCATCATCCCTGTGCTCGCTGACCTACTTTGGCTCCAGGTTCAGCAATGCCTCGATTTTTAAAAACTCATCCTTATTTTCAAATCACATCATAGCTTCGCCCCTCTTGATCTCTGTAATCTCCAGCCCTGTAACCCTCTGAGATATCTGCGCTCCTCCAATTCTAGCCTCTTGCACATCCCTGATTTTAATAACTTCACCATTGGTGGCCGTGCTTTCAGCTGCTGAATCTCCAAACTCTGGAATTCCCTCCCTAAACCTTTCCGCCTCTCTACCTCTCACTCCTCATTTAAGACACTCTTTAAAACATACCTCTTTGCCCAAGCTTTTGGTCACCTGTCCTAATGGGATAAAAATTGTGGTCAGAAGCTTCCCGAAGGGCGGATGCCTCCGACCAAAATTATTTGAACAAAAGTAGCTGGTGGTCCTGGAGGAATGAACACTTCTGGTCCGAGGCCTAGATGCGTACCCCAGCGCAGAGGCCCATGCATCCCAGGAACGTAAGCGTTCAAGTGGACCTGGACCACCAATCACAATGTAATATTCTCATCGATAATAATGGTGAGTTCCATTTTACGAGCTCCATTACTATGAATGAGAGTACCCCCAAAAACACAGAAACACAACACAATAAATAAAGAAAAACACCTCACATATTTTAAATTAATTAACATTAAAATAAATTAAATGTTTTAGGAAAAAAACTATTTTTAAAAAAATGTTTTTTAAATATTTTAATAGGGTTACAAATAAACTTATTAATGGACAGGGTTTTTAAATATAAAAATTTGTGATTAAAATTTAATTTTTCAATCTTTTAAAACTCTTACATTGGTAAAAGCAGGCCTTACGCCGGACAGGCATAATAATTTTAAGGACATGCACTGGGCAGGCGTATAGCCCAAATCTCCACCTATGATGGCCCTTCTCCCGGGGATGCACTCGATCTGTCAAATTACATTTTGACTGTCGCTATTGACACGTAAACTCGGAACTTGTGGGATCTCTTCAGGCACGTGCACACACCGTACGCACTGGAGAGGACGCAATTTCAGGGCCCATATTTCCTTATATGGCTCGGTGTCAAATTTTGTTTGATAACGCTCCTGTGAACTAACTGCCTTGGGGCGTTTTGCTACATTAAAGGCGCTATGCAAATGCACGGTAGTTGTTTTTATACCTACAGATGTCTATCCATTGTATTAATTTCAGTACATACTATTGAATCCAGCTTTCCATTTTTGTAACAATCTTCAGTGATCTCATTGTTTAAACCATACATTAATTTATTTCTAAACCACTTCAGCTATAATGGACTATATTCATCAAATCATCCTGGAGCTTGAATTTAAAGAGTACATCCAGTATCAAGAAAAATATGAATACCAAATTTCACCAATATGTATTGCAGACATTACTTTACATCTTTGGTTGAATTGCATAGGAATTACTTGCACAAATAATGTCCAGGGGTATAACACATTTGTGCTCTCTGTCTACAGAGGGAGGAGATGTACGAAATCCAGCTTCAGTATCATTAACACTGAAGACTTTCTTGGGTGGTGAGCTGTCAGGTTTCAGCAGGCCATCAGGCAGAGCACGGACCAGAAATGTACGGGAAGGTGAGTAATCAACTTCAGCTTGGATCACATCTCAGCATTTTCTACTGGCAAAGATCAGAAGGCATTTGCAGAGTTCATAAAGACATCTGCACATGCTCACTTGTCCCTTCAGAGCTCAAGACATGAAAGCTGGGAAGCAGCACACCGATAAAATATAGGATTCCAAAATACAAATTTTAAAGGCAAGGTGTGGGCAAAATGAGTTGTCGTTAATTATTTTGAAGGACATGTTATAATTCCTCTTTTACAGTATTGTTACCATTTGAGTGGATCTCCTGTCATCCATTCAGCTTCAATTTAAGCTGCTAAAATCAACTATTTGAAGTTGGAAGATGAACGTTTCCATATTTACTACTTAAACTCCAAATTTGACCCTGAAAGATTGTTCAGTTTTAATAGACTCTAATGGAATCATGGAATCATACAGCACAGAAGGAGATTATTGCGCCTGTGTCGGCTTTTTGAAAGAGCTATCGCATTAGTTCCACTCCCCCAGCTCTTTCCCCACAGCCCTGTAAATATTTACTTTCCAAGAATGTATTCAATTTCCTTTTGTAAGTTACGATTGAATCTGCTTCCAGCACCCTTTCAGGCAATGCATTCCAGATCATAACAACTCGCTGTCTAAAAACAATTTGATTCATCATAACAACTGGATATGTATGAGATCAAATTCTCCAAACCAAATCAAATAAAAAGGTAAGTGTAACGTTGATGTGTTGCTACAAGGCTAAGTACTACATTCATCACATGATAGATTTCATTATATTTACATCACAGTGTAAAACATCATTACTCCATCAACGTTTCCATATTTACTACTTAACCTCCAATATTTGACTCCTAAAGATTGTTTAGTTTTAATGGTCTAGGTTTCAAAATCATATATCTAACATTGATGTCAATCAGTTTATCTACCCAAGTCAGGCTTTAGCATTTTTGATAGAACATATGCACTAATCCATGGGGCTGAATTCACTCTCCCCACAGGCACATACGAGGTGTGCATGCGCCTGTAGGGGTCCCACAAGTTCTGGGCTTAGGCATGCATTGCGCATGCGCCTAAACCCGAAACTTGCGATCTGTCAAGAATTCTCTTAACAGGTTGTACGATCTGTCAGAAATGGACATTCGCTGGCGAAGGGTTGGCCTATTTGCCCAAATTTTGCCGAGCAAATGCCCATGAAATTCTTACGACTGATAACAGCAAGCGTAAGGCTTGCATTTATCATAGCAAGACTTTTAAAGGACAGAAAAATACATTTTTTCAATAATTTAAACATTGAATAACCTGTGAAATAAGGTAAGTTTATTTTTAGACACTTTAAAATATGTAAATTTATTTTTGAAAAAATAATTAATTACATTCAATTTTGATCAATTTTAAATATGTGATTTAAAAATATATATTTTAATTGTTTATGTGTTTTTGTGGGTATTCCCATTCATGCTTATGGTGATTCCATATATACAGAACTTACGACAAATATGAATGGGAATACCCCTTCTTTGATTGATTGGGCCAGCCCACGTGATTCTAGAGACGCTTGCGAAATACCTGCGTCCCCTGGGATACGTGGGGCTCTACACAGGCCTACGTGCAGAGGCCTGGGAGTGCAAGTCTCCGAACCTCCCGGATCACCAGGTAACTTCGCAGATATTTTTCAAGTCAAAGGTATCTGCCTGTGGGAAAGCTCCAATCGCAATTTCTGCACCATTGTCTTTCAGTCTGTTTTAGCGGTGAATACTGTAATATTGTATCATCCTTTTTGCATCCTATGTGTACCTTGTGTCATACCAAAAGAATTGTGAGTACTGCTTTAACTTGGATAAATATTTGAAGGGGAAAAATTTGCAGGGCTGTGGGGGTAGGGCGCCCAGCACTACATTGTACAGATCAGAACTTTTATTGCCAGGTTTAGCATCATCCAGCTACAGATTTGTGTTCATTTGTTCTCAGGATTTGGGTGGTACTGGCCTTCATTGCAAGAGAATTTGAGTACAGGAGCAAGATTGTCTCACTACAGTTATACAGGGCTTTGGTGAGACCGCACCTGGAGTACTGTGTTCAGTTTTGGTCTCCTTACCGAAGAAAGGATATACTTGCCAGAGAGGGAGTGGAGCGAAGGTTCACCAGACTGATTCCTGGGATGGCAGGATTGTAGTATAAGGAGCGATTGGGTCGAGTGTATTCACTGGAGTTTAGAAGAATGAGAGGGGATCTCATTGAAACGTATAAAATTCTGACTGGGTTAGATAGACTGGATGTGGGGAGGATGTTTCCTCTAGCTGGGGGGGTCACAGTTTCAGGATACGGGGTAGGAAACTTAGGACCGAGAGAGGAGAATGTTTTTCACTCAGAGGGTGGCGAACCTGTAGAATTTTCTACCACAGAAGGCTGTGGAGGCCAAGTCACTGAATATACTTAAGAGGGAAATAGATAGATTTCTAGAAACAAAAGGCATCAAGAGGTATGGGGAAAAAGCAGAAATATGGTGTTGAGATAGGAGATCAGCCAGGATCATATTGAATGGTGATGCAAGCTCGAAGGGCCGAATAGCCTACTACTGCTCCTATTTTCTATGTTTCTATGAACGAGCAGGGGGAGTGAGACTAATTGGATAGCTCTTTCAAAGAGCCGGCACAAGCAAGATGGGCCGAATAGCCTCCATCTGTGCTGTAAGATTCTAGGATTCTGTAAACTATATAAAATTCAGATTTTTAAAAAAAATCTAAAAATTGTTCAAAACATTCTTTGTGAAAAATTGAAATAAATTAGCTAAATTGTTGGTATTGACAAACAGTTTTGTGACGTTGTTGAAGGCGACATATTGATTTGTGAAACATTGAGAGGCTATTATACACATGGTCCACACACATCACTTGCAACGTCGACTCTTGGGCTACACGGGCCAAACCATTCGTAGAATCAGATAGCCGTGTAATATTTTTATTTATCAAGGTGCCAACAGCTTCGTCAACTTGGTTCAGATGTGTTTTCAAGGGAATTCAGAATGACAATAGAGACATTGATTTAAGAATATTTTCACGCTCAACAGTTGTTCAATGATATGACTGCTACCTGCCACAATAAATATTAACGCAATTGAAACATTTAACAAGCAAATGGACAGGGAATTGAGCTAGAGAGGCAAGCCAGAGGAAAAGGAAAATAGTCTTCACAAATAAATGTTTTTGAATGACCTTTTCTGTTACCTACACTTTAACCTGTTCTAATGTATTTGGCCATTAGAAGTAAATGCACCTGAACTACAATCTTGTCCCCTCTTATGACAGCGATAAGAGATGTATTCTGAATGACCCAACATCAGACAATATTTCCAACTTGCACCTGAAGGCTTATTCGTCACTGTAGATTTTTTCGATCTCTTCTCATACGCGCACGTATGCAGAATAATTTTCTGAAGGGGTTGTCAATTTTACAAACCATATTCGGGAGAACGTGGTATTAGAACTCCATCCTATCAGATCGTTCCAGACCCATGGGATGAAAGCTCCATTTCTGGTGGCGGTTCGCCATTCAGCCCTCCTGCCCCCCCCCCCCCCGCAAAAAAAAATCAAATACATTTTAATTCGCCTCTCAGCTAAGTAAACCATTCCAAAACTCAAAACCGTCAGAGTTAATAGCTGCTCTTCCCATCAATCACTATTGACCGGTCAAGCGTGTTTTGTGACATTTTTGGGTGAAAGTGACACAGAACGTGGAATATAAGACGCTTGCTAGTCGGTGAAATGAACTCCCTGTCCACTAGTTGGTGCACGGTGGGAGGCAAGTAACCGGAACGGAGAAACACAAACGGGGAAACAAATAAGCACATTAAAACGGCGTTTCCACTGTCTATATGAAAGGGCACCACCAAATGAAAGGTCAATATCTCAATTTTGGAGGTTGGGGGAGAGAAGGGATTCAAGTAGATTCGATTCATGGTTGGGTTGAATGTTGTGTGTTGATTTAAGGCAGACTCTTACTTTTAGAGAGGCGGTTGGTTTTCTAACCACGTTGAAATTTGTAATTTTAGATGCTCGGTGAGCCAATTTTGATTGCAGCAGATTCTTTACTAAAAAAAAAACCGAGCGCAATACCAAAACGCACTGACGGTGAAGTGCTCGCTATGTCTGCGCTCCTGTTGCACTGAACGTCTTTTCAACCTGTGGCGTTGAATTGAACAACATAGATTCCTAAACGTGTCCTCACAAATCGCTGGTTTGATTTTTACTTCCGTGCTGCTGTTTTCTACATCTTAAAAAAAAAGCATGGAGCACAGAGATGACGATGTTGCAAAAATAGGTTTTGGGAGCGGGAAACAATAAATAAGTTTGACAACATACGAAAGTCTCCGAGTTCGCCTGTTGCTTGACAAAATACAACTATTTTATGTCCTGTTGAATTGCTTCTTTTGAAAAAAAAAGCACTATCAAGTCTGTGCAACTTCATATCCCTCTTTAAAAAAATTGTCTTTACATCCAGACGTGGTTTGAGTCTGGGTTTGTTTAAACCTCAGACACGGCGTTCAGGGACGCGACATGAAACAACAGGCTGTACACCATGAAACATCAGCTCAGCATGTGAGGGTTGGGGAGTGCTGGCGGACCAGAAACCCCGAAAAAGAGTAACCGGTTCTTGAAAGTAAGATGCTCTTACCTGAGAAACACCGCTAGTCCCCAGAGATAAACCCACAAAGCAGCTACCGAGTGACATTTGCCTTCGATCATATTGCCTTTACAATAAGGTCCTGTCGACAATTGCCGTTTAAATGAGTACTTCTCGCTGACTTGAATCCCCTGTCCTCCAGGACCATGGACAGCAGCGCTCCTTTCTCAATTACACAGGATTTTCTTCCTTTTTAGCCCCACTTTTGCAAAAATCGAATTCGTGTTTTTGCAAATATGTTTTTTCTCTCTGTCTTTCTTTCTTCCCCCCGGCGGTTAAAGGTCCCAGGATCACGTTTTCAAAGTCAAGGGCATCGCTGAGGTTGAGGGATTGGAGCGGGCGCTCCTTCTGACCGTTCGCTTCACAGGCAACATTTTCTGCCCCAACGAGGGGACTGGCAATGCAAGCAAAGCTCAAACCTCACGCTGCCGGGTGGGTGGGATCAAGGGGTGGTTTTGACTGACGCTGCATCTGACCAGTCGCAACGCGACGCCGGAAAATCAGCAACCTCGGGAGGAGGAGGGATTTGAGCGAACAGGTTTTTCTTTAGGCGGGGGGGGGGGGGGGGGAGTGACAGATTATTTGAGCTGATTTTTTTTTTCGTCAGCCTATACGGCAATAAAAGCTGTGTGTATGTGTGTGTGCGTGTGTTCAGATATTAACATAACCGACCAATGCATGGGAGATAGCAGATTTTTGGCACGTCCTTCAGTTTGCAGTGAAGCCAGTGAGTTACATTTGTGACATGTTATAAAACGGCTTGTTGCTTCCTACGCTTATACTCGTAGCAACAAATAGCTATAGGCAAACGCGCCAGTTGTGCTGTGAATGCATGGTGTCTCGTTAGATTTTTTAAATAGTTCAGACAACAGGATCGTGGCCAGAATTCGTTGCTCAATCTTGAATGCATCCGAAGGTATCTTTCCACCTTAGTTTTTATTTTATTTGAGCGGGGGTGGAGGGAATGCACTAAAGGATAGCATTTAGTGCACCCCCTACCTTTCCTGGTAACACTCAGTTTTGCCTCGTCCAAATATGCAATAAATTGACTGCTGAAGAAAGTTAGCTTCACGGGCTAATTTAGTTCCTGGTGCAACTTATCAATTAATTGTGAAGAAATTTCACTTGTCCAAAATGAACCGAATCCAATAACTGTGTAATTTTATTTCGTCTTGGCTCAGCACACAAGTATTTCTTAGTTAGGGTTTTTTTTTAAATCTCTTAATTATTCCAGTTACACCCCCTACGGATTTAAGTCATAATTATGGCTTTGGATGATAAGTTAGTTATTAACCTTTTATAATTTGATTTATGGAAATCCTTGTGTTGCTGGCAAACTCGGATTTTCATTGCAATGATATCGATTTCCTGGTTTATGGGAACGGTTCGGATAATTCTCACATGCATCGCCCATCTCTCCGCCCCCACCTTTTTGCTTAGGGGAAAATAGGTTCAGCTCCAAAGGCAGAAAAAACATCTTACCGCTGTCTACTGTTGCCCTTTCCAATTCGCTGAGCCCACTATTGATGACTGCATGTCTAAGAACAGATTTTCAGTTAGTGTGGGTGATATAATGAAGCCATCAATCTCTGTCAGTTGCCTGTTTAACCTTGAACTTCGGCGCGTCTGAGCGCACTGTGGGATGCATTGAGCACTAACTTATTAATTATTTTTTTTGTTGCAAATACATGCAAATGAATTCAAACCGCGCCGTTTGTGTCAAGGAGCTCGACACTGACGAACGAGTGGATCAACGGCATAAAATGCTCGTTTCCTTGAGACGGTCGACCTGTTGCATATTTTATTGTCACTCCCGAATGAGGCAAACCGCATTCAACAGAATCATTGCATTGGAAACCTCTGCAGGTCGTATTCTGATTGTGATTCCACGAGAGAGGATGCAGAGGAGATTTACCAGGAAGTTGCCTGGACTGGGGAATTTTAACTATGAGGAAAGATTGGATAGGCTGTGGTTGTTTTCTTTGGAACAGAGGAGGCTGAGTGGAGACTTTATTAAGGTGTATAAAATTTGAGGGGCCTGGATAGAGTGGATAGGACGGACCTGTTTCCCTTAGCAGAGGGGTCAACAACCAAGGGACATAGATTTAAAGTAATTGGGGAGAGGTTTAAAGGGGATTTGAGGAGAAATCTTTTCACCCAGAAGGTGGAGGGGGGTCTGTAACTCACTGCCTGAAAGGGTGGTAGAGGCAGAAACCCTCATCGCATTTAAAAAGTACTTGGATATGCACTTGAATTGCTGTAACCTACAAGACTACATACCAAGAGCTGGAAAGTGGGATTAGGCTGGATAGCTCTTTGTCGCCGGCACAGACACGATGGGCCGAATCACCTCCTTCCCTGTTGTAAATTCCTTTGATTCTATAGATTGTTGTCGAGTTCAAGTCTCGGAAATGTGCGTTCCCTTTCTAAAAAAAGTTTTCCTAAAATCAGCACTAAGTGGCCGCAGTGACATTACCCAGTTATAGGACAATGTTAGAGAAAGACGTGCATTTATATTAGAGGCCCATGTTATTGAAAGTGTATCTTAGGTGTGTGGAAATACATCAGTTAATCTCTCAGTGCACCAAGGAATCTAAAGTTCTGAGTTAAAATAATCTGACATGACTGTTTTAAAGTATTTTTCTTGTTCCCCGATAAACACTCTGGTATCACTCGAAATACTTTTGTTTTCTTAACTTGCTGACTGCCCAGGAGGCCCACCAGCTCTTCTGGGCCCGCTGGCCCGCCGGCCGCAAAGAGGCCGCTGGGGTGGAGTGTTCCGGCAGTACTGTGAAACATTCTGCTCGGGGCCGGTGCTGAATTGGTCGAAGGGACTCCGGGGCCGGCGCTGAACCGGCTGAAGTACGCAATTTTTAAACTTTTAATCAACTTTTAAACTTCTTAAACAATTCGGGAAAACTTTTAAATTTGTAATCAACTTGGAGAACTTTTTTTCTATAACTTTTAATCAACTCAATCTATTTAAGATAAGCTTCAATCAATCTGTTAAACTTTAAAAAAAATAATCTGCAAATACTTTTAAACTCTTAAACCTTTAAAACAACTTGGAAACCTCTGGGGAAATGTTTAACCTTGAAAGAAACTTTCCAAAACATCCCTCGGAACCCCAGCAGACAGCTGACCTTCCCAATGCCTGCCTCCCAACCAAGCCTCGGGCCATCTACCATCAATAGCGCTACTCAGCGTTGAGCTTGCGGCCAACATCTCTCCATAGGCAATAAGGCGTATACAGCAGTGCTTGGTCTCCAGTCATCTTGGACCCCCTTGCCACTGGACCAAGACCTTGATCAGCTAAGCCCGTGTGTTTGCCGGTGTGCAGTGGCCACCCCATGTTAAGAGGACTCACGCACAGGCATCTTCCACTTCGCTAATATGAAGCTCGGGACCTGGAACGTCAGGACCCTCATGGACAATTCCAACGCAACAGGCCAGAACGCCGCACCGCCATAGTTGCCCGGGAACTTAGACGTTTTGTCATTGACATCGCCGCCCTAAGCGAGAACCGGCGGGCAGGGGAAGGCCAGCTCAAGGAACACGGTGGAGGTTACACATTTTTCTGGAAAGGAAAACCAGAGGAAGAACACCACCTTCATGGAGTCAGCTTCGGTGTCAACAATGAACGGGTCGACCGCCTCAAAGGCTCCCCCTGCGGGTTTAATGAATGCCTCATGACTCTTCGCCTTACCCTATCCCAGAATCTTTGGAATTCTCGACCCCAGAGGGCTGTGGATGCTCAGTGGATGAATACATCCAAGACTGAGATCGATAGATTTTTGGACTCTTGGGGAACCAAGTGATATGGGGAGCAGGCAGGAAGGTGGAGTTGGGGTCGAAGATTAGCCATGATCTTATTGAATGGCAGAGCAGGCTTGAAGGGCCGAATGGTCTGCTCCTGCTCCTATTTCTTATGTTATGTTCCAAAATAAGTATTGACTGTAGCTCTCAATCTATCAGTAATTTGTTGTTTAAATTGCACTGTCCTTGTATGTTATTAACTTACAACTTCCTCAAGTAGAAAATGTAGAAAAGTTCTTATTGAAAATGTTTAAAAAAAAATGATTTTATCGCTATTGAATGTACATATCAGATTGTATAAATAATTTTAAAACAGTTGTACAGGTACTTGAGGATGAGGAATTTACAGGGTTACGGACAAAAAGCGGTGATGTGGGACTAAGCATGCCTGCTCTATCAAAGATCCAGCACAGGCACGATGGGCCAAATGGCCTCCTTCTGTGCTGTAAGTCTCTATGATTCTATGAATCTGTGACTTTCAGGAAAACAAATTTTAAGGCAGTGAGAAAAGTACTGAGGATAATAAGCCTGAGGGAATCAAGCAAAAGCAGAATAATTTTAATGAGTATACTGGAGAAGGTGCAAATAAGACAAGTCAGCTTGGATTGGTTTCAAAACCGAGATTTAAGCAGTTAACCAGGAAGGTTTGAGTAAGCAAAAAATCTATCTGTATTGATACATGTATGGAATATCTATATTATTTGTAGATATCTATATTGAAAATCTTATATCTGCATGTGCCTCCGGTCTACAAAACCTTACATCCTGTTTGTTTCAACATTCACCATTATAAGTTCCCATGTCCACATTTAAAATATAAACTGACCATGCGTCTTGCTGCAATTACACCCTCTTGCCAACAGTAGTGCTGTAGTTCTCAGGTTTGCATCTCAGCTCCAAGGCCTGTACAACAGAGCAACTCCTGTGCTCAAAACTCAATTGCTGCTCTACTTCCCAAATTACTGTAAGTTTTATTGTTTAACTATAAGTATTATAAGGTCAAAGTATTAAATAAAATAAGGACAGAATATAAGACTTTAAAACGGTGACTGAATGATCTTAGTGTGACCCGGTCCAATTATTCAATGCCCTCTAATGCCAGTTCACTTGAAGACTATACTTGGTCTTGACTCCCTGGGGTCACAGCAACATAGCAACAGCAGCAGGCCATTCAGCCCCTCGAGCCTGTTCCGCCATTCAGTTCGACCATGGCTGATCTGTATCTTAACTCCATCTACTCAAATTGGTTCCGTTACCCTTAATAACCTTGCCTAACAAGGGTTGTTTTTAACTTTTAGTCAACCAACAGGTGGAGTACTCCAGCCAACTAGATGTTCTGGCAATGAAAAATTTGGAGCCATTTTGTGGCTTATTTGTTTAATTTATTAGTTCACGGGATGTGGGCGTCGCTGGCGAGGCTGGCATTTATTGCCCATCCCTAATTGCCCTCAAGAAGATGGTGTTGAACTACCTTCTTGAACCATTGCAGTCCTTGTGGTGAAGATACTCCCACAGTGCTGGAGACCCTTAATAAACTTGCCTAACAAGGATTGGCTTTAACTTTTGGGCAACCGACAGGTGGAGTGCTCCAGCCAACTGGATGTTCTGGCAATGAAGAATTCAGAGCCATTTTGAGGCTTATTTGTTTAATTTATTAGTTGGAAAAACATAATTCAATAAAGCAGAGTCAGCATGGTTTTATGAAAGGGAAATCGTGTTTGACAAATTTGCTGGAGTTCTTTGGGGATGTAATGAGCAGGGTGGATAAGAGGGAAGCAGTGGATGTGGTGTATTTGGATTTCCAGAAGGCATTCAATAAGGTGCCACATAAAAGGTTACTGCACAAGATAAAAGTTCACTGGGTTGGGGGTAATATATTAGCATGGATATAGGATTGGCTGACAAACAGAAAACAGAGAGTTGAGATAAATGGGTCATATTCCGGTTGGCAAAGAGTAACTAGTGGGGTGCCACAGGGATCGGTGCTGGGACCTCAACTATTTACAATCTATATTAATGACTTGGATGAAAGGACCGAGTGTAATGTAGCTAAGTTTGGTGATGATACAAAAATAGATGGAAAAGAAAATTGTGAGGACACAAACAATCTGCAAAGGGATATAGACAGGCTCAGTGAGTGGGCAAAAATTTGGCAGATGCAGTACAATGTGGGAAATTATCCACTTTGGCAGAAAAAATAGGAAAGCAAGAAATAATTTAAATGGAGAAAAATTGCAAAGTGCTGTAGTACAGAGGGACCTGGGGGTCCTTGTGCATGAAACACAAAAATGTATTGCAGTATGCAGGTACAGCAAGTAATCAGGAAGGCAAATGGAATGTTGGCTTTTATTGTAAGGGGGATAGAGTATAAAAGCAGATAAGTCCTCCTACAACTATACAGGTATTGGTGAGGCCACACCTGGAGTACTACGTACAGTTTTGTTCTCTGTATTTAAGGAAGGATATATTTGCATTGGAGGCTGTTCAGTGAAGTTTCACTAGGTTGATTCCGGAGGTGAGGGGATTGACTTATGAAGATAGGTTGAATAGGTTGGGCCTATGCACATTGGAGTTCAGAAGAATGAGAGGTGATCTTATCTAAACATATAAGATAATGAGGGGGCTAGACAAGATGGATGCAGAGAGGATTTTCCATACATATGGGAAACTAAAACTAGGGGGCATAGTCTCAGAATAAGGGGCTGTCCATTTAAAACTGAGATGAGGAGGAATTTCTTCTCCCAGAGGGTTGTAAATCTGTGAAATTCTCTGCCCCAGAGAGCTGTGGAGGCTGGGTCATTGAGTATAATTGAGGCGGAGATAGACAGATTTTTGAGCAATAAGGGAGTAAAGGGTTATGGGGAGCGGGCAGGGAAATGGAGCTGAGTCCATGATCAGTTCAGCCATGATCTTATTGAATGGCAAAGCAGGCTCTAGGGGTCAAATGGCCTACTCTTGCTCCTATTTCTTATGTCAACTGAGTGGCTTGTTGGGCCATTTCAGAAGGCATTTAAGAGTCAACCACATTGCTGTGGGTCTGGAGTCACATATAGGCCAGACCGGGTAAGGAGGACAGATTTCCTTCACTGAAGGGCATTAGTGACCCAGATGGATTTTTAATGGCAATTCGATAGTTTCATGGTCACCATTACGGACACTGGTGATTTTTAAAATTCGAAATTTATTTAATTAACTGAATTTAAATTCCCCAGCTACCATTGTGGGATTTGAACTCTCAAAATTATTAGCTGAAGCCTTTGGATTACAAGTCCATTAACATAATCACTATGCTACTGTACTTGCTGCCTACCCCACACAGCCACATTCAGGCTGGCACTATGTTATGGCAGCCTGGCTGGCAGCAAGCTAAATTCAGAGGATGGGGGTAGGGTGGGGGGAGGGCAGGTTTCATGGAGGGGGACCAAGTGCAACAGTAGCCTAGGTTATTGTTGTGGGGCCCGGAGGAATGGTGCTGTCCTAAAATGGCACTGAGGCTCTGATGTATGCCATGAGATCCAGATTTGCATATTAAAAAGGGCCTATTGCCTGAAGAACATAAGAACATAAGAAATAGGAGCAGGAGTAGGCAATATGACATACTCCTATGTCATATGGCTATAGGAGTATGTCATATACTGCTCGAGCCTGCTCCGCCATTTAATACGATCATGGCTGATCTGACAATGTACTCAGCTCCACTTCCCCGCCCACTCCCCACTCCCCATAACCCCTTATCCCCTTATCAGATGGGCTCCCCAGCGGTAGGCCCGTGTATATTTGGCATTGGGCAGAGCGTGGGCATTGATGGGGTAGTAAGTCTACTGCTCCCGTTTTGAGACCATTACTACCCCATTAATGCCAATTTGGCAATTTAAAATCGCACCTTCCCTCCCCTAGTGTGCAACCCCACAGGTTAGCGAATTAGTGTGAAAAATAAATGTATAGGTGCAACTTCTATTCATAAACACTTCCAGTTGTCAAGATTTTTGGCCACACATTTATCGTCAAAATATACTCTCGAAAATGCCATCCTATCAGAATAATAAGAATTCAGAATGTAAACAGGTCCCGGTGACGCTGTAGTTGCAGGCTACCACCACTAGATGGTGATGTACATCCACTGGATCCTGTACCACTGCACACTCTGGCACACTGCCCAGGTAAGTCCTGACCATAACAAGCAGGACAAATCCAATCCAGCAAATTACCACCCCATCAGTCTACTCTCAATCATCAGCAAAGTGATGGAAGATATCATTGACAGTACTATCAAGCGGCACTTGCTCACCAATAACCTGCTCACTGATGCATGTTTTGGGTTCAGCCAGGACCATGAAGCTCCAGCCTTGGTCCAAACATGGACAAAAGAGCTGAATTCCAGAGGTGAGAGTGACTGCCCTTGACATCAAGGCAGCAGTTGACCAAGTATGGCATCAAGGAGCCCAAGTAAAATTCAAGTCTTTGGGAATCAGGGTGAAAACGCTCCACTGGCTGGAGGCATGCCTAGCACATAGGAAGAAGGTTGTGGTTGTTGGAGGTCAATCATATCAGCCCTAGGACATTGCTGCAGGAGTTCCTCAAGGCAGTGACCTAGGCCAAACTATCTTCAGCTGCTTCATTAATGACCTTCCCTCCATCATAAGGTCAGAAATGGGAATATTCACTGATGATTCAATTCGCAACTCCTCAGATAATGAAGCAGTCAATGCCCATGTAGCAAGACCTGGATGACATTCAGGCTTGGGCTGATAAGTGGCAAGTAACATTCACGCCACACAAGTGCCAGGCAATCACCATCTCCAACAAAAGAGACTCTAATCAGCACCTCTTGACATTCAATGGCATTACCATCACTGAATCCCCCACCATCAACATCCTGGGGGTCACCATTAACCAGAAACTTAACTGGACCAGCACATAAATATTGCGGCAACAAGAGCGGGTCAGAGGCTGGGTAATCTGTAGCGAGTATCTCACCTCCTCACTTCCCAAAGCCTTTCCACCATCTACAAGGCACAAGTCAGGAGTGTGATGGAATACTCTCCACTTGCCTGGATGAGTGCAGCTCCAACAGTACTCAAGAAGCTCGACCTCATCGAGGACAAAGCAACCCGCTTGATTGGCGCCCCATCCACCACTTTAAACATTTACTTCCTTCACCACCGGTGCACCATGGCTGCAGTGTGTACCATCTACAACACGCACTGCAGCAACTCGCCAAGGCTTCTTCAGCAGCACCTCCTAAACCCGCGATCTCCACCACCTAGAATGGTAAGGGCAGCAGGCGCATGGGAGCACCATCACCTGCAAGTTCCCCTCTAAGTTACACACCATCCTTACTTGGAAATATATCACTGTTCCTTCAGCATTGCGGGGTCAAAATCTTGGAACTCCCTCCCTAACAGCACTGTGGGAGTACCTTCAACAGATGGACTGCAACAGTTCAAGAAGGCAGCTCACCACCACCTTCTCAAGAGCCTATTCCCCCAGGAACGAATAAAAAAAAACACTGTGAGCAATGTCACAGGAGAGCTATGAGAGAAAAACAAAATGGAGTAGAATTTCCATCAAGGTTCTTCTGAACTCCCACTGTAAATTTCTCGGAAGATCATCAGACATCCTGGAGAAACCGTGCAAACTTTTATCCTAATTTGGTTAAAAAATTGAGGAAATGGTGAAGGACATCAATCAGGTAATTAACAAAAGCAAAGTAATAGGTACTAAAACAACAGAACAAAAAAAAAATGTCCTCCAGAGTAGAAGGATAGAGAGGATGAACTTGTGGCTGGAGAGTTGGTGTAGGAGGGAGGGCTTTAAATTCCTGAGGCATTGGGACCACTTCTGGGGGAGATGGGACCTGTACAAACTGGATGGGGTGCACCTCAACAACGCCGGGACCAATATCCTCACGGGGACTTCTGCCCGTACTGTTGGGGAGAGTTTAAACTAGCTTGACAAGGGGATAGGAACCGGAGAACAAATTCAATAGGGAAGGAAGTAAAGCTGAAATTGGAAAGCAAGAATATAGAAAGTGAATCTGTAAGGCAGAGGAAACAAGGGTCAGTAAGTAGTAATTAAGGAGGTCATCCTGTGCTAAATGGTATATACTTCAATGCAAGGGGTATAGCGAATAAGACGGATGAGCTAAGAGCACAGATAGACATTATAGCCATTACAGAGACATGGCTGAAAGAGGGGCAGATTTGACAGCTCAATATTCCTAGTTACAGGATTTTTAGACAGGACAGAGAGGGGGTGAAAAGTGGGGGGAGGTTGCGGTATTGATTAAAGAAACTATTGCAGCTGTGAAGAGGGATGAGCTGTTAGAGGGATCATCAAATGAGGCCATATGGGACAAACTCAAAAATAAAAAAGAGGCGATCACACTGCTGGGCGCATATTATAGACCCTCAAACAGTTTGAGGCAGATAGAAGAGCAAATATGTAGGCAAATGTCTTTGAAGTCCTAAAACCATAGGGCAGTAATAGTAGGGGACTTCAACTATCCTAATATTGATTGGGACAAATATAATGTGAAGGGTGTAGAGGGTGCGGAATTCCTAAAACACATTCAAGAGAAATTTTTTTGTCAGTATGTAATAAGCCCAACATGGGAGGGGGCGGTTCTGAATTTAGTTTTGGGGAATGAAGCTGGGCAGGTGGAAGGGGTATCAGTGGGAAAGCACTTGGGTGCCAGTGACCATAATTCAGTCAGATTCAAGGTAGTTATGGATAAGGACAAGGATAGACCAGGAATAAAAGTCCCAAATTGGGGAAAGGCTAACTTTACTAAGTTAAGAAGTGATTTGGCCAAAGTGGACTGGAAACACCTACTTGATAGTAAATCAGTGTCGGAACAGTGGGAAGCATTCAAGGAGGAGATCTGGACGGCTCAGGCCAAACATGTGCCCTTAATGAAATAGGGTGGGAATAACAATTCTAGAGCCCCCTGGATGTCTAGGGACTTACAGGGCAGAATAAAGAAAAAAGGGAAGCTTATGTCATATACCGATGGCTTAATACTATAGAATCTCTGGAGGAATATAGAAAGTGAGAGTTGAAATTAAAAAGGATAAAAGTGTAGGGTGTTTGTTTTCCACTCTACTTTGATTCATAGACCTCGGGAATTACAGGAAGGACTCCACGTAAGGCAAAGTTTAGCCTTAAACCCACTGTTAGTTTATTACAAAAAAAACAACTAAAAATGACAGAACAAGACTTCTTAGAGATTGATTGAAGACATACAATCACCCATCCAGCCAGTTGCTGCTGTTGTCAATTGTAGGCTCATGGAGCTCGGGAAGATGTTGGGTTCCACCTGCTTGCTTCATGGTCGTTGTTCCTTTGACCTGCTGTACTGAGGTGTTTCTTTGTTCCTCTCTGATGTTCCTCTTCTCGTTCTGAGCTGTTGTTCTCAGCTTTTACATATATATCTATTTGATTATACACATCCCCTGCTGGGCTGCCTTTCAGTTAATGCATCTGGATGAATCTTGATGGCTGTGATGATGGATCTGGATCTGTTTGGATGGCCACAATTTGCACACGGAATCGACAGGGCAAAAGATAACTCCTTTTAATATGCACGTTATCCAAAAATGCACACATTGTGGGATCCTTTATTGTCCTGGGTTTTCGCAGGCTTGTATTCTTCATAGGGAACTGGTTTTTCCCCTCTGGCGAATTAATCCATGGGCTCCTCTGCTTGATTGTATCAAAGCCCTTTGTCTCGATGTTTAATCGGGTCTCACTCCTGACCGCAGAAATTGCATTAATCAGTTATGAGTCACCACCTGCCCCAGGCTGGGGCTCTTTTCTCTCACCCAACAGTCCCAAGGGTTTTCGTTAAACCTTTTAGTCTATGGCCTCTTGCTGTACTTCGATCATGAAATGTGTAAAATCTTACACTTCCCCCTTTACTGTCTCTTGTTATAAACTGAGCGACATTACTCGAGGTAGCTTCTTCTTTTCCCTGAGCCTTTTTGGGTGTTTTGCAGTCTTCAGTCAAATCTCCATATTACATACGTTTTACAACAAAACAATGTTTGGACTTAATCCATCTGACTTCAGTTTATACTTTTACAAGCACTTTGGCCTCGGTTCATTTTAATAACCCTTCAAAAGTCCCTTCCCTCATCTTTTGCTTTAATTTACAGGACAAGACAAATAGATACAACATTATTACCAACTGTACAATT